>NW_026137579.1:2077500-2770000 GCF_009805555.1 Andrographis paniculata | reverse complement strand
CAAATGATGAATGAGATTATGGGCGATGAAAACTCCATATGAAATCTGTGCTTTTTTTCTTTTTTTTTTTTTTTGTTTCTGCATTCACTTTTTCTAATAAAACATGGGATTAATATATCTATATCTATATATATATGTATGTATATGTATGTAGAGATCGGATATTTTGGATTACTGGATAAAATTATATATTTTGAAAACTTGTAATTGTTATCGGGATTGAACTTTCACATTTTATCGTGGTAATTATTGATATATGTCATGGTGATATGCTGATAATTTACTGACTATACACGTAATCATGGAAACTTTGAAATTTGTATTGACTAAATCAAGTAACTAATTAACTGGAATCTTGGCATTTACCATATCCGATATTTCTCATAATTGTTTTTGCAATTTTACAAAATTGATTAATTTTAATAATTTTCATTAGCTTTGTAAATAACTCTCTCTCTCTATATATCTCTTTTTTATTGCCATAATATTTAGACAATATTTCATTTTTTTATATTATTACATAACACATGGATACTTTTTTGTTACTATTTATTTTAATAAAATGATTATAAATATAATATTGTCGCGTTTATATTTTTATTGAGAAGCATGCAAAATTATATAGCAAACAAATTGAAAAAAAAAAAAAACATAATAACAAGGCTAGTATGTATAGTTATAGTTATTAATGTGTATATATTTGTATTCTTTTAATGCTCTCTCCCCGTCTCAAATACCATGTCTGCTAGTAGATAATTATAAATATATTAGTGAAAATAATTATTCTATAATATAAATAATTACAAATTAATATTAAGATAACTAATTAGTTTAATTAAAATTTAAAAAAATTAAAAAAATTAATATGAGATTTAAAATTTCATCGAGAAATGATGACTGAACAGACTGAATATATAATTTATATAGGTATATATAATATCACAATTAATTTTGCACTTATATAAAACTATATGTCCATTCTAATATATAGTAGAGATTAAACATATTTGGTTTTCATTTCAAAAATAATTTTTTACTATTCAATTTGTTCTCGATAAAAAATATGTTTCATCCGTCTCACTTACTATGTCTATATTTTTTATTTTGGCATGTTTCACTTATTTTATTACTCTTTTTTTTAAAAATAAATTATATACTTTAATTTTGTTTAAATTTTTTAATTTTAATTAGACTAATTAATTAAGTAAATCTTAATCTTATTATTAATCTATAATAATTTTTATTATACGATAATTATTTTTACTAAGATATTTTTAATTATTTACTAATTATACCCCTCTTAAATTTATGTGTCTACAATAAAGTAAATCTATAGTCGAGATAGAGGAGTAATATATTCTTTCATAAAATATTAAATTGTAATAAGTATTGATCAATTCACATGCCATATTTACTTAAATTTTTCTTTTCATTTTTCTTTTAATACGAAATATTATGTTCAATAATTATTCTATTTTTAAAAAAATGCAAAATAAATTAATAATAGTGTTTCCCATTTTTTGACACACAAGAGTGAGTGACTAAAGCCATCTAATTACTGTAGTACATGAAATTTAATTATGCATGATTCAAATGAATAGTTTTATTTTATTATTAAAATATAGATATAAACATCCAAAATAATTATGCTACTTTCTTTGTGCATAATTGTATATATATATATATATATATTTTAAAAAAAAAAAAAAATTACAAAGGAAGTAGCATAATTATACTGAAAGAAAAAAAATAACAAGTACGACTTAGACTCTATATTTAGAAATTAAAATTGAATGTCACGTATATATATATATATATATATTATTGAAGTTACTTATTAAACTATGCCCACCCTTGCAGGTACCTATCCACATTGACAAGTATGTCAAACTGTAAGATATGACAAATAATATTCCACATATAAGTTTTATAAAAAGAACAAACTAAAAGAGATTAGTTTCAAAATATTCCAAAACAATAAATAAATAAATAAAGAGGATAGAAGAATATGGCAAAATAATATTCATGTACGTTACTTACACATAAATTTAAAATTGAATTATTTATCATTACAAACCAACAATCAAATTTTAGTAAACATTTAGCAAACCAATATTGTCAATCAGTAAAATCAGAGCACAATTTTTGAAATTTGCATATAAATTAGGGTTAGCGGTTGGCAGCCATTAATTCAGCCGAATTCAATTAATTAGCAGTATGATTTCGTGATAATTACTGATTAGTAGACCACTTCAAAAAGGAAATAATACTTGACATATATTCAACAGAATATTTACTATATAAAACCTCTCTTAAGAGGAAGCTTTTTAGCATTCATTATTTTAAATCAAACCATTGACTAGTCGAAATATGGCAACAAAATCTCTTCAGATCTTTAACATAAAAAAAGGAAACAAATAAAATGATCATTAACCCATGATGAATCACCACCATTAACCTTAATTGTTATGTAAGAAAAGACAACGTGTTTATCTCTTACATTATGTGCCCATTTTTAGAAGAAATTATTATTACATTATTTAATAATATTTGAATATGTTTGAAGATGAATGTAAATAGAATTGTTGGCATCAGCTTTTTGATGCCACTATGCAAAATTTTCTGATCAAGGTAAGGCAGGACAAGACAAGAAGCCCCTGCCCACCCACAAACAAAGACAACACAAAAAATTGAGACAAAATGGCAATCCATCATTTCTTGTGAAAGAGAACTCCACAAGTATCTCCATCTTGTAATTTGCCCCACCTTCCACTGTAATGAACTTTTTTCATACTGGGAATTAGTTGGACAAAAGATGGAACATCCAAAGATCTAAATAGATTGAGCCATAGGACACATATATGTGTATGTGTGTGTATATATGTCATCCCATTATAGTTTCTTTTCTCTCCATTATATTTAATGGCTTCTTTTTTTCTTGTTTGTTATATACCTACCTACCTGTAGTTTCTAGGCCATCCCTCCCTGATGAAGGCTTTTTTACAGAGGGGTGTGGAAGCAAGATAAAATATGGGCTCTCAGAATCTATGGCATATCACAACACTCCAAGAATAAAACTGCAAAATTTAATGAGGACCATTGGTAGTGGAATCATTAATCATGCTCCTACACAGAAACACATGTACACTTCTTAGTATGAAAGAGACATGGCAGAGAATACCTCATCCATAATGTATAACTATATATCTTCTTTGTAATAATTCTAGCAGGAAATCCCATCATTGCACACTTCTTAATTCATCCTTACATCATACTGTATGTCATCTACTTGGAAGGCCTACATCAAACTAATTCACAATTATGTATGTAGTTTCATTAGTTAATTGCATATATGTAGGAGCATGGTTATAATATGAAAGCCTCAGCAAAAGCATTATGACAGATTAGCCCAGAAGATGACTTGAAAAACAAAAATCTCAACTTAAAGAGTTGTCTAAAACATTAATCCATATCATTCCACTCATTGTGTCTTCAAAATAGATGTTCTTCAAGCAAAAGCATCATAATCATTGAGGTTTAACCAAAACATGTGAAAAACAAAACTTGCAACTTCAGAACAGCAATCCAACCATAACTGTGAACGGAGAACAGCAAAATGATAAATTAGAGCCTCCTTCCCCTTCTGCCACCCTTTCTGCGAGTGCTATCTGTTGGAATTGGTGTGACATCCTCTGAAAGGAAGTAAACAAAAAAGATTAATTCTATATTATATGTCTGAGAACAGGGGATTATATGGGGAAATTCAAACATAGAAGATGAATTTGCAAGCTACCTATGCGACCAATCTTCATGCCTGAACGTGCAAGGGCTCTGAGTGCAGACTGAGCACCAGGTCCTGGGGTCTTGGTTTTGTTGCCTCCGGTGGCACGCAGCTTGATATGAAGGGCATTAATACCCAATTCCTGCAAATACCATGGACTGGTTAAAACTCATAATCAAAATATAGAGAGCAATTTTGGTGGATCATATAGTAAACCTTGCATCGTTGTGAAACATCTTGAGCAGCAAGCATAGCAGCATAAGGGGATGACTCATCCCTATCAGCTTTGACCTTCATGCCACCTAAATCATAACAGAGGGCAGAATCAATTTTCTGAGGAGGAAATTATTAAACAAATGGTTGATCTCTTTAAGAATTGTAGGGAACTGGAAATCTGGTTGTCACTGAACAAGATTGACAAATGCATCCAACAAAACAAATGCCTCCCCTAGAGGAACAGGCAAGGATCTGTCTAATAAAATACTGCTTGCTCTAAAAAATTGTACTAGTAATTTCAAGAAATTAGAAGGTGCAGATGCCACAGAAACCATCAAACAAATTAGATGTTGACTACCATTTCATGTGAGTGAATGATTTGCTCTGCAGTCAAGAGAGTGGATAGACAACTTAAGGTTTGAAAGTGATTATAGGGTTTAGGGTGCAGTTATTCATGGATTTCATTGCATATTACAAAATTGATTCGATACATTAAACATGGTTGCATGCATAGTAAGAAGTATACATGCTTATCTAAGTAAATGTCAAGTAAAGTTTTTCGGAAACACTAGAAATCAGGAAATTCACAAAGAAAGTATGTTCCATTAAAAATAAATAAATAAATCAATTACTCATACCTGTAATGCGGACCATGGTTTCCCTTCCAGACAAGTCAGTCACATGCTGCGAGTAAAATGTCGGAGCAAGTCACCAATTTTTTTCAATTTGATAATATAATATATATATATATATATATGTGTGTGTGTTATTTTTATCACTTAACACTCACAATGAACGTATCATTGAAGGATGCAAATATGTGGGCCACACCAAACACAAGTTCACCATCCCTGGTGGCAGGTCCAAGAGTAACGTTCTCTTCCTTAGGCTCCCTGGTCTTTCTCCTCGACTATTCGAACAAAATGTATATAGAGTTAATACAAACTGCTAGAACTACCAATTGAACTATTACAAATAAGTTGGAAAACAATTGCTCAACGCTCCGCGTAAAATAATTGGTGGTAATCATGCAATACATTGTGACACTAAACAAGAATGTATAACCCTCATTTCCCTGAGATCAGCTAATGACAAACTACTAACGAAATTACCAAAAGTGCAGGATCAAGCTTACACACTGTACATAATATACCGCTACACCTCATTTCAAGAAATCCAAATAAAAATCCACCAATAATTTCCGTCCAAAAGACCATCTAAAGTTAACATTAAATCAGGTATGAATGTGGTGAACAACATAGCATCCATTCGAAGCAGGTGTAATTGAAGACCCAGAAAAGAAAAAGTGACGAAAACGGAATATCCAAACAAATCTAAAAATTAAAATACATACACGAATCCATCCGAACGAATACACATATAAGCAACTACAAAGCACAGCGTCATACAGATACAGAAACCGCACGAAAGAAGAATGTGCTTGAAAATGAAAATTACCATGACTTCGGATGCCGCTGCGCGTGCTCGAGACAATGCGGTGCTGCGTTCCCAAAACCCTAATTGCCGAGGCCTTGGAAAGAGTTGAATTCTTGGATATATATATATATATACGCACACACCTAGGTTTTCTAAGCTGAAGCCCAATACGAAGACATAAACTCTAAGATAATGGGCCTTTCCTAATAGTGGGCCTAATGGGCCTCAACCCTAAGAACCGTAATGGAAGTAAAAAAATAAAAATTTGACAGCTGTGGGATTTGAACCCACGCCCTTTCGGACCAGAGCCTAAATCTGGCGCCTTAGACCACTCGGCCAAACTGTCATGTTTGAGATGTAATTAATGTTTACTTTACTTATAATAATTTATAATTATGCATTATTTATTTGGATATTGCCTGAAACATAACATACTACTCCATATACTATAATGTAAGACATAGGGCAATAATTTCAATTCTCCCTGAACAATAAAATAGATTTCGAAGACGACATTGATTGAATTAAGCATAGGATGACGATGCTATTGCAACACACTTCTTTAAGGCAGCTAAGAGGCTTCTCATGATCCTTGGCTCTCCTGGAGGTACCTGGTTGTTCTTGGGGCCCTTCCTTACAGCCCGAAACATGGGACCTGAACCATCCCTGGCTGGAAACACCAAGCAGTCTATGTAAACCAGCACTTCTGGCTTGTCTTCTTCGTTCATGCTGATGAACCCAAGTCTTGCTCCTCCTCGGATTTTATCCACCTGCAATTATACATACATACATTATATATATATATATATATATGAGTGTGTGGGTGGAAGTTAGTGATGACTGATGAGTCGTCAGTTGATCAACGTACGTAATTACCTTTAATGGTGCTGGAAGTGGCAGATTAGCACCTTGGCATAGGCTGTTTCCCCACTGCAATTAGACCACCACTCACTCACACTTGGTTAGTTAGTTAGTTATAATCATACATTAATAAGCCCTAATTATATATATGTAATTGATAGTTTAGATTATACCTGAAAGAGGAGGGTTTCGAATCTAGCAAGATCGGTGTTGGAGGGCAATTTCAGGGTTCCTAAAGAAACCCCTTTTTCTGCTTCTTCTTCGTTTTCAGCAGATGGAGGAATGCCATCTGGTGATGCTGCTGCTGCTGCAGGTTTCGACAACGACACATGAAGTTTGCTGCTATTTGGAATCATTAGCAGACGACGAGTATTAGTAGTAGGGAATGGAACTACGCTACTGCGGGTTGTGAATGGTGACGATGATGATGATGATATTGAGGGCTTCTTGCATACTGTTTCTGCTGGGCGTGAATAACGTAATTTAGCATAATTGGACAGTACTTGTCCGCCGCTGCCCATGGAAGAAGAAGAAGAAGAAGAAGCCATGGGTGAATGTTAGATTGGGTGAGTAGCAGTGGCAGTAGGTGTGCATCGAATCGATTGATCGGATTATAATTTGTGTGGTGCTGCTGAGCCTGCCTGAGACTGGACAGGGAGGAGGAATTCTTGATCTTGGATGTGGATAGAGTTGTCCAAACAACTCTTGCCTCTGTGGCCCCACCTCACCTCTCCTCCTTCGATTTCAACTGTAATTTTAATTTTAATTTTAATAATATGTTTGTTTGTATGTATGTACGGGGTTTGAGCATTGACTCGCTGTCCTTTGGCTTTGATTTCGTGAAGTCGCGTTTACGAAAAAAATTAATTAATGTCTGTGGCGACAACACGCTTTCCACTGCTCATTTCTATGCGTACCTCTCTCTCTCTCTCTTAACACAATATACATACAATACAAACACGCATATTGAATCGTTTTCTTTACCAACACCAAAAAAGGAATGTTTTAATGGTTGCCTTGGCTCTCGTATTTTCAATTCATATAAGTATTTTTTTTTAAAAAAAGTTAGAGTTTCAATGACAATCTTTTACTTTTTATGTTAGATATTATATTAAATTAATATTTTACTAGTATTTTTTCTAAATTGAACTCCAGTTTTTTTTCTATGGATTTATTTGGTTTGTACTTAAATTTTTTAAAAAATAATAATAAATTTAATTGATATTTAATTATAACTTTACAAAAATGTATATACAATAGTTATCGAAATTTGTGTGAATTAAACAGAAAAAAAAATAATAATAATAAAAAAATTGAGTATAAACCAACCAAACCCTAATAGGTGTTTTCATATTACAACATGGGAATTCTAATTCTTCATCAACTTCTATATGACAGACAGCCATCGCTAGTCACTACCACTGTCTTTTGTTTTACATGGACATCCTGGGATTTGTTTGTTCAGTGTCTTGATTTAAAATTTTTATTTTGCAATTCATATTTTAATTATAATATTTATTTTTTCATTTATGAAGTAGTGCTGGATTTAAATCTAAGCATAGTGTCGGTAGGAATGGATTAAGTAATAAATTCATCAACTTTGAAGATAAGCGAGGGACGTCACGACGTATTAGGGATTTAAAATATTCATTTTATGAAATGGAATGCATTTTTATTTCAATAATTGTTACCTATCTGAATAGGAGCAAATTAAAATTTTAAATAAATAGACCTAGTTTGGGAAATAATATATATTATTTCAATAAATACATCTCACATAAATTGATTTCGAAGCAAAGTAAGTTTGTTAGTAAAATAAAATATTAAAATTTATTGCTATTACTGGAAAGTATTAGAACGACAGTAATAGAAGTGGAAATAATTAAATAGAAAAAATAATAATAATAATAATTTAATAGAAAGGCTGGAAGAAGAGAGGCGGAAGTATAGTACTAATATTATTAATTCAGACTTTTCCATTCTTCTTCTCCTTCCCCAAAAGGCAGTGGCAATTCTGCAATTGAGGTGAAACCGAGGGGCAACAATCGAGGCGTCCTGACAACATATGGCGCCGTTGTAGCAAAGAGACGGAGCACCAGGGGCTCAGTATTTGGGAGACACCAAACCTCGCTGTCGCCGCCCCTAGCCCGCCTGCCTGAATCCTTCCACTGCGTCACAGACAAGTGCCACAGGCATAGGCGCCGTCATGTGTTGCAGGTTGTAGGTGGGTGCAGCGGGGAGCATTGAGATCAATTCATAGTAAGTGGTTGTTGTTTCTAATCGGTGCTTCTTTCGTTTCTCTCTAGATTGTTTTGGGGATTTTGTGGTTTTGATATGATAGGTTTGCAGTTTCTTGAGTTGCAAGAACTGAAATTTGTTTACTGAAAGGCACTTTTGTGGGGGATATTCTGGAATTGCGGTCGCGTTACGTATTTCAGTGAATATTGCTAGGGTTTTTGGTTTTAGTTACTGGGGAATGATTAGTTGGGAAATTTATTTTGACGTCAGTTCAGGACAGATGAAGGTTTTTTTAGGTGTTTAAGCAGGTTATTCTTAAATGTTTCAAATCGATAGGTGGGCACCTGAAATCGTCATGAATAGCTAAACTTCTAATATGCCTCACAGGTTTAGAGCTGTGATAGCTTATTTCATTAGATTTTGCGTACTTCTCCTATTGTATGTTGGTATTTATTTTTGTTTAGGGGGCATCCTAAAAGTCTCCTTTTGAAATCATATTTTTTGTTTACTGTTTGGCGCGCATTCATCTTGGTACCGGATTATCTTCCCGTACTTTATGTGTTAAAATTCGAATTTATGACTCTGGTTTTCCTTTTAGAGTCCTCCCTAGTATTTTTATCTCTACAAGATGAATTTCATGAGCTTCAAGAGTTAATTTTTTTTTGGGTTGTGTTTTGTTGATATGGCAAGAATGATGCCCTCAGTTCTTAACAGTTTTAAATTTGTTACATTCCCTTATTCTGAATCAATTGGACTTAATACTGTGAGTTTTATGGGTTTATGTTTCTTATTCTTTATCACTTGATTTCAGAAACCTACTCTCTTTGTCTAATTAGATGGGTTCAGCAGAAAAGGATAGTGACAGTGAGAAAGTGGGGACCTCACAAGATGTTAATGCTTTGCTAAAAGGACCGCCGACAGCTGGAATTAGTCCCTCGGGCGAGAGCTCCCCAAAAACGAGTATTGAAGGGATTGATGCGTTATCATATGCCAACATTTTGCGCTCTAGGAACAAGTTTGTGGATGCCCTTGCGGTCTATGGGAGTGTCTTGGAGAAGGATAATGAAAATGTTGAAGCTCTAATTGGTAAAGGGATATGCTTGCAGATGCAGAACTTGGGAAGGCTTGCGTATGAGAGTTTTGCCGAAGCCATCAAACTCCAGCCTGAAAATGCATGTGCTCTGACACACTGTGGTATCCTATATAAAGATGAGGGTCGATTGGTGGAGGCAGCTGAGGTATGCTTGCACTCATTCATCCAATTTGCATATCTAACTTAATAAATGCTGTGAAAACGATTTTTCTGATTTTGTAGAAAATTTATGCATGTCTACCTTGAAATTGAACGCCTCTGAGATTGAAAACTTTAATATGGGCTGTAACGTTTTATGATGAGCCTTGTCTGCACTTATAACATCAAATACAAACTCATATGTGCCAGTTTTTTTATTTTGTTTTTTTGCTCCCGTTCGAATGCATATATTTTCACTTCTGTCTTTGAGCTGAATAAACAATATTTTTAAGTCTTATTTAGCTAAATTAAGGGAATCTAGAAAATGCATGGATTCAATAATTATTTGTATTCCATCTGAACTTATTTTTTTTGTCATACAAATATATATGTATATAATTTTCATCTCCCCCCCCCCCCCAAATAAACGTTGCTTCTATTTTCATTATTTACTTAATATGCATGAAAGTGTGAACATACATCATATGTTGGAGTTACAACTGCGTTCTGTATTTTATCCATTTGTATATCCCCATTTTGGTTGGTTGATAAAAACGGAAGCTTTGGTGTGCTGGTGTAGCTGTTCTAATTGATGATTTGTCGAGATATGTCCTACAAGCTTCATGTCATTTTATTGAGTTTGCTTTTGTGCAGATGTATCAGAAAGCTCTAAAGGCTGATCCTTCCTACAAGCTAGCATCAGAATGCTTGGCAATTGTTTTGACAGATCTGGGGACAGGCTTAAAGCTTGCTGGTAATACTCAAGACGGAATTCAGAAGTATTATGAGGCTATCAAAATAGATCCACGTTATGCTGTAATCCCATATTACCCACTTTCCAGAATTGCATATCCTGTTTAGTTCGATATGGTCAAGGTATTTGGATTTTGATGTGTCAGCATAATTTGTGCAGCCTGCTTATTATAATCTCGGCGTTGTCTATTCGGAAATGATGCAATATGACACAGCCCTTAGTTGCTACGAGAAAGCTGCAATAGAGAGGCCTATGTATGCTGAGGCATATTGCAACATGGGTGTCATCTACAAAAACCGTGGGGATTTGGAGTCTGCAATCGCTTGTTATGAAAGGTGTTTGGTCAATTATTGATATCTCATAACTCACTGCTTTGGCATATTTTCAGCCATCTGATGCATTGTGACCTGCTCACATGCAGGTGTCTAACTGTCTCTCCAAATTTTGAGATAGCCAAAAATAACATGGCTATTGCCTTGACTGACTTAGGCACAAAGGTTGGTCTTCAATTATATTTTTTTGTGGTAACTTGCCTTTACACCTTACCTTACTGCGCGCACACACACACTCATATATAGTGGAAAGTATCACATATCACAATTTGTTTCCTTACAGGTTAAATTGGAGGGCGACATAAACCAGGGCATTGCATATTATAAAAAGGCTCTCTGTTATAATTGGCACTATGCTGATGCCATGTACAACCTTGGTGTTGCTTATGGGGAAATGCTGAAGTTTGACATGGTATTTAATATAAAGACAAAATTCCTATTTGATTCTTTTATCTGAAACAACCACATAGTAGAATATTTTCTTGTGAGTGGTTCAAAGTGGATTCACTCATCTTTAATCAGTTCTTTTATTTTGCAGAGCATGTTTACCTTTTAAGTAATATTCTTCCATTTGCTACTGCTTCTTTTGCGCACTGGAATTGTCAGAGATAATTTTGTCTTTAGTGATCTCGTGGAGGAATTTTCCTGTTTCACACGCACTTTTTTACAATATTTTTTCTGTGACACCCTACTTGTGCAGGCACTTGGATTTTATTAACTTGCATTCCATTTCTATACCCATGGCTACATGTTTATTTTTCCACCTTATGACATATTTCCTTGTGCAGGCAATTGTGTTTTATGAACTCGCATTCCACTTTAATCCCCATTGTGCAGAGGCTTGCAACAATTTAGGGGTTATTTATAAGGATCGAGACAACCTTGATAAAGCAGTAGAGTGTTACCAGGTAATTTTGTAGCTTATTATATATAAATGAATTGTATTCACCATTTTTTTGCTGATAAGTTTTTTATGTATTGACAGTTAGCATTATCAATTAAGCCTAACTTTTCCCAATCGCTAAACAATCTTGGAGTGGTTTACACTGTTCAGGTGCTTATCTGTTGCTAGGCATTTAGTTTTTGCACTTACGATCTTTACAGATGTGTTTATCTTTATTTATGTACAGGGCAAAATGGATGCTGCTGCGAGCATGATAGAAAAAGCTATCGTCGCAAACCCGACGTATGCAGAAGCATATAATAACTTAGGTCTAGTCTTCTCTGTCTGTTCCCTATCTAACAAAATGTGCAATATCTTTTCGTTTCTCTAATGAATTTCTTAACTACTGCTATATGATCATTGGAGGACTTAGTATATGACATAATGCATCTTTTTGTCATCTAGGTTTTAACTTCCAGTTGATTGGGTAAAAAATCGGGAGTCCTGTGTTATAATTGCTGCTGTCAATGATTTCTGAAAAATAATTTTGTGTAGAACTTGATGAAAGGATCTTGCCTGCATATGAATGGGTGGCAGAGTTGAAGGAGTCAATATATAAATAAATTCATCTCCCTAACTTTTTTGGCATGATGGACATATCAATTGTTTATGGCTTCACGCCCATCCTTTGTGATTTAGGTGTGAAGAAAAATATGAAAAAAGAAAAAAAAAAAAAAAAAAAAAAAGAATTTCATGCCAATATAAGTATTTCCAAAGGAGGGTACCAAAGGAGTGGAACGGGGAAGGGTTGAATAACACTAGAATTGTTGAGATTGTTTTCCTCTTTAGTAACTTAAGTAAATAAATTATCTTTAAGAAGTATTATTATGAAGATTGTGTCCTTATCAAATGGTAACATAATAATGTATTCGAATCAATGGGTAGGAGTTCTGTACAGAGACGCTGGAAACATTTCTCTAGCAGTGGAAGCTTATGAGCAGTGCCTCAAAATAGATCCAGATTCTCGCAATGCAGGCCAGGTATGACATCCTTTGTGATACTTGATCTCAGTTCATCCTTTGCACTTTGAATATATTTCTACCATTGGTTAGGTAAGTGACAACTTATCTTTATAAACTTTGATTATAGAGTCACTTTCAATGTTTAGCAATTTATAGCACAGACAATTTATCTTTAGAAACTTTGATTAGAGTCACCATCAATGTTTATCTCTTTATAGCACATCTTTATAGCTCACTCTCTTCTCTCTGTTCAAACCTCAGGTTCTCATTACCCTGAATACTTTTATCTTCAGTCACTGTATTCATCAAGTACTATGCGTTTTATTGTGTGAATTGGCTGTGTGAAATATAATTCAGGTGCTATTATTACATTTGTTGCCTCAAATCATTTGTGGTAATCTAACAGTTCTCCTGGTGTTTTACACCCTTATTGCTATTATCCTCCAGTCCAATACCAGGACAGGGGATACCTGAGGTAGCAAATAAAAGTAAAATAATTGCCGCATTGTTCTTGCCCTTCATTGCTTAGTTGAGGTTTAAGTACCCAATAGTATCATTTTCTAATTGCAACACAAGGATTTTTTATTTTTATTTTTATTATTATTTTTTTATAATAATAATGATAAAACAATTATATTATTATCATTTTTGTGGGATTAGTGTGGAAAATAAGCATTTGGCTGCTTCAATTTTATATTGTACTAATATATTAAATTGGCTTGACACTTTTTTGGGTAATCCGCTCAAGTCCTGCTCTTATTTCCTTTTTGATTGAATTAAAGTGGATTCTTATGTTTACAATTTGCAGAACCGGTTGCTTGCAATGAACTACATAAATGAAGGCAATGATGATAGATTATATGAGGCTCACAGGTCAAGCTTTTGACAGTTTATACTTTTTACTTTCACCATGAACCTGGATTCTGAAGTACTTGCTTTTCAACTTTATAGTTTGTATAAAAAGTTGATATCATGCAACCAACACTGGCATGTATGTTATTTTTGTTAAGTTTAGTGTTTATGCCTTCAAGCATGCACATGTCTATCCGTTGCAGGTGGGAGTGAATCTTCTGATTTAGTTTTAAGTCGGAAAGAATTGTATATTCCGCTTTGTATTGCTGATATATAGTTTGTTATATGATAGAAGCTTGTGCATTGGATGCAATGTTGCTTAATGTTTTTAATGTATGTGTCCGTGCCTCTTCCACTCCATTGGTTCTATTTTTTTGTGTTTTTAATGCATTCACGTTATTTATAGAATAATATAGGAATAATTTATGTTTCACTGATCAATTTCATATAAGCACCTGACAAAACAAATTATATACCAGTGCCATTTTGTTTATTTATATATTTAAAGGACTGATTAGTATTAACTATTATCTTGCTTATATAGCTTCACAATTTTATTTTATTTTTTTAATTGATTACTTGACTTGGATTTCTGATTACAGGGACTGGGGCAGGCGCTTTATGAGGTTATTTCCACAATATACTTCCTGGGATAACATTAAAGATCCAGAAAGGCCACTTGTTATCGGATATGTGTCTCCTGATTATTTCATTCATTCCGTGTCATATTTCGTCGAAGCACCACTTATATATCATGACTATGCAAAGTATAAAGTGGTTGCTTACTCAGGAGTTGTGAAGGTAGAACAACAACTCAATTTATTTGTTTACTCACCATCTTGGTTTCTACCCTTATGCCAATTATATAGAAAGTGCAACCACTAATTTTACTGGAAAACATTGATGTTCGAGATTAGTTATAATCTAGTAATCTTCCTTGTGTGGCATGACAGGCAGATGCAAAAACTAATAGATTTAGAGATAGAGTCTTGAAGAGTGGTGGAATTTGGAGGGACATTTATGGTATTGACGAGAAAAAAGTGGCAAGTATGGTAAGGGAAGATAAAATTGATATCTTGGTGGAACTTACCGGTCATACTGCAAACAACAAATTGGGAATGATGGCTTGTCGGCCTGCTCCTGTCCAGGTATTTCTTACATAAAAATACGCTTTCTAAATGTGTTAAATGCATTTCTTCTAGCAGTACCATATGCATTTACAAAAATGTGTGGGTGTGTGTTTGTGTGTATTTATGTATGTATGTTAGAGGGAAGACCTCCTATTCTTTAGAGTTGGAGTTTTAAATGCTTAGCCAAATTGAATTAGGTTCTTTACATTGGCGAGGCCCTATTTTGTGGTTGCTTGAAAGTTTTTTCGTATTACAATTTGTATAGAGTGGAACCTGTTGAGCAGGTGATCTTTTTAAATGTACCTGTATGTAAATATTTCTAGGCCTACAGAATACTTATATTTTCAGGTTTGCCTTTACCATAAAATTTAACTGAACAATCAAGGACGGAAGAGCTCACCACTTTTGATAGTTTTTGGACCATCCATGATGACAAGCAACATGTACTTATGTTTTTACGGGTTGATGTTTAATGTATTGGCTTTGTAGGTGACATGGATTGGTTATCCAAATACAACTGGTTTACCTACCATTGATTATAGGATATCTGATGCATTGGCAGACCCCTCTGATTCAAAACAGAAGTAACCATTTTTTGGTTCTTCATTTTATTTATTTCTTTCTATCTTCATAATAAATGTTTGATCCTGCTTTAGATGAAGTTAAGCTTATATAATACTTTCTGTTGTTAAACAGGCACGTCGAGGAGTTGATTCGTTTACCGGATTCATTTCTGTGCTACAGTCCTTCACCAGAAGCAGGGTCAGTGTCTCCAGCACCTGCCCTAACTAATGGCTTCATCACATTTGGTAGCTTCAACAATCTGGCCAAGGTATTTAGAATATTAAATGTAGTTAATTGTTGGCTGAGGCAAAGATTCTTTGTGCATGCCCAAATTATCTAAGTTTTAGCTCTGTATTTTGGCGTCATAAGTCTTGTTATCTAATTGTTTTCATGGTAAAATTTTCAACCAATCAGATAACGCAGAAAGTGTTGCGGGTCTGGGCAAAGATTTTATGTGCAGTTCCAAATTCACGGCTTATTGTCAAGTGTAAGCCTTTTTGCTGTGATAGTGTGAGGCAACAATTCCTCTCGACACTTGAGAAATTAGGATTGGAACCACTTCGTGTTGATCTTCTGCCTCTGATTCTTCTCAATCATGATCATATGCAAGCATATTCTCTGATGGACATAAGGTAAATTGATTTTATGTTTCAATATGATTCTTGGATGATTCTTCCCTTAACTTTTAGTGTGGTTGAAAATTTTGATAAATAGTAACTTTGTGCTGATTTGCCTCTAAGCATCAAATATGCCATCTGTAGTTAGTTCTGAGAAAGGTGGTGATACAAGTCTTTTTCATTTTCATGGCATCATGAAAAAACTTATCTGATTAGCTCTAGCTTCTACACCTGACACTGGACTTATCTTTTATAAATATTATTGTCATACTTCATCTTTTAACTGCAAAAAACCATTCTGGAAGAAGCTTGATCATACTAGCCAAATCTACAACTCTTGTGACAGTAATTATTCTCAATCACTAGATTTTTGAACATGCTTTACAAGGCTGCTCTTTGTATTTGTAGCTTGGATACTTTTCCTTATGCTGGGACAACTACCACTTGTGAATCTCTATACATGGGAGTCCCATGTGTCACAATGGGAGGTTCGGTACATGCTCACAATGTTGGTGTCAGTCTCCTCAAAACAGTTGGTATGTAGTTTCTATCTTTTCCATCTGGGAGAGTGAATTCTGATCACTGTTCAATGACATTTCAAATAGGTTAAATTTCTGAAAATCCAAATAATTGCATTATTGCATACTATTAAAATTTTCGGCCTACAGTAGTATCTGCTTAGAGAGAAAAAACCTATGCATATGCAGACAAGTTTGAACTTTGATTGTAAGATACGTGAATATGTTATCCATGCATCAAAGGCAGGAACCAAGAATGTAGAACTATGTTGTACCCTACAAGATGTGATTGAAAATGTGGCCACAATTTGCTTAAGTGATCACAAGATCAACTAAACCTAGACATATAGGATAGCAGAATGCACTCTAAGTCTGTAACGTAGGTATATTGGTCACCTAGCTGATGAAGTGGTGGTTGATGTTTGAGTGGAAGATACTATAATTTACTTGGGTGGCTTGATCCCTTTGTCCCATGTCCGCGCAACTATCATGCCACAGAGACTGGATATATTGATGATATGTGGTAGCTCCATCAGGATAACCGTAGACTTGCAGCTGCAAGAAACAAGAGTGTCAGAAGACCTTGCCCTGCAGGGTTAGTGAATACTTTGTTCTGTAGAGAGATATAACTTAAAAAAGGAAGAGTAAGGTCATAGAAGCAGATAGAGACCTCTTAAATGCAACTAAAGAACACCATGAATAGGATATAGCTCAGAGAGAAAACAAATAGCTCATAATGACAGTAGAAGTTCAATCTGATATGGAGTGCTAGAAGCAGTTAAGTAACCAGAATGGTCTCATCTCTTATTCCATTACATCTTTTGGCCAGAAGAACCAAGGAGGACCATTGCCAATTCCACCTTCTTAGGTAGGAGCAATGTCAATATTTTCTATGTTGACATTTTTGCCAACATCTTTTGTGGATGCAAAAATGTTGAATATTTTATATTTCTCTTATAAGATACTTGGCAATCCTTTTTTCTGTGTTAAAGTTACTAGCATGTATGTACGTTGTTCACACATAATTTTGCCGAAGATTTTTTGGTGTTAGGACAAGTAGAGACCGTCTATAATACTTCTTTCTTTTTCTTTTTCTTTCTTTTTTTCAATATTTTTTTCAATATACTGTGTTGCATGGCTGGATTTTGACCACATCTGAAATCTGTTTATGGCGAATGTACATACAGGATTGAACAATTTGGTTGCCAACAACGAAGAAGAATATGTGGAGCTAGCCCTGAAGTTGGCCTCTGATGTGAATGCCCTCTCAGACTTAAGAATGAAACTGCGAGATCTCATGCTCAAATCTCCCCTGTGTGATGGATCTAAATTCACTCGCAATCTGGAATCAACATACAGGAGTATGTGGCGGCGGTATTGTAATGGTGATGTGCCATCCTCGAGGACCATGGATCAACTACAGCAGCAGCAGGGCACAGCAGAATTGGTTGTGAGAGTTGCTGAACCCAGTATGATAACTACTACTAGAGATGGCTCCAACGGAGGACCAATCATTGCCAATGGATTTAACCCCGGGCAATCATCCTCGTCAAATACTTTTCAAGGAGAAGAAAATGGATCCCTGTCGAATCAAACTGCTAGCAGCTCAGGCAAGTTGAGTTGAGGTTCCTTCACTGCTTAAGTTAACGCCTATTAACCGTTGTACCATACCGCATATTTGAAAGGCTCTAAATGCTAGATTGCAAACCACTAGGGGTTTGGTGGCATTATTGGCATATTTGGGGTGATATTATTATGTATTGGATGATCCTATATATACCATTTAGGGAGCATGCAAATATGCAATATGTATTTTGATGAAGATATCAAATCTAGCTCAGAAACATGGGATGGTAGCAGTATGGGCTTGTATTAGTACACTTTTTTATTTTTTTTTTAGCAACATTACCCCCCTTTGGCTGGGGTGTATTGGGTTTTGGCAACATAAAGGTTGAATGAAAGTCTATTAATAGTGGAAACATGAAACAGTTGTGGACTTTCATCATCATCGTCCAATCATTCCTCTGTATTTCTTCTTTCAGCTTAAATATGGTGAAATGGGGCGAAGGAAGATTTGCATCTGGTGTGGATTAGGTCTTTCATCAGCCAAGTGGCCACTTCTTAATTTTCTCATCCATGCAAGATTATTTATGTTACCTGAATGGATTAGGTTCTTAAGGATTCTTGTTTGACTTCTGCAATGTCATCAACCTCTCTATCACACAGAGAGTTCCATCATATTCAAATCCAACAAGACTTGCACTGCATTACCCATCTGCCCCAACATGATCTAAAATACAAATGACAACTAACTCTTCTTGCTCCACCATCTCAACTTTTTATTGTTCATAATCCCAAACTATATATATATCAATCATATATGTATTGAATGCTTTCGCTATTCAAAATCCCACCTCCAACACAAACGCCCAATCCAGCAAAAATGCTTACCCAAATTGATTAGCTTTTGTATGTTTCTTTATCCTAACATGGAAAGAAGCCATTCGGATTTGGATTTGGGCAATGTTGAAGTTGCAGAAACCAGCAGAGATAGGAACGGCAAAGCGCCCCTTCTGGGCGGAGTCGAGAATAGTCCGGCGGCAGAGGCCGGCGTAGGGTGCAAAAGGCGCGTCGCCATATCCGACCTCATCTTCAGGATCAGCGCCGCCGCTGCAGCCTTAACCGCCACCATCATCATGGGATCGGCACAGCAAACTCTCCCCTTCTTCACTCAACTCCTCCAGTTCGTAGCCAGTTATGACGATCTCCCTACTTCCTCGTCCGTCTTAATTCCACACCATCTCTGTTTAATCTTTCCTATGCTCCTGAATTACCCCCTGCTATCTTTCTTCAATTCCGCAGGTACTTCGTCATAGCTCTGTCGTTAGTTACAGGCTACCTTGTGCTCTCCGTCCCTTTCTCCGTTGTCTGCATAGCTCGACCTCAGGTGGCAGGGCCGAGGTTTCTTCTAATCGTCTTCGACACTGTAAGATACTGAATAATTGCTTCCCCTACCCGGAATGTGCATCCATAATTGATTAATTAGGGTTGCGTTCGTTGCAGGTGTCACTGGCATTTGCTGCTTCGGCAGCCGCTTCGTCGGCGGCGATAGTTTACCTGGCTCACAACGGGAACTCGGCAGCCAATTGGCTGACGATATGCCGACAATTCTCCGATTTCTGCCAGAAGATCAGCGGGGGTGTGGTGGCGTCGCTCATCGCGGTGGCTCTGCTCGTTCTCCTACTGGCCTCCTCCGCCATCGCCTTAAAGATACATAGTTGAACGACGTCGTATACCTCTATAACAGAATATTATTATTATTATTATTATTATTATTATTTTCTAAAATTACGTTTCAATTAACATATAGATTAGCAATTTATTTTTGTAGTTAACCTTGTTAATTTGTAATATTCAGTATTTACAAAATTATCACATGAGTATTACTTATTTATATAAGACTGAATGAGCAATTAACCTTTTAATATACGCGTAGTTAACAATTCCCCAATAGCGTCTTCATCGCTCTGTAGTTCACAAAATAACAATGGCGGCCATGAGAGAACTGTCGAGGTCCATCTCCAAATTGCGGCCGTTTCCATCCATAATTCCGGCACTCTTCATTTCTTACAGAGGAATGGCTTCGAAGCTCTTCCTTGGAGGTATAGCCACAAAATTTTAATTTTTTTAAAATAAAATTGGACGTTTCTCAATTTGCTACCGTCTCCCTCGATTGTCTGCGCAGTTTTGATGTTGTCTGGGTTATGCGGAGAGTTTATGATATATTTTTCTGATAATTTGTTGTTAACTTGAGTGAGGGACGTATCTTTATGCGATTCTGGAATTCGTTAGGGTTTTAGCAATTACATACTTATCGAAACTATGAAGTGGTTTCTGTATTATCTTCAAACAGCCCTCACGCCACTAATGGTAGCGATGGAATGATACCTAACAAAGCACCCATTTTCGCGATCACCTGTTCGTCTGGAAACTTAACTGCTGAGTGCACCTCCAAGTAGATTGCAATTTTTTTTAACTTGGTTTATAATGAAAACCTAATTCAGCAGGAAAGGTGCCATCATATCCTGCTTATAGTTTTTGGATGTTGCTGCTAGTAGCCTAGTACTACTTACAGATAATATTGGTATTCACCAATGTGTTTGGCTACATGATTCAGCCAGAGGAATGTTCTTACTACCATTTCAGGTTGTGCTGACGATTAGTTTCTTGTTTGAAAACAATTCGGGTCTTCGGTGTTGTAGTCGTGGTAGGGAGTGGGAATGATTGGTGAGGTGAGGGCTAGCGATTTATGGCCGTGAGCTGATTGATACCTCTCTTTCTATGCAAATTAAGATCCAACTTTTGCAGGGCTTTCATGTTATACTACAGAACAGGGTTTATCGGAAGCATTTTCCCGGTATGGCGAAGTGACAGAAGGTGTGTGTATCTTCTTTCTTTCATTTGTCGATGTTACTAATTCGGCATTAGTTTGGCTGCCTATGGGGATCATCAGTCTCTGTTCATTTCTGCAGTATCAGTTGTGATGGATCGGGTCTCTGATCGATCAAAGGGTTTCGGATTTCTTAGTTATGCAACCGAAGAGGAAGCTGAGAAAGCAATTGCAGAAATGAATGGGAAGGTTTGCTCTGTGCTTCTTCCTTTCCTCATTGCCCCATCCATAGATCTCCATCTCCTGACTGTACCTTATTTTGTTGCACTGCATTTTGCAGCAACTCAATGGACGCACCATTTTTGTGGATTATGCAAAGCCCAGATCGCGTCGAGGTGCTGCCCAGCAACAATAATTCACTTGTTGATTTATAATGTAAGAATAACTATATGGATTTTTTTAATTTCAGTTTTAGAATAGAAAAAATGTCTAGTGCTTCATTCCTAATTGAAGTGAAAATGACACTTCTCTGTAAAATGCAGCACTTTAGTAGAATTAAATTCACACCAACCTGTCTTTAATTATTTATGAGCAAAAAGGATCACCCCATAGCATGGCAATATTTCCTATTATGTAATGAATATTTTATTATTAAGAATCAAGAAACCAATCACACAGAATCTCTCACATGTCTTGCATTTTATTTAGAAAGCCCGCCAAAATGCGTGTAACCACGTTTTGTGGTAATAATTTTTAAATAGTTTATGTATATACATATATATATATATATATATACATGCCATTTCGTTGTATCATTAATTACAATACTGAATTCTAACACGTTTAATTAATTAATTGTTTGTCTTGCTTGATGCTTGCTATGTGCACAAAAGAAAACACCAAATTGCGACAAAAGTGGATAGCCCAAATGCCACGCAAAACATGTCTAATGCCTCTTCCGTTCTAACCATCCTTTCTTTCCTTTGTCTCTTAGTTTCAAGGAACTGGTTGTACCTGCGCTTCGCTAGTTGTACCTTGTTCTTTCCAGTGCCCCTTTTGCCCTCCAATGCCCTATGTAAAAAGACAAGACTGTCCTTGCCGTTCAACCGCGTTCCATCCATCTCCTCCATTTCTAAGTTGACTTCCCTCACCTGCATCTCCCCGCCCTCAGACCCTCCGCACGTGACCACCGCCGCGCACTGCACGTGACGGGAGATGATCGCGGCGTAGCGCACCTGCACATCGCCGGTGAGCCAGTGGCGGTGCACGGCGACGGGACTGTGGGACGAGAGGTTCACCGCCCGCCGTCCGATGGGATCGATTAGAATCCAGCTCAGCGTCATGCAATCCATCATCTCCTTGCAGGATTGGTCTCCCTGGGGGTGCTTCATCGGCGTGAGCACCAGGTCCTTGGGGTCCAGAAGGTCGATCCTGAAGGGGGAGCACCGGAACCACCCGGTGACGGTTTCCGTCTCCTGAACCTTCGAGAAAATCAGCTTATCCCCGTGGAAAATATCGACGGCTGAGATTAATTCTGGCGGCGGTGGAGACGAACACTGGTTTCCGACGTCTTCGTCGTCCGCCGGAATCCTGAAGGCGTGAGAAAAGAAGGCGCGAGCTCCGCCGTTGGGGAATGCAGAGACGAATTCGGAAAGTCGCCGCAAACTCGTGGATGGCCACGTGGCGCGGCAGACGGTGGCCCAAAGGTCTTCCTCCGACGAAAGCCGCCGGAGATCGGTTGAGCAGCAGGCGGCGGACGCTAGGGCTGTACCGTCCAATCGAGTGAGTACGTGAGACTTGACAATGTCTGGATGTAAGGCGGACAGGTCGGTGGCGGTGGCTCCGCCGTCGTCCGCCGTCTCCGTCGCAGACGTCATGATCCTATCGAGTTTGTTACTGTAAATTAAGAAATTGTTGTGATAGCGTCGATCATCGTCATCGTCGTTTCGTAGTGATTGGGTTTATATAGGCAGCGCAGGATTAATTAAATGAACATCATCTGAATTTACATAAATACCCTCTTATGGATGTTCATAGGCAAGGGTAATTTGGTAGTTTTCCATGGCATTGTAAGAATAGGAAGGTCTCGTGATACAATCATTCATTCGAGATGACGTGCGGCATGGTAATGGGATAATATATAGAGTGTATAATTTATTACAAATCTTTTGTTAATTATTTTTTTTGAAATAATATTTATTTTTCGATTAAGCACTCCGATCCATCTTATGCTTGTTATTTATTTTTCATTCAATTTCAATATTTAAAAAGAATTATTGCTCATCACCCGTGTACCTTATCTTATCCCATAATTTTACATTATTAAAAAGATAAGGATTAATAAATTAATTAGAATAGACAAGTGACACAACCATTTACATCTTAGTTACGTTTGAACTAATTTGTGTCCGGACATTATAATCAATTCGATGCTTTATTTTGTTTCCTTATGCCTCAATATTATATATATATATATATATATTTATATAGACATGATTGTATTAATTCGTAAAGAAATTCAAATGTAGGATTAAAATTAGCTTTGAAAGTCTAGTGCTACTGGTTATGAATTTTCATAAAGTAACAATAATGTAAAAAGTTACTGTAACGAAAACCTGATGATTAAACAAACCGCTCATGATACGTTGACTTTAATAAGTCAACAGTGAATATTATGTCAGGACATTTCTAGTGTGAAAAATAGGATGTTAGGCAATAACTACGACCAAAAGTGAAATGACCAGGCCAACCCAAACCAACCCACTCACGCCGATTTTATTTTATTTTATTTTATTTATAATTACATTATTTTATTTCCAATATTATTATTATTAGTTGTTATGCATCCTATTATTCAATAATTCTGTTAACATTCAGTAGACACTTTTTTACTTTTTTATTTTTTGGGTGATGGCATTCTAAAGTTTTAAGGTATTGGTTGTTGAATGTTCAATGATTCGGCATATATTAAATTAATAATGTGAGCGGCCGATAACGTATTGTCTTGGTCATGTTCATGAAATCATAGTATATTATACTTTATGAAATATATATTATATTTATATTAACACATATGGTCGAATATGTATACTATTTTTTTATTTATAAATATATATTAATTTGATCCAATCAAGACAGTAGTGAAAATATAGTAATGCGTATTATTTTTTAACAAAAACAAGAGTTGATTTTTCTTAGTTATATTATAGGAAATGAAACCGGAGAGTTGAGATTCTACATAATCAAGAGATGATTGTATAGGTGATATATTATCTGGTAGAATTTATAAATAATTATTAGGCATAAGTAAAAATGAAATAAATTAATGGGTTGTACGAACAAACTATTAATTGCTTTGTAGGCCCAAATTAGAAGATTAATCTTCAATGGGCTGAACTGAACTAAACTAAACTCATCTGTTTTCAAGATTCAACCACCAATAAATTCATACTTTTTAGAATAACGAATAAAATGGACAAAATTAAAACCAACGGCATACATATAATTTATAAAGCATAAGTTTGGTGAGGGGCACTCACTTCAGTTCATTGTTCAATTTAGGGCGTGTCTGTTACAGTGCCCCACCCCACCCCACCCCACCCCACCATCAAAGGTTCCATTCCCATCTTTTCAACACACACATATATATATATATATATATCATACATAGGTACTATAGTGGTGGTGGTGGTGGTGGTGATGTTGGTGACAGTGACGGTGAGAATGGTGATGAAAAGGACCCTGGAAAGCAAAAATAAAATGGAAAAAAAAAAAAAAAAAAAAATCTATCTGGAGGAAGATCACTACAGTTGCAAAATTCAAAATGATTTTGTACAATGTTGAGATTCTTGACTGCAACTAATAATTAAAAATAAAAATAATAATCCATATATATATATATATATATATATGTTCTTGCAGCATCCACTCTCATCATCTCATCTCATCTGGGACTGGGACTGGGACCTCACCTCATCTCACCATCATTTCATTTCGTCTCTCAATTTCAATTTCACCAACAAATTAAATAAATTTATTCTTACCCATGCATATTTCTGTAGGAGTGAGCAGTAGTAGGACCCAATTAATTTCTTCACTTCCCATCCACCTATTGCTCGATCTCTTTCTATAACCTAACTTTCCAGTTTTTCTTCTTCAATAATTCCCTGTGCTGTCTGTCATTGCTTTTTCCAAGTGAGAGAAGAAGCTTGCCCAGAAAATTCTGGTATTTTCCATATCTCTTTTTCACTTTTTTATTTTTTCCTGCAAGAAATAAGGTCAAAGCATGAACGTCACATCCCTGAGATCTTATCCTTGATGAGGATATGCATCTTCTGCTCCTGAGAAAGTAGTGTCCTGCAGTGGCAACCATACACCTTAGTTAATAATTGTAGCACACAGATAAATATATATATATGTATGTATATGTATAGAGGAGAGGGTAAGAGATAAAATAGATAGATAGATAGATAGCACTGCTCTGACATGATAGTGTTTGAGATAAGCATGAGCAATAATCACATTAATTTTATGGCCATCCCTATGGTAGGCCCTTTCCCTTCCCTTCCCTTGATGATATATATACGCATACTTTCATAATCACAGCTCTATCCAGGGTTTTGTAGAAGACAAGTGTCACCTTTCTAATTAATTCACCATCACAACTAGGTTTTGAAGGTCATCATTGAATTAATATTTATATATACCTGCAATTCAATCCCTCACAAAAAGGTAATCACTTGGCCTTTTCTGATTCTAAAAATTTAACTAATAATTAATACAGCTGCCTGCCAAACTCAAGTTGAACCAAGATTTATGATGAGCTGTGGGTAATATGTTTAAACTATGGATAGGGACCCTCTTGGAAGCCAACTATATCTGGTGGGATTTGAAAATCAGGACCTAATTTTCCACTATTTTCTACTCAGGACCACTGACCAAACAGGCAGCTAGTCTAAATTTTCTGCAGGAAAAAAGAAAAAAAAATTGATGTGATGATGATAATGATGATGATGATGCATTCACACACACGAACACTACTTCAAACCCTGCCACATTTAGCAAACCACATGTAGATGCATTCCCACAAACCCCTGCCTGCTTTCACACACAGACTCATGTGCAAACACTTTTGCTGTTTCTAAAGACAAGATAGGGAAAGGGAAAGAGAAAGACCAGTGTAAAAAAGGCCCAGATATTTTTATCTTAAAATAGCAAGCAAGCATGCATGTCTATCACTACTTGATTGATTGCCTCCAATCCAATAATTATGTGAACACCTCTTCTTCAATTTACAAGATTATTCTAAGATGAATTAATATAAATTAATTGACCACCAATCCAGGTGTTGGCCAGGCAGCAATTCAGATTCAGATTCAGGCTTATCTGTTAGCTAGACAGACAGTCATTATAATAAATTCAATAATGATAATGGATGTGTTCAGAGATTACTGTTGTTCATGCTCATGTACCTGTTTCAACTGGGGAAACAGCAAAATAAAACTTGGAAATTGGACCAGTCACATCTTCTCTACACTATTCTATTCTGCTAATTTTCTTATTATTATTTAATGTGAATTCTTAGCAGCTAATTATGGATGATCAACTCATAAAATATTTGGGATTACCATGAGATGGGAGTGATGATATTCATGGCAGGGGTAGTGCTGAGTCTGACTCGACTCGGATTGAGACTCGCATTCCATGTTCACTCCGAATAATCTGAGCGTCTTGGAATTCCCACCGACTGTTGCTGCTGTTGTTTGGCTCTGTAGAAGTGATCCTGCAAATTCAACACACGTGTGGACATTCAGATACTGCTCCATCCAGCAGAAGCAGCAGCAGCTCACTTTTGTGGTGGTCGCTTTGAAACGACTCACTCACAGTGCTTGAACAGATAGATAGATATACTAATTAATGCAATTTTTTAAACGGAAATGGCAACAGCAGTTGTTGGATTCTGGTTCCACAGGCGAGAGGACAAGATATACGCGCATCGGTAGCGCGTGTAGTAGACGCGTCTTCTTCAGGTGTACGGGAGGAAATTGCAGATTTTATTTATTTAAATCAGGTTACCTGCGGTGTGGTGATGGAAATCGTGTGGTTGAGGAAGAGATGACTGCATTTGGTGTTGTCTCCGGTAAGCAGGACTGCCTGAATAGAATGCTCTGTTCCATCCGTCGCCGTTGGCTGGAGTTAGGTTAGAACCGTCTTCTCCTCCTCCGCCGCCGCCGCCGCCGCCTGAGTTCCGCCTCCTCCATCCAATAAAAAACCGTCCGGCGTCGGCGCGGTGGCGCGCGAAGACCACAACATCGCCGGCGTCGAGGCGCTTCTCCTTGACGAATCGGCTCCAGCCTTTGGTGAGCACGTAGCTCTGGCTGCTGTTCCAGTACGAGTACCGAAACCTCCACGATTTTCCGAGCTCATCTTCGAAGCTGAGGAGCATGCCGCTCTCGCCGGCGGAATCGGCGCCGCCGTTCAAGGGGAAATACTTCTCGGCGTGCTGCTTGGGTATGACGAGACGGTTGAGCTTCCCGACGTCGCTGGGCGTCAAGGGCTTCTCGAAGAGGGGCAATTTGGGGATTTCCCCATCCCCGCCATTACTGTCGTCGTTGTAAATTAAATCTTGCTCATTATTATCTACGGCGTTGAGGTTGAATGTGAAGGCGGTGGCCTGCGGGCAGAACATCGGACGTCCTCCGGCGTGCGGCGGTGCGATCCAACAGCTAGCGGTGGAGCTGGGGAGTAAATGGGCGGTAGAGATAAAGGCGTTGTGATCAGAAGATGAGGTTTTTGCAGATGACTCCATCATCAAGTGTGACCACCGCTCCCTCCCTCCCTCCTCCTGCATTTCTCTCTCTCTCATTCAATTAATTTAATAATGTCAATTTTGCTAAAATCAGATTTTCAGACTTATAAAATATTTCCAAAATAAGATTAATATAATAATACTTCAATCCCACAAATATCATTAAATAAAAAATAATAAATAAATAAAAAAAAGACCATCTACGTGTGCATAATGAAATGCAAGGTCCCGGGGCCACGAGGTTCACGACTTCACAGATCGTCCATTTCATGGGCCCCACGCAATCGAACGCCGATCTATTCAGGAGGACCAGTGGACCACGTACCCATGCTCCAACTATGTACTTAATGACGAAAGAAATTAATCCAATAATTGGTCACACTAATAAGATAGTATTTTTTTTTTTTTAATTTAGGACACGAAAGGAAGATGGAAAGAACATAGGCATATGGGAATTGAATAATTCGTGGGAGTTAATGGTGATTAAGTGTTGTGTGTGTGGTGGTCATGTTATGGAACAGTAGTAAGAGAGGGTATTGTTTTTTTTTTGCTTTTAAAGTGATTGAACTATCAAACCCACAGAAATTAATAATTATAAATGCATGACAACCTGTAACACACACTGCTAGACATGCATTGATGTTCACGTACACACATATATACATACATACATACATTAATTTATTTTATATGAACAGACTAGGCAGAGAAATTGCAAGTATTAATTAGTTTATTGTACATGTTGATTATGATGAGGAATATGTTATTGAGAGAGCACACGTGAATCCATTAGGACCATGCATTTGCTGCTTGCTTGCTATAAGGCGATCGAGATCTAATAATTAATCAGCACATATATATATATATTGATTATTGAAATAGAGATAGGAAATGGAGGGCAGGGCAGGGCAGTGCATTGTAACTAACATAGGTTTCCAAACATAGGCAAGACCAAGAACAATGCACAATCCCAAGGCTGCAATGCCTATTGATAGATAGGTATCTACATCTACTACACATCTACATCTTGTTTGTTTGATGGGAAATTGTACTTGTCAGATCCAATCAATACATAATAATGATAATGATGATAACAATGCACTGGTACAGGTGTATGTATCTCACAAATACACTAATATATCCATTTCATTTAATTCTTTTTTTTTTTTTTTTTTTTTTTTTTTTTTTTTTATTATTTGAGTGACAGACAGCCCTAAGTGTTTGTGGGCTACATTATGTGTTTGTGGGCTACATGGGTTGGGCTTTGAAACTATTAATAGTTTAGTTTCTTCTGTCGACCAAACACTGGAACTGTATTATTTGAAAGAAAGACAGAGATGGGGTATCTAATTAAGAGTGATGGTGATGATGAGAGAGAGCATGATAATATTGAGTGAGCCAATTAGATATGAGGTGGACTTCCCTTTTCCTGACATCTTGAAGCCACTTTGGATCTTCATTTGTTGAGTATCTCAGGTCAACATGGTGTGCCCCTGCACCATCACCATCACCATCACCATCACCATTACCAATTTACCATCAACAAATTAAATTAATTCTGGACTTACCTTGTTCTGCAACAATGGCTACTACACTTTTGGATATGTCTTTCAGAACACTGCCAACCAAACAACCATTACCATTCAAATTAGATATGTTATTTGATCATTTACTTCAATTTAATTCAAAGAACTGACCCTCCACCACTCCATGGATCCCTCAGCCCATTGAAGAAGATAATATTGCTCCCAAAGTGCTTCAGCACTCTTTCAATATGCTGTCATCACTCAACAGAATGAAAATCAGCTCATATAAATATATATATATATATAATAATAATTAAATAAAAATAGATTCTTGATACCAAGGATGGATCACTCACATGGGCTCCAAACTCAGTGGGAATCCAGGTTGGCCTGGGAACAACATTGTACTGCTCTTTGCAATACTCTAACCTATCAAGGTACGTGTAATTAGAGGGAGGAAACATGCTCTCCTCTGTGGTACCACCTGTAAGTAAAACCATCTCTGTGCACGCCTGCAAGAATCACAAACAACACCAACTACTTAATGTAATGACTGTATGTGTCTTTGCTTCACATTTTCTTAGTAATGTACTAATGTTACCTGCCATGACCATCCGCCGAGGTCGTGAGGATCCGAATCATCCAACAAATCGAAGCACTTAGTTTCTCCAGTGTAGTTGTAGTAAATGTTGGCAGCTTGGTATATTTTCTCGAATGTGTTGTTCCCAGTCTTAGGATCATCAATGGCCTTGCACATCTGCAGTAATTCCAAGTTCTCATCTTTGTAACAATGTCGAGACAACTTTAACTTTGTTTGATCCGAGGATGGAGGAAGGGATACCTACCTGTTTGACAGGGTAGGCAGGCAAGGGGTTGAGGAAATTGGAGGGAGTTGGATAATCTGTCATTGCAGTGTAAGTAAAAGCTGTAGAAATCCAGCCTTCAAGAAACCCTACATTTATGAAATCCCTGTAGAGATGAGATTTACAGACAGTCAAGAAAATGCGCACTTAATTAAATTAAATTAATCCCAGATTGACATGTAATAATCCTCACTTGCATATCCTGAAAGATTTTCTGAGAATCTCCATCCCACCTGCTCTTGCTGCTGTGTCTTCGATTTCTTTCCATGATTTTTTGATCACTCTGTAACAGTTCTCACTCTCACCCTATTTTGGGAACAAACAAATGTAAACCAATAGATTGTGATTAAAGTTTTTATCATGGACATGACACTTTCCATGTTTGGACAAGCACTGCACAGTGCACAGGTAACTTTAGGAAAACCCTATTCTATTTCTATCAGCAGAAATTAAAAACTGGCAGGAAGAAAGAAATACTGACTCTAAAATCTTGTGTGATGATGTTGGAGAAACTGTATGGAGAAGTAATGTTGTCCAAATTGAGGATTGGTGCAGAAGATGACAAAGCTCCCAGTGCAATGTGGGGATACTTCAATCGGAACCACGCTGCCAACACTGCAACAACCACCACACATTGTCCAATTAATTAATATACATATAAAACTGTCTGATTCTCAATCTCGAAAATCATAGAGTCAATGGTGAGTATTAAATTAATGGCAGCCATACTTCCGCCATAGGAACCTCCAAACACCACAACAGGGGAATCCATGGAAGTCAAGTTCTTTTTCAGATCAAGAATCAGAGTTGCATAGTCAGCCAAAGCTTGTGTTGAGCTCAAATAGCCAAGTGTGGATGAGTTTGAATATGCAATCTCTTTGCTTCCTCCAAAAGGGATCGATTTCCCATAGTACCTATGCTGCAGAATGCAAAGAATTCTCAATAAAAGTGAAGAGATCAAGGCCTTACAACATAGACATCTGACAACTGACCTCAATGAAAACAAGAAGGGCTTTGAAATGAGGTGCAGTCTCGAACATGAAGCCGGTGTTTTCGGCGAACCATTCGATGTTACCTTCATTGCCAGTGTAGACAAAGATCGGAGCATTATCATTAGCGCCGCCCCAGTGTTTGTCGTTGATCAGGTACCTTTGCTGGAAGGTGTGGTAGCTTTGTGGATTGTAGTTGAAGTGATCAAGAATTTGGGTATAGAACTTCTCTTTGTAGTGATGATCACTACTTTTGGTGGTAATCAATAGCTGCTGATCAGGCCTAACGATCGATGGAGGGAAGGCCGGCGCAATCTTGGCAGATGATGAATAACAGTGTGTGAAAAATGTAGATGAAAGCAGCAGGAGCCATGTTGCCATGGAAGCACAGAGTCTGTGCTCTGGTGATTTGTGGAGCGAGAAAGTGGAGAGTGTACAAGTTATGATATAGTCTTAGGAAAGGTTAGGAATTTGGGATTTTAGCCAAAGTTGGAGAGGCTTGGTGGTGCCCAATGGAGATTATAAAATAAGGCTTTTGCAAGAAAAGGGGTGTGACAAATATGGCCATATTCTAACATTAAGTGATAAAATATTTGTTGAAATGAGCTGTCCAAACATGGATTGTTCTTGTTTGTTTGTCCAAAGCTCTATAAAGAATATGGGCTTCTGAGCTACAGTACAATGAAGAAGTAATGCTCAAGAAAACCGGCAATTTTTTGTCCACAATTTGGGCATCTTCTACATAGGTTTTGTCGAATCATTTCAAGGGATATTCATCAAAGATTCATCCCTGCAAGGGCTTCAGTTCATGATAAACATTTCATTTAAAATATGAACAAGAACTGCTTTCTGCACAAACTTGCTCTGAGAAAGCAGTAATACTCAAAAAACACAGGTGTTTTCTGGCGAGTACTCGGGAATGTGAAGAACCCAAATCAACAAGATGTTAAATCCGGAGATTTCTAGGTTAAAGTTGCCTGCACGAATTAAATTCACCATTTAGATCTTCTACTATGGCTTTCAGCTGCTGTTCTTGACTTGGAACTATAGCCTTGTATTGCACCAGGCCTCTCCTCAAGCATATTGAATGGATCTCTGGAAGGCCACGACTGCTCGTTTTTCTGGGATATCGACAACCTTGAGCTAGACAATTTGTGATCCTTAACAAGGCTCTTAACAGATTTATTCCTCTGTGTCCCGTCGTAATGACTTCTTCTTGGAGCTTCCCTCTCAAGCTCATAAACTCCATCCCTGTCAAAAACCTCTACCCCGTCAGACGCACTTCTTTGAAGGGGAGAATTTCGCAGCGAAACAATGGAGCTTCTTGGTTTGATCTCATTAGTAACAGAGGTATACGACGCCCATTTCGGCCCTTTACTATTATCCATGTTCAGTTCAAGAAGATCACTTTCTTCAGATCCATCTTTCCTGTCTACACTGTCATCAATCTTTTCGTCGTCTTCTTGTACATTGTGATGGCCGCCTCTCTCTTCTTCTTTCTCCCCTTTCGTTCTCAGAAAAACCTCCAGCTGTTTCCGTAGCTTGCCAATGGCAGAAGTGCTCTCCTCAAACTGATGCTTAGCCTCTGGTGGCTTCATCTGAACTCGCTCCCCGTCAGCATTCCGAGCTAATTCTTCGCACATCTGCTCGGTTATCTCCCTCGCTCTTTTCTCACTGTCCAGTTCCTTAACAACCTTAACAAGTGACAACTTCATTTCAGACAATTCTTTCCCGAGTTTCTTGTTCAAGCTCTCGAGTCTTTGCCTCAGCTTTCGCTCTACCTCTAGTTCGCCAACAACAGACGCCACTGCAGCCTCGACTACTTGGCTCTCTTTGCTCTTCCACGACGCCTTTTCCTCAGCAAAACACTTCATCATATAGCTTATCTCACTTTTATCCGCCCGTTGCTCGTGAATGAACTGATTGACCTGCAAACGAGCTCTCTCCAGCTCGGCATGCAGGGCTGAAATCAGAGACATGCTCGATGAATTCTGATCCGAATGACCCGAGATTCGAGTGATTATCTTCAGCAGCTCTTTGGAGGTAGTCAGTGCATTGCTTACATCCTTCAGACGGCTCCTGCAGCCGTTTACCGATCCACTGGAAGTCGGAGGGCGCGATCGGCTCTCGATCTGAAATCGTGCATTATGATTATCATTAGCCATGAAATCTGAAGAAGACAACAAAATTTTAGAATGTTGTTATGATGAACCTCCATGAAACTTGCACGGCTGATGGAATCAAAAGCTCCAGCAATCTGTTCAGCTGATGTGATCCTCTGAGAAGGTGTCCTTCTCCGCTCCAATTTCTGCATAATTTCAAGAACAGTGAGTGATTTTTTAAGCACACCAAAAAAATCAATCGTTGCAGAAAGTTTCGCTCATCGGCGACCTCTGAAACGGAAGGACTGTACGAGGGATCGGATAAGTGCGGTGGGAGATGACCGGAGCCGGAGCCGGAGCTGATGTGCAGTCCCCATCCGGGCTGAAGTTTTTCCTTCTTCGAAACCATCTTATGATTCCCGTTCTTCTTCTTCTGCAGGTGCTTCATCAGCTCCAAGTTGCTCTCGCTCATCTTCGCCGGCGACGGCATCTCGTTCATCTCCCATAGCGTGGCGGCGAGCCGCCGAGCAGACACCGGTCTGGTGGATTTGCCGCTCTGAGAGTGTTTGGGGGAGTCGACGGCGCTCCTCAAAGGGGTAGTCCTCCACGCCGGCGCAGGGGTGCCGGATCTGGATCTTCCCAGAGCGATCCCGAGCCCGGCCCGATTCTTGCCCCGCAAAATGGCCCGTTTGTTGTGGATTCTCGACGACGAAGACGAGGAGGAGGAGCAACCCCTTTTCCGGATCTTGGTGGGTCCCATCAGACTCTCCATCATCGCCCGCCCTTGCCTCGACATTGTAATTTGTTCGACCTAATTTCCTCCTCCTGCAATTCCAGCTTTGGGTTCCACTGATGAAAATAAGCAGAGCATTAAGGAGAGTTTAAGAGGATGCGATCTTACAAAATTTGTTGCGAAATCCTGCTTCCTAACAGCATTGATTGCTGGTTCGATCAATGATTCTCATTTGCCTATCTATAAAAAAAAAAAAAGGACAGATTGAAATCATGAGACTTAAATATAGCAAGAAGCCATCAGTGGGAGGGGAGTGGGATTCTTCCCAGCATCTTTACAGATGGAATTGAAAACGTAGTTTCCATGAAAGAATAGTTTAACACCAAATCTAAATCTGCCGATCAAATTTAAATGGAAGAAGAATTCCAAGAGGGTAGAATGATTGGGAGGAGGTTTCTTGATTTCTTTTGATTTGAAATGATTTGCTCCATAAAAAAGAAGAGCCAGCCAGTGTAACTTGACTTCGCTTTTTGCATTCAAAGCTCGATTCTCTGTACAGCAAGGTACTCCAGACACTGCGCGGCGTACATGCAAATTAAGCAAGAGGGATCAAAAGCAGCTCAAAACGTGGTTGGCAATTAATTGGTAGTGCCAGAATGTCTTTTTTTGTATTGAACTTTTGTTGGATTTGTTTAAATCTTATTGTCTGCCAAATAATTAAAGGTGTTATCTTTGTCATGTTCTTGGTTACCTCGTAAACCCTACCATTAGATCAGGTAACAATAATTCTTGAAATTTCCAAGAACCAAATGCCATTCCTACACTGAGTAGTATAGAAGTTTATGTTCTGTTCTGTATCCTCCTACAGATCCAAATTCAGCATTCAAAAGTGAAAAAAAAAGGATTGGCTAAAAACGCTACAAGAAAGGGACATTCATTTGCACACCATACTTGAATATTTCTTTCATGCCTGAGGAGTGCTGTGGGGTAATAATCATCTTTCTATTAACAACCAAAGTATCATGACATTCTGCTTTGCTCAATCATTCAACTAAACAATCATTGAGGTTTAAATTTGATACTTTTTACCGATGTCTTGCACAGGCAGGTAAAATGTAGCCATTTAAATGTTTCAAATCATCAGCAGCTTACTCAGTGTGGCAGAAAGCAAACTTTTCTTGCAATGCATCTGAATCTTTCGAAGAAGATTTGACTGGTTCTGGATGATATTCATGAGACTAGGACTAATTGGTTCCCAAATACCTCTAGCCATTGCACAGAAGTGGCTGTTTTATTCGAAAATGCTTCAATAACGCTTGAATGAGATCCCTATCCACACCCACCTCCAATTTCAAGTGAAGATATACATGAGGTGGGGGTACAGCGTATACCTGGCAGATAAAGAGGGATCAACTCGATGCATGCTCTGTAGATTTAAAGTAGTTAGCAATAAGATTGGAACAAGATTGTCCCCAATCATTGAAAGTGTGTCCTGAAACACATTCATGGCCCAGTTGAATGTCTCAACAATGGAGGTTCCTCAATGGCAGCCATTTTTGTCAGAAGAGAGACCTCAATTCACAATCACAAGGCCATATCCATGATAGAGGCTTAACACTCAAACTGGCGTTGGCATTGTGATATTAGCAGACTTCTATGAGGATGTGACCTGCAGAGTAAAGATTCCACATGAAGAACTAAATAAAGTGGAAGATGCAATGTGATACAAGGAAAGCAAAAGGCAAATCAACTACCCGGAATGATTTGCCTCCAAGAATGAGGGCGAACACCAAATGAAATAGCTGATATCCCAAATAAAAAAAATGGGAGTGAAACATTGCAAATGCTTAGATCTACAAGAACCCTCTCAACCAACATATCATAAATTTTCTCTCCAATTACCATAACAGATGACAGCAACTGATTTTTACAAGATGAACTAAGCAATAATTTTCAATACCCAATGATTTTGTTATAAAATCACCCCTCTATGAGATTGCCTGTATAAGAGTGTTTGAGAAGCAAATTAGCACCACACCTACAGTTAATATTAAGTTTCATGATATAACCCTCAATTTGTGCCCATTAAAAGAAGTAAACTGGCGTCCAAAGAATTAAATAATGATATTCCCAGCATCAGAGATAGAAGAACATATACTTGGCATCAGCAAAGAAATTGTCAACTTCCCAGACACTTGCAGTCAAGAATTGATTTAAGTTACCCTGGAAAATTTTGGGAACTTCAGCGATTGCACAGTTCTAAGACCATTCAGAAATTTGAGTAGGTTGCCCGAATCTGAATGGGCAATGACTGGGGAAACAGTAGAATCTTGATTGATAATCTTGGTGTTATTTTGTGATTGTCAGAGCCTAATCCTTCTAATATATATATATATATATATATGTTCTCAAAGAAAGCATAGATATAGCCATATAGAGCTTGAAATGCATATATTTCAAATGCATTTGTTGGTATGCATGAGTGTCCCTGACAAGAAATTTGCCGCATGGATTATAGGATTCTTGGGAAGAAAGAAAGTGACTGGGTTGGTGGGAATCTTCTGATTTAAACATCAACCCATAGATCTATATTTGTACTGTATTGGTGGGCTTTTGTTGACGATACTAATGTTAGACACATTAAAAGGAACTGTCCTCAAGCAGTCAAAGGCTTGTCTACCATCAAACCATATAACAAATCCATAAAAAAGATAAATACCAAAACATATCAATGTAGTGTTTACGATGTGCCATTAATTGGACATTGGAGCATGAAACAATGAGATGGTATAAACTGACCTCTGACGATGTAAACCTGAGATGAAATTTACACGAAGGGAATAAACCACTTCTCTTCTGTATCATTTGATTCGCACACAATGAAATGAATGTTCACTGCAAAGTAAAAAGACTTATTAGCTAAACATGCAACCTGAAAATTCAAGAAACTCAGCTCCCTGATTTAATGCTCACGACCTCACTAAATAATCTACATATAAATTTTAACATGCCTTTGATGCTAGGGAACATCTCCAAACCACACCAGCATAGATCAGGAAGGTCAATAAAAAGTAGAAAATATGTGCATGCAGTCAATTGAAATGTGGCCAGGTAATTTTCCAAACATATAGCTTACTTAGCATTGGATATCGAACTTGATTATGATACTTGTATTTGTTGAAGAAGTTGTGTACGGCCCCGGTTGATTGTAGCAAGACATAGGCATAAAGACTCCTCAAGCTCTACAAGCTGTAGAGAAAAACTATGACTATTTTTTCTAAGTTGCTTCAATACTTCCTCAAGCACGTATCTATCCATAACCCTCTCCAATCCCAATCTACTAAGAAGTTTGTCAAGTTCAAATGCTTCATGCAGACGGGACATCATGCGATCAATAGTGGCTAGATTCATACAAAGGACATAAACATTCCTTGCTGCAGTAGTATCGATTACAGCTTGATGGCTCATTTCTTTAAAGCAGTGGCGTGTGAGATTGAGTTTGAACCGTGACTTTCTGAAATGCTGATTTAGCTGCTGCTTGAGCTGGGAGAAGTGGTTCAGCATATCACCAAAGCTCTGAGCGTCAGGGGAGTGAAAGGGGTTTTCAAAACGGCCAAACTCAAGAATTGCACCCTCCAAATTGAATCTAGAATAGGAGAGACTGTCGGACTCCAGGGGAAGGTCATCAAGAAGTTTATGTAGGGTTGTATACATAAGGCGAGCACGGTGGATGCTATGTATGAGGAGGACGCACAGGCGCGATGCATGTGCACTATATTCAAAGTAGGTAGCAATAAGATTCGACAGAGAGTTGTGCCCAAGCAGGGGAAGCACCTCTCGAACATGCTCATAGCTTGGTTGAACAACATGCTCCAGCAGTCGAGGCTCCTCAATGACATCAGGAAGCCTTACATCAACCATTTTGTCAGAGGAGTTGTCTCGGCTGAATGTTCGCCAAAGCTTCCAATTGCAAAAAGGCATGTCTCCTGGGAGAGGCAACAATCGTGTTGAAGTATAGTCAGCAGAAAAACCTGGATAAGTAGCATACTGTTAATTCTGCAACATTGCATGTCTCCACAAGAAGGAAGTGAAATAGTAGTGCCCATCTTCTCCCTAACTAACAGCAGCTCAGTTACAAGATGAACATAATTATCAAAGGCTAGGTCATATAATTATAAAACTTCTACGGACATTTGTGAAGATCAGCAGCACAACATTTATGGAATTATACATCGAATCCACATGTAAAAAAAACAGTCACCGTTTTTTCATGAATGCCAGTATACACGTATTGAGATAACAAAAAAGATTCTTACTTTTGATAAGAATCGAATCAGGTTACCTTAGAAAAATAGTGGAAATTCAACGAATGCACAGTTTCGAGATCACCCAGAAATCGAAGTGGGTCAACGAAATCAAGATTGGGTAGTAAGGAATCAGCAGAACCTTGATCAATAATCTTCCAGGAATACAACTGTAGATCAGAAGCAAGAAACATTAGAGCCGAGCTATTCTTCGTCTAGCGAATCGAATCACGGAGAGACTTCAACTGTGTGTTTGAGTATGGCCTCGAGCGGAAAACAGGTGACCTGGCAAGAAAGTAGGACAGGAAGACGAAGTCAGAAAGTTGCCCCATTTATTATTATTAATTTATTTCAAACTCTATTCCGAAATTTATACTTCAATGTTTGATAGAATACGAAGTTATAATCAAACAAACCTTTCCATCCTCTTGCAAGATCCTCCCTTAAACCAGTTAAGCATTGCCATTGCGTTAACATTTTTTTAAATACAAGAATTTGGAAGCAGAAGAACCCCAGTAGTTAGAATGTCTACATTATAATATCTCTACACATGGAAAAAGAAATGGACTAACTACCTCCAATGGCTATGATCTCAAAAAGCATGCTTCAAATCTCCTGCATTCTGATATTACTCAGAGCACTCTTTCGTTTTCTTGCAAATGAAATTTGTTTGCTCTACTTTTTCTCAAATAAATATTATCTTATAAAAAAGAACCCAGGCCAAGTGATTCATCTCAACCTTAGTATGCTTTAACATCCCCAGTGTTACATGAATCTAGTGTGTTTCTACATGGTCATCCAAGTAAGCCAGTGCGACCGCAGCATGCAGTGACGCTCCTACCGGAAGAATATCTTCATCGATAATGAAGTGGGGGTTGTGCAAACCTTTGACAGGATGCATCGTTTCGTTTGCTACTCCAATCATATAGAATGACACGGGCATCCTTTGTGAGTAGAAGCTGAAGTCTTCAGCTCCCATGGTTACTGAATGCAGCTTCACACGGCTCTTCCCGAGCAAGCTTTCTCCAACTCCTTTAGTATATTCATACAGGGTAGGATCATTGTAGGTTGGAGGATATGGGATTAATGTGTCCTCCAAGAAGTCAACTGTTGCAGTACACTGAAGCACTTGAGCTTGAGTTTCTATCACCTGTAAATAGTGTGCCAGAATTAACAGAATGAAACACATCTGAATGTCTAAATTGACTGCTTCAAAATGATGGCATGCAAGCAATTAAGAAATAGATATGATGAACTAATTATGGTTCCATTGGGTTTCTTGCAGCATATCTTTTTACATGACATTTTATTCAACTGCAGCACAATCTTGGGAGAGGAAACATGAGAATACTTGTTTAAAGACTAAGCAAATCATTACAAGAAAAACCGGAGTTTACTTAAGTCTACAAGAGCTTAAAATTGGTCGACAGTACTTATTTCTCAAATCGGTGCCACTATGTCCAAATTGGATGAGCAGCATGAATGCAAATGGAATGCATACCTCTTTAATCCTTTGTTTAAGGTAGTTAAAACTTTCAGAGTCCATGAACCGGAAAGTGCCACCAAACTTGACACTCTCAGGGATTACATTGAATGCTTCACCAGCTTCAATATATCCAATGGAGACAACCTATGCGCCATTTCACACCGAAAAGTAAAACAAAAAGATTGTTATTAGCATTTAGTTTTATTAATCAAAAGATCGAAGTTTATAAACACACTGGCTTAACATTATATCATTACTATGCCTCAGATAGAGAAGAAAAGAAGAGCAAGTGCAGTAAATACCCTGGCTTCCTGAGGATCAGTTTCTCGTGAAACAATATGTTGAAGTGCAAGGATCGTCATAGAAAGTGCCAGAACAGGATCCTTGGTTTTATGTGGGGATGCTGCATGTCCACCTTTTCCTTGAATGATTGCAATAAACCTGCCTGATCCAGCAAGCATCGGACCAGGTCTGGAACTGATGGTACCAGTAGGCAATGACGGATCTACATGTAAAGCGAAAATGCCTTGGAGTCCATCAACAGCCCCAGCCTTGATCATATGGTAGGCACCCGCATGACCTTCTTCCGCAGGTTGGAAAACAAGTTTAACAGTGCCCTTCCATATACGAATACAAGTCAGGAAATTCAGATCAACTCAAGCAAGCATTATAACACGGTGACCTCACAGACATGGATATACATATAACATATCATTTCTTTACCTTTAGTTTATCAGAGTTGTTCTTTAACAATTTGGCTGCTCCAAGCAACATTGTCACATGAGCATCGTGACCGCAGGCGTGCATTTTGCCATCAACTTTGCTCTTGTGCTCCCATTCCACTAATTCCTACAAATTACAGTTGGTGTGAGCTGAGACGATCTCACAGCTTCCACGCTGCACTCTGCTAAATTAGTACTATTCAATTGGACAGACTCCTGCTCTTGCGGAGGTTAGTGATAACTTGTTCTTGTAACATTTTAGTGGCCAACAAACTATCAAAACCTAAGTCCAAATAATGCTCAACTTGAAGCCAGAAAGAAATCACCAAACTATACTAACAAAAGTTCCTTGTACCAACAAACACTTTTTCATGGTTAATATTAATCATTAAAACGAAATAAACAGTAGTTGAATGAATCAAGCCCTCATATAGAGCAAGAAAGCCAAATTCCTCTACTTTTCCATGGAAGTGATTCATAAAGCTAAAATTTCTGGAGAGAAGAAGAACAAAAAGTCGCACCTGCATAGGGAGGGCATCCATGTCCGCCCTAAGCCCAAAAGATGGCTGAGCCCCCGACCCTATCGTGGCCACCACCCCTGTCTCTGCAACTGGCCACTCATACTCAATCCCCAGCGAATCGAGCTCACTTCTAATGAGCTGACTCGTTCGCTGCTCTTCAAATGATAATTCTGGAAGCTCATGGATTCTCCTCCGAACCCCTTTCAACCAGTCAACGAACCCCCGATCCCTCGCCGACTCCAACAGCCTCTCCGGTTTGAAATCCCATGCTCTTGGGCAGGTTGCCGAAGACAAAATAGCGACAAGAGAGAAGCACAACATTGGAGTAATTGTAAAACGCTCCATTCGGGAACAAGAACAACGATTAATTCCTGTCCCTGGTAGACCAATTTGTATTTCTAGCAAATAATTGAAATCCAATTGGCAGGTTGGGAATCGGTACAAGGGTTTTTGGCGTCATCTACTAATTTATCAATATACACATAGATACCTCCAATCAGCTTTACTTTTCAAGAAATTGAATTTTTAGCATGAATTAAAATAATGACTGACTGATGGTCCCAAAATATCTGATCAGAGTCCAACTCCAATAAAATTTACATAAAATATGATCTCAAATTAGCAAACGGGCAAGTGATTCAGCAAAAACCAATCTTTTTCGCTTTGACAGTCTCAATGTAGAATGAATCTTCTAATGTTTTTCTACATGGTCATCCATCCCATCAAAATCCAAGTAAGCCAGTGCGACTGCAGTATGGAGTGAAGCTCCCACTGGAAGAACATCTTCATCGATGACGAAGTGGGGGGAGTGGGACCCCTTGACAGGTGTCATCGTTTCATTTGCTACTCCAATAACAAAGAATGACCCGGGTATCCTCTGTGAGTAGAAACTGAAGTCTTCAGCTACAGTGGTTCCTAAATGCAGCTTCACTCTGCTCTTCCCCAGCAACTTTTCTGCAACTCTTTTAGCATGTTCATACAGTGTGGGATCGTTGTGGGTTGCAGGATATGATATTAGTTTATCCTCGAGGAAGTCAACAGCTGCTGTACAGTGATGCACTTTAGCTTCAGCTTCTATTACCTGTAAATAGTAGTGTCCCAGAATTAACTAAATACTTAATTCATTAATCTTCATATCTTTGAATTCAAATGCAATGCTTATACCTCTTTAATCCTGTGCTTAAGGTAGTTAAAACTTTCAGAGTCCATGAACCTGAAAGTACCACCAAACTGGACACTCTCAGGGATTACATTAAATGCTTCTCCACCTTGCACGTATCCAATGGAGACCACCTAGTTATATATGAATCAAAGCTTGTAAGCAAAGTGGCCTAAGAATAAGTCAAAGGAAAGAAAAGCTAGTGAGAAAAGTACCCTAGCTTCCTGAGGATCAGTTTCTCGTGAAACAATATGTTGAAGTGCAAGAATGGTCATAGAAAGAGCCAGAACAGGATCTTTAGCTTTATGCGGGGCTGCTGCATGTCCTCCTTTTCCTTGAATGATTGCAGTGAACCTGCCTGATCCAGCGAGCATCGGACCAGGTCTGGAACTGATGGTACCTGTAGGCATTGATGGGTCAACATGTAAGGCGAAAATGCCTTGGAGTCCATCGACAGCCCCAGCCTTGATCATATGGTAGGCACCCCCATGACCTTCTTCCCCAGGTTGGAAAATAAGTTTAACAGTGCCCTTGAATGTAAGGATACAATTTAGAATATTCAGATAAACTCAAACAAGCACTGTAACAAGTAATTAGTTGTTTCTTTACCTTTAGTTTATTAGAGTTGTTCTTTAACAATTTGGCTGCTCCCAGCAACATTGCCACATGAGCATCGTGACCACAGGCGTGCATTTTTCCATCAAGTTTGCTCTTGTGTTCCCATTCAACTAATTCCTGCAAATTACAGTTGGTTTGAGTTTATGCAATCTCGGAAATTAAGCCCTATTGTCTGCTAAATTAGTGTTATTCAACTGGGCTGCTAAACTGCTGTTGTGGAGGATTATGAACTTTTAGAAAAAAGTGCCATTCTATGATGCTAATCATATAAAATAATACCAGAAAGTATCAAAAACCCTAGCCCAAATAACGACCAAATTGGACACAGAAAGAAATGAAACAAAGCTGTACTAACTGCAGTTCCTTTCACCAATCAATTCTTGTTCATTGTCTATGCAAATCATTAGCTCCTAAAAAAAAAAGAAGCACCAGAAAATCACAAAATTATATTACCACAAAACTATCAGAACCCTAGTCCAAACGATGATCAAATTGAAACCAGACAGACACCTTATGGTTTATACTAATCGTTAACACAAAGAAGATATGGTAATCAAATAAACAAACCCCCCGTACAAAGCCAATTCGTTTTCTTCTCCATGAAAGTAATACTTAAGAGAGAGAGAGAGAGAGAGAGAGAGAGAGAGAGAGAGAGAGAGAGAGAGAGAGAGAGAGAGAGAGAAGTTGCACCTGTATCGGGAGGGCGTCCATGTCCGCCCTAAGACCAAACAATGGCTGATCCCCCGACCCTATCGTAGCCACCACCCCTGTCTCTGCAACAGGCCATTCATACTCGATCCCCAGCGAATCGAGTTCACTTCTAATGATCCGACTCGTTCGCTGCTCTTCAAATGCCAATTCTGGAAACTCATGGATTCTCCTCCGAATCCCTTTCAACCAGTCAACAAACTCATGTTCCCTCGCCGACTCCAAAAGTCTCTCCGCTTCGAGAGCCAATGATGCCGCTGGGCAGGAAACAGCAACAATGGAGAAGAACAACAACAATTGAAAAATTGTAAAACGCTGCATTTCGGAAACAGAGATCCATTTCGACCCTTCGTATGCCGATATGTATTCGCAGTAAGCCAGTAACGTACTGAAATCCAATTGGCAGATTCCGAATTCGCATTAGGGTTTTGGCGCTATCCACAAATTCTGCAAGTCTTTTTGAAGTGCTGCAGTTGATAGTTACCATTTTTATACATACGCGTAATCAATTTGATTCTATTTATTTATTTAGTTAGAATTTTGTAACAATGAAAATCGTAAGTGGTGGTCCCCGTACAATATAATTTAGTATAACATTTACTAATGTAGAAACATTTAGGAAAATAATTTTGAGTTTATACCTTTATACCTTTTCAAAATATTGTTGTCTTATACCATCTTTAATCCATAACTCCATCTACAATACATTTTTTCATTTTTGCAGGTCTGCGGTGTGGAGTAATCCCATCTCCAAATTATATTTAAAATATTAATGTTTTATCTGTTAGTTTGATTAATTAATTAATTAATTATATTTGAATTTTGATTATTTTGAATTATCTTATATAATTAAATTAACCTAAAATTGTGGCTCATTTTTTTTTTTTTTTATTATAAATACTCTTACATACTGGTTACTAAACCTATTCTCAGAAAATTAGAATACACTATTGTTATTTGAGAACCAGAGTTTGGCAACATCGTTCTAGGGTCCACGATCTGGCACTGTCTTCGGAAGTAATGGCGGAAGGTTTGTTTAAATTTCGCTTCCGCTAATATATTTGATTATATGCTTATTTTCTAACATTATCATACAGTATTTGTATATTATCATTGTTCGATAAATGATTGAGCGTTGAATTAAGATCACATTACAGTCCATCTGAAATTTTCCAACGTTTATAACAATGAAAACGACAGACGGATGGATAATGGATGAGGAGGGTCAACGTCAATCATATTGGTAAACATTAGGGGGGCCGGGGGCGAATCGTCTTTTAAGTTTTTAGCACAAACATTTAAATAAAGAATTACCCCATCCGTCTCGTATAATTGGACATGATTTTAAACAAAGTATTCGCCACTTAGCGGATAGTTGTTACCCGATTCAATTAGCTGATATTTATTAATTGATTCAATTAACTGATTTGACTAGCTGATTTGATTAACAGTTTGTATTAAAATATTTGTAAAACAACCATTCAATATTAGTTGTTTATACATAACATAACAGTTGACGACATTTCAATTATATTTTTTTTTCTAACGTATTCAATTGTGTTTGAAAATTTTTGTAATTAGTTATTGAAATTTGTAAAAGTGTTATAAAATAATATTTATTTTTATTATAGTTAGATTTAAAACGTAATATATTTTTATCGAAAATATAAATAGTTTTTCTATTGAAAATGATGTAAAATATAAAATAATAAATTTTTCGTGAATATATTTATTATATTAATTATCGATTAGTTCATTATATTTATAATTTTTAATAAATTTAATTTATTTTTAATAGAAAATTTATATAATATAATTTTAATATAAAAATAAATTATTAATATTTGTATTTTCTATTTTGTATTGATTTTATTAAATTTATATATTTTTCAATTAAAATAATTTATATATAAAAATTAATTATTTTAAATTTGTAAAAGTAAAACTATAATATAATAAAATATCTAATATAATTAATAAATAATCAAAATATATTTATTGATATAAAATGTATAATAAATTTTTAAGGACAAACAAGGAATAAATATATTTATTGATATATTATTTCCGTTGGGTAAATTAGCTTTTCAAAAATTAGTTTTTGTTCCAAAAAATTATTCCAAAAAGTTAATTTAACAAACACTTAAATTAGTTGTTTGATTCATCAAACAACTAAAAACTATTCAATTAGCTAAATACTCTCTAAAAAGCTCCTAGTCAAACACCCTAAAATGAGTAAAAAATAATTTTTTTAGTAAAAAAATTATAAAAATGATATTTTTTTTCATTTAAAAATAAAAACAAAAATATCTTTGAATAAAAACCTTTAAAAAAATAAACCTAAATTTAAATGACATATGAAATATTAACACAATATGTCTCCATATACAGCTATTTTTACAAATGACATTATTATTCTTTTATTTCAATATAAAAAATAAATAACTTATTTTTCCTTAGGGTAGACTAAATAACGATAAAAATATATATATATATTTTTAAAACTATTATATTCGTAATATGAAAATTATTTAATTTAAATTGGATAAAATAATTCGCTCTCCCTCGTTAAAAAGAAAAATGTTCAAATTTTTAGATACAAATTGTAATACTTATTTCGTCTCACATGATTTATTTATTATTTTTATTCTTGTTTCTCCCACATAATTTGTTATTTTAATTTTTGAAAATATAATTATATATTTTAATTACATTTCAAAAATTATAGTTTATTATTTTTTATTTTAATTAAATAATTAAGTCATCTTAATCTTAATTTATAATTATTTTTATTAATATACTTTTTAATTACCTACTAATTATTCAATGCCTAAAAGTCTGACATAAAGTGGACAATGTGAGATGGAGGAGATATGAAATACTCCCTCCGTCCCCAATCTAATTTTAGGAATATTAATATTATATTGAGATAAAGTAGAAATAAAAAAGTAAGAAAACTAAATTAACCCTATTAGTATTGTATGATATAAACGTAATGACATTTGTGTAATATATTGTAAATTAGAAGGGTATTTGTAATGTTAGGTAGATAGTACAATTACTGAAAAAAAGAAACGGATACTTTGTTATGGGATGGACCAAAATGAAAAAATGGATAGATTGTTAAGGGACGGAGGGAGTATATTTTTATCTTTTATACTCTCTCCGTCTGATAACTAGGTATCCATTTACTTTTTACACGTAATTTTAGAAATATAGTATTATATTGAGATGTGGTATAAATAAAATAGAAATGAATAAAATAATCTTATTAGTATGGTGTGATATCCATTTACTTTTTACACGTAATTTTAGAAATATAGTATTATATTGAGATGTGGTATAAATAAAATAGAAATGAATAAAATAATCTTATTAGTATGGTGTGATATCCATTTACTTTTTACACGTAATTTTAGAAATATAGTATTATATTGAGATGTGGTATAAATAAAATAGAAATGAATAAAATAATCTTATTAGTATGGTGTGATATAAAGACAATGGTATTTGTATAATATATTGTAAGGGTATTTGTAATGTTAGGTAGATAATACAATTATTAAAAAAAATTGATATTTTATTATGGGACGAACTAAAATAAAAAAAAATAGATATTTTGTTATAGAATGGAGTAAGTACTATAAATAAAAAATAAGGATGTTATAAATAAAAAAAAAAAAAAAAAAGCAAGAATTTATTGTCAAGAGAAAGTTTGTCATTTGTTTCGATTGGATTTTTTACTTATTTGAGATTTTTCCATTTTATTTGATTTTTTCTAAAAATCAAATATAAAATTTTTATTTAATACTTTCTCTATTCCTCAATTTTAGCTCATTTTAGGAAAGCATGAAAATTAAAATAATATGAATATTTTATGAAAAAAATTAAAATATATTTTACAATATATAATTATATAATTTGTTATTAAAATATATATTTTATATTATTTTAATATTTATTACTTTCTTCATGAATATTTCGCTACAAACAAACAACATAGTAACCAGTAACCGGGACGGGATGTAGGTACTACTCCATGAGTCTCAATTTTACTATTTTTATGTCCATTTAAAAATATTTATTTTATATTATAGTAAAAATAATTAAATAATTATGTTAAAATATTTTTGATTTTTATATTTCCTTCTAATTCAAAGTAATTTGTTTATTATTTTCTTTATATATTATTTCAAAATTTTATATTTTTTATTTTTTATAGCCCATTCAATTGAAATGAATTGAGCATAAATTATAAATATATTTTTTATTTTCTATATTTTAAAAAAATCGCATTCTTGCAGCTATATATAGTGAAAATATAAAAAGTAATATCAAAATCATTTTATATTATATATTTATCTTAATAAATAAAATATAAATACTATTATTTTAAAATTTATTATAAAATTAAAAATAGATTGTTTGAATGAGTATTATAAAAATGGAATCGCGTCTAGTCTAAGCACGTGGGCTAGTTGGCCCTCATTTATTGGTGGTTGGTCGTGGGCAGCCAAATTAATGGCTATTTTTCTTTTTTCCTTAAATTTCGTTTTCTCATATATTTTGACTTGCGGCACCTCCTTCCCTTCAAATACGCAATCTTCAACCCATTGTCGTCACATTTGCCTCTTTTTTTCCACAATATGGATATGCATCCTCTATTACATTATATTACACCCAAATATCAATATCTTTTTTATTACAAATGTTTTTTATTTTTTGGACTCAAACTTACACGTAAGTTGTAACTGTTAAGACCATTTCTCCCTCATTTATTAGGATAAGGAAAAATAAGAAAAAATAGATTGAAATATATGCACAAATTTAATACCGTGGAGCCCTTAATACCCACCATCTGCACCTATAAATTTCTTACATAATCATTTGCATTTCCTCAATATTTTTCTGCACCAAATATGAAGGGCCAATCCAATGGAGTCTCCACTTCCTCAAGAAGGTTTTTATTTATTTTTTTTAATGATTTTTGCATTTTGAATACTAATTTTTTTTATATTTTTATTTTTGTTATTTTGTTTTGAAATAATTGCAGATTGGAAGGTAAGGTTGCCGTCATCACCGGCGGCGCCAGCGGGTTCGGCGAGGCCACGGCGAGGCTGTACCTCCGGCACGGCGCGAGAGTGGTGGTCGCCGACGTGCGCGACGACATCGGTCAGTCCCTCTGCGAAGAGCTCGGACTTCCCGATCAAGTCTCCTACTTCCACTGCGACGTCGCTAACGACGCCGACGTGAAAGCTCTGGTGGAGTTCGCCGTCGACAAGTACGGCGGACTGGACATCATGTTCAACAACGCCGGGATCACCGGAAACCACGATTTCTCCATCGCCGACGCCGACAACGACAACTTCAAGCGCGTGTTCGAGGTGAACGTCTACGGCGCGTTCCTCGGCGCGAAGCACGCCGCCAGAGTGATGATTCCGGCGAGGAAGGGCGTCATACTTTTCACGGCGAGTATCGCCTCCGTCGCCTCCGGCGAGTCGCCGCACTCTTACACGACGTCGAAGCACGCGGTGGTGGGGCTGATGAAGAACCTCTGCGTCGAGCTGGGGCAGTACGGCGTACGGACGAACTGCATATCGCCGTGCGCGGTGGCGACGCCGCTGCTGACGGCGGCGATGGGCGTGGACAAGTCGGTGATTGACGACATCATCTCCGCTTCCGCCACTCTGAAGGGGGTGGTTCCGACGGCGGATGACGTGGCGGAGGCGGCGGTGTATCTCGGCAGCGACGAAGCCAAATTCATCAGCGGATTAAATCTGGTGGTCGACGGCGGCTACAGCACGACGAATCAGAAATACATTAGAGAAATGAAACGTGTTCTCGGACCTCCGGCGCCGTCGTCGTCGTCGTCCTGACTCGGCGCCGCCATTTTTAGTCTGAAGCTATTTTAATTTACAGGCAATTATTGAAACAGTTGGGATTTGGCGGTGTAATTGCAAATCTGGTTTGTACTTAAGACATCTTTAAGCTATATATAGATTACAATTTAAATATAGTTTTTCTGTCCCGACAATTATATTAATAGATAATAATAATAATAATAGACAAAACTAATTATGAAAATAATTTAAAAAAAAAACCAAATAAATGAAAATGCAATGAATGATATGCACGCGCCTTTTATGCTAAATTGAATACCTTATACACATCACATTAAATTCGCCAATAAATAGCAATGCCTTGACCATGAATTTAAATATTCATCCGTAACTTTACCTAATTCTCAAATCCTTGTAAATCAAGCAGTGAGATATTCCTCGCTTGAGGGTTGGGTTCAGGTTCGATCCTGGGCGTGGCTGCGTCATGAACAATGTACATAGTTTTCTTCATGAGAAAAAAATGAAATTGCTGAGCAAGAACTCTGCTATGACTAATCACATATATTAGAAAGTATATTTATATTTAGGAAGTGGGAGAGGTTGTGGAAAGGCCTAAATATATATATATATATATATATTTATATATACAGGAACAGGAGGAATTGGTTGATAGAATGTGAGGAAAAGTAAATACAACTAGTGTCGGCAGCCCGGCAAGGCTAAGTGGGAATGGAAGTGGCCTGCTCTGAATAATTCAGTGATCCAACTCACCAATCCTAACACATCCACTAGGGGTGTGTTTGTTTCAGGTTTTTCATTTTGAGGTTGGATTTAAATAGTAAATTTGAATTGAAATAATTGTATAATGTGATATAAATAAGTGTTGATGTGATATTTTGAATATAAAAAATATTGATGTGATTTGATATTTTTGAGAATTTTTTTCCTTTAATTGCATAATAGAATTTGGTGAGAATCCCAAACAAACACACCCTAGTGCGTTTTTTTTAGACAGGTTTGGTAGTTTTTTATTGTATAAACGCTGTTTGGTTTCAAATTACCCAGAAACCTACCCTACGGCTTTAAACTCTGCCGTATAGGTTTAGCTTCTGAAAAAAATAACGATGGGTTTGATTTTATTTTCAATTTTTTGTTATTATTGTTTTTATTATTATAATTTTTTTTTTCTTAGAAAAAACAAATATTTCGTCTGTTCTACTGTACTAGTAAAAATAATTATAAATCCAAGAGAAATAAATAATTTAATTAAAATTTAAAAAATTGTAAAATTTAAAATTAATAATATGATTAAAGTGGATAATTCAGATTTCAAAAAAAGAAACGATAAGTTACGTGGACAAACAAAAATAAAAAATAGAGACAAATGATGTGGGACGGAGAGACTAATAACTTGGAATAGTATGGACAATATTTTATCAAACTAATTATTTAATTATTTAATTATTATAATTTAATAAAATACTCCGTCCCTTAACAATCTATCTATTTTTTTCATTTTGGTCCGTCCCATAACAAAATATCTATTTCTTTTTCTAGTAATTGTACTATCTACATAATATTATAAATACCATTCCCATTTTCAATATATACACAAATATCATTACCTTTATATCATACAATACTAACATGGTTAATTTAGTCTTTTTATCTTTATTTCTACTTTATTCAAATATAATATTAATATTTTTAAAACTCCGTGCAAAATACAAATGAATATATAAATATGGAACAGAGGGAGTATATACAATATAAATATCATTTTCTAAAAAATAAAATTTTATATAATATAAATAAAAAAATTAAATATTTATTTATGTACATGATAAATCTCAAATTATTATTAATTTATAATTTAATATAACACACATTTATATTATTATATTTATTATTCCTTAAATAAATTAATGTACATCGAAATTTTAAAAACTCAAAACTAAATTTACAAATTCAAAAAAACAAAAAAATCCTAAAATTTAAACTCAAACCAAATTTTTTCAAATTACACCTACCCTAATACATATACACCTTCTCCTTCTCCTTCTGTTCAAATAGTATTTATTATTGTTATTATTATTATTATTAAAGCTATTACAAAATTTTTTGAAAAAGTGTGGGATGTAAAGAGTACAAATCACGTTGCTCTGTTAAAAGAAATCATAAAAAAGAAAATGGCACTAAAATCAAAGCAGGATTCCTGACATGGAAATTAGTTATTAATTGTAATTCCTTCATTCATTGCATTATTATTAGGATTAGTTTAATGACTAGTTTGTTTAAATAGGAGTTTTTTTTTTTTTTTAGTATTTTAAAAATTTGAAAGTTTGAAAAAGTAAAAAATTAATATTTAATTTGATAAAAAAATATATTTGATATGATATTTTTTTAAAAATTAACATATAGCCTGATTAATTTCTCTTTCCATTTGCGTGTTATAAATTTGATGCAAAAAGTCAAATACAATTTGGTAAACCCAACACAAAGTCAAATACTCACCCCTGCTACATTTCTCCTGATCTATCTGGCTTCGAATTCTAAAACTCATCTCCAATGGCGAAAAGGTCAGCTTCAAATAAATAATTTCGAAATTTAATGAAATATACATTCAAATTGACATGGATGTCTTTGTTGCAGGCTAGAGGGTAAGGTCGCCGTCGTCACCGGCGGCGCCAGCGGCATCGGCGAATGCACGGCGAGGCTATTCGTGCAGCACGGCGCAAAGGTCATAATCGCCGACGTACAAGACGAACTCGGCCAAGCAGCCTGCCGAAGCATAGGCCCACCGGAGGTCATCTCCTACGTCCACTGCGACGTCGCCGACGAAGCCCAAGTCGAAAACGCCGTCGACGCAGCCGTCTCGAGGTTCGGAAAGCTCGACGTAATGTTCGCCAACGCCGGCGTCCCAGGGAACAACGACCCCCAAATCCTCGCCACCGATTACCAGGACTTCCGGCGGGTTTTCGACGTCAACGTCTTCGGCGCATTCCTCTGCGCCAAACACGCCGCCAGAGTGATGACGGCGCGGAGGAGAGGGAGCATTATTTTCACGTCCAGCGTCGGATCGGTGACTTACGGCGACGTACCTCACGCTTATATAGCGTCGAAGCAGGCGGTTGTGGGGCTGACGAAGAATCTGTGCATCGAAATGGGGAAGTATGGGATCAGGGCAAATTGCGTTTCTCCGTTCGGCGTGGCGACGCCGATGCTGGTGAAGGCTCTTAGGGTCGACGGCAAGGAGAAGGCTGAGGAGTTTGTTTCGCAGATTGCGAATCTGAAAGGGGAGAAGGTGGAGGAGAATGATGTGGCTGAGGCTGTGGTGTTCTTGGCTAGTGATGAATCGAAGTATGTCAGCGGGCAGAATTTGGTCATCGATGGAGGTTATAGCCTCACCAACGTAGCTCTTCGAGAAGAGATCAAGAAACTCGCCTCTTTGGATTGAGAACTACGAGGGTCTCTTTCATCTTTGTTTGTTTGTTTGTAATGACAGAGACATTAATGTCATGTTATGTTGTGTTGTGTTTCTTCCTCGTTCAGTTCTGTGATTTCCAGTGGAAATGAATACAAATAAACAGTTGGGCTACGGAGAGAATTTGAAAACGTTTATGGGCTGAATTGCAATTATGAAGCCCAAGCTGATACGTGTGTAATAATGGTTGTTGGATGAACGCCAGGCCCAAATCTAAGCCCTAGCTAGGAGGATTCGGGATTGATTCCTTCCGCTGCCGCCGCCGCCGCAGTTGCCGGGAATGGGTTGTGTTTGGACGAAGACGGTGAAGAAATCTTTCCGTCAGGTAATAGAGAAGCACTAATCGAAGATGACTTTTGACTTCCACACCACCAAGAAGATCCTGGAAGAGGTTGCGCAACTAGATAGCTGGTTTTTCGACTCATTGATGAAGCGAATTTAGAAGAAGCCAGTCAATGGCATCTCGCTGAAGATGCAGGAGAAGGAGCGCGAGCGCCGCATGGATTTCGTGCCCGATGAATCGGCCATCAAGGTTGACCAGGAGATAGTCATTAAGGATCAGCGAGGAATTTGCTCAGAGAGGACCAGGGTCCAGTTGGCATTGCGCCGCCTATGAACTAAGGCCACGGTGGTGGCCGGCGATACTGAGGTATGGGATTTTTCAGGTTAGACGATTCGCTGGATGCTGTTTTATTATAGATTGTTGCTTCTTGTGATGAACATTTTCTATGCAAAATTCTATTCGTTCTGCAATACCTCTGAAATTTAAGACAATTGGAGGTTGAATAACTTTACACAATTTTTGTTGTTAAACCCAAATCTTGTTCTGATTGCCTATTGCTAATAATTGAGTCCTCAGGTATTATATGTCTCTCATTATCTTGTCATCCTCGTGCAAATGTTACCTGCCTACTTGTCTTCTGGAGACTTTTGTGTTGGCTGCTGTGGTGAATTTTGTTTGCTTAAAGGTTACTCTTTTTTCCCACTTGTTGCTGATCAAATCAACACAATTGGATATATCCCACAATAAATTTCTATTGCTCAAGTACACCTAAAACACTTATGAGGTTCTGTCATGTTTCCTAACAAATCCACGGGAATAAGTTCTTAGAATACATACATGGGCATTCATGTTATTCCAAACTAGCTTAAGAACCATCCCTTCCCTTCTTCATTAGATATACAATTGAAGTTATGTAGGCCCAAATCCAAGCGAGTAGTTTCTGAATGTAAACTAATGGGCTTTTGCATGTAGAAAATTTCAAGTTTTCAAGACTTGTCCCAAGACAGGCATTACCAGTCATAGTAGCAGCAGGATGATAAATTAAATAAACATGGAATTTGATCAGTTTGTGGGCATGAATACACGTCTTTTAGAGGTAAAATGGCCCAAACTTACTGCATGTTTGTTAATAGTGTTAGTACTGAAAGGCCCTAATAGAACAAATAGTGCAAACCAGGAAATTAATTTCAGATGGGGTGGCTTAAAGAGCTAACATTTATTCATGAATTCAATGTACGTAGCAGAGTCATAGATGACAACTGTAGGAACTTGAATGTTCTTCCTTTCTTTCATTCCAATTTCTCATAATTACAGAAGTGCAGTACAGATTTATCTTGCAGTTTTAATGCTATCATCTCACATGACATCTATATGCTACTATAACTACAAAGTAAGGATCAAGAAATTAAAATTGTATATATATGGTTGGACAAGAAAAAGACATGATAAATAATGGAAATTAAGAGGAGTAAGAGGAGGGGCATTGTGGGGGGTGGGGTGGTGTGGTGTAGTCAAGATCTGTAATTAAAAAGGGGAGGGGGTGCCAGCAAGCAAATGATCATATGTGATGTTAATGCTGCTGTGCAATGACTCCCAATTCAATGAGGGGAAGTTGAGGTTTTTAATTCATCCCATCATCAATTAAATTGAATTGAATTGAATTGGATACGCCACTTGTGATGATTGTTGATGATCATGCCTATCATGTTTCTGTTTTAATTGAGATATTTGTGATTATCATTTGGAATTTTAATTGTGATTGCGCATGCAGTGCCCACTTCTTTCAGCAACAACCTAATCCACTTATAGTGTTGATTAGTCAGACATTGAAGATATTAATATTTGGAGGAATTATTGGAACACAACTCCAAATAACTTCATTTGAATCAGTTGCTTTGGTGGTTTTGAAATTTATTATTGAATTATTTCTTCATTACAAGTTCCAAATATTTGATATATTTGTTCCTCAATCTTCTTCATTCTTGATGAGTGAGTAATTCATAGCAGCTAGCTAAAAAGGGCTTTCTTTGCTGTTAGTTATACGATGTTTTCATCATCAATTTAATTTTTATAATATGAAGTTCTGTGCGACCTTCTTTCTCCTACTCTTATTACATTTCCCAAATTGAGGATATAATAAATTCACAAAAGATGAAAAGGATGCATGGGCCTACACTGTTCTCATATTACATTGACTGAAAAACAGTATATATATATATATATATATATTTTCTACTGCTATATAAAAATGTGTCAAATTTAACAAGCCCAAGATTGTGTTCTTTTTTGCCTTATTGAGCTTTTTACCGGCCGTTTTTCACGCAATACTTTCATTTCATACGGGTTTTCTTTTCCAAAGTTTCTTACTTTCTTTCATCCTTGTTGGTATGGATAATACATAGGTTGGGAAACTCAAATAAGTGCTAAATAAATGTAATAGATATGTGTTTTTTTGCATCCTTTCATCTTTGCTGGTGTAGATGATATATATGTTAGGGAGATTCAAATAAATTGTGTAAAGAGAATTCGAAAGGTAGATAAATGAAGTGGACATGTTTTTTTAAGTGTCCTTTTTAAAAAAATAAATAAAAAAATATTAGAATATATAGCCGTTATTATTCAAGTGGGTAAATTTCCAGCCTGAGTGTAATTGCATGCAAACTATGCTAGTAAAAAAAAATAAAAAAATCACACCATGCATAGGCCAATAAAGAAGAATCAAAGAGCTAGATAAATAAAATGGCTATAAATTGCTCTTGTTTTGATTATCTAGCTCTTTGATTCTCTTTATTGGCAAAGAATCCTCAGCTCCCATTAATCAAGATGTCAAAATCTTTTCTTTTTCTGTATATTATTATTATTATTACACAAAATCATAATGAAATAGAGAAGTGGCTTTTGGGAATGGATATGTATTATTTTATTTGAATTTCTGCATACCAAGATAGGCATTCTAGTAACACGAATTCCTTGTGAGCCGTACATTTAACTTATATGGCTTATCCTATTACATTTAGATGCATTTAATATTTTTTGATAACTATGTATATAGCAAATGAATTTTAGAGACATGAAATGTTTGAATTTGTGATTTTATAATCATAACTTCACCCCATACCAATACAATAGATTATTGTCAACATGAAAATTGGGAGGGTAGCAAGTGAGTGATTTGTGTTTACCATAGATAGTCTTTGTCCTAATATGTGATGGAAATAGAAAAATTACAGTAAGAATAGATATGTTCCTGGGCTGTCAGTCATTTGACATTATTAGTTCCATAACCATTATATATATATATATATATGCTGCTAAAAAAAAGGATTATTATTGTTTATTTAATTACTTGCCTAAAATGGATTGCACAAGTACTTAAGAAAACATATTTGGCAAATTATAGGCAGTCCGTGCAAGAATTTGATCGCAAACAAACACTATTTATATACATGCATAATACGATTGGATTGATGATGGGTGACAGTACATAATAATAATAATAATAATAATAATGAACTCAAAGATAAATAGTACTAATAAAACTTTATTATTTCATTAATTCTGACTCGACATTTTGCAGACGACACAGACCATCATACTAAAGATATTTTCAACACCTCCCATTTTGTTTGGACCAGTATATATTTTTTCTGATTTGTTTTCAATTTAAAATCATTTTTTTATAAAAATTTATTTTTAATGAATTCTTGTGAATAAAAACCATAATATTCAATTTACATATAACTAATTCGTGTTGGGTTGTATTTTCAATCTGTTTTAGATATCACATCTTACACATTATTTTTATTTAATATCATATATATTTTCTATTTTTTTTTTTTAAAAAATAAATTTAGAATATATATATCATATTATCACTGTCACGATTCGAAAGTTATTATAAATAATGAATCAAATTTCTTCTTTTTCTCTAAGCAGACAGTACTTGATCAATTTGTGTATATATGGATATGGTATGAGAGATAATGGTAAGAATGGAAGCACCTTCATAGCCGCTTTCTAATTTGGGTACGTTAATAAGTTTGTTGAACTACTTGATTAGGACCTAATTTATTATTAATTAAGTTATGCCCAACTTTGTACTATTTAGGTCATTTATAGCATTTGAATTCTCACCTAAATTTAGCAGTCCAAATAAATTTCCAGTCCCCATTTCCTTTACATATTCTTCTTTCAACATAGAGAGTTTTATTTGGGAAAATTTTCTTTTAATTTTTAGCATGGAAATGACATATGGGGTTTGTTTGTTTAGTGTTTTGATTCAAAGAAATATATATATATATATATTTTATGTGAGGTATAAAGAATCTTGTTGGTAATAGAAAATTAATAATTTATATTAAATATTGCTTTTTGTGAAATGATAAAATATATATATATATTGAGAATTGTGTTGAGAAAAAATAATTTGCTGTATTTTCAAATTACGTTGTTAACCCATGTATTTTCATGATGAAAATTTGATATAGAGTTTAATGGGATTTTTTTTTTTTTTAAAAAAATAATAATAATAAAGAACAGCGCCTTTACTTTTAAATAAGATTTAAAATAAATTCTCATAGGTGATGAAATTAATATAAACAAAAACAACGTTGATTTTGGACTGTCAATACATTATTATGATCTATAACAATTTGTAGGGATGATAAAATGGGTTTTCTAGTCCTACAAATTTTTAATTAATAATATTGCATGAAATTATTCCAAATTTATAGCTGCTATATATGAATGTGTGTTATATCATTATCATAAAATAAATGAAAAGAACTATAGGTGTACATCACATACACACATATGCATATAATATAGTAACATATATCAGGAAATTTTGTTAGATGTATTTAGAATATAGTATTTATTAATATTAAACTTTAAAACTATTTTGATCTTAAAGTATACTATTTTAAATTGATATAGTATTGAAAAATATTTAAATTTAAAAGAGATGATTTAAAATTACAGTTAACTTTGTAAATATAAAATTTATTGCACCAAGTTTAAATTTAAAATGAATTTAATAAGAGTTGTAAATTTTCCTTAGCCCATTTTACCCAAAGGACTAAAATTATTAACGAGTCACGTGCCAAAAAATAAATTGTATTTATCTAGCTCCTTTAATAATTTTGCCTCTGCGGTAATAAATCGATGTAATGGATTTGGCTGTCAACTTTTTATTATTATTATTATTATTATTATTATTCATGTAATGAATGGGTTGGAGTGCTTTTGATTTCATTTGATATAATATTATAAATATATTATAATATTTTTCATGCACACATATACATACAAGAATGCATGATGAAAAATGAAAATTAAGCAAAATGTTTTAGACTTTTAAATTTACCCAAAAATTTGTTGTCAACATCCATTAATTAAGTAGTGTGTTACTTTTCTATATCATAAATATTAAATAATTTTTAGCATTCAATACGTGATTAAGAGTGTTAGGTGGTGGTGTAGGATTAAAGTGATTATTTATTTATTTATTTATTTATTTATTATTATTATTATTATTATTATTATTATTTAAAAAAAAATTTGATCTTGGCTAATGCCTAATGTAGGTAGACATACATATATTGCATTTGCAACTATGCATAAAGACAAACTATATATGAATTTTGTATATCTTTTTTTTTTTTTTTCTATAATCACATCATACCAATAAAAGTTCATATACAGCTTTGTCAAGAAATCTTTCATTTTAATTTAATTTCCTTCTAATATGTACAACAAATCACTATTCCAATAGTAGTGGCTATATATATATATATATTCATAAATAGATATATACAAATCATAATCCATAAAAATGAGTGAAATATATATTCTCAATATAGCAAAACATCAAAGACATAGGGAAGCTGTTATTTTCTCGCCATCCAATTGTGCTGAAATAATACTAAGTATGTCTTGTGAACTATTATTCATATATTGTATTTGTATTACATTATTAATTTATATTTCCTGTTATGTATATCATTAATTGAATAAAATTATTCAATGATATATTAAAATTATATATTTGTGATGGGTTTTATAATATAAGAAATAAAATGGAGTGTGGTTACCTCACAAAGTTGTTGAGAGGGTGTAAAGATTTTGACATCATATCAAGCTTTTTGATAACTACACATTAATTTCTTGGTGTCCAAAGTTGACATATCTATCTTATATTACATACCATTAATTAATTAATTTATTCTCCATCCATATCTACGTATATTTATATTTAATTATTTATTTATATACCTATATTTTAAAGGTACTGTAAAATGAATAATATATATATATATCATTGTAACCAATAAAAAACTGAACTCCATAAATTGTAGTAATTTATAATTGTTGGTATCCATAGTGATAAATCTCGAGTTGTTGTACTTGTAGTTTTAAATTATTTTGTTAAATTTTTAATACATAGTTGGGAAAGGTAGCATTGACAATTATGACATTAAATTAGACGTTGGAATTCAGAGGTTGCATTGTATATAATGTCACCTTATTTAATTATTAATGGAGTCAGTATAATAATTAGTTAACAAGGTGTAACACAACACTCCCCTCACTAATTAACATATAACGGATTTAATTAATTAATTGATTTATATGAGTTTGGTTTTACTTTTTTTCTCAATAATTCTGGTATTTAATTAAATATATAGGTGGCGAATACATTAATATATATATATGAAGCTAATTAATGTCTGTCACGCTCTTAGTACAAATTTTAAAATTCAACTTGCTTTGCACCATGTATAATTAATCAAATAAAATAAATTTCCATACTCTAAAAAATAAAAGAAAAATACAGTAATGGTGCAGTTGGATTTGTTAGACATTTAGTTGGGGTTTAATTAATATAATAATAATAATAATAATAATGGGGTGTTACAATTTTGATACTCATCAAATACGTAGGGTGAGTCGGTGGGCAATGAGTTATGCCCATCAGTAGTAATTATTGTAATTTACTTTACTACGATTCATTCTTACCATTCCCAACAAATTCCATTCAATTTAATTTAATTTACCTCTTTCCTTCCACCTCTCACCTTAATTTAATTAGCCTCTCTCTCTCTCTCTCTCTACGATTCAACGATTGTTGTTTGAGAGAGAGAGTGTGTGTATATATATATGTATGTCTGTATGTATATGGCGGCCAAAGAGGGTCCTCCGGGTCCAAAGCCAACAACCTCTGCTCAAATCAAGGTTCAAGGTGAGTCCTGTCTGTCGCAGCCATCGCCGTCGTCCTGCTCCAAATTTCAAACATACTTCCGGCGGCGGTCTTCTTCTTCGGTATATATATACATATATATATTCGGCAATTGTTTTTTTTTTTTTTTTTTTTTAATTTTCCAGCTTAATTTTGTCTGTAATAGTAATCGGTGTTTCTTAAATTAACTGCAGGTAATAGATTGATAGATAGATAGGTATTTGAGTGCGATGAGTCGTCGGAGTGGTGGATCGAAGCCTGAATTGAAGCTGAATGTAACCCCGGCGGCGCAGCAGGGGGAGTCGCCGTCGCCGTCGCCGTCGCCGACGAGGTCGTGCGTGTCGTCGGAGGGGGAGAGCAGCCCGGAGGCGACGTCAATGATGCTGGTGGGTTGTCCCAGGTGTCTTATGTACGTGATGCTGTCGGAACAGGATCCTCGTTGCCCTAAGTGTAAGAGCACTGTTTTGCTCGATGTCGTCCACCAGCAAAACAACCCCAACCCCAACCCCGCCGCCAAAAAGAGGAGTTAGCTTAACAGCTCCGCCGATCCTAAAACTTTAGAAATATTTAAAGAAGTCAATCGAATCGATAATAATATTATATATATATATATATAAAAATCTATATGGTAGTGTTGATTTCCTGCAATTAGCAGCACTATTGGTGCTCCATTTTTCAGATTCACAGTTATGGGAATGGAGCCTTAATAGTGCTGCTGCTGCTTCGATGGATCTTTGATCTTTGTTCTTTCCTTGTTTAATTTCGTAGCTAGCTTAGCTTCTTTGATTTGGGATTTAGCAGTGGTGGGATGGATCGATTTATGAATGAATCAATTAATTAATTATGACGATGATGGTTGTTTTGTTGGGCTGAGTGATTCCCTCCTTCATCTCCCCTGTTTTCTGCAGGGTGATTCGATCGATTCACTTTCTTCAGACATCATCGTTCCAATTAATCCATGAACCAGTGAAAAAAAAACACATATGATGTGAATATGAGGTGTAATTAATAGTAAGACGTGTATTGTATTGTAGTTGAACGTCGATGTTGCAATTAACCAAAAGCAAATCAAAGATACTACTGTACAATAATGATATTGGTGTGTGTGTGTGTGTGCGCGCGCATGTGACGTAATAATGAGGTAGCAGTAGCAGTAGCAGTAGCAAGCACCATCAAGGGAGGAGGGGCAATTATGTAAATTCATTTCATTTCAGTACCAGCAGCGTTGAAAAACAAAACCGATTGGGCGGGCGAGAGAGGTACGACGAGCATCTCTGTCTTCTGTTTACATCTGTCTATCTATCTATGCAAATGTCAAATATAGATGACATATAGATTGAAACCACCCATTTAAATCAAATTAAATTAAATGTAATTGAGTAATTCTTACGGTTGAAATTCTTCTTGGATCTGATCTGATCTGATTTTTGGGTTTGCAAATTGCAATTGCAATGCAATCTCAGTCACACTCACTGTAAAGCATCGTCGATATGACTGACTGACTGACTGACTGATTAGACCCATCAACAAAAGTGAAACTGGGGCATTAATTTTGTGCTAACTTGATTGATTAATTAATTAATTGATTGGGTGGGTGGGTTGGAATTGGACCGGATCGGGTCCTTGTTGTTGCCAAACTACCTACGTTGGTTGCATCCACAGTGGAAATGACAAGTGAGAGAGAGAGAGAGAGAGAGAGAGAGAGAGAGAGAGAGAATCCATCAAACATTTGACGTGACCAACTTCAACTTTCACTTCTTCTTTCTACTAAGGCAGTTGACTTTGATCTGTACTGAGATGTCGTATGGGCTACCATTTGGGTCATTGTCTTTATGGAGCCCAAATTGCATAGGCCCACTTTTATATATTATTATTATGAATAACACAATTCACAATTCAGTAGCACTCCAATTTCTTGAATCTCAACCCCCCCACCCATTACATTACATATGTCTCTCTCTCCAATTTGCATGTGTCTGATCCTTCAATTCACCTTCTTAGATCATGCATTTGGCTCCGGACAATCCAGGTGAAATTATTTTCGATTTCTTTAATTCATTGTTGTTTATTGTAGATAGTGGTTTTAGTACGGTTGATTGTCACTTGTCAGAAATATTATTTGGATCGTTGTGTCTGAAGGAATTATGGAGTGAACCTAAATAGGATGCAATCTTATCCTAAAATCGGCTGCAAATTGTAGAGTGTGGTTTTGTTTGTATAAAATTGGTTTAATTATAATGAGTGAATAGTAAAATTTGTAATATATAGTTTGGTTTTTCTTTTTTACCTTTATCTTAAGTAGATTGTGTTACCTTTTGGAAACATGGAAGCATCTCGCGATTCTGTTTTATTTGTAGTTTCACGTTGCAAATTCGAATGTTGTAGTTTCACTGCAACCTGTAATTACCCTTCAATGTGATATTCCTCTGTTTTGTTCACTGTGCCTTCGAGAAGATCAGGGCATTCTATTTCACCAAGAATGACGACGATTTGCTGGACCAGAATAGGCAGGTGTTCTTTGTGGTCTTGAAGATCCTTGATTGTGTGATTAGCTTCTTCTACTAGCCTAGTGTTGGCACAGTATCTCAAATTTAAGTGTGCCAGAGATCTCTATACGCTAGAGATCCTTGGTTTTTTTATTGCCTTTACTATGTCGACAAATTTTACTTCATAATACTAGTAATGTCAATCTAAGTACCCTGTGATATCATTACCATTTTTTCTTTCCACTGTGCCGGCTACATCTTCTTTTGTTTTTGAGTAGACAGGAATGCTTTTTAAGTATTGCGGCATGACTTCCATGAAAGATATAAATTACTGGCAAGTTGGGCGTTTCTTTAAAAGAGCAAGTTGTGTTATTTGAGAATTTGCCACTGAAAACTGCAAAGATGGTTTTGAAGAACTTGTGGTTTGATTGTTTAATGGCAAAGAAAGACATTGGGGATTGTTACTCTTTCATGAGATGGTTGGAGGTTGGTTTGTATGGCAATTTCAGGTAATTCCGGCCTTCGCTAACAGCCCAACTTTTCGATTTGCTAGATGTTAAGTTTGTGTTTGATGTGTTTGTTAAACATGATATTGATCAGAAGGTTGCTTTCTAAATCCCTGCTGTGCTCTGATCTTTTTGGAATCGTGAAAGGACGAGTTTGATTTCCTTAATCTTTAAAAATGTGTACTTACGGCAGGTGTAATCAACACATTGCTAGCTACAACTCTGTTGATAATATAACTGATTCTCTCCACCATCATATTGGTAGAACTCTGTTGAGGTATGTTTTTTGAACGGATGAAAGTGCTTTTAACAGTGCATGGTAGGAGAACATATTGGTATTAGATGAAGTGTTATTGATGAAGTAAGTAAAATACTTTTAGGAGGTGATATTTGAGAAAATTTGACTAAATTTATCAATAAAAAGTTGTCACTGCTTGGTCTATGATGCGCCCCAAATGAGTGTTGATTGGCTATTATTGCTTGTAGCCCTTATTTAACCCTGATGAACCGTATGTTGTTTTCCTCTGATTTTGGCAGTAAAATTTATTAGTTGAACTTAAGTCTACGCCGAGAGCAATTTCTGAATATTATCATATACTAGCTTGATATTTTTCTTTTGAAAATTGAATGTTATAAATGTTGCAATGAGTTAGCTTACAGGGCATTATTATATTATGTGCTTAATATTTGGATATGTACATAATATTATTATGCCCGTTCTTTGTTCCCCCAAGAGCTTTTACAATGTATATCTTTGAAATTATGTCAATGTTTCAACTGATGTTTTACCCCTTTGCCTGTTTGGTATTGGTTGAGGGTGACCTTTAAGGGCATCTTAAAATGATCACTGGTTATTTGCCCTGCAGCTTTCAGATGAAGTTGATCTTGAAAGGCAGAAGTTGAAAAGAGTCACGATCTTAATAAAAAATGGGATGCCCAGATGCAATGCTGCTCCTTTTGCTGGAATAGAACATATGTCTCTTAATATGATGCTTTTCTGTGGTGAATTGTGGATAAGAAACTGATTATGCTTAGACAAGTTTTGATCTCCCTGCTGCAGAAGGTTAACTATCCTTAACAAGAAGTAATTAATGTTTATCCATAACTGTTTCAATATTAATATGCATTTAGAGTTTATGGATAATACTAATTGTATTTGTGCTTGCATTTCATGATCCATCAAATCTACAGTGAATTGTTGGCGAGCACTGTTGGGGTTATCCCTAAGTGCCGGAGGCTAATAATGCAGGATTGGCTTGGCTGGGGAAGGATCGCTATCTTTTGTAGGATGGCCACTTGTTATTTGGTCTGTAAGCATGTAATGAACGGTCCCCCATGCCTACTCAACATCCAAGAATGACAGAAAGGTCAGCCTTGAGTGTATTTAGGATAAAGTTCGTGTTTTGAGATTGTTGTTAGGGATTTGGGTGATTGAATGTTGAATTTGGGTTGTGCCCATATTAAAAGGCACATGGCATTTGTTTATCTGGATTTGAATTGATTTAGTAGCACTCTGTTGCTATTCATTTAAGGAGGTATGAAAGGATGATAAATATTCATGTTTCATTACAATCTCAATTGCCACATAGGTTTCCATTATTTTAATGACTTTCACATGATGTTTCCGCCACTTAGATCAGATCCCCTTTTTGTGCTTTCAAGATTCTCAAATGAAACCCTTTTCTGTGGTTGCTCTTTATCTCTCTCTTTTTAAACACCCTTTGTTTTTTTTTTAATGATCTACTATCAACTGTAATGAAGTAAACGAAGTTTTGTCTGAGATTCATTGAATTCAAAACCCCTGTGGAGGGCAGTGATGAAATAAAAGTTTCCAACTGCCTCCTCTTTATTACCTCCTGCATGGATGGGACATGAATTTTGCTTCCATCCCTTCAAGTTTTCACACATTCAAACAAATTTAGCATTTGCATTTATTCTTCACAACTTCAAACTGCAGAAAATCTTCCCTTAAATGTTCAATCAATTGCTTACACACTCTCTAATGCAGTAACTTCATCACCTGTCTTGTATTCAATGGATTTCTGCAATCCCTTTGGCTGGAAGTTGAATGTCCTTATCTTTAACACACTGCCACAATTTTCTTGAAAGTATTATTGTTAATTCAAAAACAATGTAATATGATCATCACCACAAATGTTATGGGCTGGTTTCTATTGTGTTATCCTGAATATTGTTTGCTTGATTTTTCGTTCAGTACAGACAAAAAAAAAAGAAAAACTTGAAGGTTTCCATGTGGCAAGTTTGATTGTCTGGTTTGTTTTATTGCTTGATAAATCTATGAAATGAGTTAACTATATTTAGTATTTTTTATATATATATTTCAAATTGTGTCCCTACAGATTCACAAGCTGTCTTCGAACCTGAAATCGAATCAAATGGGGAGCAAGAAGAAAATGAAGAAACTCCCATTTCTGTGTCAAGCTTCAGAAACCACTTGGCCATGGCCGACCTGCGTCAATGATCCGGCGACCCACTCTTTCCGTGGCGACAACATCATCTCCGGCAGCAGAAACGCGGCGGCGGACGATCAATTAGCGGAAACTTCTGCCTCATCAAACCTGCAGGACGAGATGGCTGTGATTGGAGGGGTGATGTCCGAACGCCTGTTCTTCGAACCTGAAAAGACAAATTCTATCCTGGAAGAAGGGAATAAAGGGCAGGACGAGTTCGCCGGCGCGGTGGCGTTGGTGGAAATGGAGTCCATGGAACCAGTTCTGGATTTCAGGACTTCCATGGAGGAAATGGTGGAAGCTTACTGCGGATTGAAGGATTGGGATTGGGAGTGCCTGGAAGAGCTGCTGGCCTGCTACCTCAAAGTCAATGGCAGACACAATCACCACTATATTGTGGGAGCATTCGTGGAATTGTTGCTGCTGCATCTTGACGTGGCAGTGGCCAAGAATGGCGGTGCATCCGCCATTGATGATGAGCACTGCCCCTGCGAGTCTTCTTCCTCCAGCACTGTTCACTGTTCCTTCACATGTTCTTCTTCGACATACTCCTCCACCACACCATACTGTTTGTCTGCCCTCGAAATTGAAGACGACGACGACGAAGAAGATTTAGAGTAATTGCACCAACGAATTTAAGTACTGTGCAATCTCTATATATAAATATGTATGTATATATATATACAGATATAATATGTCTGGTTTTGAAATATTTGAATACAATTTGCCTGATGTACTCCATTGCTTTGATTGATTCAAGTTTTTATTTCATTAAATGAATCCACGTAATTACTGCTAGAAAATTTTATAGTGAAAGTATATAATTGAATTCAATTCTGCAGAATTCCGATCCATTCCATGTCCGGCTGTGAATTTCAGCCAAAACATTGCTCGTCTGTGAATTCATCTTTAAAGATGGACTTCCATTATGCATACAGGAGACAGTGACAATCACTTCAAAGTTGAAAGCAACAATACCACTTGAATAATATGTATATTAATATATATATTCATATTTATTTAGAGAGAGAGAGAGAGAGAGAGAGAGAGAGAGAGGGAGTGGTCCAATCCCAGTGTGTCAACTGTGTTAGTACCACTTTCTGAAGGTTTGCAGTGATATGAAGATGGCGATCCAGAAATATATGAGAAAAAACAAGTCTGTATGTTTACTGGAACATAAGCTGAAGAAAGTTCGAAACTTTTATCTATGAATATATTAAGTATTATGAATTTGAGGGAATGAAAAACATAAGTGCTTTTATCCTGATTATTATTATTATTTTTTTTTTAAAAAAAAGGGTTTTTCTTTCTATAGATTCTCAAGCATTTCTTGTCCAGATAAAAGACACAGAACAAATTCCCTCACTTGGTCTTGCTAAGGCATCTTATCTTGTTCTTAATTTCTTGTCCTTTTGGACCAAGAGTTGCAGAATGAAACAAAAAGCTTAAATATTCTCTCATGGGCATGGCCTGCTGATGAGCAGAATGTTGCTGGAGGAAAGATTGATTATCTAACAAGTGAATGCAGTGGTCCTTCCTTTATTCAAATTCATATTATTGTGATTCAGAAATATCCACATTCAAAATAAATAAATAAAATACTGGATATATATATATATATATATCTGAATAGGCTTTCAAATGAAGATACATTTGAACATATCTAAATATAGAATACGAAATTGAAAGAATTCATGGAGACAGCCTACCACAAAATGCTCCAAATTTTGCGTAGTTTCAGTTGTGGATCCAAAGCTAATTAAAAAAAAACCAGATATTATCATTATTTATTTTTTTTTATAACATTTTAAAAATCATAATTTGCTTGTATATATACCATTGATGGATTACATGCATGCATAAATCTCAGAGCTTAGATTCTTATCTGTCCCCGAAACTTCTAAACCCTATCCTGTCTGCACCAGAATCCTCAAAGTCAAAGATTCCACTAATAACACATGACAAAATTAATCATATATTTATATACAACATTAGCAGTCATACAAATTAAATTTTTATAAATCCCAAAGCATATCATATAAACATATCTATCCCAATTCAACCTCTTCCATCACTACTTACGTAGCAGTCAATAAATTGCCAGTTGGATCACCATTAAAATATATAGTCCACTAATGAATTAATTATCTGCTTTCCACTAATAGACTTTTGGCTTAGACATTTTCAGTAAAGAATTTTCATTCATTTCCAAGAAGATTTTTAAATATTACTAGTATTTAATATTATTATCATTATTATTGTAGGAGAAATGAATATCACAACTACTACTGAACACTGCTTTTATTTCTTCCATATTTTTGTATTATTATTATGACATCCACTGGTACACAGTCACCTTCCTGCAATTAATAAATGATGGGCCGAGGCCCATTTCACTATTCCCTTATGAAAAAAATTAAAAAAAAAAAAAGAAATATTCATTTCATATTGATACATATATATATATATGCATACTATTGCCAGAAAATGTTTAATAGTCTATGGTACTTCAATATAGTGTACTTTATTTAACTGTATTAACTCCTCATTGATTTCAATTAAATTTATGGCATTGCATTGCTAATGAATTCCCGATTGCAGAAAAGTAGTAGTAATATTTTGGTGTAAGAAAATTAAGATTAAATAAACAAATAGGGGCGTAATTGTGAAGGGCAGACAGGGTTTCAGGTCGATCACGACAGCATATCATTATATATGATTCAGTTGTCAGTGAAAAGTTTTCATCTTCCACGCATTAACTAATTCAATTTACTGAATGGGAGTTTACTGTTGAAAATGACCCAACAAGCTTGCCCAAATTTCCATGCAATTATAGTGTACAGAAAATGACTTTTCTTAAAAATAAAAAATAAACATAAAAATAAAACAAGAAAGGAAACATGGGCAAGACTGTGTGTGTACTAACCTTTTAGGGATTGGAAGTGTAGTTTGTGGAGGAACAAGATTGAAGAAAATGGGTTTCAGATGTCCCTATTTGTATCATGATTCTGATGTAAGAAAAAGAAACAAAACACTGGAGATCATATTACATATATCATCTGTGAGAAACAAGAAAGCTGCTTTTGTTTCTATCTCCTCAGCATAACCTTTTCACCACTCCTTGTATTTTATTTTATTTCTTCTTTTTTGGTTTCTCCTTTTAGTATATTATCTGGTTTCATTGTTCATGTCGAATGAATGGACAACAAGACAACCCCATCAGATATATATGCCATTTTAATAATCTAATCTAGTTTTAGATATAAAGTGAAATGACATGATAAGATATGGGAACTATCCTTTCAATAAATTTCAAGCCCAGTGTCACACTTTCTCTGTGTGTGTGTCCACTTAAAAGTCCATTGTTATTAAAATTATTATGGATTTAATTTCAATTTTAATCACACAGGGAACAATCACATATAGGCAAACCAATCACTTGCCGACACGTGTCGAAAGATACCAAATTTATTAAGCTTTGGTGGCCTCTGCAACTATTTAATTAATTGCCTTTCATTCAATTCAGTCACTGCCCAGTGCAGAAGACTACTTACAGTTTTGTTTTGTATTTTTCAAATTAAATTTTCGAATCCCAACGTCTATCTTTTCACACCCACACCACGAATTCACCAGAAAATAAAGAAATTATTATGGTGCATTATTTGGTTTCAACCAAACATGTCCTTAAGACAAAACCCCAAGCCATTGCCAAGAACAATTATTAATTGCCCCAAATTAACAATTTTTACAGGCTGGCCTGGATTTGATTGGATTTAACACTATGCTTTGAATAAGCTTTTGATAATTCTTCAAGCCCTTCTGACTACTGACTCACTCACTCAGTCGTATGATCAAATCTTACCATATCGTCTCTAACTTTTTAACCATTTCTTGTACTGTTCTTACCCACCCACTGCTCGGTCGTCTGACAGATGTACCTGGTTATATTATTGTGATATGGCCAAGATTTCGATCTCTACCAAAAGCTGCTGCTGGGATGAAACAAAAACCAAGCCAAGAATTAATCTTTAATTGGGACTAGTGCATTAATCACTAACATTGACGATTAATAGTAGAGAAGGTTACAAGATTACAATTTTCACAGAATTTTTGAGGAGCACTCGATCTCCAAAAATGCTGTGAAAATCTAATCTACAACTAGGAAATTCAAAGCAACATGAAAAATTAATTAAGGATGGAGTTAAATAAAAAGAAACCCATTTTGTACATTTGGGTTTCTCTATCAGAGTCTCTAATTAACACTGTTGTCAACGGAGATAAGATGGGATGCACGTGGCGGCCGGCGAGGTGGGCTAGAAGTCACGTGAGCGGCACATGGCATGCAGGTTGGGTGACCTGGCGGAGTAGACGCCGTTCCAGATCTCGGTAAAGGCGCGGACGATGGTGCCATGGTAGTAGGGCGAGTTGAGCTGGAGGAAGCAGTTGAGGAGCTCTTTGAGGTCGTCCTTGGAGTAAATCTCCCTCTCCAGAATCATCTGCAGCATCGACTGCCGGAAATCCAGGTACGGATCGTCGGAGTCCTTCTCCACCGCCACGCTCGCGCCGCCCACGCGCCCGAAACCCTGAACGGCTCTCAGGCTCCGGACGTCCGATTCCGTGTCGGAGGAGTAGCACGCCGTCGGGGTCTCCACCGCCGACGAGAACGTCGTCGTCGTCGTGTCCCACGAGCTTGCCGACGAGCATTGCCGCCGCCCCTGCAAGTGCGACGACCTCTGGCGCGGCCGCGGGTTGAACACGGCGGAAAGCTTCGGCCGCCGGCAGCTGCTGCTGCACCCCAAGCTCACAGTCAGGCTGCTCAGAATGTACTTCTTCTTGCCGCTCGACATTGTCGAAATTAGGGAAAGATTAAATCTTTTTTTAATTTTCTCCTCCTCCCTCCTCTATCGATTTTTTTCTCAATTTCAGGGCAGCAAGAGCGGTGAGCATTGGAATTGGGAAAGTTATAGGCGAGGTGTCTGATATAAATTAAGCATGTGAGGCTTTCCAGGGACCCCACTCAGGTTCTATTTGATTTGACACTTTCTTGATGTGGATCACTGTGATACTCATACATATATACAATTTTGGATTTTGGGGGCATTTTGATTGGTTGGTGACGGGGTGGGGATGACGGGCAGGTTACCCTAGCCCTGCGGAGAAACTCAGAAACGTTGATTAGAATAGAAAATTGACGAAGCTGACACCATCGATTTTTTATTACCCACAATCATGTTTAGGGTTTTAGACTAATTAATTATATTTATCGAATTTGCAGGATCACAAGAAGCTTCTATCTGTCTGTCTGTCTGTCAGGAATATCGCTACACTAAAATAATGCTTCTTTCTGATTGGAATTTTTCGGCCCAATATTTGATCCAGGTACTGTTTGGGCCGTATAAATATATTTAATTAATAGTTGGGCCGGCCCAGTTTTCTCTTAAATTTCACTGGTACAATTCAATTTTTTTTTAAAAAAAATTATGTAATATTTTGACTGTGTAAGTTTTTTGAACAAGAATGGTATTCAGGGATGATGCCACGGATGACACATAGTAAGAAGTGTCATATAGTGAAGTATAATAGTAAATTAATAAAAAAGGTAGAAATATTTTATGCATTTCTAATCCCTAAATTTACCTAATGTCATTATAATAATAATTTGGTTGTGTATTGACTTAAACATTTGATTCCCAACTGATTGGTGCTGTAATTTGGTTCAAAGTTGACCTCTAACGCGGGAACTGTTTTGAGGCATAATAGACTTTGGATTTTGTCAACTTGCATTTTTTTTTTTTTAGGAAAATTATCTTAGTTAAATTGGTGATTTAATTTCCTTTGCTTTAATTAATAGTATTAAGCAAGCCTCGTTGTTATGCCTTTTAAATTTTGCAAAACGTGCACTCAATAAAATTTAAAAGTGGGATGAGAAAAAATGTGACCTAAGTTCTGGCCAAATTTGATATCCAAATCTAAACTCAATAATTAGTGCAGAATGTCCAAACACTAATGCAAACAATTAAAACATCCTTAAACCGAACCAAGGAAATAAAATGTTATCTGTTCCTGATCCAAATTTCCTGACCAATTCCAGAATTTGACCATTCTCTAATTCTCCCAGTTTTGGCCTCTTTCTTCTGGAACAGTTGGCAGTGTTGTGTTACTTGTACTTGTGCCCCTGTCTTGACCCATTCTTGTTCTTACACACAACTCAAATGAGTATGACAAGAATGCCCCTGGCCCACTAGAATAAAATGACCAAATTGTCCCTAGGAAAGGACATGAACTTCCAGTCGTCAAATGGAAGAGTCTAAAACCTCAAGAAATCATCGTGAGTAAAGAGTTGTTTGTTATATATATATATTCGGGAGACGTCCATGCCAAGAAATCTCCTCATTTCCTCTCTCTTACAAGCCTCAGCCTCAACCTTCCTATACGTATAAATATATATGTGTGTGTCTGTATGTTCATAAATACCATTTGTGCATACAAACACACCGCTCAGATCCTTACATATATATAAATATATATTTACGTACTCTCGCCCACGTTCATCATATCACTTGTAACCAACTCCCATTTCAGTATTTGCCGTCTCTGAATTCAAACTAGTTGTTTTACAACCCCAGAATTCGAAGATCCTTCCTTTACGCATAGGTAAGCAATAAAAATATATAATTTTTTGTATCTATTCTTCTTTTTGATTCTGTTCCTTGTTATCTCAATTACGACGGGTATAATTTCAACCATCTTTTTTGGGAACTTTCTTTTTCCCCCAATACTTCAAAATTTAGCGGCAGTTGCTTCCAGAATTGAATTGATGATTAATAGATCATATTTCTAGAATCAACCTTCTTCTCCTTTCTTTAGTTGTTGCAGGAATATTGAAGGATGATTGGGGAATTCATCACAAGAAGTTTGCTGTAAGCCACCGCTTGATTTAAATCTTTATTTCTTTAACCCACTTTAATTCGTTGAAAAGATTCCTTGTGTTACCTCCTTTTTTGGCTTTAAAGAAATGTGATTTTGATTGTATTGGTGGGTTGAACATGAACAGATTGGTTTTTGGATATGGATATCCTGCCTTTCAGTGCTTCAAAACTGTAGAGAAGAACAGAGTAGACATTCAAGAACTCAGATTTTGGTGTCAATATTGGTAAGCATCTAATGAATTACATTACAGAAGCAGATCAACATTTAATAGTATTATTATTTATGCTTTTGGTCATTGTTAATCTGATTTGAACCAATCAAAGCTTTGGTTATATGTATTGGGTCTGGTCAACTAATGATTATTAACATGATGAACATGAAAGGTGCGTGCAAGACAATCTTGAAAATGACCTGGTTCATAGAATTGGTTTTCTGATTGTTTCTTGTATTTTTGTAGGATAATTGTTGCAGTGATTACAATTCTTGAGAAGGTTGGAGATGTATTCATCTCATGGTATGGATTTCCATTTCCAGACCCAAACTTTATCCAATCTTTACACTTTGATGTGTACAATAGCTTATATATAACTTCGATTCTCCCACAGGTTGCCAATGTATGGAGAGCTAAAACTGGCATTGTTCATCTACTTGTGGCACCCAAAAACAATGGTAAGAAATAAATAAATATAAAACCCAATTTGATCCTCTGTATGTTCCTCAAGAACATGATCCATTTTAATGGGGTTGGAATTGCAATTTCAGGGAACAGGATACATATACGAGGCACTGCTGCAGCCATATGTGTCGAGGCACGAGACAGACATTGACAGAAGCTTAATTGAATTCAGAGAGAGGGCTTGGAAATTAGCCATTTACTACTGGCAAAACTGCACAGAGCTTGGCTCTACTAAAATCCTACAGTTCTTCCAATTTGCTGCTTCTCAATCTGCTAAGATCACAAATCGTTCCACCAGCACCAAATCCCGCGAGGTATGGAAATTGGCAATCGTCAATGGCAGCACGATTTTAGTTTGAGCTCAAACACGCTTTTATGAATTGAGTTTTGATTGCTTGGGTCGATTGGCAGATTCAACTCCCCGACGGAGCTCCGCCGCCGGCAAAATCGTCTGGATTCTTCTTCAGGAGAAACAAACCTGACAAACGGCGGCCGCCTCCGCCAGTTACGCCGTCGGCGCCGCCCTTGAATTTGTACCGCAACGAAACGCCCAAGTCGGAGTCCATTCAAGTCCAGCTGCAGAACCAAACGCAGTACATTCGCCCTGAAGATGTACTTATTCCAGATTCGGATCCTGATGCTGGGTCGGGCAGGAAGACGGGTTTGGATCACGATGTACAGGCAGCTAGGCTTAGACTTAGACGCTTCATAGATAATGACTAGGGTTTTCAGTTTGAGAGAAACTTCAAACCTTACACAAGATCAACCCCAGACCAGTTTGTAAATTGGCCTTGTGCCACAATTCGAAATTTATTCATTTTTTTTTTTTTTTTTTTTCTACTTTTCAGTTTCCATAGAAATTTAAAAGATAGACATCCTCTGGATAATTCGTATGTAGTAATGAATCCACTATTTTATTTATTAAAAATGTGTCTTATTATACAGCTAGTGAGTGATGGAACTAGAAAAAAAAAACAGACTAGGAATAAAAACATAATATGTTTATTCAAACAACGCAAAATAAGCTGAAGCTGCTGCTGTTTGAGCTTCCATTTCTAGAAGTTTCCGTTGCCGCCGCGGAGGCGAAGAACAAGGTGAAGGGTCGACTCTTTCTGGATGTTATAATCGGCAAGAGTACGACCATCTTCAAGCTGCTTCCCTGCAAAGATGAGACGCTGCTGATCAGGTGGGATCCCTTCTTTGTCTTGGATCTTCGCCTTCACATTATCAATTGTATCAGAGCTTTCGACCTCCAAAGTGATAGTTTTTCCAGTCAAAGTTTTGACGAATATTTGCATTCCTCCCCTCAACCGCAGAACCAAGTGAAGAGTCGACTCTTTTTGGATGTTGTAATCTGCCAAAGTCCTACCATCCTCGAGCTGTTTCCCAGCAAATATCAAACGCTGTTGATCCGGAGGAATGCCCTCCTTATCCTGAATCTTGGCCTTGACATTGTCGATTGTGTCAGAACTCTCAACCTCCAAGGTGATAGTCTTCCCTGTCAATGTCTTGACAAAAATCTGCATTCCACCCCTCAGTCGTAGAACGAGGTGGAGGGTTGATTCTTTCTGGATATTATAATCTGCCAGGGTTCTACCGTCTTCGAGCTGTTTACCAGCAAAGATCAATCTCTGCTGGTCTGGAGGGATGCCTTCCTTGTCCTGAATTTTTGCCTTGACATTATCAATTGTATCTGAACTTTCAACTTCCAAGGTAATCGTCTTTCCGGTAAGCGTCTTAACAAAGATTTGCATTCCTCCGCGCAGTCTGAGGACAAGATGGAGGGTGGACTCCTTCTGAATATTGTAATCAGCAAGGGTGCGGCCATCTTCGAGCTGTTTCCCCGCAAAGATCAACCTCTGCTGGTCAGGAGGAATTCCTTCCTTGTCCTGGATCTTTGCCTTCACATTGTCAATGGTATCTGAGCTCTCGACCTCAAGAGTGATTGTTTTTCCAGTAAGTGTTTTTACAAAGATCTGCATGCCACCGCGGAGGCGGAGGACAAGATGTAGTGTAGACTCTTTCTGGATATTGTAGTCTGCAAGGGTTCGCCCATCTTCCAGTTGCTTTCCAGCAAAAATCAGCCTCTGCTGATCTGGAGGAATTCCTTCCTTATCTTGAATCTTGGCCTTAACATTGTCAATGGTATCAGAGCTCTCAACCTCGAGAGTGATGGTCTTGCCAGTGAGGGTCTTAACAAAGATTTGCATCTGCTCTCATAACAGAAAACAATACTAATCAATAACTACAGATTTAAAGCAATGCACAGCCCAAACAAGCTTCAGATTAAGAAAAATTAACCATAAAGTAACCAACACTTGTTCCAGCCTTACTAAGCGAAATGATCGGTCCCCTCCCCAACACAGACTTAGATGCAGGCAGGCAGAGCAGGGGAGGGGAGGGGAGGGGGGTTCAATTAAAAAACTATAAACACAAACCCTAAGACTCTTCGATGGACCGTAAATTAAATACAACACATTCCTGGAATTGCCTCCTTTAGAAAGGATACAACAAGTTCTCAAATCCTATGTCTATACGACAAAATTTCCCAAAATTAAAAGTAAACACAAAAAATGAGAAACATATCCACACAACCCGTACAATCCACACCAAACCAACAAGATCCAAACAAGCACGATAATCCACAGAATATAATCAACGCGACTCGTTAAATCAGACGGGAGATATTTACGTACCTTGAGGACGACAAATACGGAAAACGATGAGAGTATGTAGTTTGGAGGGCTACTGAGATTGAATTTCTGAAAGCGCCGGAGTGAAGAATGGTTTTGCAAGGATGGGTCGCGCGCTTTATATAGGACTGAGACTGGTGGTAACGCGACTTTTGCTTCCGATCTTCAATAGCGACGAAGAATTGGTCGCGTTTAAATGCGTGAGAAGCGGCACCAAACAGCTTCTATACCACCTGCTTTCTTCGGCTCCAAGTCGTTGTGACTTGTGTGTGTTTATCTCTTATCCTCTAAATTTTTTTTTAAAAAAAATGATCTGAAATTTATATTAAATACTATTTTATAAAAACATTATTTTTCTTTCATTTTAGTAATAAATTAATGAAATAGTTTTGTATAAATTCAATTAAATTGAAATGAAAATATATAGTCCCTTCGGTCCATATTTCACGGAAATTTTTTAGAATTTTACATAAATTAAAAAATAATAATATTTTATTAATTAATATAAATATCTAATAGTTTTTAAAATTTTGTAAAGATTAAAAAATATTGATATTTTATTAATAAATGAAAAATATAATTTTTTTTTTTTTTGATATTTTTTGTCAATAATATTTTATTATTAATGTATATTTTTTGTAAAATAAAAAAACAATATTTTAAAATATGAGACTGATCAAAACGATAAAATGGATAATTTGATGAAAAGAGAGTATAAATTTTATTTTAAAATTGTCTATATTATTAATTATTAAAAAGAAAAGAGAAATAATATGGTCAACCTAAACAGGGACTTGTTGATATTTATCCTTATGACGAAAGATCAAAGAAAATATACAAATGGCGGGAACTTGACGAACCCTTGTCAACATCTGCATCTGCACTTCCCGTACCGGCCAGTCTGGAATCACACTCATTTGTGTGAATCTACAGTCACGCTACTTTCGACCTCTGGAAGGCTTTTGATATGGAAACAGAGCCAAGGCTTTGGGAACGCGGCCTTCTTCGGCGGCGGTTTCATGCCTTCTCAAGCTACCCAAACTGCCGATCCAGCATTTTGTCGGCCAAGGTTTGTGTGCGTTTGACTTATTAAAAGTTTATTCTCTCCATCACCTTGAACTTCGGACAATTGCTTGATTTCTTGGTTTTGTGAAAACCCTTAACTGAAATTCTAGTATGGGGTTTATGACGTATTTGCATTCTATAGATTTCAAAGCGGCCCGAGAGATGAGAAGATTTTGCATTCGCCATTTCCCTCCCAAAATTGCGTTGTTCAACCAAAGTAGCTTGAATATGAGGAACACTTTGTTTTCGCCGTTGTTTCTTTGTGTGTTGTGCGTTTCAGTGTAAAAGAAGCTATACCGTTGTGTTTGATATTCCAACTTGTTCTAACTTGCTTTTCATGTGTTCCAGCCTTAGAAATGGCATGTGTAAAAGTTCATGGGCATTTAGATGGGCTTCAAGGCAAAAATAATATGATGGCAGGATGTGTTTTGTTCCCTTTAAAAGATTAGCATGCGCCTTTTCAATGCAGGATGGCAGTGAGGGTGTGCAGATTCGTAGATGTAGACTGTTTGAATCGGTCGAAAGATTGAATTGGGAACTTAAAGAAGGAATAGATAGATACAATCGGTGTGGTTTTCATTTACAAGTTTTGTCTGTACTTATGGTGTTTGGTTCATATTAAGTAGAAGCAACTAATGAAAAGTAAATATATGATTCAGATGCTGGCACTTCATGACCTATTGATTATAAGGCTATCGCGCCAAATCAATTCATTAAAGTTGTACCTTCCTAATCCTACCAATCAGCATACAAATTGTATTACTACACAATGTTTGTCATCCTCTTTGACACTCCAACATCTTTCTAAGTAACTGTAATAATATAGATTGATATCAAGAACTAAGGATGATTTGCATGTTTTTCCAATATTTGGTTTCTTTAAATATACTCCCTTGACTTTGTCCTACCTCTAATGATTTGAAATAACCTGACTAGCTTGTTAAGCCAAAACCAGTGCATACTTTTTTTCTGTATTTGATTGATTCCATCATTGAATAAGAGGAAGATTTAACCTGCATGCTATATACCAACATGCATGTCACATACTATAATGAGATTTCAAACTTTTTTGCTGATTGTATAATGTTCACTCTACAATACCAGGCCACTGGATATGATATAAACCAAGTAAGGTTATCATGGTGCATTGGTGTGAACAGATGTTTTATGTTCTGTTTCTCCATCCTGTTCATATAACCTGGAGTATGCTGGTCAAATTCCTGACCATTAACAATTTCAGCAATTATCACTCCTTCAAAATGTTTTCAACCAAAGCCATCAAATCAGGTGATTTTTAAGGATATTCTGCTATGAAGTTTCAATATGCTTTCGAATCACATTTGTTAATGGCTAGCTATATTGTTAAATTTTCAGTTTTCTGTACAGTATAGCATGAGTGAAGCCAAGAGCATTGGTTAAATGATTCTAAACTGTTTGCAGCAGCTGTCATGCATGTAAATTCTACAGGCAAACACCAATCTATATCCATAACTTATCTTTTATTTCTACTTTATTTTCAGTCAATTTTGAAAAGGCAAGCAATGCTTTCAAAATATCTTAGTTTGCATACCTAGTTATGCAAAGTTGCGTGTGTTATGGGAAATAACTAAGCAAAAGAACTTGAAGTTAGTTGCACATGGGGGAGAAAGTGATATGAAATTTTTAACAAATTGGACTTCCATCACTATACCTTTCAGCTAAAATTTCTGCTGATAATGCCTTAAAGCTATTACAAAAAGTTTGAGGTGATCTTTCATATCCTTTTTTCTTTTTATTTGTAAAAATTGTAAAAGATCATTTCTCTTCCATGACCTCTTGGCTTTATTTCCCTCTGAAGAAACCTTGAAAAAGTAAAAAAATAAAAATTATTCCATAATCTCTAATTTATTTGCCTAGCGTGAAGTGAATATGAATTGCTTTGCCAAGAAGATGTTATACCTGATGGCTATCACACACCATAGCAGAATTTTTTAGTATGATTGGTTTAGTTGGTTTTTATTTTTTATATTTGGTTGATTCAACTCTATACCAATCTCTGCAGGCTGTTCCTCAATGTAATCAACTTCATAGTATGCTTTTGTATGATAGCATGCAATCAGCTGTCTCATGTGGCAAACGTTTCATTTCTATAAAATAGCTTTTGTGATTGCTGCAGGTATACACACTAGCCTAGTGATGCAATGCATTATATTTTAACCTGTTCACACTTCACATTGTAGTAGAATAAGAAACTTGCATGTATGATCTTGCTCCTGTTATCTTTCTGTCATTTGATGGAATGGCCTGCCTGTATTCTTCGGTAGTTTGATTTATGATGAAAACCTTAACTAGTAATTCTGGTATGTTAGTGTTTATACTTTATAATATGAGCTTTAGACCTAATTAAAGTTGGATATGGCAGCATGATAAAAAGGAGTCCATCAGAATGAACTTGCTCAACAACTAATCTTCCAGATCAAAAGACCTTAGTTTGTTTCTTATTTTCCTTAACAGAGAAGCTACTGAGTCTGTAGAATCTGGTCTAATATATGCAACCATAGATGAAAACCAAAGGTCGAAATAAATGCACTCATATCCATTCAATTTGTGGTGATCAGTGAACAACTTTGTTGATTAACTAGGACTACTATATGTAGCTTCGAATAATTCTGCTGCTGTTACTTTTTCTTGAGATAATTATGCTGTATGTATGTATCTATATATATATATATATTAATTAATAATATGCACCCAACTTATAGGTTATCGATATTTCTAATGAATTAAACTGATGTTTATCTGACCCGCCACACTGGTAATGAGTAATGACACCAGTTTTGATGAATTTATTTATTAACGTGATCAAGAAGCAGCCACTCACTATTGCTGATGGTCTCTCCTCCATCAATGAAAAGGAATCTGATATTACCCAAGATTCCAATACAATTTATTTGATTTTCTTATTGCCACTACCCGACAAATAAATACAAAAAAAGAAGCTAGAGGACAATGCAAATCTACTCGTACCATTTAGTGGCCCATCAACGTTAACAGGTATATGCCTGTCTGACTCGTTTCAGTTCAATAGCACATACATGATACATAGACATATTTCCATCCACAGATATTATTATTGCTAGTGCTAATCATATTCTTGTTACTATTATTATTATTATTGTTGTTGTTAATATTCGGGATTCTTTCAGAGAACCCTACCTGGTCTTGGATGCCCAGATCTGAGGTGGAATTCGAACAATCAAGAAGCCACACAACATATAATACATGTATAAGGTATGGCATTGCTTTATATTGTTTTTAGTTGCAATTTTAAAAGCCAAGTTGCCGTTTGATATATGGAGTGGAGTTTGTATATTAATTATTATATCACTTTGTGGAGCACTGGGCCGCTGACACGTAGCCTCCTCCATTGACGTATCTACCCATAGCTTTACTTGTGCATATTCAACATGCAAACGGGCATAAATCTGGGTCCAGAAAAAGCTTAATAAAATCTGGATTGCACTCACACATGTATCTCAAAGTTTTGAGAGTGAGTGATGGAGGTGTTGGACCACCAAAAATTGCCTATTAGAAGAGGGCTTTTGGGACCCCCGATTCACTACAAAATAATCCCATTCTGGTGTGAATAATGGTGGGTGAGGAGTGATTATGCAACGATTTTTTACAACCCCCCACCCCCCGACGACTTTTGGCTCGGCACCACTTTATATTATTCAAAAGGCCTATAAAGGGCTTTTCTTTCTAAGGAAAGCTAATGCATGCATGGCTTAGTTAGTGCAGGAATGGGGAAAAATTAATAATAGCTTTGGTTACCTGTGATTATTCATTTTTAAAAGTGTTTTTGACGTGGAGTGGCTTTAATATCTCCTTAATTAAAGTGGCCACACAAGTGGATAATTCATATATATCTGAATGGAACTCACATTAATCACTACTCAGAAAATTATGCCATTAATTTAGTTGAAGTGTGTGTCTGTGAGAGAGAGTGAGAGAGTGGTTAGTGGATAATGGTGTGTATAGTATTTATCCAGATATCTGTCTTCTTGGTAGTCACTTGTTATAACTATCCATAATTATACTATTTAATCTCACCGTTACACATATTAAAGGATAAATATAGTTACTAAGATAACGCCTATTTAATTTATGTGTTATTTGAAAATACGTGCAGTTCATATTTATATAAATTATGTCATGGCTGCATTTATATTATATTAATATAAATTATATCATATTTTGTATGTTATTATAATTTATGTATGGTGCTGTCAACATTTTGCCGCCTAAATCATATATATTAATAAAGATAGTGAAAGAAAATAGAGGAAATTCATGAGTTTAAAAGATTAATTGCAATAAAAATAAGAAATCTACCTAAACAAAATTCAATGAACATATAATTTTAAATGACTCTTTCTATAGTGAAATTGAAGCATGTGTTGGTCTGCCTTTTAGTGAGGTGGATGATATTATTACAACACACAGCATATGTATATATGCATAGCTGCCTAGAATGTTCATTTATTAGGTAGAGTCACTTTTACACATTACCTTTAATCCTACCGCCACTGCAGCAAATTTGTTATGACAATAATATCATGGACAAAAAATTAAAAATAAAAAAATATCATCAACTATTATTAAATATTATATTTCAGTCCCAATATTGGATGTCGAAATTTTGTAAAGAAATAATTAACTCTTTGCATATACATACATTAATACATATATATACACGGTACTGGTTAGTGACAATCAATCTAATTACTCCCAATCAATACATAAAAAAAAAATACAGAGAAAGTATATGGTTTTAGATAAGATAACATATGTTGTGTTAGTTGAAATCATGTATTGAGTTTACAGTTTACAGGGTGTGTTATATACAAACATAATTTATTTGATGAGTTTAATTATAGTATTTTTTGTATCTTCCGTATTGTCAATTTATATATTATATTTGTATTATGTTAATAGTGTCTATTTATATTTTATATGTTGTGTATCAATACTTCATATGCCACCGTATGTGTATATATATATATAGTGTTGGGCAGATTTTACAGACAAAGAGGTTGGGTAGGTAGGTACTGTTTAGTACAGACAGCCTCTCCCAGAAACTGGGGAGTCAGTCTCTTTTACCACCTACTATGCATAGATAACCATTGTCACAGATAATATTGAAGCATGGATTAAGATCAAATTACTAAAAAGAATAAATTTTTGATGTATCACTACATGGGGGAATGTTAATAATAGTTAATCCCATTGGATTCCATTATATTGCAACACCTGTCCATTGTCTTTTTTTTTTTTTTGGTTTGTTTTTTAATGGTCTGGTTTCAGGAGAATTCCTTTCCCCTCTCCCCCTCGCATGCCTTTTTATATTGAGAATAGATTGGAAGAAAAAGCAGCAAATGCTCCAAACTTGCCCTTAAACAAATCCACATGTGGACAGATCAGAGCGACAGTTGATTTTTAAATATAATAGTCACAAAAAATAAAAATAAATTAAACTAGGTATGCATGAAAGACACATCTCATTGGTCATGCTTTGGTGTTCCCATTTTGTATATAAAGGAACCCCCTCTCCCTGTCTCTCTCCCTCTTTCGCTCTCCTCTCTCTCATTCTCCCTCTCTCTGTGTTTTCCACTTGTGGTTGCTGTTGCTACTTGCTGCCGACATCACTTGTCTTCTTTGTTCTTCAAGGGACTTCTGCTACTTTGAGGTTATAACTGGTATGTATGTATGTATGTATGTACGTTGTCTGTTACTGTACAGTCTCACCTGGGAGTTGGGGATCCCGGGACTTTTCAAGAAGCAACTGCCTTAACGTTGGATTTAGTTAGTTAAACTGTCTCTACCTTGAATTCATCTAATTTCCTTATTCATGGCTGAGAATAGATTCTATGACTTGGGTTTTTCTTTTGCTGAATCCTTAATAATTAAGAAAGATTGATTGCTGGCCTGGTTTTTGATTCGCTTTGGTGATGGCTTCTTCTGTGATGTTTTCTATGAAGATAACTTGTCTGTATGCATCATCAAGATTTTTAAAACAAAAGTTTTTGCGCCGGCTGTTTAATGGTAGCGTTGAATCATCATCATCTTTTTGTCTCTAAGTAATCAGATAAGGTTCCATTCCAGTTTTATATACTATTTAATTCATTAGTCTGTCTTAATTCGGACACTGTTTTTTTGCTTTATTCTATGTTCAATTATTGCCTCCCAATATCTCTTTTTAATCATATTCTATTTGAATATTAATATTCTCCAAAGACTTTTTCTGATTAATTTTTATCTTTATTTTCATGAAAAGATTGCAGCTTCTGTATCTTGCTAATTAATTCCTCGATTCAATTTATGACAAACGCCTTTGTTAATTCCCTAGGGTTTCTAGGTTGGAGAAATCGTGCCTGAAAAATGACTATGCACACTGTTTTCTTCAAGGAGCATCAAGAAAATGTTGCTCAGGACTCCGGCGCCGATGGATGTCTCTCGTCGGTGACGCCATGGTCTGAACTCAGATCTCAGCCGCAGCCGGCCGTGGCTTACACTGAGACTTTTGGCCAGTCAAAGATGGCGTCGTTGGAGCTTTTCGCCGGTGCTAAGCAGCCGGAAGAACATCAATTTGGGCTCGCCGCAAAAGGGAATACCACACCCTTTACCCTCTTCTCCGGTACACTAACATATTTCCGTACACAGCTTTTATTTACCATCTCTATATCTTTACAGTTTTCTGCACTTCCTTCTATCTGCTAATGGTTTTGATATAGTCTATGTTTATATAGCAGTCATGAGTTGGAAGTCTTATTATATTTACTAATTACCACAGCATTAAACTAACATCACCATGAAGTTATTAAGATCATGAGGTAATATATGTTCTATGCTTTGGAAGATATGAAAAAACCCTCCTAAATATTTTAAACTAATCAGTGGTTATTGATGTACATAAATAGTAAAGATATATACATACATATATATATGTATGCATGAATGCCTTATTTACAAGATTGACAACTCATGAGAACCTAATCGATCTTCTTGAGGTTTGAATTATGAGACACAGTACTCAGTTTAATGATGATGATATTTAGGTGACTACAAAGCTGCTGATCAGAAAGCTCAAATCCAGACAATCACCATGGATGGAGGGCATTTTGACATTGGATTCGGGCAGCCTTTGGTAGATCTAATTAATTTCTCAGCAATGTACGGGATTTACCTTTTAATTTTTCATGGATAAACACATGATCTTTTGCTCAAAACCGCTGGTGCAGATTTATGGGAAATATCCTTATGCAGAGCCCTTTTATGGCGTCAACTCCATCTACGGGGCTCAAGTTGCGGTACGTTAGCTCATATCCATCCATGTCGATTCATAGAACAAATTAATGAACAAAACATGAAAAGTTCATCTCCCTCACTCAAATATTCTGTTGTTTGAATGTACATCTCATTGCAGGGGCGCATCATGTTGCCGATGAGCATGAGCGCTGATGGAGGGCCGATCTTCGTCAATGCCAAGCAGCACAACGGCATCATGAGGCGACGAAGGAAGCGCGCCGAGGCCGAGCTGGAGAATAAAGTTCTGAGATATCGCAAGGTTGGATTATGACCCTATATTCTTTTAAGCTGCTGCTTCGATTAAAAAAATTTCTTGCAACATATTGATGAATATATATCGGCTTAGCCTTATCTGCACCTGTCCCGGCATCTCCACGCAATGCGGCGCCCTAGAGGCAACGGCGGGCGGTTCCTCAACACGAAGAACACTAGTGGCGGCAGCGAAAAGCCAGCCCTGAAGAGCAACACTACCACTGCTACAATTACTTCTGCTACTACTACAGGTGAGTGCAGGAAACAGAGTGGATCACAGGTATCAGAAGTGCTGCAAAACGATGGAGGAGGGATTAATTCGAAGGGAACGAATAGCTACAGCAGCAGGTCGATGAGTCCGAATTCGGAAGTGACGAGTCACCACCACATGTTTTTCTTGAGGGGCGGCAGCGGAGGTGGTGGTGGTGGCGGTGGCGGGGGCAGTGGTGCTCAGCATCACCATCAGTTTCAGATTAATCGGCTCCACCCTTCGTTTCAGCCGTTTCCGGATGTGGCGGATACCGATCTCGGCATCGCCATGGCAGCTTCCGGTGATTACTGATTGATGAGAGCGGGAATTGGTGTCCTGTTGAGGGAGCCATTCCCGTTTGGTGATGATGATTTGTCGCTTGGGCAACTCATTCTTGGCTACTCCATTCATTTGGAGAATTTGAACTATGTGTCTTGTCTGTGTCTGTGTCTGTGTAGCATAAATAATGGATGAAGCTTGTTGTTTGTTAATGGCGTCGTCTGCAACTTGTCTAAATTATGTGAGACTTTGCTTGTGGTCCTCCGTCCAGACCAGATAAGTATGTGTAGTGTGGTTTTGTTTGGTTTGGTTTGGTTTTGTTTTGTTTTGTGTGATCGTATTTTGGTTAAATCAAGAATCGAGTCTGTATTATAATCAGCATTTTCTTGATTTGACGTGCGAAGCGAAAACCATCTGTGTATTATATTTAGTGGTGAAAAAATATAAATGAATTGTAGCTTTTGTAAGATACCCAATCAATCACATATATAAACCCTAAATAAAATTAAATGTGAGGCCAACCCCAGATCAGTAACTTTTATCTGCAACAATTTCAGCCCAAGATTTATCCGACCTTATCCCCATCTCGTCTTCCTCAACCCGGAAGGACCCAATTATCCTTCGTTTTCTTGATTATTGATTTGATTCTCTACTGCGGAGGGAGGAGAGAATAATGTCGGCGTCTTCTGTCGCAGTGGCAGCCGCTGCTGTCAGAACTTCTTCTTTCTCTTTGCGTTCAATTTCAAGCGATCATCTTTCGCATCGTTTTTTCATCCCCGTCGGGACGACTCCGCCGAGAATTATCAAGTTTTGTGTAATAAACTCTCCTCCTTATTCCCTTCCCTGGTGCCCAGTAACTTGCTGCGCTTCGACTGCATTCGACAGCGTTGAGCTGAGTAATGAAGAAGAAGAAGAAGAAGAAGAAGCAGAAATTGAAGAAGCAGAATTTGAACAGAAGGAAGAAGAACGACCTGAGCCTCAACAAAGTGGTGTTGAAGATGCAGTGGTCTCTGAAATTGAGGAAGGAGAAAATGACGTGGCGCAATCTGCGGATGCTGGTAGGCTATACGTAGGGAATTTGCCATTTTCAATGACTTCTGCTCAATTGTCTGAGATCTTCGCTGAAGCTGGTCGCGTTATTTCTGTTGAGGTAAAGCTTTTCTGGACTTGGAAATTGGGCACTTTCCAATTTGACCTTCCTTGATTATGCGATTTGCACACTACCGAGTTTTGATAATTCTGCAAGAAACTGGATTCAAACTATGGTGTTGAAGCTTTTTACAATTGGCATAATTATGGTTTCTGATTTGAGTCTTGTGACACTATGAGATATGCAGTTTTCATGTCTGCTTCAAGATATGAATTAGGAAGGATTATGATTAGCAATTTTGGTTTATGTTTCTTGATGTGTTTGTGCTGATGCTCCTTTATATGCATTTGAAGATTGTCTATGATAGAGTTACCGATAGAAGTCGAGGATTCTCTTTTGTTACTATGGGAAGTGTTGACGAAGCTAGAGAGGCAATCCGATTGTTCGATGGAGCCGTAAGTTTCTCCTTGTTTAACAAATGCTCCATTGCCATGTTCTTAGTTCTTGCATCGAATTAGTTGAATCAGCATATGCTATTTCACATTTACAAAACCCTGTCATAGTATCATGTCATTTATGTTCTTTTTCATCATCCCTTTTTGTGTCCAGCAAATTGGGGGTCGGACTGCGAAGGTGAACTTCCCTGAGGTGCCAAGAGGCGGCGAAAGGGAAGTAATGGCCCCAAAAATAAGGAGCAGCTATCAGGGGTTCGTGGATAGTCCTCATAAAATATACGCCGGCAATCTCAGCTGGGGGCTAACATCTCAGGGCCTGAGGGAAGTCTTTTCCCAACAGCCGGGATTCCTCAGTGCCAAAGTCATCTACGACAGGGACTCTGGAAGATCACGAGGCTTCGGATTCATTACATTTTCATCGGCTGAAGATGTGGAGTCTGCGCTGAATGCCATGAATGGAGTGGTAAGAATATGGTGATTTTGAGCTGTTCCTACTCCACAATCAATTCGCCATTATCGATTAATGTTAAACCATTTTCGCTCGTTTAGGAGGTAGAAGGCCGGCCGCTAAGGCTGAATCTGGCGGAGCAGAGAGGTATTCCTTCTCCATCGCAGTCAGGAACCTCCGGCGAGCCACTGTCGAGCATCGCTACCTGATCGGAGGAATCCAATTGTGGTCAAGCCTAGTTTCTGATCACGGTAAGCATATATCCATGGGTGTTCATACACCGAATATCTATAGATTAGCTGCGGATCAATGGTTGGTGTAATTTTTGATAACATAGTTGAGATCAGATGTATTTATCATGCATGTATGTATGTATATTGTATAGGGTGTTGGTCTTTTGAACATCTTGTACCGAACCCAAAAGCGCTGAAACAATAAATAAATAAACTGAAATCGCATTTCTATGAACAGCGATTCGTCGGCCGTCTGAAATCTGCAGTTTCCCCAAAAACGCGTCGGGTAGAACATTCGTTAAAAAATTCCAACTTAAGCAATCCTTAAAAACCCGTCCAAACGAAAAACCCATTTCCAGACATCTTCGTCAGTTGACTTTTCTGGCAGGTATATTATTAGTCGTACACATTTTATTGCCTGTTGTTGAACCAGAACAGGACAGGGCAGAGGAACCTATTTGACCAGTCTGTGCTTACCCGTTCAACCAAATCCTTCTCCAAGTCCACCAATTCATCCTATAACATTACAACATATAATCCATTTTCCTTTTCTGTTATCTATCCCCATTTCATTTCTGTTCTTGTTTCTTCACCAAAACTCTCTAGATTGACGTTTTTTCCGATCAGGCAACCAATCAGATCCTTTGAAAAAAGATGAATGATCTATTCTCCGGGTCGTTCTCCCGTTTCCGGGACCAGGGGCAATCGCCGCCGCGGGACTCCCACAACATCGAGATGACCGGCGGTGGAAACGCCGGCGGCGTGAATCTCGACCGGTTCTTCGACGACGTGGAGGCGGTGAAAGACGAATTGAGAGAGTTGGAGTCGCTGTTCAGTCAGCTCCAGAATTGGCACGAGCAGAGCAAGACGTTACACAACGCGAAGGCGGTGAAGGAGCTCCGATCGCGGATGGACGGCGACATCGCCGCCGCTCTGAAGAAGGCGAAAATGATAAAGGTCCGGCTGGAGGCGCTGGACCGGTCGAACGCGGCGAACCGGAGCATGCCGGGGTGCGGGCCGGGGAGCTCGTCGGACCGGACCCGGACGTCGGTGGTGAACGGTCTGAGGAAGAAGCTGCAGGAGATGATGAACCGGTTCAACGAGCTGAGGCAGAAAATGAGCTCCGAGTACAGGGAGACGGTGCAGCGGCGGTACTACACGGTGACGGGGGAGAACCCGGAGGAGAAGGTCCTGGACCGGCTGATCGAGACGGGGGAGAGCGAGACGTTTTTGCAGAAGGCGATACAGCAGCAGGGGAGGGGGCAGGTGATGGAGACGATAATGGAGATCCAGGAGAGGCACGACGCGGTGAAGGAGATGGAGAGGAATCTGAGGGAGCTGCACCAGGTGTTCCTGGACATGGCGGTGCTGGTGCAGAGCCAGGGGGAGCAGCTGGACGACATCGAGAGCCAGGTGAACAGGGCCAATTCCTTCGTCAGGGGAGGGGCGCAGCAGCTCGAGGTCGCCCGGAAGCACCAGAAGAACACCAGGAAGTGGGCCTGCTTCGGGATCATCCTCCTGCTCATCGTCATCTTGATCATCGTCCTCTCTATTAGGCCTTGGCAGAAATAATTAATTTGTTGTTGCCTTCATTGTCTAATAAATTACCCCACTATTGTTTTTTTTTTTTTTTTTTGAGATTTCTCGATTTTGTGATTGTATTTACTACTACTTTCTTTGCCTCATTATTATCGTTATTTATTATTATTACTCTATTATTCTTTTTTTTTTTTTTTTTTTTTTTTTTTGCAGTTTTTTAAACTTGTACGTACAGTAGTGATGAGAAAATATTTTGTCTATTCATAATTAGATTGATTTTATTTTAACAAATAATATTTGTGATGACACACTAACGGCGTTTGTGATGTGCAGTCAGCAGCTACTCTACTCTCTCTACTGATTATTAGTGGGGATGGATAATTTTGTGTATAAGCTAAGCTGCCGTCCAAAGCCGGCCTCAATGAATATTGTCTGTTGCTACAATAATTAGTACAAGAAATCGACAAAAAACTTTACAAAATGCAAGCACGTACTCAAGAATTAATTCAAACAATATTCAGGTTCAGGAAGACATGTAATTTTGGGGCTAAATTCATTCTTTCTGCAGCACGGTGATATGATAAGAATGGCCCTGGCATGTCCCCGACGACAACGCTTTGGATCCAAGCTCATCTTCTCCATCGTTTGACGACACAAAATTCCAGTGCAACAAGTAGTTTGATAAGTCATATGTACCTGGGGCGAACACACAAATCTGAAGAGGAACTTGGACAGAAGATCTCAGCTCGAGGTTGAACCGGGTTGAACTTGTTCCAGACCAAATGAATGGTGGAACACTTTCGATTGAATGAGGCCTGCCGGCTCGAGCTCCCAATGCATCAGCTGCCACTCGAATCTCACTGGGATGGGATGTGTCATGCCATCCCACTTCACTTCCAGAGTTTGAAGTACCACTGGTCAATGAGCTTACAGCATTCGGGCCATCGAGGGTGATGATACGAACTGATATGAGGTCTTCCGAGGAGTTGGAGACGGTCATATTCAGGTTTATTTCGCATAAAGCCAAAGAGAAGTCATGTCGAATTGACTTGGGGCCATCCATTTTCCACCATATTGGGGTTTTGCTTGCGATGCTATATAAATATCAAAAAAGGAGAATGGAAACATAATCAGCTTTTCGTCAAAACGGAAACAAACATAATAAACCAAAAAAGGAATATGGCCAGCCATATTAAGTGTAGAGAATCAACAATTGTGAAAAAATGGCATAGATCAGATATATAACAATCCAAGAAGAACAGGATAACAGATGCACTTTTGCAGAACCTAGTTCTTTTCTAGTAAGAGTTGTCGAAAGGAACGTACCAGCAATGGCAGGTATGGTGAGAGAACAATTCTGCAGTCTTTGGAGGCCCTGAATCGCTGTCACTCTGTGATTCGTATATGAAGATGAAATCAACTGTGCCTTCATGATCCTGATGAAATTCCAGAAGCTATTACAAATTATTGAGGATAATGACATCAGTATAGGTGTACAATAGATCAGTTCGAATTGAATATGATCTATGATAAAGATTATGTAAGATTAAGACCTCCTCTCTTTCTTGATGCAATCTTTCATGATGGTGAAAAAGAACAAGGGGAGAAGAAGAGGCATCAAAGAACCCTCTTGAATCACCATCAAGTCTCACATCTGGCATCCCTGATTTAGAAAGTGATCTCTCATCTTCAATATGTCCTTGTGTTTTGCGATTCTGAAGACCACAGTAAAATTCAATAACAAAGCAAAGGAAATTACTTGATAAAGAGATATATTAGTGTATATCAGAAACAATAGCATTATATGTTTAGAGTGCTAGCACAAATAAATTTCAGGCCATAAATAGTCTTTATCCATTGGGCAGCTGTAATTTCAAGGCAGACTAATCAGCGAAAGAGTATCCATTCATGCAATACTAGAGATAAAATATGTGAGCACTAAAAAATTAGTACCAAATATTTTTGTTCTGGTCTGGAAAAGATCCAACAGATCAATTAAGAGAAGTTCTAAATTGAGAGACAAACCTTTAGCTTGAAGAAGTATGATAAAGCCTGACCAGCCACTAAAGGTTCCAAAGAAGAGGCAGAATCCATGGGTTGGAGCATTGAAAGTTCCCACTGATCTCCAACAGATGACAGTTGACGAAGCTGGAAACTTTCTGAAGTGGTTCTGTTTATAACATCCATCTGTACAAGGAATTCTTGCAATTTGGATGGACAAGGGCTGGTTTGGAATGACACCTCAAGTGATGGAAGCACCTAGTTCAAATGAATTAAAAAATGTGAACATTAGTGCAGATGTGTTTTTGATGCATATTTTCTATTACATTGTGATACAAAAAATACATATATAATGCGGAAGCATTATACACTTATGGAAGCATAAGAAAGGAGGAATCTAATGCGGCACATACACATTCAATGAATATTACCAGTGAATCAATAGAATAACTTATCATTCAACAATTAATACCATCATCATCCATTTCTGAAACATACCTCGAAGTTGTAGTGCATGCATAAAGTCCGATACGGTAAAACAGATGATCCATCTTCTATTTCATAGTAAATAATTATGTAAAGTGAAATGCTTCCAGCTGCTGCGGCCCTAAACCAAAGGGGCCACTTGAGTGGTGTTTCCCATGAAATTGCCCTTGTCTATTCAAAACAGAAACCACAAAAATCAAATCATCTTACAGGAAACAACCCAAATAGATTAAAACACATACGAAGCAACTTACCTCAGGGAACACAAATATGCTATTGGCTGCTTTAGCAACATCCACTTGTGTGCAAGTTTCTGACAAATTTTCCTGCTTCCTAAGGCAAGATGGAAATTCTGAGTTCATGACATCCTCATCAGCAACGTTAAGAAATCTAGGATGACTGATCCTCATCTTCAAATTCTGTCAAGACAGAAAATGGTTAAGGCAACGATGAGCTGATTTTTCCTCCATTTAGTGTTGCTAGGCATAGTCATATGGACAACATATAGCAACAAATAAAAATTTATCCTCCTGATTTTATCGATATTATGGGAATATTTAATGAATTTAACAGAAAATATAATATGATGGCAAAATATGGCTTAATATGGATACATGCTGACCTTCAGTACAATGAAACAAAACTAGCAATGATATATCTGTCAGTAAAAGAGATATTAGGGCATGGCTAGAATAAATAATACCTTCACAGATAGCTTGGATGGATTCTTCAACTCTAAAGTAAGCTGACGGAGATCTCCAGCATATACAGATTTAGGGAAGGTGTGAATAGCACCCTCAAGCCTGGGTAGACTCTGGATATTGAGCAAGTGGTAGTAGCATAGCCTTTATATTAATGTACAGTCACTCCAGATAAAGAAAATAGAAACAGAACAACACCAAGAAAAGCTCAGAAAGGCACCTTAATCACCAGGAACTGCAGCTTATCTTTACCCGACTGTTTTGCTTTCTTTTTCCCTTTAGGAAATTTCTTCTTCATAGCATCTGGGCTGAAGTTATGAATTCCAATCACTGAGTTAGAGAGTTTCCACCTAACACCAACCACTTCTAGAGTGCCTTCTGCCTTGGGAGTGACTGTTAGCTGAACCTGAAGAACAAGATAGAAGACATTAATTTTAAACTTCAAATTAATACCAAGTGCAGCAGGTCACAATGAAAATGCATCTTTGACTGAATTACCAGCTCATCCTTTTTCAGATTTTCAATTATAACCTGATATACAAATGATGTTAACAATTGCTTCAGTATAAACACTAGGGGCATTAAAACCCAGATATTGCTAGACTTCTATGAAAAAACTCTAAGGACATATGAGATTTATCATTTGCATCCTATATGGTAATATAAACTAATAGAAAATCATGAAAAAACTGAGGAAAATAATAATTTTAATCATAATCATAATAATAATAATTGAACTAAAATATATTCGTACTCCAAAGTGGAATAGCTTATTACATCGCATCTCCTTATATAAACTTCATACTCAAGTCCAAAAGCTTTGCAGAACCAAATGATATTTAAATATATATGCCTGCACTTCTAGTTTCTTATGGACTATGTTATGAAAATGAAAGCTTGCTTTGTTGGTTGACCTAGACTTTCACATGGAGTGACAAAGATCTTTCCCCCACAAATTAAATGATTCTACAGAAATAATTCATTAAATAAAAAGTTCATTCTTAGAAGATGGAAGTTCCTTCAAAAAAAAAAAAAAAACTCAAATAAGCTATCTTTGATGACTTATGTCAATCCACCTATTTAAAAGGGTCCCATTCGCCAGTCTCTTAACACTTCTATCCAATATACCCAAATATGATTCCAGTGCATCTATAGCAATGAACTCATAAGAGTACCAGAACAGAGGCAATGGACTCACAATAAGGATGTAGAGAGCTCACCAAAGTAGTTTCACCTCCTTTCATTGCAATGTCAACTTCTGATAAAGTAAATAAAGATCCTTCCGAGTGGGAGTCCCTGCAACCAGTGAGTAAACAATTGATGGGCCAAAATGGTCAAAGCATCAAGTACTTGGCAAAACATAGTTTTATTAACTTTTCTCAGAGACATACCCACTAGTTGATACAGTTCTCAACTCCTCATTCTGAAAATCATTTAAAGAGCCATTTGCACCTGGGTTGTTGAAAACAATTATAACAAGAAATAATGCTGGAAGTTGGTTTCAACTTTAACTTTCAGAGAACATAAAACCAAGATCAATCTTCTTTGAAATAAATCAAAACGATCGAGAACATGTACAACTCGAATGTTTGAGAAAGGCCATGGTCATGAAAATTATTGATGATAGACTGGGAGCACAAAATCTACCTGATTCAGTTTCATCATATGCAGCCGAATGTTTGCATATTAGAGAAACATTTGAGACAGAAATAGGAAACTGAAGAGGGTTTTTAAAGCTAATGTCAACCTTGATGGCCTCTGAAAAATCATGAAAAGCATACATTAGCAAGGAAAAAAACTTGGAATGCAAATATTTGACAATGAACAATACAATTACGTATCAATTTGTATACAACTGTAAGAGATAATAGATCGGTCGCAGTAGATAAGATTACGAATCAAACTGGGCAATAAATATCCAGAGTTCCAATTTGACAGTATAATATGTATACATCTTTCTTTAAGGCTTCTGAAATTCAGGTGCATGTATCCATAAGATCAAGCATCTCAATTCAGCTAAAATCTGAACAAACCAAGTGTGGCATCCATAGTGGTTGGGAAACAAATTGCACATTTTGAGCATCTAAGCTGCAATAATGCAGTATATTTAATTTTTCTTCTGAAAGAACTTAAGAGACATGGAGCATATAAATTTGGAATCTTCCACAACTATTTTATTTGTAAGCATATGACATAGTAATTTTTTTTATTTTTTTTTTAGGAAAATACTCCGAAGTATGAATGACTCTAACGTTGGACCGTGATTCGAAAAATGGCAGCAAAAAGTCCTGGATAAATTTTCAACTAGAACCCAAAACAACTTCCATACCTCCAGCAACACAAACATTTGATTCTTTGTACTTCTTTGGTAAAGTCTTTGATTGAGAGTCCAGCCAGTTAGTCTTCATAACTGACAATGATGGAATCAAATCCTCCTCCAACGATTGCCACATAGTTTCTTTAACACTGGCCTGAAACATGCAAAGAAGAGATTGGGAATAAATTTGAAACATACATATATAACATATTATGTCAAAATTTACATTTATTAAACGAAATTTGAATATTTTATTATAATAAATTGTGAATAAAATTATATTTATATAATTTATATATTAAAAATTATATAATACATAGATTAAGTCGAACTTGAGCTTGAGTTCAAGTATTGTGAGCCAAGCTCGAGCTTGATTGAACCTAATGAATCAAGCTCAAGCCACTATTTTACCTTGACTCTTAAACAAGCCGAGTCAATTTCGAGTCGAGCTCACTCGTTCAGCAGCTCTACATGTGAGTAGTTATCTCCACATCACAAATAGCAGGGAACTATTATATTATTAAAATAGATTAATTATGACACCAGATTCAGATCATCAATTCCAAGAATAAGACTGGAGAGAGACTTAATTTGAAAATCAACAACCATTATTGCAAGTAATGTTGATAAATAGAAAATAATGAATCAACTAATAGAGTTGTCAGAGAAGAACTCTGCATATTTATAAGCATCATTACATACATGTCAGATAATCAACAAATTATAAGCAATCTGCCATAACAAGGAACTTTATTGGAAAAAGAAATACCAACTTACAGCTGCAGGAGATGCATATGTCCGATGATCTTCGAAAACAACTTTATTCAGAGGAAAGTTAATTGCAGGTAATTGAAGCCTCAGCAACTCAAATGTTTTTCCTGTGTCCTACATAATCAAGGAAAAAAGCAATATTATTGACACCATACAAAATAAGATGCAACATTTAACACAGAAATTAAGCCTAAATCTAAGAGACGTATGTGATCATGCAAAAACTAAGACATGACACATCATGCACAAAGAACAAATAGATGTTACTCTTCAAAATTCCAATGCAATCCTTAAAGAAATAATGTGTAAAACTACCGGTAAGTTGTTTTATCAGTACAAATTGTCCTTCCATGTCAACAAACCTCTTAACTTAATATGAAACCTCAATTTCCAAATATCTATCTTAACAATGCATTAAGTATTCCCTGTTAAAATTTCAAACCAGATTTCATGTAGTCTGGATTCTTTTATTTTCTGGAAAAAAATATATATTAAGAAATAGTCCAATTGATAAATAAGTTATAAGTTGGCATGATCTCAACAAAATTTGAGCTCTTTTTCCTTTTGAATATGCTTGTAATTAATAAATTAAAGAACAAAGCAAAGGAATATATGGCTCGGTACAATCCAACAGCTCCTTATACACAAAAAATGGCTCAGGAATTGTGTTCTTGTTACAATCAATGTGCCATGGCACAGCATTTATAACTGGTTTCATAATTGGCATGGCGTGTCTGCCAGGGATGTCATCAAGGCCACAAAACTAAACAGCATTTTGAAGATTGGCACTAGCAGTTCTATACGCAATAAGGTAAATCAATGCTATTTGCACCTTTGTGACAAAAAATTGAAATGGAGATTTCAATTGTTATTGGATGAACAGATACTACAGAAGCCAAAATATAATGACAGTTATAGATAACTGAAACCAACTTTGTATCAAGCAACCTGAATGATCTGAAAAAAGTCTCTCAAAAACAACTCCTGAGTGGTCCTGGACTGATGGACGCACACCAGGACTTCTAGCATGTTTTTGATAGCCTCATCAAACATCCCCAAAAATCCATACCACCTGAAACATTTGAATGTGGTTTCATAAGTACTACACTCAGCGCCAAAAATCCCGGAAAAATTAAGTCTTGGAACTTTTTCAGAATTTACTTTCCAATGTGGAAATGAACATGGTCCCTGATATGGCTCCAAGCTGTGCCTTTGAAAACTAAAAGAGCTCCCCTGTAAGTTCTGATTGCATGTTTTAACTTACAAAAGGAAAGGGACAGATTCTCAGATTAGTCTTGTAAAATAAGTGTAGACTATGAAGACACCAGACTGATAAGAAACATTACCTGATCAGATTTCTTGTATAGGTCTCCAGAAAGAACAAGATGAAAGCCATACTTCCGTAGCATGGTTGGTTTGGATAACAAGTAACAGTATGAAGCTTGTTCAAGCATAACAGCAGAGTGAAGAGGATCCTAACACAAGAAGTTTTAGTAAATAGAAGGATAGCATCCCATCAGTTAATTTTCATAATTATGGGCATTACCTCACCAGAGATACGAAAATAGACACCTGCAGCATCATTAAATTGATTCCTAGCCTTCAACATTTCAGCCCACCAAATACCACATCGTGTAGCATTCCGCCATCCAAATTGCCCGATTTTCTGAAGTTAAACGACATCCATGGCCATCAATTTAAAAATTGAAAGATGAAAAACACCTATAAAAAGATAATCTTCTAAATCAACTTGTGGAAACAAAAACCTACCACAGTGCAAATACAGAACATCTTAAAGAAATCTACAAGCAATTCAGATATTATATTAAAAATGCAGGGCTACTGTTAAGAAAGTATTTTACAAGGTCCAAAACTATAATGCAAGTTAGTAAAGATGTTCATTACTGATCAAGTAGAAAAGGCTGATTAGTTTACTTCCAGGTCCCAGCTAGGTTTCTTCTCAAACAAAGGGCACCTGCATGTAACTTGATCTCATTCTTTTATAGCCCTTTTAGGCGTCAAAAACCAGATCAAAAATTTACTTCTCTAACTTTTCCAAATCTCATTCTTCTGCTAATGAGATTTTACAATACATACCCTCTAAAAGATAAACATAACAAAATGGCAGACAATTAATTCGAGAAAATACTAAATAGCAGCTTTTACAGCCATGCATTGGAGAGCTGTCTCCCAGGAAAAAATATTTGCCATATTTTTGCTGAAAAGCACAAGGCCATAACAAACAGAATCAACTATTATTCTGTTAGTGAATACCAAATATGTGCTAAATGCATTCTCCATGCAGTACTCAGCATCTTTTCTTGATTGATCCAACATAAAATAAGTCAGTCCCATAATTTCCTGCAGAAGCAGTCAATACCCCACGTCAAGTAAAGTATTGGAAGACAAGAAATGGCATAAATTACCAATGTCAGAAAAAGGAAATCATTGCTAAATCTAGCAGTCAAATATCATTGTAACATAACAGCATACAAGCAGACAGAAGGCAAACAGGAAAGTTACCTGAACACCAGCATAACGTTTCCACGCTTTATCAAGCTTGTAATCGGTAGATATAAGCCGATAGTTTGATAATGCAAGTTCATAGTCTTGTAACATGAAAGCATAGTCACCCAAAACTCTTATCTGAGATTCTATGGAGCTAAAAGTGTACCTTCAGTAAGCAAACCAAGTTAGACAGAGCTTGCCATGTTGCACAACTATATATATATATATATATATGAATATATATACATATATATCTTTATCAATAAGATCGCACACTTACGTAGATCCATTTGGATTCTCAGGCACATCATCTTTTCCTTTTCTCCACCATAAATTTTTTATCTGGTTTCTGAAACCCTTCCTAGTTGCAGAAACCTTGTTTGGAAGATAATCCAAGTTGAAGCAAAATAAGATAACAAATTTTGTGTTTGATCAAACAATTTTGAGAACAAAGTATCTGATAAATAGAATACTGACCTGCTGATTAAGCACACGAATTTTGAGCTCCATATGGGGAATGATGCGTTTAGATGAAAGATCATGTATTGTATTTCTCAACTGTGCAGTTTAGAAATAAAGGATTATCCAGATGAGGCAAAGCATTACAATTTCCCAAAAGCAATTAATTATAGCATGGGATAACATACCTCTTCTATATCATCCATATTGAGGAAACAGCCTACTTGCTTGTCCTTTGAGTTGATATTTTTCTGAAAGAAATACAAATAGAAATGAGAGACCATAAAAAAATGGAACAGAAATTAACTCACTTTTTCCTTACATAAGATGCCCATGGATTTTCATGATGTTCGTTCATGCCACCATCAGAAGAGTTTATACACAACAAATGGCAATCATTTGCACCATACTTATTCCTCATTTCTGTAAAAATTCCAGTAGCTCTGCACATAAAAGATGAAGACCAAGAAATGCATATGTAACAATAATACTTATAAAATGAAAGAAGCATTAATGCATACAATGGCAATTCCTTTACAAATGTTCTCAAGCAATACACCATTTACTGTCAATATCAAGAAAAAACAGTGAAGCATCAAGGGCATACAGCAATATAAGCTTCAGTTCTCACTAATGAATGATGATAAGCATGCATGGAACCAAGATTATATTTAGAAAGTCCAATTTACTCAGTGAAATGAAGATAGCATATGATATCTCAATATCTCATTAGATATTTAAGCCCGCTGCAAGATAAAAATTCAAGCCCACAGGAAGGAGAGAGCATTTACTTTTCTAACATGCCATCTTGATTATCATGAACCAACAAGAAATACTTCGGAATCTTTGGATCCATTGCACCATCATTGAGGAGAGAAGGCAACTGGCTCGGATTGAAGAGATCAATAAATTTGTCAATAGGATCTTTATCGTTTGAAGAAACAGCAACAAGACCTATCTTGCATGTGCATGAACAAAAGTAAGACAATCAATCTGAAAGACCTGCATCTCAACTTTCAAATGATGATTTTGAAACAGAAAGGAGAAGATGAAAAGATATGCAGGACAAAGAAGAAAAGATAAACCATCTACACACGTTATGTGTAAAAAGTATAAAGGCTTACAGGCAACTGGATGATCAAAAGCTTCATGTTCTGAAAAGGAGACAGCATCTACCAGCTCTTTGTTAAACTTTTGAAACCACGATGGCACAAACCCTTGCTCAGTGGCTGAACAAACACACTAATCACTCACTCAAATTTCATAATAATTGTTCTCAATGTTGAGAGTAAGGTCTTGTTTAAAGTATAAGCAATTAATAACATCACATAAGGCATCAAATATAGTTAATGAAGATGTTAAGCAAGGTGTGCATTAAGTGTTCATAATTTCCACTAAAATATTCAAGACATATCCAGAACATCCTGAAGGATTACTTCTAATTTATTTTTATCTGATTCCAGCACCTGGGCCTGAGGTTATAAGATGGAAGTTTGAAGCTTACATGCTATTAAAGACTCAATGTCTAGCGGACCTGAACCCAGCTCAGAAACATCTCCATCTCCTGCAAGGGTGATAACTTGTTTTAACCTCTCCTTGGTTGCCTGGATGATCAGTAATAAGATTAAGAGAAAAGGAAGGCAATGTCAAAATATTCTTTAACTCCTGTCCTGAAATTGACCGTAGCAAGAAAGAATATTTGATTATCTAATTAGCATGAACAGTTGATAAATCATGGAATATGTCTTCAAATGATCGCAGCAAAATTTATCTGACAATCTCAGTTGCATGACATTAGTATTTCCTATTATTTTTTTAACAGTAGTTTCCGCGTTAATCCAAATGGAGAACATATTTTAAAGAAGCATTCATTTATTGCACAAGCCCCCACACAGGCAAAAAAAATATAAAATAAAATAAAGAGCAGCAATATATGGTGGATACTGGACCGTTAAATCTTTGGATATCAAATGTTCTCAAACATTTTGGTTTCTAAAGAATCATACCTCACAAGCAATATGCCACATCTATTACGGCCAGTTCTTCTCCCAATTCCAAATTAGTTGATATATCAACTGTTTGAACAACTAAAGAAACTATTGAAATGCAAAATAACCAAGCTTTACTTGAGTGCAGTAAAAGCCACAGAATTTCAGGATTCCAACGGCAACCTAATTGTTCCACTTATATACATCATGGAGTTGGCTCTGAGATATTATACATGCTTACTACAATTCTATATGGCAACGAACAATCTTAGGGTTTCAATTTCGTATAGTTCTTCAAAACGAGGCTTGTCACTGAACCCCATTGGCACAATTTTTAATTGGTGCTTTTACAATAAATGATATCTGTGGCTTATACGATATGAAATGTTCAAGCACGCATGACACTCATATGCTTAACAAAATGTTCTTTCATGACTGCAATCACCATCAAGATATCTCAACCAAATGCAGAAACAAATAACTTAGAAAGTTACGTGCCTCAATGTTTGGCTGCCGAATTGCCGAATTATAAAAAAATCTCAACTTAAATCTCCTCAGTCTGTAAGGCTGGTCACTAGCAGTCCTCACTGGCACTAAAAATCAACAGAGGAATGAATTAGGAAAGTCGAACATAAGCAACCCTATTGCCAAGATTGTTGAGATGGCGTTAAAGTATTACCATCAATATTTTTGAATTCGCTGAAGGGCTCGAGCATTTCAACGAGAGATAATCCGTTTTTCTGGCAGGCCTCCTCGACAAGCGGCGTACGGAGTACCATGACCGCCGGAGTGATCTGGTCTAATAGCATCCTGCCAAGCTTTGTGCTCGCCGGATCCGCCATCCTCCTCGGATTCGACCCGGATCGCCGGACGAAAAATCTCCTTCAGATAAAACCACCGGAAAACACTTGCAGAGCCTCACTCGTCTGGGTTGACTCGTTTTGTATGGAGAAGAACAGAAGGCGCAAACTCAGATCTTGCGAAACGAGAACGGGAAGACGCAGGCGAGATCTCTACCAGTATTCATTTGGGCCGAACATGGCCCAATTATGACGTCATGCTCTGCCAATTTAATTGAATCTTTGGGCCCAAATAAGGCAAATTATAAATGGGCAAAACAAAAGCCCAATTATTATAATCTGAGTACATATCAATTAGGCATTCCATAAATTAAATTGTAGGCAGTATTGAATACAGAACTTACAGGATCCAAGAAGCCCACGATCCAAGACATTCGCTGTTACTAAAATAAATTAAATTTAGGACATGCAATAAACCCTAGTACAGCTCGTCACTCCCACACCCGGGACCAAATGAACCCACGCCATTTACACCGACATATCCAAACCACATCCACACGATATGGTGTCCAGGTCCATGGACCCGGGTCCAGTAGAGATACAGTTAAACGGCAATCCTCCAAAGCTTTCTGTCCGGGAAAGCAAGAACAAATTTGACTTTCCAAGGTAGTTGCCCTCCCCACCAATCCCGATTCGCCACGTGTCCCTCGTCAACGACGCCACCCATCATCATCCTCCGGGGCCGACCAGTTGCCGCAGCTCCATCGTACTTCACGGCCCCGGAACCCAACCCACACGTGCACACGGCACGTGCCCCCATGCACGTTTTTTATATAACCTCGTCGTCCGCGATGTTAATTACTAACAGGATTTTCATCCCATGAAATGAATAGATGGAAAGGGAATGGAAACCTAATGTCGCCGGAGCCGGCGCGGAGATGTCCCCGGCCTGCCCGCGCTGCGGCTCCGCCAACACCAAATTCTGCTACTACAATAATTACAGCCTCACCCAGCCCAGGTACTTCTGTAAAGCTTGCAGAAGGTATTGGACCAAAGGAGGCTCCCTCCGGAACGTCCCCGTCGGCGGTGGATGCCGGAAGAGCCGCCGTGGGAAGCCATCGATGCGCGTTAACGTTGCTGGTGGCGCCGCCGCCAGGGCGAATTACCACCGGGATGGACCTGAATCGAGTCGATCGAATCAACACCGCCCCGACGGTGGTGCTACCATCGATCTCGCCGCAGTTTACGCAAATTTCCTCAATCAAGCCCCGAATCGCATCGAATCGAATTCTGAAATTGTGATTCCGTCGTCTTCAACCGTTGGGTTTGCAGATTTCCAGGGTTTGGATATCAGCCATGGGAATTTGGGCAGTACTTGTTCTGGTTTTCTTGAATGTGAACAGTTGCCTGGAAATTTATCAGAAAACGCGATTTATAATTGTAATGGGTACGACGAATTTAATCATCAGCAGCAGCAGCAGCGACGGCCGGCGCCGATTACAGGAGATGCGACAGCGAGTGATAGTAATAATAATTTTGATACGATGAATAATCCTATAGAAAATGCAGCGCCGGCGGCGTTGCCTCCATTGCCGGGAGGAGCTGACGAGAGCGTTACTGATGGCCACCGGCTGCTGTGGCCACCGTCGGACCAAATCTTGCCGCCGCCGGGTAATAATGGTTTTCAGGGAATGGCAGTGGCGGTCGGTTCGTCCGAACCGGAAGGGCTGAATTCAGAAATACTGATCAATCCGTTTAGTCCATTAAATCTTGAAGCCATTTTCAGGTCATGATTTATGAATCTTGATCAGTTAAGTAGTATTCTGTAATTATTTACTACAATTTTTATTTTATAGTCTTTATATATATCGAGATAGAATAGTGTCTCATATTTAGTTTGGATTTTTATAGATGAAACGATATACTATATGCTGTATTTTACATACACACTTAAGCATATACAAATTTATATACCTGTGTACTCAGCTCTAAGAGGGATTCTACAAGCATTTGAAATTTGCAATAAATACACATACAACTACAATTAATAACATATACATAATGTATGGAAGTAAGTATTAAATTCAATGTGCATGGTTTTGCGTGCATCACATGATCCCAGATGATCGTGCTCATGATCCCAGAAATTATATATATTTATTTAAATAAATTATTAACCTCCACCTACGTGCTGTATCAACTACTACAACCACATATATATATATATATATTAAATTAATTAAGATGAATTAATTCGCCCAGTCTATATATATATATTAATATATACTCTCAAATTTCAGTCCTTCAATTTGAAATTTCCGAGGAAAATCAGACATACACTGGGGACTTTTCTGCTGCATGCATGGAAATATTCTTGCTTACAGTCCAAAATGATATCCTTAATTCTAACCAAATTTGGAACTTTCTATACTTTGGTATTATCTGTGCTCACAACTATTCAACAATACTGGTAATTATATCAATGCCTAGAAACAATTAGCCAGTACAGTTAGTTGACTGGACAAAATTGACTGTGAATAAAGAAAGCATTGATAGAAGCTTCTAGAAACGTACACTAGTCTAAATTTTTTTTTCAATATATTTAAGTTAGAAGAATCAGGTATTTAGTGCTTAAATCAACATATATGCATTAAATTGAATTGATCTAAGCTGCCTAGCTCAGTCATAGCACGAGCATGCATATATAATTTGGACAGGGCAAGCAATATTTGACAATTTTAGGTTATAATTAATTACTTATAATTTATAAATTGGCTGCTAGCTGCCTTGTTGATTTATCATATACATATATGAAAAAAGATTTTAAAATATACGTATATTGTTAGTTAGTTAGCAAAAAAAATGATTTCAAAATATCATAAATTACGAGTCTGCAATAATTAATGCAATGCCGTAGAACTAATTATACGAATTAGTTAACAGACTAATAATATGTTTGCCTCTAAATTCAACTCATTATTTCTATACAAAAATAAAATAAAATATAATGATTCGATCGATGTCCTTGGTGAGAAGATACCACAACCTTCTAGTAAAAATAAATTAAATGCAACATATAGATTGTTCAACAAAAACGGCTATATATAAGAAATATAGGCATATTCATGTATGTGGTTATTATTGCAGTCTCCATTAACTGTGAGTTCCAGCTAGTTTGTCTTATCTACGACAGTCTGGATTGGTGGATAGATGTATACACATATATGTGTACATTCATATACAGCTGCTATCAGCAATGGACTTTAATTAGGCCCAGCTGGGTAAGGACCAATATAATGTTGCAAAAGTGACTTGTCACAATGCATGTAATAATAAGTCATAAAAGAATGCCACTGTATTGAAAAATGAAAATAAGAGGAACAATTAATTTTAAATCAATTTCCTAAAAAAAATTAATCTTCCAACAATTTATGGAAGTCCAGAAATTAAATACACCTGGTGATCAGCTAATTCTTACAAAACACATATACTTTTAATTACATGTATCTCTGATTAATGTTTTCGTTAATTAATTCGAATTGGGATCTGAAAAAATCCTAGTGTTGGGTACGCAATGAGAATTCTTCCAGGCCCTGGCGTTCGATCGGAGAATCTCCCTGGCTCTCTCCTTCGTCTTCGATCCACAGTCTAACTGAAGAACTAAACACAGTTTTGCGACGACGCCGATCTGCAGCATCTCCAGCAACACCGCCGGCGTGGCTGAGTGCCGGGAAATGGCCTGAAGAATCCTGAGAGCTTTCTCGCTCGCCAATGGCGAAACCCTAAGGATCTTCTTGGAGACGACGGCCAATCCGGCGGCGTGATTGAGGAACTCGGCTCTCCCGTCGGGACACTGGCAGAGGAAATCCAATGCTGTCAGAAGCATTTCGCATGTTCTTCTGTCGGGAGAATCGAGCAGAAGATTGATCAGTACAGGCACTGCTCCAGCCTCCACTAATTTGATTCTGTTCCTCCCCAAAGGGCCCACATTGATCAGTACTTTCAGGGCAGCTTTCGTGATCGTCGGGCAGATTCGATCTTTCATGATTTTGATAAGCTCCACGAAAAATTCCAGGCTGGAATTGATGATTTGGGATGGATCCGCCACTTCCAGGGCGGATTTTAAGACGACGATGGCCTGTGCGCGTGACTCTAAATCCCCAAATTGCATAATTAGGGTTAAAGAATCGATGAATTTGGAATTAATAGTTAGGGTTTGCAGGGACGATTCTGATAACTGGAGGGTGTAGAGGACGGCGAGGGCTTCCTGACAGGCCTTTTTAAGGTCTGACAAATCTCCGGCGGCGTCCGGCGACGATGCCTGGCGGGTTTTTCCGACGATTAAAGAGGCCAAGAACTCGCCGGCGCCGGCGCTCTCCATGGATCTCTTGTTCGTCTGGCTCTGGGAGGCGATGGATCTGAGTCTCTGCAAGCATTTGATTTGCAGGTGTGGGGAATTGGCGTCTTCTAGAAGCTTCAAGATCTGGGGCTTAGTGACGGGGGCTTTCGGCGTGGGGAGGCGCTGGATGCCATGGGAGGCGTGGAGAGTGCACCAGGACTGGATAAGCCGCCGGAGAGTGATGTTGGGGGTGACGATTTCCGTGTCGGAAAGGGGCTGTTTCGTGACGGGGCAGGTGCTGTTCTTCTCGGAGAAAATCCATTTTTCGATGCTGTCCCTGTCGTAGGTAATGCCTGTGGAGATCGTGACGGGGTCTTTCATGATCTCCAGGGAAATCGGGCAGAGGAAGTATGGGGGGACCTCAATTTCTGCCATGGATGGAGCTTGATTCGATTTAGGGTTTCGCTTTGAGGTTTTTTTGGAAGGAGGAAGAAGATGATGATGATTTTGGGAATGGTTTGAATAATTGGGCAGTGATTTATATGTGAGGTTTCCTTATTTATATGTGTATTTGGTGTGACTTTCAAAGTCAAAACACGCACATTTAAATATAGTTGGAAATTTTCTTCTTTTTTTCTTTTTAAAAATAAAATTCGTGTGGGGCATATGGAGGAAACAGACAAGTAGCCGTAGATTCATTTGACTTGAGATTTATTTTACGAATTGTTAAATATGTGTTAAAAAACTGGGGATGATTTTGGACCCAAGACTTTTCTAACGTGTCGTGGGACCCATCTAGTCAAAAGAATCTTTTTGACTCTCTCTGTTGCCTTCGTGTAATAAGATGGTCAAAGCCTCTATTATTATTAATTTCAATATTGGGCTATTCAATATTGGGCTTGGCATTTTCTTATCGAGCCTTGAGCCATCTAGCACATTTTGCAAGTTACATATTATAATAGAGTTTTAACTATTCAAATATTTTCTTGTCTTGTATTGATCCAAAAAATAATAATAATAAAAAATAAATAAATGGATTATATAAAGATAAATCGTTTGTCGGCAATGGCTTCAAATTATATATATATATATATATACACACACCAAGATTGTGTTCAATTATTTGGTTAGACATTTTTTGTATTCAATCTTTATTTTATGTTTTACATACAATTTAACAAATTTAATTATGTGTTCAAGAGGATGTAGTTATTGTACTGATTATAATTACTCACCACAATAGTGACATCACACACGAAATATATACGGACATCACAAGGTATACATTAAAATAATGTACAAATAGTAAATGAATTGAAATATATGACACTTTGTCAACAAAAATATATAATTCAATTTATCTTAAAACATAAGATATTTTAATAAAATATACATATAAAATAGAACATACAACATATTCTAATAGTTTATACATTTGTATCATGTATTCTTTAACTATATTTTGTTTTTTAAGTATAACTAATCAGTACCCTAACTCTTCTCTTGTTTGAATTTATGTTTGATTAAATTTATTTTATACAATTTAATATATATATATATATATAATTTAGTAGCACAATTTATAAACAAATTAAAAATCATATAATCCCACATATCAAAACTCCCTTTGACAAAAACAATTGGTTATCATTTAAAATATATCAAAAAGCTATGCATCATCAGAATGTATTTCTATATTATTACAATCTCGATAAGAGTCATTATCTTGCTTTCTTGTGGACTTTTTTCCTAATAAAATATTACAATTAAACATCTATTTTATTTCAAATATTATATATAATATCGTGTATTCATACCTAATACTTATCTTGTATTAAAATTATTGTACCTAATTTTATTTTTTATTTTTACATTACTCTTACTAAATTTTAAAATAATTTAAAAGACCCCACAAATATTTGAAGACGAATAAATAAACCCTACGTACATACATCAAGGTATTATTACATTATTTCATTTAGTAGACTCTTGCAATTATAATTTTTTTTGTTTTTATTTTTATTTTTTATTTTTAGACAACTTTGACTTTTAAATTATATGTATATCAACAAATATACAATGAAGTTGTTTTTATGTGTGTGATTATTGCTAATAACTTTGCTAGTCATATATTATATGTTATGTAATTGTACACCAATATAATTCGGTACGTGATGACAAATCAATAGAAACATGGGAGGGTGGGAGTTGCAGAAGAAGACACGTGTTGATTACTGATTGGAGGGTATAGAGTAGAGGTATGGTGAAGTATGGGTGCTGGTAAATTTAACTATTAGAATACGATGAAAGGCAAAAATGAAAAAATGACTGCATATATATATATATATAATATTTATTTATAATTATATATAATGTAATTTTGTACACGTGATGAAATAATTAGTGAAATGATGTCTGTTAATATTAAAAATAATAACAATAATACTGTGCATTTGGGTGCTGTTCTGTCATCTCTTTCTGGTCCCTGACGGTGTCGAGAGTTGACCAATCCCACTCTCCTAACCAACCAAACTTTTATTTTTCCATATGCATATACTTTCCATATTTATTTTGTTAAAAAAAAATAAAAAATGTCAACTTTATTGTGAACTTTTGACCCTTGCAAAGTTAATAAAAATAAAAATAATAATAATAATAATAATAACAATAATAATAATAATAAGTGTTTATCTATATATATATATATATATGTATGAATTTACCTATACATGTGAATTTAAGGGTTCGTTTAATATATGCATAAATGTTTTATACATAGGCATTTTTATAAGTTTTGTCAATATTTATCAACTGTAATAAAAATATTACGTAAAATAATAATTTTTTTTAATAAAACATCATATAAAATACTTATTTTTATTATTAAAAAAATTCAAAGCTAAAAATATATCTCAATCCAAATTAAAGGAGATATTCTTTTGGAAAAAATAAAATTGAAAAATAAAAAATAAAAGTAAACAAATAAATAAGTATGAGTTATATTATTATTTTCTCCACCCATAAAATGATAAATGTCTATTTTTCCTTTTTATTTGTCTACAAAAATATGCACTTTATTTACAACAACAATACAATTATACACTTTTTTTTTAATTTATATTTAAAACCTCGTAGTTAGTTACTATTTCATTACTACTACTTAAAACACTGAATTCATCTAATTTTTTTCTCAACTTATTTATGTCATAATTAATTTATATTCAATCAATATAATAGTATATGTCAAACCCATATGAACATGAACCGAGGAAATGATCAGTACAATATATCATATAGTTATATGCAATACAACCCAAAAAAGAAGCATGTGATACAATTATCTGTATTTGAAGCATTTTGAATGTCTTGAGCACACGTCAATTATTTCTTAGCATATGTAATAAGTTAAATACTATTGTAAATATATATTTATTAAGACAAAAACTCTGGCAGAAGTAAAAGAAAATTTGAAGAATTTTATGAACTAATTAATAGTCCATTCGAATGAAGTGGCTTATATAATAACAAACAAAATTGTCACAAACACTAATTGATCCATGAAAGTTGACTGGAACAAAGGCAGATACATGTATTAATCTTATTCATGTATACCAACCAAAATAATAACTGGTTTCTCCATATTACAATATATCACAATCATCTATTATCTGCAAATACAAAATTAATATACATCCCCAAGCAAATCTTTCAAAAAAGAAAAACCTAAGACTATATTGTAAGAACCACAAATTGGCCCTCCTGAAATGTATACATACATACATACGTACGTACATATATATATATATATATATATGTATAGATGTCGTAGATGTAGATATACTATCTAAGCTTCTTTCCTTCTCTACACTATCATTCAATCCCCCTTTATCCTAGCAATAAGGGATAGGGAAAAAAAATAGTGAAGATCAAAGATTCTTAATTTCTGGCATTTGCAAATACCTCGTACTGAATCTGAATCTGCATCCAGCCTAGCTAATCTTCCATGGATTTTGTATCAAGCTACGAAGTCCGGCAGCAGCTGCGCGGCGAACCTCTTGCGGTTCTGAATGTTGATGTTTTCGTACACATTGGCTGAGTGTGTGTTTGCAGGTGCATTCATGGTATTGAAGTCGTTGGTTTCCCCGATTTCGACACCTCGTCCGAGCTGCATTGTCTGATTCGGGAGAAATGTCTGGTGGGCTCTCGACATCGACAAGTTTTCGCAGTGGGGAAGGCCTAATGTAAGAGAAACACCGTTGCCGGAATACGGCGCTGGAAACTGCTCTGCCCCGAATCTCCCGAGCTCTCCGATCGGATACGATCCAAATCCTCCGATGAAGTTTGTCGGCGCTCCCATTAATGTGAACCCGTCTCTGCCCTGCCTGTCGCCCCCGAACTTCATCGACATTTGATCGCCACTGCCGTCGGCGTCGCCGTGTTTCGATTCCATGGTCATTGTCGGGATGGCGGTCGGGGAGTGTAGCATTTCGCCGCGCAGCTTCTTCGGGCTCCCCTGCGCGATGCTGTCGATGTCGGATGAGCCTATGAGGTTGAATCCTGCGATGGTCCGCATTGCGGACGGCGACGTGGAATTAGCGGACATGGACATTCCGGGAGGAGTTGTGTGGGTGATGGGGTGGTTGTCGGAATGTTTCTTGGTCGGAATCTGAGTTGGCGGCGGGGGAGGAGCAGCTGCGGATTTGGAGGATGAATCTTCATTGTGGTCACTTTTGCTGATCGTCTTGACGTCTGATCCGTTCTTGTCGTTATCCTTCATCTCCTCCATGTACATCTCCTCCACCATCGGCTTCCACAGCCGAACTCGGGCGTTGATGAACCAGTTCGACACCTGGATCAATGTTTTACGACATTGCAATCAAGTTCAATGATGGAAGTTCAAATTTCATTACAACTTTAGTAAAAATATACCTGACTTCTAGTGAGCCCTGTCTGTTTAGCAAGCATGAGCTTGTCCGAATCTTTGGGATAGCTGAATTGAATTGAATTGCAGAGAAAATGAATTCATTCAATCGATGAATCGGAGAATCATAAATGATTTCAATTAAGACAAACGAACTTACGGGTGGAGGAAGTGTTCGAAGAGCCAGGCTCGAAGAACGGAAACAGAACGTTCCGGAAGGCCTCTCTGGGGTCTCCAAGCATTGTGCTGGATCATTCCCAATTGCTGCAATGCCCTCTGCTGCCTTATCTGGTTGTCGACGTATTTGAGCCGCGACCCCTCGATTTTGCCCTCCAACCCGTCTTCTTCGCCTAAGGTCTTGCTGGCAGCGCGGATTTGGCCGAGGATTGCGTCTTTCAGGCACCGGAATTGCTTTGAGATGGTTTGTAAGGCCAGGGCAGTGTAGGTTTTGGCAGAGCCAATTCCGGCAGCTTGTTCGAACCAGGAGATCACAATCTGCATTTGGTGATGGTATTGTCTGTACCTCTGCTCCACCTTCAACGTCATAGATTCAGACAAAGTGAGCAAGTTTAGAAACATCATTGATTCGTGTGAGTGTGTGTGATGGAGACATGACTAAGGCTTTTCAATTCAATTCAATTGCTCTTGGATCTATCTATCTATCTATGAGTTGCGACACGTCCAAGTTATAAATTTTTTGCTGGAGAGGCTGCTTTCGAAACTTTACGGTCAGAAAACGAAATGGAAATAAAATCGGAAAAAAGCTGTTTGAGTATGTCAGCAATATCATGAATACCTCATCAAGTTTGTTTTCCTTTTTGATACACATAATTTGGCACACCGACAGCCTTACCTCATCAAGCATGTTAACAAGCTTTGCTTTCTTCATCTGAATTTCCTGTCTGTCTGCTGTGGTCAGCTCCGCGCCGCGTTTTGCGCTCCCGCCGCCGTCTGCTCCGCTTTGCCCGTCTCCACTCACGGCGGCGCCGGCGGAATCTCCGGCGTTCTTGGCCTGGGACGCGTTGGTCCCCTTCGATGATTCCGTGGCGGCCTTGGCCCCCTTCCCGACGCTGACAACTTCATCTAGAAGCTCCTGTGCTGCTTTCAGGTATTTGGAGCTCAACAGCACACTCTGCACTCCATTGACGCCGTTGGAAACTCCGGAAGCTGAGGAAGGAGACCCACCGCACAGCCTGACATCCTCGCCGGCGCCGCGGGGGGGCGAGGAGACGGCGGTAACCAGTGGCTGCGACGGCAGCTCCCTTTCCGGCCGGAAAGTCCCGAATCCGGGGGGTTGGGGCTGCTGCGAGGAGAGGCTCAAGGAGAGACCCTGCTGGGCGCGTGTGATTTCACGCGCCGCCCCTACATCGACCGGAAGGTTGTAAAGATTGTAGTGGAGACGCGGGAGGAATCCATGGATGCCGGAGACATCCTGCGGCGGGGGATCTGGGGGCGACGCTGCGGATGACGGAGCGGCGCTTCCTTGGAGGGGTATGCCGACGAAGTGCTGCGTCTGGGACGGCGGCGCGTGGGAGAGGTGCTGAGCGTTGTTCCCCGGAGAATTGGAGTTTAGGAATACGAAATTGCTGCTGGGAGGCGGAGGCTGCGGCGCTTGGTTGTCGGAGTATCCAACGTAGGCAGGATTCATCAGAATCAGCGTCTGTAACCCATCGCCGCCGCCTTGAATTTCTGAATTCCCATGGAAATACGTCGCCATAGATCCTGGAAATTATACCCTAATTCTAAATTACTGTGCCTGCAATCAAATTGTGCAAACAACACACCAAAATTAATAAATAAATAAATAATTCAATCAACTTATATTTTATATACATATATTATTACAGCACAATCAAAATTCCAATTCGAAACACAAAATTAAAGATCAATTAATCATATCATACCTGATGGTGTGAAAACTTTATGTGACTGGAGAGTTCTCAAATCATTCGTAATTCAGTGAGAGAAAAAGAAACAAAGAAATTAAACTGCTGTTCTTGAGAAAGATTGGGAGAGAGAAATATCCTCCTAATAATTGTGATCACTGTTGGAGTCCTGCACAGCAAAATTCAAAAAATAATTATACTACGAATGATTACTGTCCTAAACCAGAAAGTCTAACAAACAGTACAATTATCTGCAAAACCTCAATCCTCTGTAGAAAAGAAGTCTAGACGACTTTCCATGGTGTATAGTATAAATCAAGAAACTGGTAGTATAATAAAAGCACACAATATATATGTATGACACAGTAATCTGAATCTGGTCGAAGCTGATCGATGATGATGGGGCACACAGAAAGGTGAAGAAACCATGTTCTTCCAAAAGAGATGGGGATCGTGGAGGGAGAGAAGAAACCAAAAGACAGATGTGAAGATGTATTAATAAGGAAAGGAGGATAGAGTGGAGAAGAAAGGGATTGGTTAAGTTAATACTAAGGGGGTACCTGCAGGTGTGATGGAAATTTCAGTTTGCACGTGTTGGATATCATCACCATCTGCAAATCAATGAACCAAAAAGGAGATCGAATTTAGTGTAGACTGAGACAGAAGAAAGAAGAAGAAGAAGAAGAAGAAGAAGATGATGATGAAGAAGAAGAAGAGAGAATTCAACTAAGGACACATACAACATACTAAGAAGCTAGAGACTTACAAGGGCTATACAGATATAGATAGGCTTTTTTTTATGTATGTATGTGTGTGTGTATGTACCACTTCTACTTTCTTCACTCAAAAATCCATGGCTGCGGTGTTGCTTCAGCAACCACTCTCAGATAAGGAAAAAAGACAACATAAACAAGTGAGAAGAGATGGAGCTTAAAAGGCTTGGAAAAAGATGCCCATCTTTATTCACTCATTTATCCGCACAAATTTAATTATGGCTCCATCTTTCTCTTTCTATTTTCCTTTTTCTTTTCCTTTTTTCTTAAATATATATTTCACCACAAAAAAAAAAAAGAAAAATTAGAAAATTAAAACAAGGAAAGGAAAGAAAACTGGTTCTTGAAGAAAAGTATTTGTAGTGAGGATTGATTTCATGCCTACATATTTATGATCATACTGTGTACTTCTTCTTTCTTTTTTTAATTTTTTCTTTTTCAATTAATATATATATATATATGTTTTTTCACATATGATTGGGTTTAGTGTAAATAATTTTATGGGCATAGCTTTTAGGGATGAAGTACCTGCGAGTAGATCAAACAAGGGAGCTCCACTGATTTGACTGACCCATTTCCTTTCCAAATCATTCGATGCAGCAGCAGAAGCAGCAGTCTTATATCAGTTCCAAAGAAAAATTAATAAACCCTTTCCCTTTAGTATTTCTCTTTTTCTTCCTTTTTTATTATGAGAAAAAGATGTGTGGGATTTGTGTGTTTGTCATGAAAATGCCATTTGATGATCTGATCGTGGCGTGGTGTCAGAAGATGGATAAATACACATACATACAGACACCTTCAAGAACGAGGAAACGTCAACATTATTAGCTAAGGCATAAATATAATATAATCACTACACCGTGAAGAATTAATAATATGAATATAAATAAATAATGATAATAATAAGAAGAAAGGGTAGAAAGATACAGTGGAGATTGTAATGATGATGATCTATATATTGCTTCACTTGGGTTTTTTTTTTTTTTTGTAAATAAATAAATAAATTTTAATTTAATTAAAGAAATCAAGAGAAGAGGGGTCCCCTAGTTCATTATTGATTTCTCTTTTGTCTTTTTGGTTTGATTTTTATTTATTTTCCCGGGGTTTAATCTCTATATTTATTTCATTTGTGTGGTGGATATTAGAGTTTAAAGATAAAGCAATTTAAATGCTAAGGAAAGAGGGACCAACTACTATAACACCTACTTAATGCCCTAAAAAGCTTTTCTTTTGTTATCTTCTTATATTTATATATATTGTTGTGTTCAACCAGCAAAAACAAAATAATATTTATATACACACATACATATAAAATAAATTTATGTACAATCTTTCTTGTAGATGAGAATTGGGACAAAAATTTCAAGCTGGCAAGTTTGAATAAAATAATATCAAGAAACCTAACTTGGATAAACAAATGGAGCCATATCGATCAATTAGCCCTTATGACTCACTGATTGCTTAACAAGTGTTGGTGATAATTTTTAATAAACAAGATTAGTCATTTTTATCTGAGAATATTATTAAATATTTATCACTTGCTATGACTCATTGGTTTTCACTAATACAATAAACCAAATGCAAGAAACTCCAATTGGTGAGAGTGCCTTTACTTTAATTAATTACATTTCTCACCACAATTATTAATTGGGTTTATTAAATTGCTACAAAATAAAAAATAAAAAAAAAGAACATATTTTTATAAGATCAATTATTTTTTTTATTTTTTACAAATTGGAATTAAAAAGACCAAACTTTTCCAGTTGATTAATTAAGGGACAACAGGTCAGGTACTCATTATAATGAAATTGGTTGTGGAGATTAAATATTAATTAAATTAAAAGAGATGATATGTCGCGGGATCAACTGTCATTCTCCCATCATATCAATATCATCCATAAGTTTTTGTTTTTTAATTCATTAATTTAATTTAATTTAATTTTCCTAAGATTTTTTATTTTTTGGTTTTTGAAATTGCCCACTTCCTAAGATTCTCCCTTAAAGGTCTACAGTGTCTGCCCAATCTTTTCGTGTTTTGTTTTGCCCACAGCTTGTGGGCTATACATTATATTATTGCATACATATATACACATGTAGATAGAGATGCATTCAGGTTATACATATTTTAATACAAATCACGTATACATCAATGAATAAATAAATAAATAAATAAATACAAACATATATAATAGTATATCTATATATATATATACACACACACACATTGAGTCTGTTTCCATACACATCATGCAGACATGATATATACCTGTTTTACTACACACTTTTGGAAACATAACTACCCAAGCACGAACCTACGTACGTGTCATAAATTATTTAATTCGAGCCGTCTAATGAATTGCAATTCATGTGTCACACACACATACACACATGTAAGGCTAAGCTGTGATATGACTTGCAATCTCAATGAAGGAAAATATAAAATTATTCATGAATTCATCCTCAACTTTTTTGAGATTTTGGTTTTAGATGTGATTTAATTAGTATTTTTTTATTTATGTTTTATAAGAAAATTAATTGTATATATTTTAATAAGAGTATGTAAAAGTTCAATGAGAATAAATAAATAAATAAATAGAATAAAGTAACATATTATTTGTATTTGTCTTTTTTTAATCTCCAAGAAAATAATGTCTCACCACTTAACCTGCAAAATCACGACATTAGGGGTTTTTTTTTATGATTAGATGTATTGTTAGAAGTATTTTGGGGTATGTATGGTTAAGGATTTAAATTATAGTTAGAAGTTAATTTTGATGTTTGGAATTAGATATTGTTTGATTATAATGTGGTTTGTTTTATTTTAAAAAAAAATATGTATATTATGAATATTTTGAAAACTACTATAGTATTATATTTCAATATATGATTGTCAATTTGTCATTTTAAAAACAAATTGAATTTTATATAATACAAATTAATACATATACTTAATTTTAAAATTAAAAAATGGTGTGATATTTTTAAGAAAAATATTGATTAATAATAAAGAAAATAAAGTTTAAAATAAAAGTAAACAATATAATTTTTTTTTTTATCATTTTTGTTTATTCAAATAAAAGTATCTATTTTCTATAAAAGTAAAATTAATAAGACATTAATATTTAAATAACTTTAATTTTTAAATAATTTACAAATATATTGTTATTGATATAATTTATTTATACATAAAGTACAAAAATATCAAAACATAAAAATTATCTTATGCACTTTTGTACTAATTAATAAAATACAAGTAATATTTTTTAAATTTATTACAAATATCAAAATGAGTGTTAAATAGGATATTATATATATATATATATAATTATTTTATGCTCTACCTAAATAGCCTAAGGTCCTTAATTAATAATTTATCTTTACTCTTATTTGTGTTTACGAAAATATTATGACACATTATACATAAAGTCATAAAAATTTTAGATATATTTTTTTTTTCATCTTGTATAAATCCATTCACTAATATAATGCTTTTCTTTAACATACTCCGAAATTGTTTTGAAACAGTTCATATGAGCCTAATGCATTATAAAAATTGCATCATCATAAAAAAAAATAAAAATAAATAAATAAATAATAGATATCAAAGAAACAGAACCATAATATTTAATACTAAAGCCCCTATCCAATGTGTAATAATCAATGAATGTGAAGTGTGGACTAAAAAGAAATACTAGTAGTTATTGATTTTGATGCCTCTTTTCCACCACTTTTAAAAAAAAAAAAAAAAACGAACTTGTTAAGTCCATTAATATATTATATTATCGAATATTGTAATTTGTAAATTAGAAGTGATCGCCATCTGACACTGATGCACGCATGTCTCTTGCAGACATATATAATAATTTTTTAAAAAAGAATCCCCAAACAAACATATGTGGGATCTAATATACAAACCAGAAAAAGATATGTGACATAACCAACCTGTACTAATGTGTAACAACACATGGTTGTCACCTACACATGTAACGATCATATGTATATCCACTGACAACCAAATCAACATTAACAATTCCAAGAATATATCCATGCAGCAAGAAAGGGGCCAATATCAAGATCTCTCTATTCTGGTAACTCTTTTTCGTTATAATTATTGATTTTTAAATTTTTTTAAGTCTACATAGTACTAAGCCGTACAATAATAATAATAATATATACATATGTATGTATGTGTCCCTTTAGTGGAGATTATATGATTAATTTTGAAGAATATAGGCAGCACACATCACATCTTAAAAATGTGTGTATGTGTGCCTGATCAGTGCACGTGCGACGCAGGCTCCTAAAGTCTATAAAATTAGAAACATGTAGTAATCCATTTGTGTCAGAAACTGAGAATAGGATATGTGGAAGTAAGGGCTACTACAAAGGAGTCAGGTCAAAATCACTAATTATTTAAATTACTATCAAACAGTTACTAAAGTAGGATATTAATTATTTTTAGGACATCAAAATCCTAAGATGCAATTTTTATTTATTATGTTATATTAGTGACCCCAACCCACATTTGTATTAGAGATTAATTAATTGATTAGTATGAGGATTAGGTGAACAATTTATTTGAATTGGGGCTAGGGTTGTCATACTTTTCAACATAATATATATATATATATATACGACATTGAAATGACTTGGTCTACGTGGACTTCAATTTCATATACTATTAATTTTTGCTTAATTTTCAACATGGAGTTGGTGGGAGGAGTTATGGCATTACAGACATGGACCTCTTATTAACAAAACCTAGCTAATTCATGTAATGTTTAATAACGGATTCATTATGTCGCTGAATGAGACAAACGACCATATTTGGATTTTTCATTTAACAAATATAAAACATATATAAAAACAGCACAAGCTTGCTATGTTAAATAAATATAATTATGTTGTAGGAATATATTTTATATGCTAAGATATCATGTTATTTGTGTTACTAAATTATGTAATGTTAATTTATATATTATATTTTAGAAATAAAAAATAAAACTAATACTACTTAATATCTATATACTACTTCTTAAGAAAATCAATTTACATATATTCCAAGAACGCATATGCTAAAGTGAATAAAGAAATGTAGTATCTTCGATGGACCTCAAATGGAGGTCATTATCTCAAACTCTAGCAATTACTAGCTTCCTATTTTGCAATTTTTTATTTTTTTTGACATAAAAATTAAAAATGACTTTGGCACTCTTGCTATCCATTTTATTTACAAACAAATTAATCAATCAATGATATATGACAAAATTACGAAGCTACCCAATGGGAGACTTGCTAATACTGGGCCCAACAATCAATTGTGCCCTGAAATATACGTACACTTAATATCTATTTCAATGCACGACTCATACCTGTTTAAATTGCACGCCTAGCTAGATAACATACATACAAAATTATTTTCGAAATATTTTACATGAATGGAAGTGAAACCCTCTATTATTACATGATAAAAAAATAAAATAAAATAAAAATTATTACAAAGTAGTGAAAGGAGGATATTTTGGAAAGCAACTAACACATGCATAATAAGGAGTACTGTGCAGTGACCGAGTGAGTGTCCCAAATCCAACCCAATCCAATCCAATCCAATCCCCCGTTGCACAGGTAAAGAATTTCACTTTCGATATATATATATATATATGTATGTATATATATATGTATTAGTGGGGCCCATACCATCTTTAATAGCCACAACAAAAGATGGTCCTCTCCATTATGGGATTCTCTCTTTCTTTTGCTACAAACTCATCCAAATACGTAACGCACCCACCCTAATCATCCTTACCCATAAGCCCAGGCCATAAGTGTTTTATTATGATTATGATTATTTATTTTTATTTATTTATTTACTTATATATATATATTCTTTCTCAAAATTGGCATGCCCTGCTGAACAATAATTTAAAATATGGTTCAGTAAATTTGTAGTGTCCTAAAACAATGCCTTCTCTAGTACAATAGCTTTGGCAGCTGACAATCCTTAGGCACCCCCCAAAATTAGTCTTCAATCAAATCCATCTATATCTCTCATGGGTCTGCTCGAATTAATTTTTTCCCCCTCGTGGGACTGTGTAATATTATTAGCACATGGTGAACACTAGGTAGCTAGGTACTTGTTCAAATGTTGCAAAGAAACCTGATCCTTGCAACATCAGACTTCCCCGAAACATACACTTGCATAGGATTTATTGCATTGTTCTTTGTCTGGATGACGATGATAATATCTCATCCCTGCTTCTGCTTCTGCTCTGCTCTGCTGTATTTTTATTTTGTTTATTTTGGAAGAGGGTAAAAAATGGAAATTATTGTAGTCTAGTGTAAATATATCCAAGATACGGTGCATTTTAGTAACGGCGAAAATAAAATAAAAAGGCAGAAGCCACGGCGCACTAATTGGTTGGGTTAGGCGCACAATAGCGGAGCCCACCGTCCAGCCAACTTGAGCGCCTTTTTTCTCGTATTTTGTCCGTAAGCGGGTGCGGGTGGGCCCCGTGGATAAGGCGGGGCCCATCAAGACTGTACACGCGTCAACCGTTCATCCCCCGAGCACGCAACGACGTTTTGGGCCGTGGTGGGCCCTGGTGTCCAGTCAGTCCTCCTTGGATTTTTTCTGGAGAGCCGTGCAGTGTGCGAATATGTGGGCCTGCATAAAAACCAAAAATCATGTAAAGTCAAGAAAGTGGCCAATCAGAGGGCAGACGTATGGCCATCACCAACTGCTTTTCCATTTATTATCTCCGACCCCTCCGGTCGCTGTCGGCAGGACACGTTTCGCCCATCCGACCTCTGCCCCGCCCTCCGTCTGCCACGTCGGATTTCTCCGTCTCCGTTCCGTTATCCTTCCGTTCCTATTCAAAGCTTTGCATGTATCGCGTAACTCCGTTCACCTGAACGGCTAATATTATATCATAATTCATAATTATTTGTTTGTTTTTGTTTAAATAGGCCCCCACAAAAATATATATATATTATTAATAATAATAATTCGAGCTTATCTCCTTATTAATTGAAGCATTATTTTTTCTACAACCTTATTAAATGCAGACAACCATAGTTAACCAAGAATTATGTTCGTTCATGCATATATCTTTATTTTAGTGTGACATTTTTTTGTTTTTAAACTATAGTTTATTAAATTAATAAAAAATAATTAAATTGTAATCGAGTGGTTAAAACATTAGAAACTTAAATAAATGCATGTTCTACTACGTTTTAATTTCATCAATGTTCATAATTTTGTATCATATGTATGCTTTATGCAATCTTGTTCTAATTGTCTTCGTCAATTCCCCGATTTATCCAAAAAAAAAAAGATTATTCGGCAAGAATATATTCTAATAAATTAATACCAGCATATATTTGATCTGTTCGATTATTCTCAAGATTGCCCTAAAATGCTGTTTCGAAATTGAAGAGCCCGAGATTCTTCTTCATTCTTCATGCATGTTCAAATTAACATATAATTAAATTCAATTTATTGATTTCATCATAAGACCTTCATTTTTAAAATTGAATTTATTGGATAACTATATATTGTCTAGAGTAATAAACTTTATATATACATTCGTGCAAGTTTAAATTTCAAACTTCCTCGAGCTGGTTATTGAATTTATTAGTGTCACATATATTCATTTGCTTGGTAGATATATCATATTTGATGTGCAAGGGTGTGTTTGATTTGTATTTCTATTTTATATTTAAATTATTATTTGATTTCATATTTTGTCAAATGTAAAATAAATAAACTGAAAAAATAAATAAATAAATAAAATTCCAAGTGAAGGAAGTCAATAAATTTATATGTATACACAAATCATTGGGAACCATAATTACAATTGATATTTTATATTATAGGGTCTGATTATTAAATGCTGGTGCTTGTTGTTTTTATTTACTTAACGATAATAATGTTCGTATTCAATATTCGAACATATATCCTAGTACATGTAGTTATAACTTCATATCTTAACATTTCAGGTTATATATAAAAACTCAAGATTTATTCTACAGCTATTTTAAAAAGTCACTTAAATCGAAAATTCAAAATATATACTCAATAGATAAATTATTTTTCCAAATATTTTTATTATCAATTATTATAATGTCACAACAACAATTATCATAATAATATAGCTACAAGCCAGCAACATACCCCAGCCCAGATTTTTTGTTGTTTCTAATTCGAGATATCCCAACATTATAGTGCACTTCATCCACACCAACCATAATTATTATTGGTACCAACATATCCTTATTTACACTTTTGTAAATACTATTTTAATTTTCAAATGGATGACCTATGTGCATAGGTGTAATAAAATTTCAAAAAGATGATCATAATAATATCAGAATTAAAAAATAAAAATAAAAATCAAACTAGTATAGTAATGGAAAAACAAATAAATATCAAAATTTCACCATTATTCAAGAATGCTGATTTAATTTAATTTAATTCTTTCTTTCAATATGGAAAAATTAATTAATATGTGTGTAAAAAATTATGTATGTATGGGGTCCAGTAGTGGCTGAATTTCAAGTGTGTACGTTTTTTCAAACTCTAAAAGTTAATGCATTCATCCATAAATGTTGAAATTGCACCTTCCCCATCAATAATTGCATCTCTTTAGTCATTGCTTTTGCTTTGTTTAGGGTTTTTATTACAAAAAGGGTAATGTTTAAACGCAGTCCTGTCTGTTAATCTATGTCCCAAAAAAATAAAACTATTATTACTAACTTGTGCACTATGTATGCATATTATACTCTTCTCTTGATGTTTGAGAAAATCAATCAACCAACAACGATATATGAACAAGTGCTTCATCCCTTTTCTTTCTTTTTTTTTTTTTTTAAATTAAAAAAAAATGTTTTAAATTTCCTGTGGATATGTATGTGTGCAAGAGATTGGACCACCTGCGAAAAAAACCGATGAATGGAGAGCTGAGTCAGGGATCATTATTACACAGAAAAACCTGTCGGGATTCCAGGGCCCTCCCAATTAATGTTTTGTAGCAAAATCAGTCATTTCTTTAGTTAATTTTTTTTTTTTTTTTGACAATTTATTTTGATTTATAGGTTTCGAACAAACTTATTTTATTTCATTTTTGTGAGGAAACCCCAAAATAGCCCAGTTAGAAAAACGCCTTCTATTTTAATATTATCGGGGTATCGAAATGAGATAAAGCAGGGTATTGCTTGGAAGCTCCCAGGATCCGGACTCCAGATGGGTTCACGTCACGCTTTAACATCGCCTACGTTGGCTTATCTGACTTTGCGAGGCCAGGGACCTCACATTGCAACCAATTTTCTTTATCTTTTATGTATCTATTTATTTATTTATTTGTGGTTTCTACAATGTAAAAAATAGTGTAACAGTACAGAGATACAGACACAGACATGATCCCAAATTAAATGATGTATAATTGAGTACATACATTGGGTTTTGGTCGACATTCAAACATGGCCAAACTATGTACAAGTACACATGTGAAAGTGATTCTGGGGAGGGATCGAATTATTGAAGAGGTCCTTAATTACTAGTACTTTGCACCAAGACCCCTTTACAAAGAATGTCCTCTTATTACAACGCCCACGGCACGTGTCACTTGATCACTGGCCCTTCCATTTCGTCTAATTAAAATTCAATCCAAACATTGCTTTTCCACTGCTCACCTATGCATGCCAACGTCATATATATATATATATATATACACTTCAAATTAATTAATTAATTACCCCTTCAATACATTCTTTATTTACTTATTTTTTTAATATTTACCTCAGTGGTAACTAATATCTAAAGTAAATAAACACATATTTAGAGAATTAGATTATCATAAGTGGTGGATTGTGTGGTTAATTAGATTTTGAAAATCTTGAATACCTTTTTGATTTATTAGCAACGCGTGGCCAATTCACATCCAGCCAAACCCTAAATTGGTCTCTTTGGTGGGCAGAATTAGACAAGTCCACTTTTTAAATAAAATAAAATAAAACAAACCCATTATATAAATGTGGTTTTTATATATAATATATTCCAATTTCATAAATCTGTAATGTCCTTGTGATGCAAAATCAGTTGATGTCCTACACAAGTATATATATGCACATATGTATATTTTATACTATATGTTGAGGACTTCTTTATTTCTTGGGAAATTAAATATATATATTTTTAAGAAATATTATTATTTTTGTATGTAGATGTTGAAAAAAATATATATAAAAATTTATATATGATGGGAGTGTGGCATGCAATTTGGCATCTCATAAATAAGACAGCACTATCAACACACCAAAAGAAATGGATTGTGACCTTAAAGATGTGTAGATATGTTATCCTAAGATCATACCTACACACATAGAACTATTTTATTTAATTAATTTATTTATTTTTCTATAATAAAAGTTGCAAAGCACTAACTTCATATATATATATATATATATATTTAAGATGATCACTAAAGCCAACAACAGTTCCCCTCACAATCATGTCACATAATTTAAATCCCTCCGCATGCCAACTCAAAATTTCACAATTATTTAAATTTTAATTTCTTCTGTACAGTAATTAGTTTATTAGGTTATTAAATTAATACGTGCACAAACCATTGGGTAATCAATTAATTAAAGGGTAATTAAGAAAGTAGCTTATCTGATAACTAATTTAATTTAATTTAATTAATATGGGATGTGTGGTTGCTTTCTGTGATTATGATATTAATGATGTTGGTGCTTGGGTGGGATTCAATTTTTTTGGAGGTTATTTAATTTATTGCCTCACAAAGTATGGACAGATTGGAGATTCTGTGTAATAATATTTTAAGCAAAGGCTACTTAATTTATTACAAATTTACATCACTTAGTGCTTTGCATTGCATGTATCTTTCAAATCAATTCTCTTTTTTATGGACCTAACACCCTACCCTAAGTTGTTTATTACGAATCCCACTTATTAACCTATAATTTGGACACATATTTATTAATTAAAATTTTATTTTATTTGAGGCCATCTTTTTCAATAATACAGATATTTATTACAGTAAGGTTCGAATTTTCTGTACGTATTGGGCTGGATCGAAGATAATTGAAAAGCCCACAAAATTTATTGCCAAGTTGGCTGGGTTGATTTTTGTTATGGGCTTCTTATTACTGAAGGTGGTCCAGTTAATTTTTACTTAAATAACCCGGACCAAGTAAATAGATTGGGCCTCTCATTTGGGTAAAGCCCAGATGTAATTATTTTGGGCTCCACTAGTTGTTCGCCTGAAATGTGATAGATATAATTCAAATCTTCAAAATTTACTGTGTACACTCTCTTTATTATTTGGAATACTTAAATGTAATGAATTTTAATTATGAAGTTCTATTTTAAATCTATTTATTTAAATTATATCATCCAATCAAAATTCATCCAACCTGACCGTCTTACATTGTTTGATAATTTACTGTCCGAAATGGTAACAAAATTTCAAATTCAACCCATCAAACCCCAATCCAAAGTCAACCGTGAAAATTTATTACATGTGTTATTTATTTATTTTTAAGGTTACAGTTCTTCCTTGTCAACTCCTGCTGACTGACTGTATCTGGCTACTATAAATAAATGATCTGTTTATTATATTCTGGAAAATTAATTCGATCAACGTGCTCGAATGTTCCACATTGAAATCGTTTCTAAGCTTCAATAATATTTATTAATTTTCACGTCTACTTTTGCGTGCTAATTAGCAATATTATTAATTGTAAAAGATCATCCATGGAGATGGAGCTACCTTGTCTGCACTCATTTATATATATACTATAAATAGCTGTAACTCATCATCAGCTAATGATCATATATATCTGTCCAAGATCCAAGCATTAAAGCCGTGTCCTCAATCAATTGCTAACTAAAAGATTCTCTAGACAGAGACATGTATGTATATTATCCATTTATTAATCCAAACAGAATTCCATAAATATTTATAATATATATGTTGTCTTTAAGTTGCAGTCAGTCGTAGTCAACATTCCAGTTCAATGTCCGTATCACTTTACATACACACATATATATATATATATTGAGTACAATTTAGATGTACAAGAGCATAAATTTAAATTCTTGCCACCAATTTCCTTGGATAGGAAATCTTGTTCATGCTCAAAACAAAATTCATCAAATTAAACACCATGGAGATGATTAGGCAGCTGAAGAAAATTGGTAATGAAGATCCAAGGAGAGTTGTCCACTCCATTAAAGTGGGATTATCCCTCACCTTAGTGTCCTTACTATACTACTTCCGGCCTCTATACGACGGCTTCGGACAGGCCGGAATGTGGGCAATCTTGACTGTCGTCGTCGTATCTGAATTCACAGTCGGTATGTATCTATATACACTTAAAAATCAAATCTTTAAAGCTTGCATTGCATGCATGTGTCAATGTCTATATATTACCTATCCTCTATTTTATATTTTCTAATTAATTTGTTCTGTTTTTGTATATATATAGGTGGAACGCTATCGAGAAGTTTAAACCGCAGCGTAGCAACTCTGGTAGCCGGCGGGCTAGGCGTTGGAGTCGAGTACTTTTCCGGCCTTTTTGGGGAGAAAGGAGAGCCTGTTGTTCTTGGCCTTTTAGTATTCACTCTTGGTAATTAATTATTTAATTAATTTCATTATATTATACCACATTATTGATCATTAATTCTCATGTGAGAATTTTATGAACATTTGCAGCTGCAGGATCCACATTTGTGAGATTTTTCCCCAAAGTGAAAGGAAGATATGACTATGGAGTGCTGATATTCATACTGACATTTAGCCTCGTCGCGGTGTCGGGAGTTCGAGTTTCGGAAATCTTGAAGCTGGCTCATCAGAGGTTGTCCACTATTCTGATAGGAGGGGTGACTTGCATTCTGGTTTCTTTATGTATTTGCCCTGTTTGGGCTGGCCAGGATTTGCATAATCTTACTGCATCGAACATTGGAAACCTTGCTCTTTTCTTTCAGGGTAAAAATACTAATAACATGTATTGAATAAAACACATCTATATCTATATATGTAATGTAAGAATACTAATGAAGTTGGGAACACTGGAAATTGGCTACTACAGGTTTGGCAGATGAATTTGATGATAACAGTGGTGTTTCAACTAAGGAAGGTGACAAGAAGATCAATTCATATCTGCAGAGCCCTACAAGTGTGTTGAACTCAAAAGCAACTGAGGAGTCATTGGTGAGAGTAGTTTTCTGTGTATCTATCTATATATATATATATATATAAATGCAATGGGAGTGAAGTGTGACCGTTACAGGCAAACTTTGCATGGTGGGAGCCATGTCATGGTGAGTTCAAGTTCAACCATCCATGGCAGCAATACTTGAAGGTTGGTTGTGCCACCAGGGATTGTGCTTACAAGATCCAAGCCCTCTGCGTCTGCATAAACAATTTTAATACTATAATAATAAACTATAAATCTTCTTCACAGGTAATTACAATATAATATATATTAATCAAACCCATCTTTACATATATTAATTATATAATCAAAAACCCTAATTCATTGAATTGGGCGCAGGGAGCTTCAAGTTCATCATCATCATCATCAGATAAGTTTGCTCCATTGTTCGTGAAGATCAGCCGCGAAGTCAGCAGTTTTCTGAAAGAATTAGCTGCTGCCATGAAAGACATGAGAGTCCCAAACCCAATAAACTCTTCTTCTTCTTCTTCGATGAAGAATTTGAGTACAGCAGCAGCTGATGAGGTCCGAGCTATATATCTTATGTTGTCTGAAAAAGTGGGAGTTGAGGAAATCTTGCCATTACTCGTCATTTCATCGTTGCTGCTCGACATCATTAACAGCCTCGACAAAGTTGCTCTTCTTGTCCGCCAACTTTCTCTCAAAGGAGGCTTTCGAAAACCAAATCTACCTCAGAAATTGCAATCTAATTGTGATCATGTTGTGGTAGAAATTCATTCATTAGAGGCTGCAAGAAACACCACCACCCAGTCCCAGACCCAGTGATGTATAAAGTTAATTATCTATTTAATAGCCTAATCCAATCTAATTTTGATCGTTTGATTCATTCTTTTGGGTCATGGGCCTTCATGTCATTTTACACTCATATCGCTTTAACGTATTCTTTTAGACTAGATCAGATAATATAATATTGAAACACAATTGTTGAGCATAGTTCATGTGCTGAATTTAATATCAGGAGTGGATCATATGTTGATGTGTACGTAAATGAATTCAGCATTCATGGGAAATGGGACAAAAGTATCATTCAAGCTATATATACATTCAAGTGAATTCTGAAATCAACCATCTCTCAGTAGACAGACAGAATGCTAAACAAAAAAACCGAATATATTGTGACCCATACAGCATTTTAATTGGAGTTTTAGCTAAGGAAGTAGCTACTGTTCTGCAACACAGGGAGTAAAATGCACCGTGGAGGTCAGATCAGAAGAGCACAGCATAGACAAGATCTGTAATAACCTAACAAGGTTGTAGCTTATCTAACACAATGCAAATAATGATGTACACCTTAGTTATGTTTTCTACTTACCAGCCGTAAATCGGGTTTTGTACCTGTGGAGGCAAAAGGCGCAGATCCTTGCTATGCTGTTTGTCATAGTCCCTTGATCCAGGAATGGCTCCGGTGCATAGTCGCAGAAATTCGTTCCCAGTTAGACAGTTGTGTGCAAAGGCCAATCCTCCATCTACCACTTCATTTAAATTAGGCAATGAGATAGATTTCGGCATTCCATTTTTGTGACGCCTACCCAAATGCTTATCAGCTTGACTATCCAAAACCTTGTTGAGCTCAGAAAATTCCATGAGTCTCTGGGTGGCGGCTTCCCATGAAAGGATGTATCTTTGCTCTGGTGTAAGCGGCAGTGGTTCATTGGCCATAGCTTCCTTTACTTTAGCAACAAAATCTTCTGGAGTCTTGTATGTCAAGCAGTTGGGAAACACTCTGAAGAAATCATTCGAAGGGTGGTCTGCGCAAACAACAAATTTTCCCATTGCAAGGGCTTCAGCAGTAGCAGTGCAGAGTACATCACTAACACTTGGGTTTATGAAGACTTTGTAGCTGCAAGTTAAACAAAACGGAGAATGTATGTCACTCTTAAGTAACCATTCAGTTGAACCAAGTCATTTCAAGTAACTGGAAAAGCCGAGCAAGATTGATTGCATTTTTCACCATAAGGTGCAACAAAGCTATTATATAACCAGTTAGAATACCACATACCTATGTAGAGAATCATCAGCATGATCTCTGCCTTTCATAAAATTGAGATTCAAATTTAGTCTTTTGGCTGTGCTCTGAACTTCATGGGCATCCTCCCCATTTCCATATACATCCAAGTTGAAGCCATCAAGGTCATTTTTTTGCTTGGCCAGCAAATCTATCAACTCTTTGTACCCTTTAGCCCATACCATCTTGCCTAAGAAATATGCCCCCTTGGAAAAAGTCTGCTCTCCACGCTCCTTTCCTGCAGCTACTTTTTCACCAATCTTCAAGAACTTGGGATTTACACCATGAACATTGCACACCATAGACTTTGGTAGATCCTGAGTGGCAGCAGATAGTCGAAGGACCTAGAAAGGAGAATGAAAACTGAGAATAGGTGATTGTGCAACTTTCAGTGAGTTTAAATTAATGCAGAATTTCAGCTACTAATTACTAGAGAACTCGTATAACTAGCACACCTAATCCATACCTCATATGTGAAAGAATTAGATACGAACTGCGGATAAAGAAACATTACCTTGTCACAGTATGCTCTTATGACCCAATTGTTGATGTGTTTAACAAAAAATGCTTGGAGAGCGCCATTCCTTTCCCTCTTGATATATTCCAAGTAATTTGTGTGAACTATGCCAACCACATGGTTGAATTTATCAGTCCAGCGCTTACCATGATGGTACCAGTTTAAATGTTCAGGTTCTTCTAGGATTGCAATATCAGCATCCTTGGGTGAAATAAACTGAGATGTGTCTCCAGCTGGTATAATACTCCGCCTCGATTTTGAGAACTGGGGAAAATGCATGCAAAATGTTTAACAGTTCACCAAATATGTAATTACTTGTATAATATCCGCAACAAAATAATAACTATAAATGTTCGTAAAGTGTTAGACCGCTGTAAACTATATATAAGCCGCTCAAAACCACAATGTAATTGTAGAAATGAATAAGCCACTAAATGGATAGCTGGCCGTTGTCCTAGATATACCTTAGCATGAAATCAGGTGTTCCTAACATATCAAACAAGAAATTAACTCATAAAATCCTTACCTTTCCTGGGTAAAATGATATCTTGAAGTCGGCCTTGAATCCAACCCTTTCCTCAAGCCAGCTGCGTATATAACTTTCCTGTTCCTCAGGTGAGCTAAAAGTGAGATTGTTAGGGTATACTATCTCCTGATCAGATCTACAAAGCCATGGCACCAAAAGTGTGACATTTTGCTTAGCAGAGTTCGCTAAATAGGCTGCTCTGAACAATGGGTTGACAGCAGTCCCGGTCATCCAAGGAAGGCTTGCAGTTGTAACAATAGCCACATGTCTTTTATTGTCCAATTCATCGTGCTTTCCAGAATCACTCCAAAAGCCACCTTCATAGCAATGCCCTGTACTTTGGACAACACTGGCTAATCTCAAATCTAGCTCATCAGTGATGTTCTCACTTTCAATCATGGATGACTCTCCTGCAGGTAAGGAACGCAGCAGAAGTTGATCTTTACGTTTTCTGCACAAGCTTTCCACAATTTTATCTGAAATGCCTGGCAAAAAATAGATGATCAAAGCTAATCCATAATTTCCATATTAGAATTGGACAGATTTAAAACATAACTAATAACAATAATATCAGAATAAGACATTCATGGGGAATAAAATGTAATTCTTTTTTCTAGGGACTCCGAACTGCAGTTGAGAGATGAAAAAACAGGGAAAAGTAATTAGAAATACAGGCTTAAAGGAAAACATAAAGCAAATTCTCCATATAACTCCAGTTAAATCGAAACTAATCCACATCACCAAAATACGCAGTCAATCACAATTTCATAGACATTCACTCTGCTAAGTTCTTTTCCATTGAGCAGAATGCAATGCATAGGGTCTGCATACCTCGATTAATGCCAAGTTGATCCAGTAAGGGGCTAGACTGCCTTACTAAACAAGCCAATAGTTCTGTTGCATCCAGAGGCGGGACTTCCTATTGCAAAGAAAATGACAAAATGTTAATACAGTAGCAAGAAAGCCAGTAGGCTCATAGTCTCATACACTGCTAGGTGAATGATCTTGAAGATTTGAATTTTGTAAATAACTTCATTTTCTCATGTATACATACATATAGAAAGTTGACCGCATATGATTTTCCTATTCAATAAGTTGTTGATTTATGTTAACGTCTTCCAAATTCCGAAGATACAGCAGTGAATTCTTGCAATTATATAGTTTAAACTGTTATACAAGACCTTTTGTCTATTTATTTTCTCCTATCTTTCTCACGATTCAGCATGTAACATATAAATTGCATATCCACCTCAGAGAACCATTCCAATACACAAAGATGAGATAACAGACAAACCTTTGACTCATTTGGATCCTTGCAAATTGCTTTCTGTAAAAACAGTGAAAGAACGGAAAAACAAAATCAGCATATGTATAACATATGAAATCTATAGCAAGCTAGTCTAACAGTGATGAGGTGGTAAAATAAGTGTTTATTTTGATATAAAAAGGCATCTTCAGTTTAGAGAACATGACAGAGAAGACCAAGCAGCAGGAAAATGCCGCAAAAACTCCATATCAATTCCATGGAGGCATTCAAATACCGAACTCTATACAATTGTGTTTCATGTTTTTAAAATCAAATGTACTCAAGAGAGATGCTTAATAAGTTTATACCATTAAAGATTAACCATACCTAACATCATAGCAAACAGATGAGATGGATAATAAAAAGGCTTTCAACCAAGTAAATACCAATACATTCATCAACAAGCACAAACAGAAAAAGAATCAGAATTGCCTACCAGCCCCGACTTCAATCTCTCTACGAACTCACTATTCTTAATCCCCTCCAAGATCTCACTGGAGCTCTTGTGTTCCAAATCCTTAAGCCTCGATTTTAGCGTCTTTATTGGTTCCCAAAATTCCTCAAATTGTCCCTCTTTCGCTTTCACCTTAAAGCCCACCCTCCTCCATTTCCTAAGGCTCTCCGTCTCATCCTCCTCATCTTCCCCAACCTCCGCGACAATAGCGTTTTTAATCGCGGACAAATCAATTTTAATCTGCGGTCGTGGGTAAAACTTGAAATCTGGCGACGAATACGCCCGCCTAATTTCGGATAGCTTCGGCTGCAGCTTCCTGACAAAATCGATTTCCGCAGGAGGAGCAGAGTTGAGCGTAGCGGAGGCGGTGATACTGGGAACACTGAAGGGCGATTTGGAAGCCGAGTTGATGAAATTCTCAAATTCTCTATCGGCTAGGTTTTTAAAGGAGTTGGCTCTGTTCTTGAGCAGCTGGAGATCGGCATCAGCGGAAGACCGGACCTCGCGCCAGCTCTTGGATATAAAAGACAAGGCTTTCTCCGCCGTCGCAACCGAGCTAATCGAGCCTGAAGACGCCGCCGCCGTTGAGGGAGATGAACGCACCTCCAGCGGCTTATAATTCATCGTATTCCCCTCTTCTTCCCCGATCAATCGCTGCCCTGAGAATGAATGAAGGAAAATGGTGGCGAAGTTTGTGGAACGACGGCTCGTGCTTGTTTAGCGTATCGTATTTAACGGATTTGGAATTGGTACGGCCTGCAGATGCACTTCTGCGCAGCAGCCATCAGTAAATATATCACAAGTAAATTTTATAATAAATAAATATAAAATCAAATTTAAATTATTAATTAGTAATTATAATAAATGCTTCAAAGATTCAAGTAAACACATAATAACAAGAAAATTAAATATATGATCGACTTTGGTTTTTGTCTTGACATATATCAGCAGAGCCCATGGCATATTCTTTGTATTATCCTACCAGAATAAATAACGGTAACGGTGAAAATAGGACGAGCAAAAATGTGGGTTAGAGCCACGTGGCGTGACACGTGTGATAGACTCCACGCCATTTGGATTCCGGATGGCTAAAACGCGGTGTCGTGATAACGCCGTGGGACCTGCTCTCAATTTTTTGGAGGCTCTAATGAATTTCTGGCCACCTTTTTAGTTGCCCGGAATCAATTAAAATATATAATTTTGTAATTTTTAAGATGATTTTGAAATGTGACACCATAAAATAAAATTCAGATAGTGAGAGTTTTTTTTGTTTGTCGGATGACACCACATAATGTATTTTGTTTGCTAATACTTTATTTTGTTGAGTGTTTATTTTCACTCTTTTTATGTAGGGGGTTTTCTTGAGTTTAAAATACCTAACTAGGGATGTCAATTCGTGTTTTTAGGTCGTGTTCGTTTCGGGTTGAGCTATAAGGATAACAAAAACCCGAAATCTGACCTGAAATCCTAGACTCGAACACGACACGAATTCTTTCATGTCGGGTTCAGATTGACCTAAATTAGTTTCAGGTTACCCGAAACCCGAACAAACCCGACACGAAACATACCTGAAAATTTTTAAAAAATTAAATTGACCTAAAAAATATCATTTTTATTTTAATTTCTATATTATTTTGTATTTAAAATAATATAAATATTATAGATTAAAATAATAATAATAAAAATTTCAGGTCAACCCGAAACACGAAACCCAAAACCTAACATGATTTTGATATTTTAGGTTATTAGGTCAACCCGAAACACGACCTGAACACGACACGAATTTTTTTTGTTTCAGGTTCGAGTCGACCTGATTTTTTTCAAACCCGAAATACTCAAACCCGAACCTAAAAAATTTCAGGTCGAACGGGTTCGGTTTTTCGGGTCGGATTTATTTTTGACACCCCTAGTATTAAGTAGTATTTCACATAAATATTAGACTTGTAGGCAGGTAACGTGGCAAAACACTATTGGTCCGGAGTCATAAAGAATACGGTGGAACGTTCGAGACTGCATTTAGCATTTCATCGGCATTATGTTGACTCAAAGCATTTGACCACATTTCATCATTCATGAGTATCTTATTTATTTATTAATTAATTAATTTACTTTTAAATTCATCAACGTTCCACACGACGCCACTTTCCTTTTCCCCAATAAACTAATAAAATAAAAAATAAATAAAATTGCAATGTAAATGAAATCTCATAATTGCACTACACTACATATATATGTGTGTAAATTAATTGGGCAATCTTGTAAGAAATCACGTGGTGTGCTTTTCACTAATTTGACGATGGAAACTTCAACGATCAAAACTATCCCACATTTATGCAAACCAAATTCTTACCAAACTTTTCGTTTGTGTTTCATATGTCGGGCTATTAATATATGGGGCGTGAAGCTAGAGCTCACAAAAAGTAATTCCACCCGACAATTTGATACAAAAATAATTAGACTTAAATAAGGATTTTAATCGATAATATATACGAATTGACACAAATCCAATAATAAACAAGTCAAATTAGAATTGAGGTTTCCAATTCGAACTCTACATGATTATAATATATTAATATTAATTAATATAAAATAATTTTAATTTAATAATCAGATGTATATTAATTTAAATTAAGTTCAATTTTACATAATTAAACATAATTTATTGTACACGTTGAAACCAATAAAAACTAAGGGGGTGTTTGTTTGTGTTTCGTAGAATTGTTTTATTTGTTTCAGTATTTTAAAAACATTAAAAAAGATGGAATTGCGAATGATATATGATTGTAATACATATATGATTAATTGTATTGTATTTTCAAAAAATTATATTTATTAATTCTGATCTTTAAAATTATCATAATTTTGTTCGTGGTCATGGAATTGAAAATTTTATATAATGGAGTGGGCCACTTTTTTGGAAAGCCCAAACCAAAGCCCAACTGTTTCACAGCCAAACAGATATATGTAAATTTTCGCGAGTGACGTGTTTATGTTCGGAGGGAACAAACGCGCCGACGACTGGCGGCCGACGCGGTGGCGTTATTTCTGTGTTTCCTTAGCAGATAAGATTTGTAATTTTGAAGAAATGGTATGACCATTTTCGCCATTTTCAGTCCTCACCCAAAACTGTTCATCCCAATCGAATAAATAAAAAAAATTCAGATTTCCGAGACCACCACCATCCCGAGAAGGAAGTAACTTGCGTATACCTTTCCACCGGATTGCACTTGTTTATATTCGTCTTTGGAAAGGTTATTTGGTTTCAACAAGCGGAAGAAGAATTTAGAACAAGGATGGGGCTGCTCTCCAATAGGTGAATTTGATTTGTTTTACCTCCAGATATCTGCGTTTTTCTTTTGGTCTGTTCTAACTGTTCTTTTTTTTTTTTTCCCCTTTGATGTGTGTCTGTGTGTGTTTGTTCGGGCGGCAATATATACAAAACGCACAGAATTGAAAGGAGCAGCCTCAAGCCCGGGGATCACATATATTCATGGCGTTCTGCTTATATTTATGCTCATCACGGTTAGGTTTAGTTTCGATTTTACAAATTCCGCGTAATTTATTTATTTATTTTTTGAATCTGCTGTGAATACGAACTGCCGGTTTGTAGTTGGTACAATGATCGATGTGATAAATTTTAGCGATAATTAAAACTTAGTTCTTATAGATTCTAATAGATTTGTGAAAAAAAAAAAAAAAAACAGATCTTGTGTTCCCTTAATAGGGTAGTGAGTTTGGTTCCAGTTGTTTGTATTTCAACATCTTGCTTTTAGATTCTTCACAAATTAGTGTGTTCATGAATGACATGAATATGATAAAAAAGAATCATTACATAGAAGGATACATCGCAGCTCATAAATAAGAGGGATTGTTGATTAGTGAAAAGATAGACACTTGATATCCTTATTACCAAGTGGCTCGGTATATCATGCCTCATGCTGGATGGTTGTCCTTTTGTATGGTCTTGTTGATTTCATGAGCGTGGCCTGGATTTTAGGAATGAGGTCATAGACATGGAAGCAAAATGAGACGATATTCCTGAATGTGCTCTTTGTTGAACTGATACTAGTAATTCACATGCTGTTGATGTAATGGATCTTTTGAAGACTCTGTTATGTTTGCATATTTGAAGTTCCTAGAGAACGATTCATTAGAAGTTATGTTATTTTATGCTTGTTTTCGATTATGATGGTTATGTTAATCTTTACTAGATAAGAAGTCCGGAGAAATATATATTGTTTTCAGTTCTCTTTCATGATGATGAGAATCAACATAATGAAATTCAGTTGAAGAAGTAGAAAAATCAAGAGGTGCTAAAAATAACCATGCAGTTCATGACAAACCTCGCCGGGAAAACATATGCACTAAATTTTCATGCACAAACCTTGCTCCGTAAGCCATTTTTAACCTCTCAGACGGGAAATTATAATTCCAATGTTTCTTGTATATTTATCTATACCCGATAATGTCTCTGAGATACAGGGAGATTAATCCTGTCAAATACCTACATTTGTGTGAAATAAGTGAAAATTCATATGATATTCTTACTTACTATGTTATTTTGTGCATTATTTCATGTCATCCACAAATTCATAGAAGTTCTCCTAAAATAGTTCTATTGTGCTCTTCTGATCAAGCTCCTAATTGAACCAGTTCAATTGTTATGGTTTCCATGGTGCTGAAGAATGTGTTCGCTCGCTCTTGTGTGGGCTTTAATTTTGACACACTTGTTTTACTTTTTGTCTGAGTGAGAACAGGTATCTACGTTGGAGATAATAGAGTCATACATTTTACGAGACGTGGACAAGAAGTGGGGACTGGTACCATATTAGATGTCCTCCTGGTAAGCTCCGGTCCAGCTAGATCCCATGTGCCATGTTCCACCTGCGCGCCAGCCCAAGAGGGACATGGTGTGGTCACCTCATGTCTGGACTGCTTTCTCTCCGGTGGAATCCTGTACCGATTCGAATATGATGTCAGCCCTGCTCTCTTTCTCGCAAAAGCCCGAGGAGGAACTTGCACACTGGCTGTTTCAGATGCTGATGATGAGGTGGTTCATCGAGCTAAATACCTGCTCGAAAATGGCTTTGGGTGCTACAACGTATTTAAGAAAAACTGCGAAGATTTTGCTATTTACTGCAAGACCGGATTGCTCGTTCTAGACCATAGCACCATGGGGCAGAGCGGGCAAGCAGTGTCCATCATCGGCGGACCCCTTGCAGCTGTCTTATCTACGCCATTGCGCCTCGTCACCACCAACATATACGGGATGGTAGCTACTGCTGTCGGGGTTTACTGCGCCAGCCGTTATGCTGCAGACATTGGCATGAGGATGGACGTGGTGAAAGTCCCTGTCGAAGAACTTACAAGTAGGCTTGCTGCTGGTATGCTTCAGGTCATCGAACCAAGCCTTCCTTCTCTACCTGCACCCGCAGGTTAGCGTGCTCGTCGTAATTTAGGAAAAAAACTATGTTCTTGGTATTCATGCTTTCTTGTTGTTTTTGGGTTTTAATTCTGTATCAAAATGTGTGTTTGATGCAATAGATCCTCCCACATTATAAGATTCTCTTCCATTTCATTTTTCTTGCATATGCTTATGGTAATAAAAGGGAAGTTGGATATAATAGTAGTGTCTTTTAAGGCCAACCTAAGACAAAAGCAAAGGTTGTCGAGGGAATAGTCTAAACCTTATTATTTACTTTTTTGACTGATTGCCCCCACACGGGAAAAGCTTAAACAAGTCTTGTCCCATCGACTAAATATTCGAAAGAGACACATCTTTCCACTAAAGTTAATTGCATGCTCTCTCATTCTTTTGATGGAATTAATTAATCGCCAGAATCGATACCACATGAAGGAATGGAATAATACATTAATCAGAGATTTTTACGATCGATCTTCAATTAGCTCCGAAACATGTATGTATATAATATTTGTAAAGTGGCTTTGACAAGATAGATCATTTTCTTTCACAGACTAGGCCAATCAGAGCCCATCACGTGGCGCAGTGTGAGAATATAGAAAGAGTCAGCATCACCACCAAAGTTTCCTTCCTGTTTGGTCTCAATGTCCACTGCATACTTCAAGATTGAGAGTGGCCAAAAATAAGTATACTAAAATTTCTTTGTTTTTATTAAATATATAACTAATAAAATTGTCTCCTATTCTTAATTATAAAAATGTGCCATGTAATGAGGCTTAAAACCGTGATTAAGGAATTTTAAGGTTGAGAAAGAACTATCCCAAGTCCCAACCCCCAGATGAATAGAAACAACATCTGTGATTGATGATCAATAATTGATTGGATAAATAAATCCAAGCAAGAGCATCTTCTGCCTCAAATGGAGCTGCAAATATGAAGACCAAGTGCACTGGATGTCCAGATAACAGCCATAGCAATGAGGCCATGACTGAATTCTGAAAATAAAATAAATATATATAAAAGGGAATATAATTGTAGTGTGAGAGAACATGTGAAATCTCCTCAAATTCTGAAAAGACGAAAATGCCACCTCTATTATTATATCGCAAAGTTAGAAACAAACATAATTATCACATCCTCTCGCCTCTCCCTGTCAGATGATTATTTGATCTCCAAGAACACCAAAAATCCCAATGTATTTTCTCCACCACTCTCTATTGCAAGATTGTGCAAATGGGTTTCCTAGAGAGCTCCCAATAATGTGCAGAACCAGCTTTTCTTGAACTCTAAATGCTCCCAGCTCCACAGTCTGCAATGGCTGCTCTTTCCCAGATATTGCTATCTTTAGCTGTGATGCTTTTCGTTTTCAGTTCTTCAGCAGTTCAAAGTGTCACAGACCCTAATGACTTAGCCATACTAAATAAGTTCAGAGCTGGCTTGGAGAATGCTGAGCTCTTGCAATGGCCGACCAATGGAGGTGACCCATGTGGTCTAACCACTTGGCCTCACATATTTTGCTCCGGCAATAGGGTTACACAAATTCAGGTCAAAGGGCTTGGTTTAAAGGGCATTTTGCCTCAAGATTTCAATCAGCTCTCCATGTTGCAGAACTTAGGCCTTCAGCAGAATCAACTGAGTGGAAAGTTACCTTCTTTTAGTGGCTTGGCTCATTTGAAGTATGCTTATTTGGATTACAACAACTTTGACACAATCCCATCAGATTTCTTCAGAGGGCTTGTGAATTTAGAGGTGATGGCATTAGACCACAACCCTCTCAATGCCACAACTGGATGGTCATTGCCCTCTGACCTACAAGCTTCATCTATGCTGAAAAATCTCACTCTTACAGGCTGCAACTTGGCTGGTCCTTTGCCTGAATTTCTTGGGAACATGTCTTCTTTAGAGGTTCTGAAGCTGTCCTTAAATCAACTTACAGGAGGCATTCCAGGAAGCTTTAGGGGGTCTCTGCTGACTGTGCTTTGGTTGAATGAGCAATCAGAGGGCATGACTGGTCCAATTGATGTGGTTGGGAGTATGGTGTCACTAACCAATCTATGGCTTCATGGGAATCATTTTTCAGGTAAAATCCCTGAGAACATTGGGGATTTAGTTTCCTTGCAGGATCTTAATCTCAATGGCAATGATCTTGTTGGTACAATTCCTGCTGCCTTGGAAATTATGCCTTTACTTCATTTAGATTTGGACAATAATCATTTCATGGGTCCTATGCCTAAACTCAAAGCTGCTAATGCCACATATGGTTCAAATCCATTTTGTGTCCCCATTCCAGGGGCTCATTGTGCCCCGGAAGTTATGGCACTGTTAGAGTTCCTTGATGGTGTGAACTACCCCTTAAGGTTGGTTGAGTCTTGGCTCGGAAACAACCCATGCCAACAGCCTTGGATAGGAATAGGGTGTGATTCCAATGGAAGTATCATTAACATAAACTTGCCGAATTCGAATCTTTCTGGCTCATTGAATCCTTCTGTTGCCGATCTTGATTCCCTTACTCATATATACCTTGGGTCCAACAATCTCTCAGGTTCAATTCCATTGAACTGGGTTGGATTGAAATCTTTGACACTGTTAGATTTAAGCAGGAACCACATTTCCCCTCCTCTTCCAAGATTCAACACCAATGTGAAGGTTATCTTGCAAGGGAATTCTCTGTTGAATTCCAATCACTCTGGTGAATCCCCATCTCAAAATAATAGTTTGTCTTCTCAGGGTTCGCCACCGTCCATCGTCCCCTCTTCTTTAACATTGGCTAATGATTCTAATTCTGCCATTCCCAAACATGATCAACCCCCTGGAGGAAACCAGCTTAGTAAGCTTTTTGTAATTGTGACCCCACTAGCTAGTTTTGCCATTCTTGTTTGTTTAATCGTGCCAATTTGTATATGCATCTCTAAGAAAAGGAAGGATGAGCAACCTGCTCGAAGCTCCCTTGTGATCCATCCGAGACAATCATCGGATCCAGACAACCCCGTCAAGATTAATGTGTTCGCCAACAGCACAAATGGAACTGTTCCTTCATCTGCCACTAGTGTCTCTGCAAGTATAAACAGTGGTGAATCCCATGTGATCGAGGCGGGGAACCTTGTCATATCAGTTCAACTTCTTCGCAACGCGACTAAGAATTTTGCCCCCCAGAATGAACTTGGCCGTGGTGGTTTTGGAGTAGTTTACAAGGGAGAACTGGACGATGGAGCTACAATAGCAGTGAAACGAATGGAAGCTGGAGTGATCAGCAGCAAGGCACTGAGAGAATTTCAATCCGAAATTGCTGTTCTTTCCAAAGTTCGCCACAGGCATTTAGTATCTCTTTTGGGGTATTCAGTTGGAGGAAATGAAAGAATTCTTGTTTACGAGTACATGCCTCAAGGTGCTCTCAGCAAGCATCTTTTTCAATGGAGGACTTTACAGCTGGAGCCTCTTTCATGGAAGAGACGACTATACATTGCGCTGGATGTCGCCCGAGGAATGGAGTACCTCCACACTCTTGCTCATCAAAGCTTCATACACAGAGATCTCAAGTCTTCAAATATATTACTTGGGGATGATTTTCGAGCTAAAGTATCAGATTTTGGCCTGGTTAAACATGCTCCCGATGGAGAAAAATCTGTTGTCACACGACTGGCCGGAACTTTTGGATACCTTGCCCCCGAATACGCCGGTCAGTAAGCATTCAGATTAACAACCATTAAAGCCTTACAATATATATATTGAGTGTTGATTTGAATTTTTCGATGGCTGCTGTGTACAGTTACAGGCAAAATTACGACGAAAGCTGATGTTTTCAGTTTCGGCGTAGTGTTGATGGAGCTGCTGACGGGGATGATGGCGCTCGACGAGGACAGGCCTGAGGAGAGCCAATACTTGGCGTCGTGGTTCTGGAAAATCAAGTCGAGCAAAGAGAAACTAATGGCTGCCATAGATTCAGCTCTGGACAAGAAAGAAGCCAGTCTTGAGAGCATCTCTGTGGTGGCTGAGCTTTCCGGTCACTGCACTGCACGGGAGCCGAATCAACGGCCTGACATGGGACACGCAGTGAACGTGTTGGCCTCTCTTGTCGAGGGATGGAAGCCGATTGATGACGATGCAGAGGAATGTTGCGGCATTGATTACAGCCTTCCGCTGAACCAGATGGTTAAGGATTGGCAGCAAGAAGCGGACACGAGCTGCTGCTGCTATATCGATCTTGAGGATAGTAATGGCAGCATTCCGGCTAGACCTGCCGGACTTGCGGCGTCGTTCACGTCGGTCGATGGCCGTTGATACAGGTGTAGATAAGCTCTTGTTTATTTTGTAGGGATGATCGGTGGTGTAGTTTGGTGTGTAATGTATTTCTTTACGAGCTTTAATCGGATGTCTTTGTTCTGAATGTCTCATCTTACCATCTACGACAGATTTTTGAGTAGTTCACACGGCTGGTTACTGTTTGAAACAACGAATTTGTTGAAATCTCAAATCGAAATCCATTTTCCAATCACAGTTTTCATTTATATTTTTGGATTTTGATTTTGATTCCAAGATTTTCGGTTAAAAAACGGTAGAGTTTCATATATAGGTAAATTGTAGATAAACCCTTGTAAGAACCTAAACCAAAGCATATAAAAATCGATTTTTGACTAGCCCTAGAAACTAAGCATCTTCAATTTTTAATTTTTTGGTCGATCATAGTCTGAGATTTTTGTAGCCACTGAAAAAAATAAGAACCAGCGTTGGATATGGAGTACAGACTCATCACCGTTCACCGTCCCAATTTTCGTTCTTAGGGTGTGTTTGTTTGGGGGTTTAAATTTTGAGTTGGGATTTGAATAGTAAAAATTTTGAATTTGAATAGTTGTATGATGTGATATAAATAGGTGATGATGCGATGTTTTGAATGTAAAATTGATTTTTAGTATAATATAAAAAATAAAAAATAGGTGTTTAATTTGATGTTTTTGGGGGAAAATTTTGGATGAACAGTGGAATTTAATCCAAATCCATCAAACGAACACACCCTAATCTCCTTTTGCGGGTAAAATTTGGGGAACTCTGTCAAATTCGTTTTGGCGGGAAGTCAGATGCACCCAAAATTTTGGCGCTCAACATTACCTATTCTAGCCTCTCGCTCAATCGTCAAACTGAGAAGGTTGGGCAGGGAAAACAGGTGGAGATGCAATCGAAGATCAGTGAATTCTTCAAATTCTCGACTTCTTCCCCGGATCCCCCTCCACTTAACGATGATCCTTCTACAATTACTGATGAGCCAGAAATTACCGTTACATACAAATGCAGGAATTTTAACGCGGAAAGGTAGATACTAAGTTCTTGTTCTTTATTTGATCTTTCTGAAATTGTTTTTGTCTAAATGCCCGTGTTAGTGTTTTTCTTTTTCTTCTTATACGGGACCGCGTTGTATTTTGAAGTTAGTACAATTCGAACTGCGAAATTAGCACTTGGTATCCATGTGATTGGAATTCGTGGTTCTTTCTGTTTTCAGCTCGATTAAGACTGGCTAAATGTTTGAATTACTCCAATATAAATCTGTCGAAAGATTACAATAAGCGTGTTCACTTTTGATTTTGCCGACTAGCTTTAGATGCCCTCCAGTTACAACATTTTTTATTCTTGTAGTGAGCTTGATAATGATATTACCAACAAAGAATCAAGGGAAAATGATTCTATTAACTTCACCAAGCTGGACCTCGGCGACAATAGTAGAAAAGTTCTGAATAAGAAGAGGAAATATGCACAGTTGCATTTGGAGGTTGGTCAGTCTGATTTTCTATTGCATACATGTTCTGCATGTGGATTCAAGTATGCTCCGGGCGATAGCACCGATGAAAAGGTTCACAAGACATTTCACAAGAATTACACTCACGGGATACCTTTTAAGGTAATAGGAGGAATTGATTGTTTTATATTTCACGTTTCTTGATGATATAATCACTATGTTCTCTTGATTACAAGGGATGGCGAAACGAAAGTGTCATAGAGACGCTGGAAGGGGGGCGCATCATTTTGGTACAAAACGGGGATCCACCTCCTCAACATAACAAGGTACTGAGTTGTCTTGGACTTGTTCTTTATTGATGTGGAATTGACATCAATCTTTATAAGTTGCAGGTTCAAGAAGTTGTGCAAATGATGGAAATGGAGCTTGAAGATGGATGGATACTTAATCAGCACTGTAGGGTAACAAGTTTCGGATACTGATTGCTCAGAATTCTGGGCCTTTTACATTCTCATCATTCTAGACTTGTGGTTTGTTTGCTTTAAATGTATTGGTTGGCTTTAACTGAATCATGGCTACTAGTTGGATGCAAATTTGTGTTTTCTGCCTAACAACAGGTGTATCTATACATATCATCACAAAGAGTGTCTGGATGTCTCGTTGCTGAACCAATAGACAAAGCCTACAAAATCCCCTCTGGTGCACTCAATGAAACATGTAATAATGTGATTACAAAGGCAAAGAGGAGGGGCTCAGCCACTCTTCAGTTTGGCAATGTCTGTCTCCAGAGGGAAATCATCAGAAGAAACGAAAGTCCTGAAAATGGGTTCAACAGTGATGGAGTGATTTTGTGCAAAGAGGAGGCAATTCCTGCTCTTTGTGGCATTAGAGCCATTTGGGTCACTCCTGCCAATCGAAGAAAGCACATAGCCAGCACTCTACTGGATGCAGTGAAGTAAGTCGATCATTCTTAGAATTTTAGTAGAGATATTCAAGAAGGTGTTTCTTTAACCTTTTATTTATGAATATGCAGGAAGAGTTTCTGCTCAGGCTTGATTCTTGATGACACACAGGTAGCATTTTCACAACCCGCCTCACTTGGAAAGGCTCTAATGTCTAGTTATACGAGAACTGGCTCTTTCTTGGTCTATACAACTGGTAGGTAGCTAGATTCTAAATTGTGAGATAGATATAATATACTATGTTACTGTGTTTCTGAAAGAATGCAATAAATGGTTAGTTTTATCATTTTCTTTTTTATTTGTTCTTTTCTATTCTTTATTTTTTTATATACAATTCTCAATATATATTACCATATTTAATATAAATGTTATTTTTATATTATTTATTCAATTTTTTATATCTAAAAAAAACTTCAAATTAAAATACTAAACATATAAATCGTTTCTATTTTAAGATAGATAATTTATTTTAAAACTCTTTTTATTGATTTTTATTTTATTTTTTATTAAGCCGTTATCATAATTCTTATAAAAAATATTTTATCACTATAAGAATATTAGATCCTATTATTTAAATATAAATAATATAAACATAAATCAAATACATTTTAAAAAATATACTTATTATTTTTCTACCAGTATCATATTAAATATTATTTGTCTCGGACCAGTGATGTGAAAGTTGGACGTGTGACCGTCAAATTCCGATGTCTCAGACAACCCGGCACATCATAAAAAACAACATAAATATTACTTTTTTATTATTATTTAAATGTATTTTTATTTTGATTTCAATTAATTTCACTATTATTCAATTTGATGGTTTACAATAAGAATATAACTTAACAAAAACCAAACGAATTCATTATAATTAAAATATTTTTATTTAGCAATTTATTTGTTATGTAATATTAACAAAAAAAATATAAAATGAACTTTTATAATTATTGTATTTGAAATGGATAAATAGTAGACGTAACTTTCATCCGTCTTTCTGTTTGGAAATGGCCAAAAAATCACACGTAATTTGCTGCTGTTAGTTTTTTCTTATCTTTTGAAAATTTCAAATTACCCAGCAGTACGTTCATTACGTACTATCCCTCTTCTCACTCCCTCTCACCTTTTCTCTACGTATATTTATATCAGATTTTTATACTTTTTTTTTTCGATATAATTTTCTACACCCGAATTTAGTTTACTTACGTCGAATTGAACTCCTCATCATGGCGGAGATTGGCGGAGCTCCAGCGTTCCCGGTGGTGTTCTTCGACGGGGAGAGGGAGATTAATGCAGGAGAGTTTCAAATCAGTCCAGATATGGAGTATAGGTCGTTTCAAATTATGCTAAGTAGGAAGATCGGAATTTCTCCCAATCAGATGTCTATATACGTCGTCCACGGAAGAAGAAGCCCTAACTCGCCAATTTTCGATTACAGACGTCGTACTCCAATTAACAGGAAATCTGACTTTAGATTGATGAGTCGCGAGAGAGATTGCTGCTTCCTTGTGTTCAAAAGATCACGGAAGTCGAGCAGTCTTAGGGATGGAGCCATAACCGGCGCTGATTTTGCTGATTTGGTAGCCGAAGGCGAGCATTATCCACCGGCGACGCATTCCGTGCCGGAGAATCCGATATTGCTCCGACGGAGTCAACCTCTTCCGCTTTACAACAGGATTTCACAGTCGGAGCGAGTGAATTTTGATAATCCGTTGCAGAGAGAAAACTATGAGATCGCGATGGCGACAGGATATTTGACAGAGGTAAACTCCGTTTCGCGCCACGGCTTAGATTCGCAATCAATTCAAACTCCAATTCCAATCCCCAGTCCAACAGATTCAACCTCGAGGATTATCGATAGTCGGTATAAGATTCATCAATCAACAACAAACAACGAAACGAAGAAAGCATTCTGCGAGGAGTGCGCGAAAGGGAGCACGACGTCGTCGTCGTCGTTTCACCATTGCATAAACGACGCTGTAGTCACTCAGATCAACACGCGGATGGAGCCGATTGGTCGTCCAAAAAAATCCGGTGTCCGCCCTGTAAACATAATGCACGCCAATTCTCAACTCTGTAACCATCTCCGACGAGTCATCGTGGAGGAACTACAGCTCCGGCTCAGGTCAGATCAATGAATTAACTTTTTGGGTATGTTTGTTTCGATCATTTGTTTTTTCACCGTTTCTTTTTCTTTAAAAACATCAAATCAGTTCAATTCAATTCAATCCCAATTAAAGTAAACGAATCTCTGCGCTGCACTGATCTTATTCAAAATGGTGGTTTGGTTAATCAACAACCAAAAGATATACAGCCACACAAAACTTGGGGAGATCTAAAGACCGATCGAACCCAATATACATACATGTATGAAAAAGCATATGTGTATGTATGTATTAATGGTAGTAACAAATAGTTTTGCAGAGCAATTCAGGGATTCCCGTGCATTGATTTGATTATCCCCTTGTGAACGATGATCATTCACTAATTCATTGACAAATCCCTCAATAGATCCTCTCTCTTCTTTAATTTTCTTTTCACTCCCTGTGTATGCTCATCAAACATGTATTCCCCAATCCCGGGGCCAATGAGCCTTGATCATGAGACGAAAATACGATCGCCATATTCCCACAGAATATTTGGATATGATCTCGACTTAGGACCCCGCCGGAGGTCTGGAAAACAGCCTCCATCGCCACCCTCAGCCCGAACACCACCGTCCCCGTGTCCAGCTCCTGGAGCAGCCCCGGCGGGACGGTGGCGTTTAAACCGGAATCGCCGTTATTCAAGACGGACAGGTTGAACTTCAATGCGTATCTCTCCATCTGCGGGACTTGGAAAGAAGGTGGCGATTCCATGGCCAGCAGAGCTTCTTGATAGAAGAGGGATGAAACCACGCTGTTGAATTGGACGGTTATGCCCTTGTCCCAGTTATGGATGGACAGCTCGGCTTCCCATGTCCCCGTCAGGCTCGTGTTCGTGGCGCTGAAGTTGGACACTTTGAGCGACGCCACTGAGAACTCCGGCGCGTACACCGTGCACAGGAGCCACGCCGCCACCATCATGCCGCAGAACAAAATCACCGCTAGAAGGAGGACCAAGCGCCGGACGGAGGCGGCGCGTCGCTCCCGCTCGGCTTCCTCGAACTTGTAGTAGTCGTCGTTGGTCATCGGCTGGCCGTAGGCGTTGTACACGTACGTGCCGGAATGAGGGCTTTGGAATTGGGGTGGTGGTGGCGCGTGGTGGTGGTGGTGGCTGTAGTCACGGCTAGCGGCGGGGTACCCCATCATGACCTTGAGGTTGACGTCATCGGGATAATGATGACCTGACGAGGGACCCATGCATATATATGTGTATATACGAAAGACACATATGATATTAGTGTATAGATCTTCTCCCTGTGATTTTAATTTCCAGATGGAAACGAGACTCACAGGGAGAGTTTGCGTCTCGGGGTCGAGAAATCAATTACGAGGGAATACCCACGCCCATTGCAGATTGAGAAAATGGGAAATGGAAATTTGTGTTTTTTAAATTGGAGTTGATCAATAAGTTGGTGGACATAACAGCTGTTGTGTTGAGGCAGAATATCAGCCGTTTGTTAACAATGGCTTGTCTCAATTTTAGGAGTATACATAATAAAAAGCCAATTAAATTTATGTATACATAATGAAAAGCCAATTAAATTTATATATATGAAGGAAGGAGTAATTCTTTTCTTTTCTATTTTCTTTTCATGTTAATTTGACCGCTTCGGAAACAAACAAATAGGGCTTAAGCTAAAACACGCGGCGAAGGAGGAGCAATGTTGGAGACCGATGTGGGACAAGTGTCGTTTATGTCATCCACGCGGGCGTACGGTGGAGTGCGTATTTATAGTGAAGTGAGGCACAGACACCCCACAAGAGGCATTACTTTCCAAAATCGAGAGATAAGAGATAGAGATATATCAGTAATTAGTAACAGAACGATCGGATCGGATCGGAGATGGATAGAGGAAAGAGCGGCGCGTGCGACGACAAGTGCGGGTGTCCGTCGCCGTGCGCCGGCGACAACAGCTGCAAGTGCGTGGAGCACAAGCAGTGCTCGTGCGGCAGCCACTGCGGCTGCAACCCCTGCAGCTGCTCCTCCGCCGCGCAAACCACCGGCACCGGCAAGGCCAACTGCAAGTGCGCCGCTGGATGCAACTGCACCACATGTGCTGCTTAATTAAATTAATTAAATAAATAAAGTAGCACCCGAATCCGAATCTCGAACCCGAATAGGAATCCGATCCATAGCGAGCAGAAGTGGAGAGCCAATAATATGTAATCAATCATATATGATATATATATATATGTATATATAAATGTATGTCTGCCTGTGTTTGCTTTTACTGAATAAGCAGTAATTAAGGATGGGTTTGTATGGTTTTTATTTGAATATGAAGTTAAAAATATATTTTATTTATTAAAAATTATACCGTTGAATAATAATTGAATTGAGACACTTAAAAAATACAACCCATATGCTGTTGATAGAGACAACAGCGTACTTTGGGCCCATCCCCAATTCCACCACCTTCAGTTTCCTCCTCTGACGTCTCAACTTGGAACACTCTACACTCTACTTGTATCATATATATATATATACACAATAATCTCTCTCTAATATTTATATGTACACCCACCTACACCTACACCTACACCTACACGTCATATATCTAATTTTCTCTTCTTTCTTGAATTACATTTTCTGATGCCAGAAAAGTTACACAAGCCCATCGTTACATTCGTCCAAACTTTGAATTCAACTATTCATAAACTTTCAAATTGGCCACCTTCCCAAGATGCATCCCCACCTTCGATTTAAAATAAGAACAATTAATTAATCATCACACGCGAATAATGAATAGTAGAAGCAGTGGAAACACGAACATTGAGAGTCATTCTTTCCCCAGTAAAGTCGAAGATTCTTCACGCACTCTCATGTCAATTCAATTTTATTATTGTCTCTCTCTTTCCACTAACCCAATAGTAAACTACTACAATCTACAATATCCCACTTCATCTAAAAATAAATAAATACGAACACCAGCTTATTATTTGCAGATATTCAACTCTGCCATTAATCTCCAATTGCACCCAACACCTATCCTCGTATTAACTTAGATGTCAGAAAATCTCTTCCAGTTTGTATAAAAATTCCCTGCTCTCTCATCACTGAAACACACTACTGTACTTGAGTACTAAATTTATTTATTTATTTATTTTTATCTGTTATGTAGCTGTCCAAAATTTTATTGGATTAGTCCCGTTGCAATTTCTAAAATTAAATGATGCTAATCCATACCAGCCGCTCTGATAGTATATGTACCATTAAATATTGGACTACTATTATTATTATTATTATTTTATTTATAAATTTTCTTTACTATATATGTGTGTCCAATACACTCATTTCCTCAAACCTACACCAGCCAGTAAGTACATAGCTAAAGACACCCAATTAGAAAAATCTTCCACGGCAGTGTCGACCCCTACCACCTAACACCCATCACCCTACTCCACCGCCAGCCGCCATGTCGGACGATAAAGTGTGCAGCCACCACAAGAACAAGCGGCGGAAGCTCCTCCGGCGGTGCTGCGCGGGATTCCTGATCCTGGCCTTCCTGGTCCTCCTGGCGGTGCTGATCATTTGGGCCATCCTCCAGCCCAAGGAGCCCCGGTTCCTCCTCCAGGACGCCACCGTCTTCAACCTCAACGTCTCCGCCCCCAACGTCATCTCCACCACCATCCAGCTCACCATCAGCTCCCGGAACCCCAACTCCCGGATCGGCATCTACTACGAGCGCCTCCGCGTCTACGCCAACTACAACAACCAGCAGATCACCACCCCCACCGGAATCCCGCCGGTCTACCAGGGCCACAAGGACGTCAACATCTGGTCCCCCTTCATCTTCGGCGCCAACGTCCCCGTCGCCCCTTACAACGGCCTCCTCCTCGGCCAGGACAAGTCCAACGGCGGCGTTAATTTCAAATTCAAAATTGACGGCCGCGTCAAGTGGAAAGTCGGCGCCTTCGTCTCCGGCCGCTACCATCTCCACGTCACCTGCCCCGCCTTCGTCCCTATCGGAAATAGCAAGAACACCGGAATCGTCGTCGGCAACGCCATCAAGTATCAGATTTCCAGGAGTTGCAGCGTCGATGTCTGATTCCGACCAGATTTTTAAAAAAAAGAAAAAAATCACGCCTGTACGTTATATATATACTGGGATTTCTTTCTTTTGATTTCTATCTTCTTTTTCTTTCATCTTGAAGCAAGGCTCTCGATATGGTGGATGTTTAAGAATTACTGTGAATGAATAATTGAAGAATTAATTATAAATTATTATTATTATATGGATGCTACTATGTATAATTTCGACAATTGGGCAATAATTATATCTTTGATTAGAAAAAGGCGTTAGTGGCCTATAGTGGAAGCTGTCAATTGTCATTTCCTTGTCATAAAGCTCGCTTTTATCTTTTTTTAATTATTTTTCCCTCTTTTTTTTTATCTTATGCAATTATATCGTAATCGTGTATAATAATATTCACCTTCCACGCTCTTCTTTCCTTGTGTAATATAAACCAAGTTATAGCAAACTACCCGTCATTACTTTTAACAGCCAACTTTCATTGAGCATTGAATTATACAACGTGTGCTGTCTACACAAACAAAAATGATCAAATCCCCAGAACTTTTATTCCAATTGGTATCACTACTGCATAGACAACGTTTATAAGCTCTTATCCATTTGTCGACCAATTATTACCAAAGTAGTAGAAATAATTGGGCAGATGATTCTGGTACATTATCAATGAAGAGGGGGGGGCGTCGGTGGTGGTGTGACCGGCGGGTGTGTGTCATTTTCAGTGTCCAAATCTTCTACCTATTTATTTTTATAAATAAGAATTGGAAAGTGAATTCAAGAAAATTGATGTGTGTGGTGTGTATGTGTTATCTGTGTCTTTCTATCAGTGCTTTCTTTAGTCAGGTGGTTGGAGGGCGGTGCAGACAGTCAGTGTTAAGCGTGCTTATCGTCATTTGGGCATTTTTTTTCATATTTTTCGTCGACATTGGATAGGACACGTGGAACGTGTCAATCCTACTTTTGACATATTAACAAAAAAATGCAATTCAATTATTAGGGAAAAAGAAATGAAAGTATTTGGGTCAGATTTTACTGGGCCATCTATTTTGGGCTTCTAATTGGGCCTTTATTAAAACTTCAAGTCCAATTTTTGAAATGGGAAAAAAATTGGGGAAATTCAAAGGTCTCGTACTTATAACCTCTGAAACGGCGTCGTTGCATGATCGGAATTGATTCTGGAGACGCCGCCGCCGTCGTCGTCGGAGGAAGTTAAATACAATGGCGAGGAATTTGCGGTTGAATACGGCGTCGCATCGCTCATGTCGCTACCGCCGATTTCCGTTTCCTCCTCCGCTACCACCACCAGCTCGTCGGTGGCCATCATGCACTCCTTCAAGGTCATCCTCTTGCTGCTGCTGCTTAAATTGCTTCCACGATGCGAAACGCTCGCCGGAGTATCCAAGCCTTCTCGATCTTCTTCTTTTATCGTCGACAGAAATCTTCGATGTCCAAACATCTTCCTAAGGTCTGGTATTTCTAATTCGATCTCTTCCGCACCGTCCGATTCCTGATTCGCACTGACATTTCCAATCTCATCCGCCGCAGATACGGAAACACACTCGCGCGGCGGTTTAAAGCAGAGGAAGCAGAGGAACTCGTTGGAGAAGGAATTCGAATGAGGCGACGGAAATCCGCCACCGCCGTCTGCTTTCGATTCACGCCGGGATCGACGGCGGCGCCACATTCCGTTAGAGATCTCGGAAACCGCAATCGCGCGTCCCAACCGCCGGTAAACCACAATTTGGGTAAAAAAAAAAAATATATTATTATTTACAAAACTCAACTCTCATTTTAATAGATTGATTCAGACCTTCCATTTTTTTCAAGAAACTCATTTATTTCAATTATTATTTATTGCATTTTTTATTTATAAGGAAAGCAGTAATAATTAAAAAAACACGCTTAAGGGTATGAGTTCTTATGAAGAGTAAATATAGTCAATTAATAATTATGATAATTACTTTATTTCTAACTTCCAACAAGGCACAATTTTTGTGGTAAAAATTCAATGAGAAATAGTCATCAACATTTGGACGAGGTGGCACAAAAATTCAAACACTATCCAAACTTATAGTAATAGATTTTGGAAAAGCCCTTTAACTAAAATGGGCCTGAATTATTTTTTATTTGGGCCTTTAAAACCCAATACAACTAGGCCCATTAGTCAAGTTAATGCTAGTGAAAAAAAGGCAAATATTTAAAGGTTACAAAAAGGTGAAAGGATTAAAGTTGTCTTTTTTATTATAACCCACGAGGAGTGAAAAAAAGAGGATAACTTTGTGCGAAAAGGGCAGTCCACTTTCTATAAGCACTTTGTAGTAATAAATTATTTCATCCAAAAAATCCAAATATAAATATTTAGATCATGGAGTGTCTTCATTCCAGCTTTTGAGGGAAGATTAGATTCCATCTTTTCGTTATTAAAAATGTGTTTGTTAAATTGTTCGATACATCATCCTTTTCAATATTTGCAAAAACTCTTACAAGTGACTCACAATATGATATATGCGTTGTTTTCTTATTATTAATTAAATTTCATTTGGTTGTGAATAATTCAAAACAATCCCAACCCAATAACAAAGATATATAATTTAGGTTTTTTCTGGTTTTTTAATAGAAGTGTGGAATCACAAATTACAAAGGAAAAAAGAACTGATTCTTGTATGTTGATATTATATCCTTAATCGATAAGTATTTAGATGTAGGAAAGATTGATAGACAAGAATATCTTTTATCAATGTACTCAAAGTCTTTTATTTCTACTTTTAATATACAAACTGCACTAATTCCCTCTTTTCCAAAAGACAGGAGTAGCCACAAATTCCATACTTATTAAAGTCATCAATATAATAATCTTTTGGTGATTCTTAAGGAGAGCATCATCCTTGCCTTTTTCTTTTCTGTGCTTAAAGTTAGATTCTCTCTCTCTCTCTCTCTCTCTCTCTCTCTCTCATTAGAGATAAGTTTTACAGATGGGGATTGCTTCTTTTGTAATATAACATTAGTTACAGCATCTATTCGATGAACTCTATCTTAATCTTTAAATAAATAAGGGTTTTCTTTTAAAACCCTAATTGAATCACACTAAGCATGGAAAGTAGTGGTGTGCTTTTTAGATTTTTGTTTTTATTGTGATTAGGGAAGGTTTTTTTCTTATCTTTCCTTTCTCTATTTTCAATTTTATCTTCTTTCTCCAAACTTTTGTATTATTGATCAATCAATGTTCAGAGTTCAGACCTCTTTTTCTTTTTTCATTTTTATTATATTCCATTAACTCTTATATTCCTCTATCTTTCATTCAAAGTGTTTGCTGGCTGTGATTTTAATATTTAACAAGGTAACAGATGATTTTCTGGGTTCAAATGACAGAAACTTTTTTTTATTTCAATGAGATATCTCACAGATTATGTAATTAAATATTTCAAGCTAAACTATGTTTAGTTTTTATGAATGTCTCAAACAAGTTCTTCTAAAGATGCCATTTAAAATAATAATAATAATAAAGTTCAACCAATTAATCCTTTCTATTGTAAGTTATATTTTTCCAAGGGGGGCAATCTGTTGTTAGCTTTTATAGATTACTTTATATATATATATATATATATATATTATGTTTCCCTCCACTTCTTTTTAGCTTCTTTTTTTGTGTACACACTCATACACAGATTAAAAGCTTTATTAGGTTTTTAGCTATATATGCATGTAACACCCAAATTGAAAAAAGTAGTGGTATTCAATTATTCATTCTTTAATATGTCCATTGTGTGTTTGTTTTGGTTTTGATTTGAAATTAGTTGTTTGATTTAAATTTTAATTGAAATAATCTTTTACGGTGAATAATAAATAGTGTTAAAATGTGTTTAAAATAAAAAAAAAAACAAACAGACTAGAATTTTCAGCCAATTAATTAATTCAGTGTCTATGGATGCAGTTTGATGCCAATTTAGGTTTAGGGTTTCTGTTCATAAAAAAAGAAAAAGAAACTGAAAATTAGACATGGATTTACAGAAACAAGTTACTAGTAATTTCCAGAAAACAAACAGCCTAATTAAAGATGTAATAAATTATACAAAGCAAAGCTAAGCTAAGGTAATTAGCTAAGAGCTAATATTCTACAAGATCGATCTCCCAAAAACTACACGCCTGTCCACAATATCTTCGAATAACCCTAAATCACAATGCTCACCACTGCTGTTCATGTCATCATCTTCATCGCACGACAGATTCAGATCCAACGGGATTTTGATCTCCTGCAGCTCTGACGTGGCATTCAATCTCTTGCAAGTGAATACAATAATGGCGTCCAGGAACCCTACTTCTCCCCCATTTTCACTTGCTCCAATTCTTCCCGATTCAATCGCCCTGGACATCGCAATTCTTGTCGGATTATCCGCTTGCTCGAAATCTTCCACCAGGAAGACCCGATGAGGGTCGGTCGACACTTCATGGCCAAGCCATTCGATCAAGCCATTCGAGTCGATGAGAGTTTTAACCCCAATTGACGTGAAACATGAATAAGAACCGAATACAATTCTCGCCAATTCTCTGGAAATTTTCAGTTTTGTCTGTGCGTGATCGTCGGGGCCGAGAAATAACAGCCACGTTTCTTCTTTGACGCCATTACTGTCTTTTCTCTTCAACATTCCCGACCTGCATTCCAGTACTGTTCCAGCGATTTCCGGGATGATTTCTCTCTGCCATGGAACCTTCTCCTCAAGTGCATCGCATAGCATGTTCAGATTTCGGGCGTTGAATTCTTTCAAGTTATGGCTTTTCTGTGTATTATTATTAGGGTTCTGTAATAATCGGTCAGATGATGATGACGAGGAAGGTGATGCTGACCCGAATGTAATTAGGGTTCTTTCACGACAAGCACTTTGGTTGTGCGCTGAATTACAGTACGAATTCCATTTCATCCGCAGTTTCCCGACTGAGTCACGGTACTGCACGAATCATCAGACTGTAAGATTTTAGTATCTACTTTTACAGTGCTGGTAATAAAATATAACATAAAGGTGTATATTATATAAAAATTCATGGCGGACAAAAGTTAAAAAGAAGAGTCAAGTAATATAACGACCTGATCATTCTTACACAGTCTTCTACTTTGGTCCTGAAGCCAAGGAGGCAGCTGCAGGCTCGACAATGTCGTGCTGTCATCGGTTGTACAGATTCCCCCTAGCAAATCCCGAGCTTCGTCTTCGAATTTGGATGAACAGTCATGGCAGCAAGTGAGGAGGTTTACCTCTTCACTTGTAATAAGTAGATGAGAGGATCCACTCATTTCTGCTGATCTTCCATTTCTGGCTTCACTACTGAGTTTTTTCAAAAACATAAATAATTAGCAAACAGTTTAAAACTAAGCAACCATTTCCATGGCAGAATCGTTTTGAATTTTTCATATCTGAAATTAGCATCACCTGTGAGAAATTAAACTCAATCCCAAAGTATTAGAAGGAATTGTGACAGGATGCAATCCCCAAACACTTTCGAGTGAACAGTAGCCATTTCTGCACCTCATGTAAGTCTGAAATGTAGCAATTCCCATCAGCCAAATCCTTCCAGCAGCCTCCTCGCCAATTCTGCAGACCAATCTGCCAAGCTCCATGATCATGTGCTCCACAGAACTACAGCTAGAAAAGCTCCCCTCCTGCTCCAAATTAAGGTTACATTCACTAATTCGATTCAGGTCTCCCAAGTACAGTACAACCCCTTTCCCAGCAAGACTCTTTGCGAGGCAAGCAAGTTCTCCCATCTTGTGTCGAACTAAATTCATCTCGAGATTGCAGAAAGAATGGAGTGGTGGGATACTAACGAATTTCACTTCCCTCAATCCCTCGGGAACGCCGCCTCCATCAACCCTATCCATCAGGTGTTTAACTGTACTTTCTATAGTGGAAATGCTTTCACCAACAATTACGAGGCTCCTTCTTCTGTTCATCAATAAAGTTTCAATTATGATCCCCACGTCATCGTCTGTAGTTGCCTCTGCAGACGTCCTGCACCTGGTTTTTCTTTCATTTAAATTTATTGGAGGAGGAGAAGAAGGCTGGCGCAGCGTTAGAGCAACTGATGATTTGTTGTCCTTGATCGATTTATTTCCGGGAGGGGGAGGAGAGGAGCTCCGGGAGCACAGCTCCAAAGAAACGGCTTTCTCCACATTGCCTTTCACCTGTGTGCTCGAAAACCCAGCCTCCCTCATCACGCGGCTAACGCTCGGATCGTCGAGAATTGAAATCACGAGCTGCTCGATTTCGATCTTCACAGGTAGAAGTGTCTGCTGCTGCTGCTGCTGGTTTTCGACGGATCCTCGTCGTTGGTGGGCTTGGGCTCGCTTAAAGGCTGCCACGAGGGCGTTGGAGATGGAAGGGTACAGCGAATGGTTCGTCGGAGACGACGCCGGCAAACGATTCAGCGCGACGTTGAAGCAAAGCTCGAGGGCCTTACACTGGAGGGGGTGGGAGTGTGATCGTTGACAGGCGATTCGAAGCAAGCCGGCGGGAGCGGCGAGCATGGAGCTGGCCACGTGCAGCGGCGTGACCTGCGCGTGAGCCCGCCGCTTGGCGAGGACCACCGCCTGTTTGACGACGGCGGCGGCCTCCGACGCGAGACCTTGCTGCACTGCACAACCCCCTGCTCTCATTCTTGGAATGGTGTAATGAATGGGAAGAAGAATAGCTGAAAGGGGTAGGAAGTGCTAATTATGGAAAACAGTCGACATGAGATTTGGAGGGACAAATCGAGCACAGAGATTTGAGATTTGGGAATTTATGGAAGAGGGTTTGTTTGTGGTGGAGTGTTCTTTTCTTGTAGATGAGGTAAAACTTACTTGAGAGGGTCCAAAGGCAAATCAGCTTTGCAGCTCTCTTACATTCTTTTTCACTATTTTCTTTTGATTAATTAATTAATTGGTTCAAAGATGATAGTGGGAGTCTGGCTTTCATGCAGTTAGTTCACTACACATTTAATAATAATATGTTCATTTGATTCAATAATTTACTTATCGTGTTAATTGAAGTAACATGTGTTTCTTGCGTTCTTGATGCCCATCTCTCTCTACTTTCCAAACTGCTCATTGTTTGTAGTTTAATTAGTAATTAATCTGCAGCAATTGATAGTATAACTTTCAAGTTTAATCCAACAAGTAAGAAACAAGACACAGAATACGAGGAGTGGAAAAAGTGGAGCAAGAATTTAGTGGGCTCGTCGTCGTCGTCGTCGTCTGGTCTGTCTGAAGGAATCGGGAACTGTGTAAGTACGATTTTCTTCGAAAGCCCAAAGTTAAAAGGAATAAAGAGCTATAGGTTCTCGATATATGTTGTTAATTAAATTAAAGATCCCACCTTTATTTTGTAATCTGCTTAATTAAATAATTAATCAAGTAATTGTTTCAATCATCTAATTGATCTGTTCAAGATTATAACTCCTTGGCGTATAGATCTCCTCCAGTCAAAAAAGTTTCTGGTCTAAATCAAAAAGACATATATATACAAGGAGGGTAAAGCAATTGAAGTTTTCCATACAAGACTTGAAAGTTGAAAAGCAATGTGTATGACAAAAATAAAGGAATTTATGTATCTCTCTCTATCCATTCAATGCTGAATGCAAAGTGTTTGTATATAGAGACAACTTTTAAAAGGGTTACTATTAATTTGGGGTGAGTTCCAATCCAAGTAAGCATCAATGAAAAATCAATAAAATTTGTAGGCAATGAAGGTTGATAAATTAATTATACTGTAGTGTGTGTGAGAGAGAGAGAGAGAGAGAGAGAGAGAGAGAGAGAGAGAGAGAGAAAGAGAGATAGAGAGAGAAGTAAGGATAGGTCATCAAGTTTTTGTGGGCATCTTTATGCAAAGTAAATAAAGCAATGCCACTGATCTTATGGTAAAATAAAAGCACTAAAATATGCATGCCATTGCACTTTCAGCACACCACTCAAAAGAACCGCCCATTTTCTGCAATTATATAAATATATATATATATATATATATATAAACCAATCTTTAATATATATTGCCTTCTTACTCACTGCACCAACTCTTCACTACATACATCAATACCTATAAATACATGTGTATATATATAATAAAATATGCCAACTCTTTAACGAAAAACACAAACAAACACTCCCTTAAATCTCTGGCCATGTATTTGGGCTTTCATGATTTTTTCGAGAAGGTCCAAAATAGTTAGGGGGCCCAAAAACCCAAAGGCCCATTTAGCAGCCCATTTGACCCACCAATTACTTAATCATTAAACATGAAGATAGAAATAAAAAAGGCAAAAACTATTACAGCACCCAATATTATCCCACGTTGTGACCATTTTCTAGAATTCGAGATGAATGCAAACTACATAGACATATAGACCAAAATCATGTGCTTAATTCTTATCCCATTACTATTTTGTTTCTATACGTATACTTCTTCACATGCCTCCCATTATATCCAACTTGTTTCATGGCCCGACAGCTGTCTTTCACATTTCAATTTAATATTGTAATGATATATATATATTTGAGAAGCTAGCTTCGGGTGCAAAAACTCTGAGAAGAAAACAAATTGAATTTAATTGTCTAGCGGTGCTGCAAATTATTAATTGTATCAAACAAAATTGAACCAAATTTCTGACGATGTCTACCCACAACTTTTATTAAATTCATAACCAACAGTCACTATAACTGTCGTCAGCAATCACTTGTGGATTCAATGAAATAAATATATATAATGGAAAACAGTCACATATATCCATGATCGATCTACCAATATTAATTATTATGTTTACCATTACCAGAAATCTGTAATTATATATTATGGAATCAGCAACATCCTTATTTTTATCTTTTTCAAGAATTGTGGCAGAATATTAAATTAAAAAAAAAAAAAAATTGAGAAATTTTATTTGCAGATTTGCTCGAGGAATCCGAGTCGTTGATTTTGTAAATCGTACTCTATGTAGAAATTCTGCTGCTGATAATTCCCGAGTATGATCGCCGGGCCAGCTCCGGCGACGGAAGAATCGCTGTTTGTAATTACAGTCATGCAGATCACTGAATCGTCCAAGAAGGAGAAGTAATCCGCCAATGGCAGAATCATTTTTGCTCCTCCTTTGAAATGGAAGATCAATTGGGGAAGACTGATCAATTTCTCGCCGGAGACGTTGAAACACGGCTCCAATCCTGATTGCTTTTCCAGATTAATCGATCGGCTGTAGTTTCGCTCCACTTGTTTCTCGAATTCTTGGGCGACCAGTTGGAACACGTGCTTCTCCATGAACGTGAAAGTAGTGCCGGAATCCACAATCGTTCCGCCGTTCCCGGCGGAGTCCGGCACCAGGTGCTTGTACGGTACCTTAACTTTCACCCCGCCCACCGTGATCTTCCGCAGCGTCACGTAGTAATAATCTTTGTACACCGGATTGGAAGAGGTTGGATTTTTGCGGAATGGAGTGTATCTGATTCCGGCAGGTGCGGCGGCGGAGCCGCCGCCGGTGCTCAAGACCAGATCGCTACTCGCCGGCATGTTGTCAAACCGGTGAGAGACAAGACAGTAGGAGAACTTCGTGAGCCCCATCTGAGCCGGCAAGGACTCCGGTCCACGGCCAAAACCGGCAATGCCGGCCGGCTGCCGGGAAGAAAAAACCGAGCAGCCGATGATGAAATTTCCGACCGTTTTCTCCGGGAAAATTAGGGTTTCAGAGAGCAATAGCCCCGAAGTCGAACCGGATCCGTATTGAACGATATACGGCGGGCAAAATTCCGTACATCCGGTCGAACCGTTCCGGCAGTTCCGGCACTGAACTTCGGGAAAAAGCCACCGGCATTTCGGGTTTTGGCAGCCGACGATTCTTGAAGACGACGACGACTTGGGGATGAAAGTGGAAATGTTCGCCGGATTCGATTCAGGGAAGTCGCAGGAACTGCAGGCGTAGCGCTGGGTGCATGGGAACCAGACGAGGCTGCTGCCGGTGTCCATGACGAAGGACAGCTCCTGCGGCGGCGTTCCGATGCTGAGGGAGACGGAATAGCCGCCGTAGCCGCGGGGAAAGAGGGGGACTTTGACGGAGGAAATGTTGGCCTTGGGGTACTTGAGATGGTGGGCCCTGGCGGCGGATGCGGCGGCAAGGCGATTGAGCCGCAGCCATGGATCGGTTAGCGGCGGCGATACGGCGGCGGTCGGTGAGAGGGATAGCGTGGTGGTGTCGGCGGCGGAAAGGGCGAAAAGGGGTAATAGGAAGAGAAATAGAATGTAAGGCATTGATAAAGGATTGCAGTGTGTGGAGAAGAAAGATTGTGGGGTTTTAATCAAAACGGGGTTTGGGTACTTTTGGGACAATCTTGTAAAGATGGGACAGCTAAAGTGTGGACTTTTATAGAATCATGTTCCAATATGACAAAGGAAAACAATAAAAATAAAAAACCAAATAGAAAATGGCAGCAGTCTGATCAAACAACCATCAAGAATGTGGCCTTCTCTGCATTATTACTATCTCTCAGAATGTGCTTATTGGATCATAAATAAACACTTTCTTAGGGTCCAACGATTTCAGTGAAGATGGGCAATAATTTCAGTGATGCAATTACAAATTCTAAAGGTGGTATCTTTATAGGAATTAGTGAGACTTCCTACTTTTTCTTTGGCAAGAAAAAAGGTGCATCACAAAAGGCTTGTGAGCAAAAGAAGGCATTTGGTACCATATTCTCCCAACCTCCTGTCAGTTGAGTAAATCACCGATTCTTGGTTTCTACTTTTCTTCCATGCTAAGTTTAAGACCCGATGTGTTCAACAGTTATCCATATAAAATTAAATTACATTGTAGGATGGTGGCATTCTCCATTCATACCACGATCTTGTATTTTTCTGCTTGTTAAAATTGGTAAACAACGACAAAGGAAAGATAATGAAATGCAGACAGTGAGGAGGAGAGGCAGCTCCACTTGACCGTTGGGGTTGTGTAATTCAAAAGTTTACGTTGCAGAAGAATTCATTTATTTTTATATTATTTTATTACTTCATTGTCAACCCTAGAAGTGCGTGTACGGATTTGCTCTGCTGCGCTGCACTTGTTAAAATTAGCGGACCTTACGTGTCTGAATTAAATATTTAACTAATTTCGAACACACCATGGGCAACCCAATTTCATTGCTTCGATCTACAGTTTGGATATATATATATAATTTTGAAAATTGATAGAAAGTAGTATCTAGAAGAAGCCTATCAGCAATTCACTATTTAAAGATGAGATGGAAAGAAATCAGAGTGCTGGCGGAGTATGCAATATCATATAAAACAGCGAATCTCATTATTGCACTTGAACAAAAATTGTTACATGACAACAAATATTCTTGCATCACCTCTTTTTAACGCTGGATAAATAAACACACAAGAGAGTCACAGATCATCGGATGCCAGGCAGGTTAAATTGCAGCAAAGTATTCCTTGCTAAGCTTAGGATCTGGCTTCATGGATTTGTCTCCGGGCTTCCATCCAGCCGGGCAGACCTCATCGGGGTTCTCTTGTACGTATTGCAAAGCCTACAGAACCACAATGCAGGTATGTCAAAAGGCAACCAAAAAGAATAATAAAATTCTTTCCTGTTAATCATCAGTGTATGAATGAAACCAAATAGGGCGATAGAAGGTTGTGTTACAAGCTTTTACCAAGTTGTTGATTGTATTGTGTAAGAAATCTACAGCAACATTGCATACCTGGAGTGTTCTGAGTGTTTCATCAACACTACGACCAATTGCGAGATTGTTGATGGTTGAGTGCTGAATAACTCCCTCCTTGTCAATGATAAACAGTCCTCTCAGTGCAATTCCCTGGGATATTATAACCCACTCTGTTAGTAAGAGCATTCATAATCATTGATTTTCGGAGAATTTATGTTGCATGAAGAATCATTCCAAGTGGGAAAATTAATAAACTGGTACAATCAGGTCCCCGTTCACCATTGGATAAAGATACCATAGGACAATTGATAGAAAGTAATGACTAATTAGGTAACATGTAAATAATTTGCAAACAGTTATTATCATAGTTATCATGTTTAACAGGGCAAGGAGAAAGTTGTCGTAAAACATACTCCGGTGAGTTACTAGAATGAAGTTGGTTATCATTATTTAGTACATGCTTTTCACAGAACATTGAATCATAATACTAGTTGCACCCATAATCATACAGCAAACTACGGATGATAAGTTTTGGGCTAATCCTCTTTCTAGAGACATGTGCCAGGTGAGTCAACAAATTATCCATGCTTGGATTTGTATCTCATATAAAAGATTTCTGGTTTCTAAGAATTAACCATTCACTTTCTTTTGGAAATAATATGATAACCCATATACATACAATGAATAAATTGACTTTTTGTATTAGTACAAGCTGTTAGATCAGCTTGTGTTTGCCTTTAAAAGAATGGCTAAAAGCATACCTCATCAACAATTATGTACTGACCGACAGTGGATTAGCTACAATTTTCTAAATGAAGGCCAGAATGCATAACCTTTTAACGACACATACCTGATCTGGAATCAGAACGTCAAATGATTTTGAAATTGATTTGGTCACATCAGAAACTAATGGATACTTCAAATCACCCAACCCTCCAGACTTTCTGTCAGTTTGCACCCAGGCAAGGTGGGAAAACTAGAGAAAAATAAACAAGAAGAAAGGAAATGGTAAACATCCAGAAGTCAGATAATTAGTCAGCATATCCGTGTTCTGTATATAGATCAACAAAAATGGAAAGTAAATAACTATGTAAACTCGCCAAATTGAACATGAGAAATACAGAGAGATGACTCCATTACTTGTATAAGTGAGAGGTACCCATGGCCAGTGTGTTGACAAGGACTGCATGAAAAAAATTTAATATTGAAATTAAAATATGGGACTTACCACACTGTCTACGGATACACCCAATACTTCAGTGTTCAACTTCTGGAATTCTTCATAGCGGTCACTGAAAGCAGTAATCTCTGCAAAAGATGATATAATGGAATGATTTCATAAATGAAAACTCCGGTAATTCCTATTAGATTGAAGAGAATTCTTATGTAAATAAGTAGCCCAGCTCCAAGCTCACCAGTAGGACAAACAAAAGTGAAGTCCAGGGGGTAGAAAAAAAGAATGACATACTTTTTCCCTATATAATCAGAAAGCTTAACCTGCAGAAAAAGCAACTCCAATCAGTTAAAATATGGCAGAGTTGGATTCCAGATATTACAAGGAATATCATGTGAAGGGCTAATCATCAAACAATGAATTCAAACCAAGGGAAATACACTGAAGATTATCTTTAAAGCTAACACGATATGTTGGTAAAATGACTTTAAAATCCAAGTAAAAATTGATCAATTATTGAGGGGAAAACTTTCAGAACCTACTATAGTTCTCCACCTGAAAATTGAACTTTATCTGGTCAGATTGAACAACAGGGAGAATTTTTTAAAAAACCCATGGAGTTTTGTAGGCCTATAAAAAACGTTACCATTTTGAGCCATTGTCCCAACTCCCAACCACTAAATCCCCTCTAAAATTTAAATAGGTGAGGAACCAAAAAACTTTCAAACCAATGGAGATAATCAAATTATTTCATATACTTGGGGCTGGAATAACCACTAAAAGTAAAATTTTAATCAAAAACAAAAAAAGTTGAGATAATGCATATGCATATATATGTGAAGAATCACCAATGTCTATACAACAGATTACCTTGATAAATTCCTGATCAAAAACAGCCTCTGCCTCGAAGTCCGGAGCTTTATTCCCAACCAGTGGGAGTTCAGACTGCCAAAATTAACAAATAAATAACATCCCAACAACAAAAACTAATTTTATTAGAAAAATGCTACAACAATATAACATCAAAGATAATTCCTTGAACTGATACAGAAATAACTAACACATTGTCCATAATTTTAGAAACAGACGGACGTCTATAAAATTTATATACGGGAAATTAAACTATAAAGTTTGTTCAGAACCTAGAAATGCCAATAACTCATTTCAAAAGTCAGATAAGACTTCCAAATCCGATTGAAGTGAACTAAAACAGTCGTATAAGTTCAACATTTCGCACAAAAAAATCAACAATTCCAATTCTGCGACAAACAACGGAAAACAAAACATTTCAACTGCAATCAAAACATAAGCCAATAGAAAAAACTCACAGCACGGACGACCAAACTGCGTCTTTTGGAAGACGCCGAGCTCACGGAGAGGGAGCGGGGAACGCGGGACACAAAGGATCTGCCGGAGAAGGAAGAAACAAAGGGAACAGATTTTAGAGACTTTTTGGAAGAAATGTAGGCTTTCGGATTAGGGTTGGGATTGGACAAAGCAAGGGAAGCAGTTGAAGCCGCAGCAGCAGAGCAAGCCATTGCGTATAGAATCCAATCCAGTCGAATCGCGCTCGCCCTCTCGTTTACCGATGAATGACTGTTGGTAGGTGGAGACTGTCGACTGAGAAGATAAGCGTAGTACAGTGGTACAAAAACGGCGTCGTTCATATTACAGTATAACTGGGCTGGGCTGGGCTTCTTCCCCCTTGGACTCGGCCCAGTAACGTCCAGAATCTTCTCTTTCGCAGAACCAAACTGTATTGGGATTCAACGTGGCATTTATTAAACTGTAATAGTTTTCAATTTCATTTAAATTCTTCACAAATTACAATTATTATGAAATAATAACTCCAAATTAATAACTATGATAATACTTGTGATCAAATTAGACAGAAAAAATTTTAATTTAAATTATTTTATTTTATTTTTTGTTTGATTTTTCTATATAGAATATATACTAGATAAATTACGGTGTAAATAAAATTATGAAAATTAATTAATAAATAATAGTACAAGATATTTAATATTAAAAAATAAATATCTGAAAATAAGAGTGTAACTCTCAACGTATATACTAATAATGTTTGGCAAGAAAAATAAATTTAATGCAACATTAAAAAAATAGCTTACACAGTACTTTGTATAGGTAATAAGGAATTGTATGGTTTGCATTTCAACTATTTTTATATTTAATAAAAATATATAATTTATATTAAAATTTTGAAAAACTTTAATTTGTAGCGTAAATTATTTATAGACACAAGTTAAAGGTGTGTTTGTTTGAAGTTTGGATTTTGAGTTGAGATTTGAATAATAAAAATTTTGAATTTGAACAGTCTGATGTGATATAGATAGGTGTTAAATTAATGTTTTGAATGTAAAATTGAATTTTAGTATAATATAAAAACTGAAAAATAAATATTTGATTTGATATTTTTTTTAAAAAAAATATAATAAATAGTGAAAATCCAAACAAATCCCTCGAACATACCCACCCTGAAAGTTAATTCAAAATATTCCGAAGCAAGAATCGAATCCGATCGAGCCGAGCACAAAAGTTTGGTTAAGGGGTGGAAGTATAAAAAGGTGAAAATCTCAAGGACGAGATTGCAAAAAAGAGGAGCTGGATTTTCCATGGTATGCTGTTTTTGTTGGATGTATTTTCCCTCCATATGTCCGAACCAAAAATTCCCTCCCTTGCGTCGTTTTCTAGTCGGCTACCGCTACCCAGCTCGCACGCACCCCCGCCCCGCCCCGCCCCGCCCCGCATATGTATATGCGTATCTTCGCCATGGAATGCTAAAACCCTTGGATGCGCTCTCTTGGATTCTGTTATTCCGATTCCAGTGAATTAATCCCATACCCCATTTTAATGGCTGCCCGTGGAGCGCCGACCCGCGATGCTGCGGCAACGCCTCCGCAGAAGGCAGCGGCGGGGAGTGGCCAGATCCCACACTACCACCACCAGCAGACGCCGCCCACCGCGACGAGGCGCCATCTACCGTTCACGACGATGAAGCCGCCCTTCGTTACCCCCAATGACTATCACCGTTTCTCCAATCCTGGGCGCGCCGCCACCGATCATCTTTCGGAAACTATTGTCGTAAAGTCATCTGTGCGTTCACAATTCTGTCACTATATTTGTGGTGTTAAACTATTGTTTGGTTTGCTTTAGTGTCTGTATTCTTGTGCTACTGGCTTTTGTGAATTCAGTGGTTTTTGTTATTTGGGGATTGGCTGATGCTGTAGACTGAAATTTCAATTGTTAAAACATAGGAAGTGTAGTCATTGAGCATCGAGATTTCCTGGATTCCTATCCGCACAGATCTGTATAATTTACCACATAAGGAAGGAAGAGTATTAGATGGCTTATTAGTCTCTTACAGATAGGTTTTGCCAATAAAAACCTAAATGTGCTCTCAAGTTCTTGGAACTTTAATCTTTTGAGCTTGTTATGATCTATATTTTGCCGTTGCCTCGAGTTCTTTATGCAACTTTTACTATCCCCAACTGCATTGCTCTTTGCTGCTATAAGGACACAATTTTAAGTGAACCTAAATGGCATTATGGGCAGAATCAAATAATCTGTGTTTCTGTTGATGTCTACTGAAATGGTGTTTCTCAGCCTTTGAAACGGAAGACTGGGTACGAAAATGAGGTGGAATCCAGTGAGAGGACAGCAAGTTCAGGATACAGTGATATGAATATAAGCCCATTGGGTACACCTGTGTCTGGTAAAGGAGGAAGGACAAATGGCCGTTCAAAGGTCACCAAGAACAATAGATCCATACCGTCAACCCCAATTTCTGGAATTGGTGAGAATTCTCTCATACATGAGTTTGGTTTCCAACTCTGGAACTTAAGCTGCATACGAAACATCCACTATAGTTTTACTCCCAATAACGATATCTTGTTGAATATGCAGATGTTTCATCCTCACCTACAAATGCTGGCAGTTGCCGCTATGATAGTTCCTTGAGTAATAATGCCTCTCTACATTTTGGTTTTTACCATTTTTGAAGTGGTTGATTAACAAGCATAATGTGGTTCTGAACCTTGCAATGCTCTTCAGGTCTTCTTACAAAAAAATTTATCAATTTGATAAAGCATGCGGAAGATGGAGATCTTGATCTAAACAAAGCAGCTGATACTTTAAAGGTAGTTATGATTAAAATGAGGTTCTTTTGTAAGGATTAAAGAATAATTAGATTTCTGCTATGCAGGTACAAAAGAGGCGGATATATGACATAACGAATGTGCTTGAAGGCATTGGCCTTATTGAAAAGAAGCTTAAGAATCAAATTCATTGGAAGTATGTCCTTTATACTGGATATGGTAATGACTCTACAGTAATTTTGGGTAATATAATGAGACTTTGTGTGATTCACCAGGGGAATCGATCCTTCAAGACCTGGAGAACCGGACAATGATGCTACTCTTTTGCAGGTATACAAGAGAAAACATGCTTTCCTTGAATTCTTTGTGTTAAATATGGAATCAAGTGCTGATATTGGTGATTCTTTATTGCGGTAGATCGTGATTGGTGATGCAGAGGTATGAACCATCATTGATGTTGTTCTCTTGTTTTCATCTGCAGGCAGAAATTGAGAATCTTTCCATGGAAGAAAAAAGTGTGGATGACCAAATAAGGTGCATGATCAATGGTCAATTTCTTTGTAAACAAATGTTTGCTGTCATTTGTTTAAATATTCCATTGTCGTAATAATGTGACAGGCAGATGCAGGAAAGATTGAGAGATTTGAGTGAAGATGAAAACAACCAAAAGTAAATATTCCATCTTAATTACATGCTTACATCCCATGAAAAGATTTGAAGCATTATCTGATCAGCTATGCCCTGTTCAACTTCGATTGTTGTAGATGGCTTTTTGTTACTGAAGATGACATTAAGAATTTGGCCTGCTTTCAGGTTCATTTCTTGTCCTGTAGTATTTACACATGACAATATTTGCTCGGAGGATGTTTTTAACTCATTTTATGCCTTATTTCTGACAGAATCAAACCCTCATAGCTATCAAAGCTCCACATGGAACCACCCTCGAAGTCCCAGATCCTGATGAGGTTCACATTTAAGACAACATAATTTGCACAAAGTGTATTCGAGTTGTTTTGATTGTCCAAGTAATTTCTGTTTTATCAATAGGCCATTGATTATCCCCAAAGGAGATACAGAATCATACTAAGAAGCACAATGGGCCCGATTGATGTTTACCTTGTCAGGTATCACTCCAACTCCTTTGATGAGTGAAAATATTTTATTAATCATGGTAATTTCCAAAAACTGTTTTATTCTGAGTGTCTTCCTTTTTTTCATTAAGCCAATTTGAGCAGTTTGAAGAGATGAATGGAGCTGCACAATCTACAAATACGAGTCTGGCGCCAAGTTCTGCATCAAATGAGAATCCAGCCATTGAGGGGTCTCACTTGGCCAACACTACAGCACAACTCGTTGTTCAGGGACAAGACATCCATGATTCCAACTCAGAATTCATGGCTTCTCTAGATCATACCGGGGGAATCACTAAAATTACGCCCTCAAACATAGATGTAAGTAGTGCCATTGTTGACTTTGCATTCATTTTGCATACTTTTGAAGAATATTCATTAGAGAAGCCAAGAAGAAGTGTTAGCTCATACTTATCTGATATAGTAATGAAATTCGTCGTTTTCAGAATGATGCAGACTATTGGCTTTTAACAGAGGGAGATATTAGCATCACGGACATGTGGAATGCAGATTGTATCCTTCCCTGCCAATGCTCAATCTATTTAAATAAATATTGTCGATACGCTTGTAGTTCTTAACATTTTGTTGATGTAGCTGGAAATGATTGGGGTGACTTACATCTGCTTCAAGAAGAGATGCAAATGGCAGCCATTGGTACACCAGGAACCCATTCTCCGCAACCCGGTGCCCCCGATTTGCCTCCTGCTGCTGACATGGCGCCATGACGGTCAACATTGTATAATTTGTTTAATCATACAATCTGATTTTGATTCATGCTGCATTCCTCATCCTCCTCATTAGACAGACTTCTATATCGAAGAATCAAGAGGCGAGAAGAACAGTGGGAGCAAGTGATCCCTCAGGATTGATTAAAGCTCCCACTTGATCATATTGGTGAAACCAATGTTCGATCTTTACATGTTGTATGAGATGAGATGTGATGGATTGTCTGAAAATAGATGTGGGCTGCGTTGTGCTGTTTAATTGACATTATTGTACAAGCTGATCGATACCGATATTACATTTGTTTCCCCTCATGATGTATTGACTCAAATACAAGGTAAAAGTTAAAATTGAAGCACATCATATGTACATCTTGTGACTACAATCTTTAGATTGATTCATTTAATTATAGAAGCTCAATGAACCATCAAGAACAAAGTAATTTTATTTCATCACAATAAAAATGAATCACTACAAGAGTATATATTACAATAAATTGGACAACAAATCTGATTATTTATGTCCTAATATTGATCTCCAAACTATAAGTTCAACCTTGTATAACCATATACAAGGTAATTAATTCATCGGATCCATATGCCGGTCGAGATGCTACAAATTAAAATCATTCGTAGTGCTCGCGACATAAGTAACAAAACCACCATAAAATAACAACTCGAAACCACATTGTAAGGCCAATATCAGGTAAGCTCGATACATTCTGTCGATATGGATTGGATAACAAAAATTAATTAATTGGCTAACATACCGTATTGAAAATGAAAAACTGAGAGAAGGGATGACGATGGAGGAAGCATTGCATGAGACTTGGAGGATACAGAGGGATATATTAATTATTAGTATGATGGAGGAAGCAATATTTGTAGTGTCAGAAACACTTGTAACTCTTGTTCACGACTTCTTCTCCATCAAACCCTAGATATCATTTCTGACATAGCGAAGAAACACCATGGCTTCAATCCATCAGTCTCTAACAAAGGTCTGGAAACTTCATCAGTTCTGCAAGAGAGAGACAAGCAGCTGACGTTTTCGGTGAAGACAATAAATGAAACCTCGGTATGTCGGAAATAAGAAGTACCTGTGATGACATCGAGGATCCATGGCGTCTGTCAGAAATCGGTAGTTGAAATCACTTGGAAATACCTATGCCACCCATGCCAACTAGGGCAAGACGAATCTGCAACACCTGTACAATGTGCAGATGCTTCTGACAAAAGAATTATCGTCTTCGTCGTCATCTTGTCGATCTTCTGGCCACCAATCATGAGATCGGATTATTCCGACAATAGAGAGGAAGTTTTCAAAGTTGTCTTCCTCCCAGGAAAACTTCACAGTAGTGTGTAGTAATTCGTAGTGCTGCTGAATCAATGAGGTCTGGAAAATGGCAGATTTATAGACCCAAATTCACCCTTAGATATATTTATTATTACTGTTATTTTTATTATCTTTTACTACTACTACTACTACTTATTGAATTTATCCACAGATTCCTTCCTCCTCTTGTCTTAAATTTTATTCAACACGTTGCGGAATATATACGTACATAAATTATATATATATATATATATATTGTATTATATGAACCATGATGGGACAGGAGGGGTAATGTGTCCAGGAATTGACTTGGCTTGCCCTAACATTATTATACTCACTCCATTCCAAACATTGTGCAACATTTATGTTTGATACAAAAATTTATATTTTTTATTTGAGTGATGTGATGGAATAAAGTAAAATATATATTAATACATATATAAAAATATTATTAATTATTTCTAAGGGTGTTAATTTATTTAATTTTATTATTATTTTCAGGTTCATATATGTATAATCCAGCTGTCGTAGGGGAGTTGGAGGATAGGAGCCTTTTTTTTGTCTTTTCACATTTTCTTTATCAGTTGAAAATTTCAATTCTCGTTCCCTCTAGCTTGTTGAGTTTTCTAACAAACATGTATGTATTTATGTATGTATGTATCAGTCATCTGTCAAAGTCTTCGCCATCACATTATTAAAATAGAATAGGAATTAAACCCATTATTAAAATTAGAAAATAATATATCTGCTCTCTTAGATAAAAAGAAATAAAAAAATAATACAACTGTGAATTGAACAACCACCAAAGCGGAAGTGATCATTACGCTGATTGGTGACTTGGTGATGGCGTAGTGCTATTATTATTATTATTATTATTATTTATTTATTTATTATTATTATTATAAATTGGGTCACGAACACGAACACGAATACGAAGGAACGATTCAAAGCGATGATGAGAAGAATTCAAATTTTAATTAAGTATCAACTAGGGGACCAATAATTAATACTATTTCCTTAATTAAATTACGATGATAACAATACTATACTCATGAGTGTAGCATTCCTCCAGTCTGGACGGATAGCCAATTTAAGATTAATTAATAGAAATTTGAGATGTTGTCATTGATCATATCTTTAAGAATGTATTTCTGAAAATGATGGTTACTGACGTTATGAAGATAACAAGTAAAGTTGTAAATATATTACATTAAATCAAAAAGAAATGTGAATTATCTTGAATGTGTTCAAGATTGCCTTTTTGGCCTTATAAAATTAACGTGGTGACAAATGATGGTAGTAAATATTTTATAGCCAAATAATTTTGGGCATTCACTAATTCATTAATTAAAGAAGAAGAAGAAGAAATATAAATATAATCATATATATATTCCCTGTCGAGATAATTAAAAATGTGAATTTTGTTACATCATTTGAAAGCCCAAATCTCCGTCACCATAAATTCGTCATCAGGAAAGATTCAACACTATCCATAGTTTTTTTGTTTTCTAGCTAGTGTATATATATATATATATATATACTAATTATTAAATTACTACATCGTATATTCATTCGTATGTACGTCGCTATTGATCTAATTAAGGTGGTATTTGACGAATTCCAATCTAGGAGGAATTCAATTCAATTCAAAAAAAATAATAATAAAATACATTATATACATGGCTTTCATTAATTACTTACAAGACAAGTCGGGTCAAATTAAGTAACTAGTGTCCGTAGGGTGGTTCTTGGCTGAGTTGTTGGCATTAAATTAATCAGCAATAATATTATATGCGTCATATATGACAAAGATAGAAAGAAAAGGACAGATGTATACATTTATTATGGATCATGGATGGATGAATTCTTGATAGAAAGAAAGGTTTCCGGACAGAAGAAAACCATCTCCAGGTAGTCAAACACCAACAATGGTTCCACTTATATTGGGCCCATATTTGGGCTGAACGGCCCAATATTATAATTACAAATACAATACACCACCTACTACTACTACTACTACTATAAGTTATTCTGGAAAATGTGTAGTGATGAAAATTTGTAAAACAAGTAGTTGCTTGAATACAAATAACTATTGATTGTTACAGAAACAGAGTTGGGAGTAGGATACGACCTCTAGAGACAGACATGAGGGGGAATTAGCTTTCCTGGGTTCATGATGTCATTAGGATCCAAAGCAGCTTTGATCTTTTTCATGGTTTTCAAGTTCTCAATTCCAAGTTCTTTTTCCAGATACTAAAACAAAACTCATTGATATCAGAACCACCAATGGAGGAGCAAATATTATATGTATATATATAGCCACCGATGTGGTTTGGTTACCTTCATTTTCCCAGTGCCGACACCATGTTCGCCTGTGCAAGTCCCTGCTCAAGAAAAACATTGAATGATTTTCAGAACCTGATGATGGTGGTGGTGTTGATTTTTAGAGATTCTAATCGAGTTGTGTGTGTATGAAATGGAAGGGAATTTAATTGGTTGCGATATACCGTCCATGTCCAGAGCCAAATGCACCATGAAGTGGTTTAACCTCTCAGCCTCTTTTCGTTGTTCATCATCCTTGGGATCGAACAAAATAATTGTGTGGAAGTTCCCGTCGCCAGCATGAGCAATGACTGTGCTGCAAAGCATGGATGTTGCATTAGGATTAGCAGCTACTAAAAAACTAAAAACTTTGTGTTAATAGTTAGAGATCTAATACCATAATAAAGTCGAAGCATCTAATTCTTGTTTGGATCTGGATATTATTTCCGCAAGCCGTGATAGAGGAACGCATACATCCTGCAGTACTTTAATAAAATTCTTCTATATATTACTCACTGATTGCACAAGCAGCAGATCACTGCCTGCCACCCGATGAAACTGAAAATGGACATGCATGTCCAAATAGCTACGCACACAGAATAAGGAATATGAAATGTATATATATTATTATTCTTCTTCTTCAGAGTAGGATTCACAAAAATTCAGTGAGATCCTCCAGGAATTCCCAATCTCTTTTTCTTTCTATAATTAGCTATATTTCATGAAACCCAACAATTTCACAAAGGAAAGAACTAACCGTTGTCATTGCCTCAAAGTTCGGTGCCATGGCAAAGCAAGCCCAAAGTGCTTCCTTTCTTATCTACAAGAAAATTCCAGTGAGTCAGCTTAATTAGATTAGATCAGTTTTTGAACTGCATCGTCTTGTATCTGAAACTTCAGAAGTCCACTCATGATTGGATCAATTTGGGTGTCATGACATAAAAAAGAGTGCTGTTTTGAAGTACAAACCAGTAAATAGCTATCCAAATACAGCCCGGTGTATGCATTTTAGAAGCGGTAGGCAATATTGTAACTTATAAGTTAGTAATATACAAATTGGTTCAGAAGCTTATGTGCAGGATTGTGCATGAGTTCGCTTGCAGTACTCAATCTAAATCATGTTAGGGATTACACAATATTGGACAAAAGAACAAGGAAACAAATGGTGTGTTGCAAAACAACCCTATCTTCAACCCTTGTGTTAGGGATGGGAGTGACAGTTTTGATCAAGCAAATTCACAGCTGAAAGCTGCAAATGGATTTTACTTACAAGAGGTCTCTACAAATTATTAAAGATATCAACATAGAGTACAAATGAATAACAAATTGTAAATTAAAGGCTACACTGGTTTAGGATGCCATTTCAAAGAGAACATGCCATAGCAGTAACTGATTTGAAATTAATAGATTTCGAATAGCCTTCAATGTGCGGGTGTACCTTCCAAAGTTCCTTTTTAGCTTCAGGTTCCTCTGTGAACACAAAATCTGAGCCATTGTGCTCTGAAGCTATCTTCTGAACTATTAGTGTCTGTTCGCGTGAGTATGCTTCTGTGAATATACAGAATGAAACCACCATCAGAGATCAAAATTCAAAAGCATGTGGTTTTAATTGATGACTGAAATCCATACAAGTCCCATAGAGGATGTCTAATCAATAGGAGCTCCACTACCTTGAAGCATACTTTTGATTTTCAGTAGCCTAACCAAATTTTAGCCAGGTATTTAGCAGTTGATAGTAGTACAAACCAATCAAAAAAGTCTCACACTATACTTGTGGGGAAGAAAGAGCAAAGCCGGTAAACATATAAACCCCCAATGAAATAAGAAAAAAAAGGATTATGAGATCATCTTAAATGCTAGAAGAACAAAAGGTATATGCATGGGCAAGAGAGACACCATTCTTCACCTGTGCCAATAAATTCAAACATCAAGGTCGGAACTTCAGGCAAATTTTTCCCATTTGCAAAGTTGATTGCCCTCACTTGAACTTCATCCAGAAGTTCCACCCTTGATACCTGCCATTAGAACAGGAAAAATACATGAGATAAATGATGACAAATTTGGTAAAATAATTTTTCATGTTTCCAAAATATGTTTCAACCACATGCAGACTTGCAGTGCAAGTGCGAGTCAAAATTTCACCTTTCACCGAGGAACTTCATAATGGAAGAAAAGGAAGGATGCCATGCCACATGTTCATTTGAATATGCAACATACACTAACTGTGCTAACTGCTCTTTCAATTTATTATTATTTTTTTTTTTACTTTACACAACAAGTTGCTCCAGCAATTATCAAAGAATCAGACATAGCATGCAATTGATATAAAAAAAAAAGTTCATATGCAAGGCATGAAATGTAGAATCAAAAGGTTTTTATTAGCTTGGTGAACCCCTGAAATAAGTAGACATTGTAGGAGATCACATTTTTCTTGTTATCAGGACCACTTTTGAGGTTCAAAAAATTGAACACGAGATAGAGAAAGAGTTTGAAGAATTGGAACAACTAATGAATGTGGCTAGAAATAATGGTAAAGCGTAAAATTGACAAAATGGTTACTCAGTTTCCTCACCTGGATGCCAGATAGCATAGTTGCAATAGCAACATCAGCTGCATCTTTAATTGTAGGAAAGTTACACATTGCTACCTGTCAAATGTTTCACAATATAGAATGATTATTCATTCAACTCAGCATGGAACTTCATGATAAACTATCATATTTTTAGCAGAAATATAAATAAATATAAAATGATGTATCTTCATATCAGCTTGAATTTGGCATGAGGTAGCCATGTTTTATGATTAGAGTGCAATGAGCTCAAACAGTGCCCTCCATCTATTGGTCTTGTCGATTATGGATTGGAATGAAGATTTGACTACTACAGCTAAGATAACCTCCATCATTAATTGTACCTGATTTGAAAGTCATGAAACACCTTCCCAGCCATGACTAACAATTACTAAATTCAAGTAAAAGGGAACGAACACATCAAGTATAAGGGAAATACCACCGAGCATTTGGGAATCTTTTGGAGACGTAATGTAACTTCTGTTATAACCCCCAAAGTTCCTTCACTTCCAATCATGAGTCTTGTTAAATCATACCTACAAATTAACAAATTTATACAAGTCTATTTACATTGTGAAGGTCATCTAGAAATTAGAAAATGATTAAATTAATGCAAAACAAGGAAATGCTAACTATAGAAAACAAGACCACATGCAACCCTAACTTTATCATGTAAGACCACATGCAAATTGCTGGGGGGGGGGAAGGCTTAACAAGAATCTTTTATGAAATGTAATTGTCTGATATAAGCTGACATTGTGGTCAATGAGCACAGATACAATGAATTATCTCACATAATAGTTTACAAATTTTGAATTATGAGAGGAAATAGATCCACACATTTATATATCAACCTAATACACAAGAGAAAGGGAGCATACAGATGAAGCTAAAATAATAGGATGCCATGGAAATTAAACACTCTAGAGATTCTGAACAAGAAACAGACCCTGCAGCACTTTTTCTGGCACGAGATCCAGTCTTGACAACCTCTCCATTGGCTAAAACAGCCTGAAAAGTATGTATCATAAGAAAATTCATACTCAAAACTTTCACCATCTAAAAGACAAGTGTAGAATGCAAACCTTGAGGTTAATGACATTTTCACGCATGGTGCCATACCTACATGCTAGAAACAATTAAGATAGCCAAAGTAATTCCATATTTAGAATTCATGTGTCAAGATTTAAAAGAAGCAATTTATGCCATGATCCATGAAAGGGAGTAGCTGGTAATGCAGAAAAGGGAAAAAGAATGTCTAGTGAGAGTTTAATGGTTCCTCAAACTAAATAGCAATAGATGCATGTTGTTGAAAAGCTTGAGCCAATCTACAGGTCTTAGCAAAAGCTATCAACTGATAATTGGTTATGGTTAGAAATTACAATCATCCAGAATTCATAACTATGAATGTAGAAAGCACTAAGGAACCACATGCACAATAAATTTTATTTATGCTAGGACTTTGGAGCAAAGAAACAACTACCTTACAGCTAAGGAACCCGAACATCGTGTAGCACACATTCCACCAATGGTTGCTCCTGGACCTGTGAATTAGATAATACATATAGGCCATCAATGTCTAAGAAGTCAAGTTGTAAAAAGGCAAGAAATAGGAGAAATATAATTTGATTGTATCCTTATTATTTATACAAGAGGAAAACCACAATAAGATTTTTAGGAAAAATAACATAAACTCATATCACTTTAAATGCAACCTTTTAACTTGATTACATAAGTTGCTTAAATTGTTTATCAACTTAGCTACCTAGTCGTTGTCCTCATAGAAATCATGTCATTAACAATAGAAGAATTAACTTATTCTCTTAAATTCATCGTGTGTCATAAGACCTGCATATGGAAAAACCTTACCAGGATCTAGAGGGAAGAATAATCCGTAAGGTTCAAGATACTCATTAAGCTCCATCCACCCAATCCCAGGTTCAACAACCACATCCATATCCTTTACATTTAAAGATATGACTTGCTGAAACAGAGTTTGGAAGGTATGTGCATCGATTAGTACCAAGTACTACCACATTCATTATTACAATTTCACAATTGGAAACTGAACCACTTGCATGTAACATCATACTGAAAGAAGGAGAAGAGAAAGGTCAAATAATTTTCGAAATATAGCATATCACACAAATAAAGAAAATGAAAAAAAGAACTGAAAAAAAAAAAACAATCTTGTTCCCAAAAGGGTAACAATGTAAAGCAGCCTAAGGGGTGGGAGAAAACCCAAATCAAACTCCTAAACATCAAACCAAATTGAACTGACCATATGTTCGGTTAACCAGAGGAGTTAAATTCAAAGCACAAATACCAATGCATATTAATTTGTATGGTGCAAGCCAAGTTGGCCTTTAGGAACTTTTTATGTCAATTAACTGAATTAAACAGAATTCTCATATATACTGCTAGTCTTCTAAATACTATAAATAACACAAGGGAGAAAACTTTTAAAGACCAAAAAGAGGGAAATGGGTTGTTTGGCCCATTTTTGTTCCGATGGCCAGGCGAAACAACCCTATAATGGCTTACCACCCCATATAGTTATAACATCTACAGATTAGTAAACACATTTACAGTTTTGGGATTATAATGTTGACACACCCTACTCATTTTTGGGATTATAAAGTTCATTGCTACTCTTACTTTCATTTGTGTCATGTCAATGCAAACTCCACCACTAGGTGATAATGTATGGCCTTCAATTGACGTGGCTCCACCATATGGCACAATAGGAACCTAGTAACAACATACCAAATTTGAAGAGAATGTCAGCTTTGCTTCATTAGATATTGATAAACTGATTATTCTTAATATACATTGAATGAATCCAAAAGAACAAATTAGAATAACATGCCAAACCTTATGTTTGTTACATGATGCAACTATCTTAGATACCTCCTCAGTGTTTCTGCACATCAAATAGAAGACAACTATGAAGTCATATGTCAAAAGAGATCAATAAAAGATGCGAATACAGGCTCAAAAGCTGATGATATGCAATCCATCCTTTCTCAACCTGAAGTTATGAATGGTCAATTTAGTCAATCTTTCAGTTTGGAAAAACAAGGAGAGTGTTAAGTCAGCAGCAATTTTTCTTGGTCTGTCAATTCTGGATTCAAATGTTTTGTGCTATTTCTGGAAATCTTTTGGTATAGAAAGATTTCCGAAAAAAAAAAAAAAAAAAAAAAAAAAAAAAAAAAAAAAAAAAACTATTCTATTCACAAGTTAAAACTATGCAGAGGAAAAGCATACAATATTCCATTACAGAAACTTATATGAATCAACAGAAGTCAATCTGAATTCTACCTTGGGAAAACAACTATATCAGGAATATTCACTGCCAGGTGGAAGCTGTTCTGTGGCTTCCCATGGAAGTACCTCTCATCATAGTCCATCGTCATATTGTCCTGCATTTGATATGTTCAAGCTTATCTCCTAGAGAATCAAGACATTGCACTTCAAGCAGCAATAAGTATGCATCAAATTATTCTAACCAGCATGAGAATTAGAAATGCATAAGAAGTGAAGGAATATCTACTATAAATAACTTCACCGCTAATTAGCAGAGGATGGAATGTGAAATTTTAAACATTGATAAATACCTTGCAGATTGTCTTTATTTCTTCAAGAAGCTCTTGGGGAACTGGTCTAGAAAGACTTTTTACCAAGTATTGTGTGCTATCTTTGCCACCCATACCATGATTTCTGAATTTTCTGTCAAATTGGAAATGCCATATGAGATTCAAAAACAAAATAGACATTTCCCTGTTTTTAACTTAAAAAATCCACAAAAGTTTTGTAACTTTACACTGCAATCAAACCCACACATTACAAAAAAAAAAAACCACTTTCATTTAGCCATTCAAAAGTAATATGATTGCAGAAAGCATTTCTAAAAAGAGCCCGAGAACTAAAAACAACAATGACCAAATAAAAAAACCGACAAAAGAACAAGATCCTTACGTTTTACGATCATGATTTGGAGCTTCACAGAGTGACGGACCGGCTTCCTGATATGACTGAAAAGCGAGGGTGGCAGTGGACGCAGCAATAGCCCACGGAATCAAAGAACGGGCCGCGACAGTCGATGCACGTGATTTCCGAACATGTTCACTACCGAAAACCTCCGCATCAGCCCTAATCAGCGCCGCGGCCTGCTTGTGAGTAAAGTAGCATCTAAACTTGCTCGAGGAAGAACGCAGGCGGGAGATCCACGAGGAGAACGCCATGGCCGCTAGGACCGAGGATTACGATAGAAGAATTTAGGATAGGATGAATCAGCTGTCGTTTGACTCCCAGTCCCCAATTATAAATACCACGTGGTTTTTGGTCTCGTTTTTTCCAAATATTATATACACATATTCAAATGGATAAAGACTCCAACTATATACTTTCTATTCACGTCATTTTGATTTTATTACTCTCTCCGTCATTTCGTCGTTCGATTGGATACTTATTTGATCGGATATGAATTTTTTTAAAAATAAATAAATAAATAAAAATTGTTATTCAATTGAATGCTTATTAATACGAATTTAAAAAATAAATAAAAATAAAAATTTTTACTTTTTCAAATAAAAAAAAACATTATTTTATTAAAAAGCAAATTTAAATTTAAATTACAACTAAAAGAAAAATATATATATATATATCTATTTCCTTTTTAGAGAGTTTTTTGAACAAATTTTCTATAGAGAAAAATAATACTAATGTAAAAATAGAATATAAATATATTATTAATTAATAATTACAGTAAACACCATACATCATGTCTTCATATCATAAATCCTGCTGCAGCAGGCATGGTCGCCGGCCGGCGGGGATCAGCCAACGGCGACGAAGTCCGGCAGACGGGGCAAGTGGGGTGGAGCCGGAGCCATGGGTCGACGCAGTTGAGGTGGAAGAGGTGGCGGCAGTCCGGCAGAGCTCGGAGCATGTCGCTGTTCTTGTAATCCGCCAGGCATATCGAGCAGCACGTCGCCGTGGAATCTTTATAGCTCGCCTTCGCTTCCGAGTACAGAAGCTTCGGGAACCTGTTCAACGGCGGCGCCGGCGCCGGAGAATTTGTCCGGGGCAATATGGGTGCGGCGGCGGTGTTTCTGGTCCAGCAGTAGGAAACCAATGTCAGGGCGGTGATGAGGACAATAATCCCGGCGGAGACGCCGATGGCGTAGCCGAAGCCGCCGACGCCTTCGGAGCCCAGGGCAGCGCCGGCGGGGGCGGCGGCGGGGGCGCTCATGATGGATGGGATGGGAGAGATCGGAGATGTGAAGGGCACTGTTTGTATGCGTGTTTGAAATTCGAAGGGTTACTAGGTTGTTAAAAGTCAATGCTGACACAAATTTGATAGCTAGCGGGGAAGGGTTTGGGTAGGGTAATTATTATTATTATTATTATTATCATCATTTGACCGGACTGAGTGAGGTAATTACGTGTCTCGGTGTATTTGTTTGGCGGTTGAAATTGGAACGTTAAGTTAGAATGAGATACTAACGGTTAGGTTATTGAGTATAATTTTTAGTTGAATGATCAGTTAAAAACTAATTAAATTTATTTGATAAATTGATTTCAAATAGTTTATTACAATTAAAAAAATAATTTTGAAAAAATTAACGAATACAGATTTTCATGTATGGTGTTTTTCTTTTTTCTTTTCTTTTTTGGCCTCATTTTGTTCCTTTGCATTAATTCACCGTCAGCATCAGAAATTACAAGGCATAAAATTGGGCGCCACTTTCTGCAATGATCGTTTCTGCAATTGAGCAGTAAAATGAACGCCTAAAAACAGTTCGATATCTGCAAATGCGAGCACCATCTCTCGGAGCGCACATTTCGTTCGCCAATTTGCGCACAAGATGTCATGGTAAAGCTGCACTGTCCAATACACCACTTCACAGAAACTATTCCGAGCAATCGAATCGGCCACGGACTTTTGAATTGGAGAGCGCTGATGGTATCATCACGTTGCACAGTAGGCAAAAGCATAAGCAGTATTTGGGGGAGCTCCTACTCTCGCCGCCGCAAAAGATTGGTAATTATATTCGTCGCTGCGAGACAATTCATGCGCAGATAATTTTGTCAGGATTTGAGTCGAATGTGTTCCTCAATAACATTCTTATCACGGTTTATGCGAAGGGTATTGGAACTTTCCAAACTGCCGCCCACCTGTTCGATAAAATGACTGAAAGGAGCTTAATTTCTTGGTCTTCGATGATTTTGGTGTATAACCAAAATGGGTATAATGCAGAGGCTTTGAAGTTATTTAGGGAGTTTAGGAGAAGTAGCAGTGACAATCCAAACGAGTTTGTTTTTGCTACTGTAGTTCAATCTTGTACTGAACTGAGAAGTACCATTAACGGTAGGTACATTCATGGCTGTGTCATAAAGGCTGGGTACAACCAGAATCCTCATGTAGGCACTTCTCTTATTGATTTTTATGCAAAAACCAGTGATTTGGATGCAGCAAAATTCGTTTTTGATGATTTGGGAAAGAAAACAGTGGTCACGTGGACAGCCATTATAATGGGATTCTCCATAAATGGAGAAAGCAATGTGTCACTGAATCTATTCAGGAAAATGGTGATGACTGGTATTGTTCCTGATAAGTATGCTCTTTCCTGTGTCTTGAAGGCATGCTCGATGCTTCATATGCTCGGGTTAGGGAAGCAGGTTCATGCTTTTGTGCTGAGAAATGTCGATAACAATGATGTATCAGTCGGTAATGCACTTATTGGTTTCTATTCTAAATGTGGAGAACTGTTGGCAGGGATCAGAATTTTTCATCAGATGATGGTTAAAAATGTTGCTTCTTGGGCAACAATGGTGTCTGCATATATGCAGAACGGCTTCCATTACGAATCAATGGCTCTGTACAAGGAAATGGTTAGATTAAGGTGGAGCGCAGATGGATTTGCTTGTGCGAGCTTGCTCATTTCTAGTGGTTCTGTTGGGGCTCTGGATCTAGGCAAGCAAGTCCATGCTTACACCATCAAGGTAGATCTTGACACCGATGAATTTGTTACCAACAGTTTGATTGACATGTACTGTAAATGTTATGTTTTAACTGATGCAAGAAGAGTCTTTCTCATCTCTGGAAGATGCACCGCCATCTGTTATGACGCCATGATTGAGGGTTACTCGAGGCAGGCAAGTTTATGCGAGGCCATTGACTGTTTCAATGAAATGAGGCATGATTTAATCTCACCGAGCCGCCTAACATTTGTCAGCCTTCTTGGCGCTTCAGCCTCTGAATTCGTCTCCCGACAGCTCCACTCTCTCGCCATCAGATCAGGTTTCTCTGCAGATAGTTATGTTGGCAGTGCTTTAATAGATGTTTATTCAAAGTGTTCGTCTATTGAAGATGCAGGGCTAGTATTTGAGGAGATAAGCAAAAAGGACATCGTCGTCTGGAACTCTATGTTGTTCGGATATGCCCTCCAATCTGAAAGCGAGAAGGCTCATAAACTGTATTTAGAATTTCTGCGCCTGGGAGAAAATCCGAACCAGCACACATTTGTCGCTATCGTCATGGCTTCTAGCAATCAAGCGAATCTGTTCTACGGCTTCCAGCTTTACAACCAAGCTGTAAAGACAGGATTGGATTCTGATCCCTTCGTTACAAATGCATTGGTGGATATGTATGCAAAGTGCGGAAACAATGCGGCAGCAGAGTCAATCTTCAACAATGCTATCCATCGAGACACTGCCTGCTGGAACTCGATCATATCAATGCACGCAAACTGTGGAGACGCCGAGACAGCCCTCGGCACGTTCAAGCAAATGAAGGCAGACGGCGTGCAGCCTGACTACATCACATTTGTTGCTGTGCTTTCGGCATGTGCGCATGCGGGGCTTGTGGACGAAGGACTTCATCACTTCAGTTCCATGGGTCAATTCAAGATTGAGCCGGGGGAAGAGCACTACAGCTCCATTGTTTCTCTGTTGGGCAGAGCTGGCAAGTTGGACCAAGCTAGATCATTCGTCGAGAACATGCCATTCCAACCCACAGCGCATGTCTGGAAGAGCTTGCTCAGTGGTTGCATAGCTAATGGCAATCTGGAACTTGGCCAATACGCGGCTGAGATGGCGATTTCTTCCGATCCGAGGGATAGCGGGTCGTATGTGTTGCTTTCGAATATTTTTGCATCGAAAGGTATGTGGACGGACGTCAAGGAAGTGAGGAGAAAAATGGAGAGCAATGCTGTGGTAAAAGAAACTGGCTGTAGTTGGATTGAGTTAAACTAAAGATTCAAATAACTAGTAGAGGCTCGAGTTCCCACGTCGTATTCTTGGAGACTAAGCTCATCTGGATCAGCCGATCAGATACATTTTCTCAGCTCATAAATCACTTTGGCAAATGAAAACAATGTTGGTTCTTTCAATTATTTATTTTTTACAGGTTTTTTTTTTAAAAAATTTAATACATTACATACATTTATTATTTTTATATTTTTTATATTTATTTTTTTTTTCATATAAGCTTTTTTATATAAAATATTTTATTGAATGACAATTTTTATCGAAAAAATACAAATTATAAAATTAAGACCAAATAAAGTAAACCGTAACATCCAACGCGATAGCTGCCCAACCGGGTCTGTTTTGTTCGAAAGGTTTTCACAATATTTTATTTTTATTTATTTTTATCTTTTATATTATATTAAAAATAATTATAAATTTAAAATATATCACATCAATATTTATAATAATATATTATTATTATTATTTAAATTTAAAATTTTTTACATCTAAATCCAAACAAACACACTAGTTATTTTTCTTAGGGTGTGTTTGTTTGGAGGATTGGATTTGATTTACACTATTCATCCAATTTTTTTTCCAAAAAATATGAAATCAAACACCTATTTTTTATTTTTTATATTATACTAAAAATTAATTTTACATTCAAAACATCACATCAGCACCTATTTATATCACATCATACAACTATTTAAATTCAAAATTTTTACTATTAAAATCTCAATTCAAAATCCAAACCCCAAACAAACACACCCTTGGTTTATTTTCCCTCCGTGCGATTCGAACCAAAAAATTCCCTCCCTAGCGTAGCTAATCTCTGCAGCGTTCTTCGATCTCTAACTCCGTGCTATTCAATCTCTAGCTGATAGATTCATCCAAATAGTCTCTACATATATTGGGGAATTTCCTTGAGATTCAGTGGTGGTCTTCGAATCAGCCTCGTGTTAAGGTTACCCGCTTCTTATGCGTCTGCGGAGGTCAAGTGGTGTTGATTTCGATTAAGTTTTCTGGTTCGTGGTTTCCGTAGCGAATGATTTTTGTTAAACAATACTGTTTGTACTTGTTTTTGGCTCTCGTGTAGAGATGTTTTGTAATTGTTGTTGGTGTTCTTTACTCCAATTGGCTGGTTTGCCATTAGCGTGTATCGTGCCCTCTCTGGTTCAAGGGTTGTATCTTTCCTTGAGTATTAATGCCTCTCAACACTTTATATTTTAACAGTTTAAGTTGTTGATTAGGTCTTTTTAAAAGATTCTTCATCAATTTAATTAAGGTGCGGAAGATGGAGATCTTGATTTAAATAAAGGCATTGGTCCCATAAAAAAGAAACTTAAGAACCACATTCATTAGAAATATCTCCCTGTTGCTCTGTTGAATTTAGGAATGCCACCATTTTAAGCTTTTATAGTGGATATGCTAATGACTCTGTACAATAGTTTTGGGTAACATAATGAGACTCCGTGTGGTTCGCCAGGGAAATCTATCCTTCAAGACCTGGAGAACTTAATGATGGTGCCACTCGTTTGCAGATATATTAGAAAGAACATGCTTGCTTAAATTATTTTCCTTTGCTCTGTTGTTCTTGTTTATATTCTTTTTAAGATATGTAATATAAATGTTGATATAGGTGTTCTTTTGTATGTTAGATTTTTTATTGTTAATGTAAATATTTTCATCATCGTTTATGTTGTTTTCTTGTTTTCATCTCAGGCAGAAATTGAGAACTTTTTTTGTGGAAGAAGTGGATTAAGAAATAAGGTGCATACCAACGGTCAATTGCTCTATGATTTTTTTTTTGCTGTCATTTTATTTAAATATTTCCTTCTCATTCTAATGTGACAGGCAGATGCAGGAAAGATTGAAAGATTTGAGTGAAGTTGAAAAAAACAAAAGTAAATATTCTGTGTCTTACATCACTTGAAGATTTGAAACATTTTCTGATCAGCTTTGGTTCTTCTTTAACATTGATTGTCATAAATGGTTTTTGGTAACTTACCATTTGTATCTCTTTGCTCAATAATCAAACAGAGAAGGTGGGGCAGAAAAAACCAGTGGAGATGCAATCAAAAATCAGTGCATTCTTCAAATCTTTGACTCCTCCTCCTGATTTGCCTCCACTTACTTTGTTTAGTGATGATCCTTCAAATTTTACAAATGGGTCAGAAATTACCGTTACCTACAAATGCAAGAAGTTTAATGCCGAAAGGTAAATACTGTCATCTTGTTCTTCCTTTTTCTTTTTATGAATTTTATAAATGCAATCTCTCTCTCTCACTTTTATACACCACTCGGATGCAGTTTAAGTTTGGTTCAATTCTAACTGCAAAATTTTACATTTTATATCTGTGTGTTTTCATGGTTCCTTTCGTTTTCAGCTCGATTACTGGGTGCCTAAATATTTCAATTACACCAGAAGAAATTAGTTGAAGAGTTCAGTTTGAGGACTACTCTAATCTATACTATATTTCTTTCATTATATAACATATTCAGATATTTGAAACTCACATGTTATATGCCATTTCTTCGGTGTTCGCCTTTTATTCTGCACTATTAGAGTGTTTGATTCCAGGTCTCTTTGTTTCACTTTGAAGTGTTCAGTGATTTGCCTAGACTAGCTTTAGATGCCCTTAAGTTACATCATGTAAAACTCAAAAAGTTACATGGATATATATTTTAGTTCTTGTAGTGAGCTTGATAGTGAATTTACCAACAACGAATCAAAGGAATGTGATTCTAACTTCACGAAGCTGGACCACGCCAAGTGCGGAAAGGTTCTGAATAAGAAGAGGAAATATGCACAGTTGCATTTGGAGGTTGGCCAGTCTGATTTTCTGTTGCATTCATGTTCTGCATGCGGATTCAAGTATGCTCCGGGTGATAGCACTGATGAAAAGGTTCACAAGACATTTCACAAAAACTACACTCATGGGATACCTTTTAAGGTAATATGAGGAATTAATTGTTTTATATTTCATGTTATTTATATAATCACTATATTCTAAAACTTTGTTTGCGGTGCATGAGGGATGGCGCAACGAAAGAGTTGTAGAGTCACTGGAAGCGGGGCGCATCATTTTGATACAAAATGGCGATCCACCTCCTCAACAAAACAAGGTACTGAGTTGAGAAGGACTTGGCTTTCGGGTTTTTATGTATTTTATATGGAATTGTGATGGATTGCATAATAAAAAATTGAAACCAAACTCCAAAAAAACATAGCCTTATTCTTTGTATTTGAGGAATGGACATCAATATTTTTGAGTTGCAGGTTCAAGAAGTTGTGCAAATGATGGAAATGGAGCTTGGAGATGGATGGATACTTAATCAGCACTGTAAGGTAACCAAGCTAAGGATATTGATTGATCACAATTTCCATTCTCTTCATTCTAGACTTGTGGTTGCTTTCATGGTTTTAAATTTGATGATTGTCAAAATACAAGACTATCTACTTCAACTGAATCATGGCTACTGGTTGCATGCAAATTTATGTAATCAACATACTATCAGGTATATCTATACATCTCGTCACAGAGAGTGTCTGGTTGTCTTGTTGCTGAACCAATAGACAAAGCCTACAAAATTCTCTCAAGTACACCCAATGAAACATGTAATACGATTACAAAGGCAAAGAGGAGCTCAACTACTCTTCAATTCGGCAATGTCAGTCTCCAGAGGGAAATCATCAGAAGAAACCCTGTCAAAAGTCCTGAAGAGGGGTTCAACAGTGATGGAGTGATTTTGTGCAAAGAGGAGGCAATTCCTGCTCTTTGTGGCATTAGAGCCATTTGGGTCACTACTGCCAATCGAAGAAAGCACATAGCCAGCACTCTACTGGATGCAGTGAAGTAAGTTTCATCACTCTTAGCATTTTAGTAGATTCTTTTAGCTTACTGGATGCAACTATTGTTGAGCTGTTAAGCTTACTTACTATGTATGCATGCAGGAAGAGTTTCTGCACAGGCTTGATTCTCAATGACACACAGGTGGCATTTTCACAACCCACCTCACTTGGAAAGGCTCTGATATCTAGTTATACGAGAACCGGCAGTTTCTTGGTCTATACAACTGGTAGGTAGGTAGAATGAACTAGATTCTAAATTATAGTCTTTCATATATTGTCAGATATCTGGAGTTGTAGGGCTCAAATTATATTGTCAGATACATACATACTGAAACATGTGGAAGTCTATTTTTAATAAATGATTTTCACTACAGACTTAACCATCTGGTTCATGTGCCCAACTTGTGCGAGACATGTTGAACAGTCAGTTTGGTATTTCAATTCAATTTTTTAACAGTTTAACTTTTCATGTGCACATTCTATTGAAGAGAAAGATGCATTGTGAGAAGGTGTTTCACTGAATGAAAATCAATTTGATTTTCTGAATCTCCCTTGTGCCTTCAATAAAAAGCACTCGACAAAACACATGGTAATGTCTGGTGCTCTGTGACTAAAGCGCGACTTTAGTTTTACCACACTCATCTATAATTGCAACGTTGTCGTCTTTATTTGGAGTCTTAAAAGACGTGTTACCCGTGGGACACGCTTTCCTTGTAGATTGAAACTCCCCTTTTAAGATTGCGGTACGGTCTCAGAATTTATAACATAGATTCTAGAAGTATTGGGGTATGAAGCAATTACGAGTAACTTGAAGGGTAGCTTTGCTATTAATAGTTTTCACGGGCAGCCCAGCGGTTGCGCAGCCTTTTCAAACTATTCCCAGGAAAAGGATACAATAAGCCACCCGCGCCGTCCCGCCGGTGGACCAACCAATAAATTCACAGCTGCGCAGTCTGGATTTCCGAATTTGCCCATTTCTCTATCATCTCTGAAACCATGGAAATCCGAGGGGTTTTTATTCTCTGTTGTCGATAGATTTTCGCGATACCGGAAGCAAGTCTGAATGTAGAAGAAAGAAAATTCCTGGAGGAGAACTAGCGGAATTTTTCTAGGTTTCAACTGGCGCTAGAGTTTTCTTTCCATCGGTTTTTTTTCCTACAGGAAATTTGCAGGTTTTGGAGCCGAGAACTACCTCCAACTTTCTCGGGATTTACTATTCCGTGAAAGATTTTTATGTTCATTTTATGGTTACTGTTTTTCTTCCAACCGACAAGGTAACTGAATGTATGGATATGGACGTACTACAAATTTGATACATTCTATTATTAGCTGTAGTTTCAGGAATACTGTACGGTTTTAGTTTATACTATATGGTTTTTGGATATTTGGGGATGTTGCAGTAATGAAAAATGGATTCGAAGTCGGTTGATTTTTTAGTTTTAGCTGGAATTTAGGGGTGGAACTGGAAATTTGTCCATGACCTGAAGGGATCGATTTAGCATAGATAAAAGGAGGTTTTGTAGCTTTTGCATTTCTGTGAACCTGCATAATTTCTTTCTGTATTTACTGAACGCTTGGTCAATGGCATCTGAGTGTTCACCGCCATCAACAGACCTTTTAAAATGCTGCAACTGTAAGTGCAGCTCTTCAGTCATGAAGAGTTCATTTTCAGGAACGCGCATTAGGTCTGTGAAGCGTAAGCACGATGCATTCGAGGAAGAAAATGGGTTCTCTATTCCAGGGCTTGAGGTGCCACAAAATGCCCGTGTAGAGATAGGAGATGAATGCATGGCACTTCGAGAAATAGTCAGCAATCAGCAGCAAACTATTCAGGATCTCATTTCCGAGCTTGAGGAGGAGAGGAATGCTTCTTCTTCTGCAGCCAATGAAACTTTGTCTATGATTCTGAGGCTGCAGAGGGATAAGGCGGAAATTCAAATGGAAGCTAAGCAGTTTAAGAGGTTTACTGAGGAAAAAATGGCACATGATCAGCTGGAAACTTCGGCATTGGAGGATTTGTTGTATAAGAGGGAGGAGGTCATGCAAGCACTTGCATGGGAGCTGCAGGCCTATAAGCATACAATGATAAGTTATGGGCTCACAGAGGCTGAGATCGATGGCGACGCAAGTATGGATATGAGCTCTAGGTTGCATGAAAATATGGAAGGTGACCTTCCTTATGGGATATACCCTCCTATCAAGTGTTATCCAAATGAATCCCACACCTATGAAAATGATGGTGGTGAAACTGAGATTGACAAATATGTTTTCAAGGAAACTCCATGTGTTGAGGACCAAAATTCTCCGATAATTGTTAATAATGCCCTTGAGGAGACACAACTTTCATCTACTCATTCTGATTCAAGGAAGGAGGGTGATACAAGAGAAGCTTCAACTAATGGTATTGTGGATGCAAAGGGTTCAGTTGCTGTTAGTCATGATGAATATATGAGAGCATCAGGAGAACCATTAAATCATTCTGATGGTAGAGATGTAGAGATCCATAAGCTGTATGCAAGGCTTCATGCTCTTGAAACTGGTAGAGAATCAATGAGACAAACAATTATTTCTCTAGGTACAGAAAAGGCGCAAATGGTATTGTTAAAGGAGATAGCTCAGAACTTCTCCAAAGAAATTTCTCCAGCAAGGAGAATGCCTGTGAGAGACCATGCACTTGTTGGGAATTTCTCCTTCATGTCAATGTTCAAGGTGATACGTATACTGTAGTTTGTTCTCTTTACCTTGGTAACTTCATCGATTGAATGTATTAGTGTTACATTTTACATGTTGCTGTCTGAACTTTTGTTTCTTACATCGTTCATTACATCAATCTTGTTACATCGAGGCAATTCCTCGTGCACTGTATATGTCCTATAATACCACACTTGCAGATTAGTGCACAATAGCATTCCTCTTCACCCATCTTAGGAAAAATGAAAGGCAGCATAGCCAGTACCTTCCTTTCCTGTTTCCAGTTAGCCATGTGCTCAGTTATCTTTTAGTCTTTTGAATCCAAAGATCTTTTAAATTGAATAAACTCTTGTTGAAATGCTATTGTAAAACATGGGAAAATTTCTGTTTTTCATAAGTATGCTGTTTAGCAATGGAACAATGTTTTGGGTTATTTCAGGACTTGTGTAGCCTACTATTATTCATGCATAGCTGACACTCTCTTCCTTTTCATACAGTGGCTTGTTTCTCTTTTTTTCTGGAGAAGAGAAGTGCACAGTTACAGGTGAGTATACGTCAATCCAATTTTTTTATCCGAGTTTGTTTGCTTGTTTACCTTCTAGATCATGCTCCACCATGCATGTCTAGTTACAGTACCTGAATTAAAATTCCTCCGGGAAAGGAGAACATTTACTACCTTCCTGTTATTCGGAGGTTTCTGGTCTTAAGAAACCTTTCTTGTTATGGTTGCTAAATCTCTTCTCATTGTCACAGGAATAAGTCTGGTTTACCCTCCAAGAATGTAGGTTTGCTGCTACTTTTGGACCAAGGTCCTTGGAAGGGAGCCTAAAGAAGATATGCAAATTCAGCAGAAAAATGGATACAAGTTGAAATTGTCTGCATCCAAGAATGAGTCTGTTCAACAATATAAACATTATGCTGTGCTTTCCTTTGTATCATAGCTGGCCTTTGATTCTTGGGATTGCCCTGTTTTGATTTGATTGGATTGGATAGAATATTTGTTAGATTCTGGTGGCATTTAGGGTGTTGCACTTAAATACAATTTTCAGTTGATTGGCAATCATGGGACATATGGAGATGGACAGTGTATATATTTGAATTTTAACATTTTTATTTATTTTGTTGTATAATTATTTTGAATTATTACTGTACATATATACTCCATCATCCCAAGTTAAAATATATTTTTTTATTATTTTTGTGGAGAAAAAATCAATTTTGGCATAAATTGCTGATGTGGCAGTTGATCTGAAAATTGATCGGTTCAGCGGTTATGTCCATTTTTTAACGGTACAAATTGTTTATAATATGATCAAATTAAAATTGTGCATAATGAAATTAAAATTGAAGAATATTTTATATTTGAAAAAAAAATTGATTTTTCCCAATTTTCGTGTCATATGCAGATTTTGTTTTTTAAATATTATTCATGTAAAATATGACAATAAACTTTAGATTATATATTAAAATATCCCATATGCAGATTGGGTGGAATTTGGTGGTATGAATTTGGCCGTGCATGCAAACGCAAGGTGGGAGTTATGGCTTCGGTTTACTGTTATATATGCATTTCTTCCAATGGATGTTTGTATAGTGTGAGAAGAAGGTGCAGGATTGAATGTGCAAATGCGATCATGTTTTCCTCGATCGGAGGAGTTGACTCACCCACTCACCTTCGCATTCCACAAATTTCTCACATCCCTTTTTCAATTTGAGGCGAACACGTGTAAGTTTTTGTTGCTTCGATTTCTTTGTCGTTCTAATCAATCGATTCATCTATTCTCGTTCCTTTTCATTACGTTGCACTAAAATAATAATTTTCCGGTTCTTAATGATTCTAGTCGTTGTTGATCGGTTGATCCAATACTTGATATGTACATGCTGATGTTCTAATCTGCGTCAATTAGGGTTTCATTTGCGAAGATTGGATGCATGCATTCGAGCTATTACTTTTGGTGATGCATTGGGAAGATCACGCCACCCGATTTGGGGATGCGAATTTGGGGTCTCCTGCCGGGAGGGTAACGATATGTGATCTGTAAAAGCTCGAATTCTTTCGGTGAATGGGATTAATCAAGGCATTTCTGAATGGTGAATTTCGTTTAGGAGGAAATCCTACACTTTACGTAGCGTTTGATGGGGAATTCATGTCAAGGCCCTAAGGCGGGGAGCAATGGCTTCTTTCAGTCCGTGACCGCCGCTGTCTTTAGACCTCGACAGCCAGAGGCCCTCCCGGCGCCAAACCAAGACCAAGACGCCACCATCAACAACAGAAATATCAACGATGTGCAATGTGCTCCACCAAAGGTCAAAATTTCGAGTGATGAGGAGAAGCCTGTGAAAGCAGACAACAACAAGCCAACAGAAGAGGCAAAGCAGAATAACCCCAATAATTTCAAGAGAGTAGCAAGTGCAGGACTGCAAATCGACTCTGTTCTACAGAGGAAGACTGAAAATTTGAAGGAAAAGTATATCGTAGGGAAGAAGTTAGGTCAAGGGCAATTTGGAACTACATTCTTATGTTTAGACAAAGCCACCAACATGGAGTTTGCATGCAAAACAATTGCTAAGAGGAAGCTGACAACTTTCGAGGATGTCGAAGATGTGAGGAGAGAAATTCAGATAATGCACCACCTGGCAGAGCATCCCAATGTTATATCCATTGTGGGAGCTTATGAAGATGTGGTCGCAGTTTATGTTGTGATGGAAATTTGTGCAGGTGGAGAGCTTTTTGATAGGATCGTTCAGAGGGGTCATTACACTGAAAGAAAGGCCGCTGAGCTTGCTAGGGTAATAGTTGGTGTTGTAGAAGCCTGCCATTCCCTTGGAGTCATGCATAGGGACTTGAAACCAGAAAATTTTCTGTTTGTTGATGAAAGAGAGGAATCACCACTGAAAGCCATTGATTTTGGGCTCTCAGTTTTTTTCTCACCAGGTACTTTATTGAAAGTTGAACACTGACTTACTATGATGGAAAACAGCTATATACGTTTACAGAAGAGGGGTAAAAATTCTCAGAATGTTTGCATGACTTGGGTCTAATGGATTAAATGAATGGGAAGAAGTGGCAACACAGAATCCTGTCTTGTTTGAAGCATTTATCATTGTTCTTAGTTCTGTTTTGGACTCCTTCCAAATATCATTTTCTCCTGGTATAAATTCCAGTGACATCAAAGTTTGATGAAATGTGAGATAATAGTTACCAAAGGAGATGCTCATAACTTTCTCAGAGTCGTCTCTGATGGATGTGATCAGTGTTGTTTTGCTAAGCAAGACAAAACTTCTATGATTTTGCATCACTCGAAATACATGTTACACAGAAGTTAAGCAATGATGCATTACTCAAAGTGCAGGTGCTTTTGTTTCCAAGTATAATGTTTTGATGAAGTTCTATGCTTGTTTCTGTGTGTCTGAAATTCAATTGGTTACCCATAGTAAATTTCTCAACTATGGTTGTTTCTGTGTGTACGTGTACTCCATTGTTGCAGTGAGTTACTTCTTGTTTCTAACTTGTTGAGATGTCACAACATTTCAAGAAAAAATTCTCAAATTTCATATTCACTGTTTGTTTACGTCCGGTGAAGTGCTGAAATTTTAACTTCCCAGGAGAAACATTTATTGATGTGGTCGGAAGCCCTTATTATGTGGCCCCGGAGGTATTGAAGAAGCATTATGGCCAAGAATGTGATATCTGGAGTGCTGGAATTATCATTTACATTTTGCTGTGTGGAGTCCCGCCATTTTGGGCTGGCAAGCACTTTTCTTGATCATTATTGTATTCTTGCTTGTCTTCATTATACTCCTAGAAATGTTAGATCTCATTGTTGCATGCCAATGTATCAGAAACGGAACAGGGAATTTTTGAGCAAATTTTAAGAGGGGACCTCGACTTAGTTTCTGAACCTTGGCCGAGTATATCAGAGGGTGCGAAAGACCTTGTCCGAAAAATGCTTGTGAGAGACCCTAAAAAGCGTCTGACAGCCCATCAAGTTCTTTGTGAGTATACATCATATAAATAACAACTCTCTAGATCTTAAGGAATCAATTGTGCCTTATTATTCTCTTCTTTTATGCACCAAGGCCTGAGTGAATTATGCTACTTATGCATAGCATGCACTTACGCCAATAGCTATACTATTGGTTTGTGCTTTTAATTAATTTGGATGATGAATATGGCATGCATAAACCAAACAACCATGCATCTATGTTTACGTTTATGCCACAGGTCCAGATTTGTTTATCACCACTTTAATATAATTGATCAGGCCATCCGTGGGTGCAAGTTGATGGTGTCGCTCCAGATAGACCGCTTGATTCTGCTGTTCTGACTCGACTGAAGCAATTTTCTGCCATGAACAAACTCAAGAAGATTGCAATCAGAGTAAGCTCTTCCAAGTCTCCTGGTTTCAGAAAAACTAATATCTTCTGTAGGACACTTCTATTAGTCACTTTTTTATTGGGGTTGTTGAATGGCTTTCATTCACATGGAATGTCTAATAGGATATTCAAATTTCGTAGTCGTAAATATTGCATGCAGTGAAGATGTGTGACAAATGATTCATGGTAACATTTGCATTAATCTGGAAGTTACAAAAAAGTAAAGGGGGAAGGGCTAACAATGGCCTTTGTGATGCCCAAAATAGGCTGTCCACATAAAATGTGTGGATGATCATCTAAACTGTGCTTTATAACAATTGGAAAAAGCATAAGTGGTAGGCATAAGAGTTGATCAAGTCCAGATCTTACCTCCGTTAATACAATTCTATTATTTTCCAATGTTGTTACGATTTTGGCGAAGGGGACATTCATACTATAGCTGATCAAACATTACCTCTTATCCTCTAACCCATAGGTCATTGCTGAAAGACTTTCTGAAGAGGAAATTGCTGGTCTAAGGGAAATGTTCAAAATGATTGATGTGGATAACAGTGGACATATTACCTTGGAAGAACTGAAAAGAGGTCTAGAAAGAGTTGGTGCCAACATCAAAGATTCTGACATAGAGGACCTAATGCAAGCTGTAAGTGCACTACACTTTTTTTCTCTCTATTGTTTATGTTGATGTTGACTAAGTGAACCCAGTTCTTGAACCAAAATTTCTCATTTATGGCCTGGCCTTGCTACCCGAATATGCAGGCGGATGTAGACAATAGCGGAACCATAGATTATGCAGAGTTCGTGGCAGCCATGCTGCATCTAAACAAAATCCAGAGAGAGGATCATCTATTTGCTGCTTTTTCATACTTTGACAAAGACGGCAGCGGGTACATCACAAAGGATGAGCTTCAACAGGCTTGCGAACAATTTGGTCTCGGGGACGCCCACCTTGATGAAATAATCAGCGAAGTCGACAAAGACAATGTACATATATTCTGAGATTCTCTAGCCTCAAACATAGTATTCCATCACATGCAATTAAGAACACCTTGAACTCTAACTGGCCTCCATTTTCTTTCAGGATGGACGGATCGATTACAGCGAATTCGTCGACATGATGCAAGACTCCGGTTTCAACAACGTATTTCAGAACAGCATAGGCAAGGGACTAAAGGTTGCTGTGTAGGATCGAAGCTTGTGTATGTACGTACGCACGTTTCATGCATCAATTACTGTAGTAGAAATTTTGAACTGCTCTTTGTTGTAATGGTTAGTTTGTAAAGACATACAAATTTCTTTAAATTGACTATCATTATTTCTACCATCTCCTTTTAAATTACTTCCATTCAAGATTGCATGCCCGTACAGTAATCTATTAATAAAGAGGGCCTCTTAAATGGGCCTTAACATTTAGAATTAATTAATCGGCCCATGGCCCAATCCAGACCATACAGATATACTAGCTACTATTTACTGTATTAAGAATTAATTACAGCGTACGAAACAAGCGCCAAAGAAAGTGGATCTTATTTATGTGGTGTGAGTCAGATTTGTGTGTAATTCGCTAATTAATTGAACTGAATTACCCGACAGCCAACAAAATCGAAATGCTTGCGATCCGAAAAACTTTAACGGTTTCATGCCAGCATCTTTTGCGCTGCCACTCCTAACTTTCCATATTTCTCTTAAGTTTTCACCATTTTCGGTCGCTTGTCGTGCCCCTGCAACCGGCGCAATTTCTCAGGTATGTCTTCGTTCGCATCGTCGCACGCTTCGGAAGTGTTCACAAGTAAACGAAATGAGGATGTGTGCAGTACGTGAGGGATCGAATCTTTAGATAGTAGCTCCAATTTTCTGAGTGGGTTTGCTGGAAATCGGATGCGCCGATGAAATTTTATATGTATATTGTGCTCGGGTTTTGTTTCTGATTTTGACGTACTGAAGAAATCGGAAAATTGCCGAGTTCATAATTTAATATTGGTATAATTTTATCAATTTTTTAGGGTTATGGATTTGTCCTGTTAAGCCAGGAAGATTATGCATCTGCGTATTCCACTGTTAGTGTGTATCTCCTTATTGAAATGATTGTATGCTTTGGGCGAAAATAGAAATTAAGATTTATCGTGTGATGAAAAAGGTATACTATTGAAATCTAGATAGAGGTTTCTGATCTATATGTGTTTGCCCATAAAAGTTTCTGTTTGTCCAAGAATCATACCGCAACTCATGTGTTACTGTCAACATACCTCTTCTATATGGCTCTGTGCTCTAGAGAAGAAGGCTGCTGTTCCATCCCATAAAACATAGATCTTGGCAGAAGTGGCCGATGAATGGACTGCCAAAACATAAAAGAAATAGAATTATAATAGATTCTGCGATCTATGTAGGAGGTTGTAGCATACATGTTTCATGATTTGTTGTAGATATTGATGGAGGTCGAGTGGCTTTCAATTGTATATATATTTCATCACTGTTTCTTTGTAAGGATGAGGAAATTATTTTCAGCTTTAGTGTATTCTGTTTCCTTTACAGAGCATGCTTTGAACCATTAGTTATGTTCATGCTGAAAATAGATAGGTTGATTTTCCTGATCTTGCTTCATTTTCCTAGTGGATTTTTAAACTCCAAGATGTTTGTTCTCATTTCCTTACATCATGAATTTAGCGGAAAAGAGAATAATGCTTTTAGGGACTATGCTCTTTTACATTTTAATTACTTAATCATATATTCATTTGTCTGCAGAGCGAATCGATCCTAAGAAACACCATGGATCGTATCACAGGGAATGCAAGGCTCATGATAGTCTCTGATCTTGATCATACAATGGTGAGTGGTTGTTATTCTTCTCTTTCGGCATTTCCATTTATGTGGGATGGAGCTAATGAAAAACAATGCAGTGCAGGTTGACCATCATGATCCCGAGAATCTCTCTCTTCTCAGATTCAATGCATTGTGGGAGACAAATTACAGAAATAATTCTTTGTTAGTTTTCTCTACTGGAAGATCACCCACGCTGTACAAAGAATTAAGGAAAGAGAAGCCCATGCTGACCCCTGATATCACAATAATGTCTGTGGGAACTGAAATAACATATGGCAACTCTATGATACCAGATGATGGCTGGGTTGAATTCCTAAATAACAAATGGGACAGGAATATAGTATCTGAAGAGACACAAAAGTTCACAGAACTCACTCTTCAGGTAAAAATTATAGAAACAACTTTAGACTTAATAAACTGTAGGTAGACCTTATATCTCATATAGATAGCTTTTCCATGAGTATTTGATATCCTTTTTAAATTGTGCAGTCTGATACAGAGCAACGCCCACACAAAGTAAGCTTTTATGTGCAGAAAGCCAAAGCTCAAGATATAATGAAGTCTCTGTCAACACGCCTGAAGGAACGTGGGGTAACGATCTTTCTAAATTCTAACTGCCATATAACAGTATGTAAACCTTGCATCTATTAAAGATGCATAAGTTTGAAAATTTGTATTCTGTATCCTTAATTTTTTGTTTCACATATGTATTCTGCATAGACTTTCGATTTAATGTTTTTGGGGAGAAAATTTTTATGAACAATAGAAATTTGAGAAAGTTCTATAAACGAACACACCCTTTGTTTTTTATGTTTTTCAGTTGGATGTCAAAATAATCTACAGCGGAGGAATGGACTTGGATATTTTGCCACAAGGTGCTGGAAAAGGGCAAGCACTTGCTTACTTGCATAAAAAGCTTAAGGCTGAGGGTAAATTACCTAAAGCCACCCTTGTTTGTGGCGACTCTGGAAATGACGCAGAACTGTTTAGCATTCCAGATGTACATGGAGTCATGGTTTGTCTGTTACTCAACTTTTTGGGGGATTATTTAGAAGAATTCTGGCTTTTTAGGTAGATGTATACTGGAATGTCTTTTTGGGACTTTTGTAGGTAAGTAATGCCCAGGAAGAATTGCTGCAGTGGAGGGCTGCAAATGCGAAAGATAATCCTAAGGTAATTCATGCATCAGAGAGATGTGCTGCAGGCATTATACAAGCCATTGGTCACTTTAACCTGGGTCCTAGTACATCTTCGAGGGATGTTAAAGACATATTTGACTCAAAGCTTGCAAGCACTGATCCAGCTGATTGGATTGTGAGATTTTACTTGTTCTGCGAGAGGTGGCGACGCAGTGATATTGAAAATTCTGAACAGCATTTTGCAAATCTTCAACCAGTTTGTGTATGTTCAGTTTCACCTTCCAACAATCTGTTCCTGGTTTAACATATTTCCAGATTTTTTTTTTAATTTTTATACATTGAAAAAGTTCATCAAAATACCTATCATTTCATTTCTTTGACCAGATTACTGGGAAAGTTCGAAGTATGAGTTTACTGTTTAAACAATCTTTCTTCGTATAGGATCAAACGGCTCTACTTTTATTTACTCTCTATGTTGCTCTTGCAGGATAAGTCAGCTATTCTTGTTCACCCGTCAGGAACAGAGCAACTACTTGGTAATAGTGTAAGTTCTCTGCGAACATGCTATGGAGACAAACAAGGGAAGCAGTTCCGGGTTTGGGTAGATCAGGTATTACAGGAACAGATTGGTTCAGACACATGGCTTGTGAAATTCAAGAAATGGGAGCAATCAGGTGAGGCTTCATTCTTACTTGGCTGCTGCAACAATGGTTTTCGTAATTAAAAGTATGCAATTTTAAAATTCCTCCTGTTGCCATTCATCAAGCTGAATGTTGGCCTTTGTAGGTGAAGAGAAGCGATGCTGTCTGTGCACTGCAATCTTAAGTAAGAAAGTAAGTAATCTCTTTCATTCTGTTACCCCTAATACGAGTAACCTGTATATGGTTTGATGTAATAAACCAAGCGCAATACACAGGATGATTCGAAAGGGCTTAAATGGGTGCATCTCCATCAGACATGGATGGATGGAGCTAACACTGCAACTAACTGGCTATTCTAGATATATATATATATATATATCATCTCAAAATAAGATGGCTTTGGCCTTGTTGAGGTACACGGCTTTCTCGAGAGTTGTTGACCATGGATGTAATAATGTGATCTACTCGGTTAATAATTTGCTTTAGTTATCATAATCAATCAAAACTTTGTTGAAAATCAACTTCCTCTCTTCCCTTGGCATGTTGTGTGATTTATGGTCGTGTTTGACACGACTTCAGTTATGGTTTTAACTCACGCGAATGACGTTCACATTAACTTTCGCGTGCCCATCTTTTTATTTAGATGTTTACTTATTGTGCATCGCATACTGCATACTGATTGATAGTTGCAAGAAAATGACATACTTGACTTTGGAGAACCGATTGATTGCCACCATGTCGTGCAAGAAAAGCAATGCAATGCTCTTTCTGATTCTCAACAGAGTCAAACTTTGTTAGGACCATTATTAATTCATTTGGTCCCGTTGGCAGTTACGACATAATTTCGAGATTTGTTATATTATACAGACAGGCCAATTCAAATGCTCCAAGGCAATTATTTAAAAGATCGTATTAAAAACATGATTGCAAAAAAACAAAAACAAAAATCGAAATCCCTCCTCATTTTGGACCTTTAACTTGATCGTATTTAGACTTTACTTTACGCGTTAATTAGTTCGATTTGAATTCGGATACTTTTATTTTTTATTTTTTATTTTTTATTTTGGTTTCAAGATTAATCTTAGACTGGTTATAATAATATTCAAAATTAGTCTGGGCTGTTAGTTACATTTCTCTGCTATTTTTATCCATACCTAATTTAACGAACACGTGGGTGTGTTTATTTTATCAATGAAAGGATTTATTTTATTTTTAATGTGAACCAATTCCAAAGTTCCAATTTATATGAGAGAATCATATCCCCATGCAGATGCAGATGCAGATGCAGATGCAGCTTCCTATGAGTCTCTAATAACTTTGGCAGAAGATGTGAAATCTGGAGTCAAAGATTCCTATGAGTAGTTCCAACTAATGAATCAACACGATTAATTAATTAATTAATAAATAAATAATTTCCATGATCAATTAAATTTATATTGAAACTTGTTCGTCTTCTCCAACACAGACGTCTCTCCCTCTCCATCTCCATCCCCATCTCTATATAAACCCCACAACCCTCTTTCCAAAAATCAAGCAACAATTAATATACTGAATACAGTGTAATAAGAAAACAGGGGACATGATGGATGGAGTTTTCTCGACAGAGGGTTTCATGGCAGTTTTTGCAGTTACAGGGAGCGTTGCTTTGCTGTCGATGCAGGCACACAGACGCCTGCTCTCTGATTTCATCTCAAAATTGGATTCTCAGATCATCCACATTAATGGTTCCACCTCCATGCCTACGTTTCTTTTTTTTAAATCTAAATAGATCAAAGATGCTATTTTTTTTTTGCCTTTAATTGTCGGTCTGTGATTTACATATTGCATGTTAATTATTGATTTATTTATTTATATATATTCTTAGGTGGCGTGACAAATGAGCCAAAGAAGAAGGTCAGATTTGCCGGCGAGATACCCTACGTGAGAGACCATCCGGCGGCTGCCGCCGCCGCCGGAAAAATTGAAGAAAGTTTGGAGGGGATGCCGGAAAATTGGCAGGTGCTGTACAAAGGGATCTTGAAGCATAGGAATCGTAGGTTGTAATACTGTCGACGACTTTATGTAATTATTACGATAGCCAGTAATTTTTTTTATTATTATTATTATTTTTTAAAGTTTTAGTTACAAAATAAGCAGAAATATGTAAATTATGGACCTTTTATTTTTATATTGGATATAAAAGTTTGGGCATTAAAATATTTTTTATACCGGTAGTTAATTAGTTTAAGGGTTGCATATAAATAAAGAAAAATATATATTGAATTAAAATTAATTATCGGAAGCGTATATTACATACAAATCCCAAGAAGGAAACATGGCCCATATAAAATAAAGGGCTTGAGGTCCAATAAAGCTATCAAAAAGTCTTATAATTCTTTAAGGCCCAAAATATTCCATAACCTTGTTTGAACATTGATTGATTAGTAAATATGTTTTGAAGAATCAAAATGGGCCATCGTTGGTTTCATTGTGCCAAAATGTACAAATTTAGACAATTGTTTAATTTGAATTTAGAGAATGAAGACAAAAGTCAAAGGTTTTAAGTTTTTCTATGATGCCAGCTCATCTATGAAAGTGACCACTACCGTTGACTCATCATATCATAGTCGACACGCGTCGCAATGTCATTCATATTGATAACACGTGGTAAGAAAATAGCACTTGACTATATTATGATTTTATCGGCAAAATTATTTCTATTGTAGGATCTGTAAAAATTACTTTTACTTTTGACCTTCACCGATCGAGTTTAAAAAATATTTATTTAAATTAAATAACCACTCATTGGATTGACTATAATCAGTCTCTAGATATAAAAGTTGCCAGGTATTATTGTAGAAAATTTAAAATGAATATATACTCAAGTCCCTGTAGAAACAAATTTATGAGATTGTTGTTATGCTTTGAATTGAAAATATGAATGAGTAGATGAATATTTTAATAAACATATATAGATCTTGAATAATATTTTATATAATGTGAATAAAATAAAATAAAAAAATCAAAATTTAGCTGTTCAATAGCCTGGAGAGTTGAAATAAACGTATTTGCTTTATAAATTTTAGGAATATATATATAGAGAGAGAGAGAGACAGAGGCAGACAGACAGGGATATATTGCTTTGAGATAAATTATTTTTCTTAATTATTATATAAAGAAAATAATTAGGTACTAATTACTAATATATTATATGGTTCTAGAATATCTACAAAGTAATATAACTAATAAATTAACCAATTTTGACGACGTGTGAATATGTCCCATTAGTATTATTATTAGTATTATTATTATTTGCCAATAATTATACAGCAGCAAAGAGTGTTAAATAAATAAATAAATAAACTTGTCATTTTGTTGATAACACCCAAAAAAAGGGTAATCCGTAATCGAGGATATTATTAATAATTCATACGCTACTTTCACGTTTGGCCTTCAAAATGAGAATGTAAGTCCTTACATACCATTAATCATTCATTCATTTTGTACCAACCACTTTCTTCTTTCTTCATCCACCCCACGCTTATAATCAATCCCAAACATTTCTTTATTTCATTTCACTTCATTTCTACAAAAATCGTATATATTATTTACATAAATAAAACTGTCGGGAATAACAAACCTCTACAACGTTTGGCCGACCGTCGATCGATCGGCTTTCTTTCACCTTCGCCGGCACGAAATCATAATTTACAATGGCACATCATTATGGTATTTCCATTCTACTAAGGTATGGTACTTAATTTGGTTTCCTTTTTTAATGGTGATAATATTATATATAAATGGTTTTTATGTATGTAGTTTGTGGAGGTGAAGGCGACGGAATTTGTCGACGACCGGCGTTTCTTGCTAATTCCATCGGGAAATATATAGATACCTACAGTTTTAATAAAAAAAAAAATAATTTTAATTAATTAGCGGCTACGATGACAAGGCAGCAGATCATTCTGCGGTCGCCGGCGGCGGACCGCCGGCAGCCTCTGCTGGAGAACATGGAGTCGTCGTCGGGGGGGAGCTTGAAGAAGGGCTATCCCCGGATCGTCGAGAAATCGAATTCCTACCCGCCACAGGGAAGCAACCGGCGAGCCAGGCTGGCGGAGGTCGCCGGCGGGACGACGGCGGAGTGCGCCGCCGTGGCCTGCTGCTGCCCCTGCGGCCTTGTCCATCTCTTCGTCCTCGCCGCGTTCAAGCTTCCCGCGGGGCTGTGCAGGAAGGCGCTGAGACGCCGGCGCCGGCGCCGCCAGATACAGAACGCGGGGCTGCTGGCGCCGCCGCGGAAGTGCAGCTGCGACGACAGCGTGATGATGCACATCCACCCGGTTTCGAACCCCGCCGCCATGGTCAACGCCATTGATTCCGACAACAGCGAAGTCATCGAGCTGGAGAAGGAAATGTGGGACCGATTTTACGGCGCCGGTTTCTGGAGGAGTCCTTCCCAGAGAAGCGACATCTCTGTCCAAAGTAAATAAAATTAAATCAAATCAAAAATCAAAAATCAAAAATCAAAAATCAAAATCACACACACAAAATTTTTAATTTTAATTTTACGCAACAAGACAACCTAGACAAAAAAACAAACCCACTTATCTTTGCTTCCACCTCACCTCACTACACTTCTAATTCATCAAATGCTTGTCCCATTTGGGTAAAAAAAAAAAAAAAAAAAAAAAAGGTCAATTATTTGATTTTTCTCTTTTTGTTTAACTAATATAGATTTGTTGATGTATAGTAAATTGATGAGAGGTGTCCATATCAGAAGTGCTTAATACTGTCCATTTTTTTAATTTTTATTTTAAATTTTGGTTAGTGTGTCGTGGAGTAATTATATTGATTGGCAAATTATATATAATGAATGATATATGGGTTTGTCACATTGAAGTCGACCCAATGCTATTATAATTATACTACTGCTATTTCGTCTGCCTAATTATTATATTGTGCTGATAAAAGATTTCTACATTTAACATTTATTTGTGGGTGTTGTGAATTTGACCATTAAATGGTTTAGTATTAATTAATTAGGTCAGAATCTGATGGATGTTAGAGAATGTTAATTAAGTGGAGTGGAGGTTATTTTTTTGTTTTATGAAACCAAATTTGATATTCAAACATTGAGTGGCAATAGTTATAAGTTAGTTAATTAATAATTACAAGTTTACCGGTCATTCCATTGGTTTAGTAACTATAAATTATTATTCAAATCAAAAGAAACAAGATCAGCACTTAATTAGAACCCTAACCCACACAAATGACCATGATCCTGTCATAGGTCTCCAAATGTAATACTGCTCGCAATTTTATTTTATTTTATTTTATTTATTGAAACCCATAATAAAATTATTCTTAGCAGCCTATATATATATATATATATATGTAGCTAGCTACTCCATTTGGTAGAGGGAAGGCATACCCAAAAACCTACAATTGTTCCAGTAATCATTGGGCTTGTGAGAGAAACTAAGTGGGCATGTTTGGGAATTTTCTTGATGGGTCACATTACCAACTGATTTCATTATTATTATTATTATTATCAACAAACATTATATCCTGCAGCCGACATGTTATTGACCGACCGTACACTTCACAAAAGTTTAATAATAATAATAATAATAATAAGTATGATGTGTAGTTGTTATTGTCGTCATCAGTGCTAAAATTGTAAAAGCGGTCGAATTCAATTCAATAAATAAAAAATTAAGATGAAAATAATAGATTGGCATGGCAAGGAATTGCGAAGCAGTATCGTACCGAAGCTCAATTCGGGTCCTCTAAGACAAAATTTCTTTCTTCATTAATTTTGTGAGCGAGCATTCTAAATTTGAGAAAAAACATATTGTGTGTCCACGTCGTCTTCCTCTCACCGATTCAAAAAATAAAAAATAAATAAAATTGAAAATTGAATTGCATTCACAATTGGGAATAGAATAGAAAGGACCCTTCCCATAAATGCACAATTTATCAACATATAATATAAATAAATAAATAAAAAGAATTAGGACGACGACATGATTATTGACACTCACATCCCAACCAACCAACCAACCTCTGTCACCGACAACCAACGCTTTACTCATAAACTTCCATTTATCTCTTAATCATCTTCTAATTATAATTCAATTTTAACTTCGACAAAAACTACTACTACTACTATTATTCTTATTCTTAGTATTATTTAAAACAAGAAAACTTTTTAATCATCAATAAACCCTTGTACGTAAAATGCACGTGCCGTCACGCGCGCTTGGCGGGTTATTATAAGCGAACACGGCGCTCTCGGACAATGACAGCTGGCCTTACGGCTGGAGTGAGCAGTCAGCTGAGCTGAGCTGAGCCAACAAGCGAACCGCATTTATTGCTGCTATTCGGGTTCGGGCAAAACCCGTTTCTGCCGATTTACTTCTCGTATGGAAGGAAGATATTTTATGCAAGCTGGAATTCGTTTGCTAATAAATAAATTAGTACCTTAGATCCAACAGAGCTCGTTGCTTAATATTTCTTCCATATTAATTTTAACTCTAAATATTTAAACATTTATAATAATAATAATAAAAAAAAATAAAAGTCTATTGAATACTCAGAACTCACACAAATGTTTCTTTATTTACATTAACTATTTATTGCATTCAAATATTTTTAATTGTTCCAAGGGTGTTTGTTTCTAAGTCCTCTCTTATGACAGCGTCACATTACTTACCAACAGCTATTAAAAATTACTCTAAACTCCGCATGCATCTTCTACTAATTATGGAGTAGCATATAAGACCAAAATTGCTGCGAATGTATGTATTTATTTATTTATTTATTTAAAGAAGCTAATATATTAATTAATTAATTAATGAGCTTTTCTAAATCCAGTTGTATCTGCCAACGCCAATTAAACAATGCAACACTCTAAAAACAGAACCCATTGAAATACCAAGAATGCCCTTAAGCCTTCTTCTGCTTTTGGTGAAATAGCCTCTGCCCCTGATTTAATATACCCACCAAACCAACATCACATCACATCTCCACTACCCTAAGCAAAGCAAGTCCACATTTTTTTCCCCTTAACCCAAGCCTACTCCTTCCCTCAGGAGAGAGAGAAAGAGAGAGACCCACCAAAATAAGCGTTTTTTTTCTAGAGCGAGAAAGCTCCGGAGTCGTCATACGCCATGGGTTTGCAGATCTGTGGCGTCCCTAGTCTCGTGTTCCTCATCGTCTTCACTGTTTTGGGTTTTACTAATTCAGCATTGCCGGAAACCCCATCTGTAAAAATGCCCAATCCCGGCGGTGGCGGCCAGATCAACTCCAATTCAGTGCTTGTGGCCCTTCTGGATTCGCGCTACACGGAGCTGTCTGAACTGGTGGAGAAAGCCCTCTTGCTGCAGACACTTGAAGAAGCTGTGTCGAAGCACAACATCACCATTTTCGCCCCAAGAAATGAAGCTCTGGAGAGGGATTTGGACCCTGAGTTTAAGCGGTTTTTGCTGGAGCCCGGAAATCTGAAATCCCTTCAGAATCTGCTGCTTTTCCATATGATTCCCACTCGCATTGAGTCGAAAGAGATGAACAAGAAGCCTGTGCACCATACCAGTCTCTGCCGTGAAGCCCACGACGAGAAGATTCTGTTGACGGAGATAAATGGGGACAAGATCGTGAGCACCGCCAAGGTTATCAAGTCCGACGACATCATTCGCCCCGACGGAATCATCCACGGCATTGAGAGGCTACTGGTTCCCAAATCCGTCCAGCAGGATTTCAACGCCCGCCGGAGTCTGAGGACGACCTCCGCCGTCCTGCCGGAAGGAGCGCCGGAAGTTGACCCCAGAACAAACCGCCTGAAAAAACCCGCCCCGCCTGTCCCTGTCGGCGCGCCGCCGGTTCTCCCCGTTTACGACGCCTTGGCCCCCGGTCCGTCCCTGGCCCCCGCCCCGGCTCCCGGACCCGGCGGCCCTCACCACCACTTCGACGGCGAGAGCCAGGTCAAGGATTTCATCCAAACCCTTCTACATTACGGCGGGTACAATGAATTAGCCGATATTTTGGTGAATCTGACATCGCTGGCTACTGAAATGGGGAGACTCGTTTCCGAGGGTTATGTCCTGACAGTTCTAGCGCCGAACGACGAGGCAATGGCGAAGTTAACGACGGACCAGTTGAGCGAGCCGGGGGCGCCGGAGCAGATCATGTACTACCATCTGATCCCGGAGTACCAGACGGAGGAGAGTATGTACAATTCGGTGAGGAGGTTCGGGAAGGTGAAATACGACACTCTCAGACTGCCGCACAAAGTGGCGGCGGAGGAGGCCGACGGGTCGGTCAAATTCGGACAGGCAGAAGGATCCGCTTATCTGTTCGACCCGGATATCTACACCGACGGGAGGATTTCTGTTCAGGGGATCGACGGCGTTCTCTTCCCGCCGGAGGAAAGCAAGGCTGCATCTAAAGCTGCTGCTGTTCCAGCTGCCAAGATTGTTTCAAAATCGAGGAGAGGTATCTTTTAATTTACTACCTTTATTCTTTCTGTCATTAGCCATATTCTTGAATTCATTCCTGTTCTTATTTTTTAATTCATTTGTGTTCTAATCGGAGTAAAATTAAGGCCTTGTTGAAGACATTGGGTTTGCCGGGATTGGTTTTCCGGTGAATGTGATTTGGTGAATAATCTTGGCAGTGAACTAACTTCATTTCTGATGATGGTGATGGTACTGTGAAGAAGAAGGAATGATTGCAGATTGCTTTAGGTGTTACAGCTGCCACTCTTTGGCTGTTTGCAATAATCTAAATTTGTGTTTAATAGCATTACTATGTGGTAAGAAGAGAACAGATTTGTTTAGGTTGAGAAAGTCATTAGGCAGGCTGTTATAATCACCTCTCTCTCTTTCATCAATCCTTTCTAGATTAAATTTTGCATTAGGTTTGGATGGAGACAAACCACCCTGCCTGCACATCACACACAAGAGAGAATACAGTGAATAGATTGCAGATTAGGAATGGGTTCAGTTGTTTTGTGTCGGTGAAGCTTTCACAGAATAGAAAATAAATAAAAAATAAAAATTGAAGGAATTGTTTGTTTGGTAAGCATAATCACTTAGTTATGTTGAAGCTTTGCAATGGAGTAGTAATGATTAAGGATTAACAGAAGACAGCCTCAAAAGATCCTGTCCTATTTGCACTGCTGGATTTCTGCCCTCATTCAATACATATAATTGTCGGCAAAATACACAAACATGAATCTATATATGTACATATAATTATTGTTGTACTGTTCAGGAAAGCTGATGGAAATGGCCTGCACCATGCTTGGAGCTGTTGGACAAAGCTCTCATATCTCCAGCTGTGAATAAATCATCAATCTTTCAGAAGAAAAAATAAAAAATAAAGAGGGGGGGAAGGAAACACACCACAAAAAGGTACGGTATGGTCTATGTAATGTATTGTATTGTATTGTATTTTCTGCATATTTTGATTGGGAATTAGTAGTTGTTTATGTTTCTACTTAAAACACTTATTACAGCAATAAAATGGCAGTTCTTTTAGGAAGACAACCATAAAGGGGTGGAGGCGCTTTGCAGTTGAAGCTGTCCCTCGGATCCCCACTGGAGAGTTCGATTTTTTTTTTTTTTTTTTTTTCTTAAATTTTATTATCTGTTATTTTGATATAAATACTGTAATTACATATATATATATATTGTCTATTCAATTGTTTGTATGTAAGGTTTGTTCTACCGACAGTGTCTGCACAGATATATTTCATTTTGCTACTGTTGGTGGTCAATTTATGGGTGATGAGTTCCTGGTTTGATTGCATACCCTACTTTTTATTTTATTTTATTTATTTATTCCTAAACAAAATTTGATGTTTTTTTTTTTTAGTTATTATTATTTTTATTTCTGTCCGTCAATTAATGATAATTTTATTATAAATTTGTCCTAATTAATACTATACTTTATGGAGTGCCACCGACGGGTGATGAATTGAATAGATTATCAGAGTTTTGTCTTTTCACGTGGATTTTATGAACGTTGTATTTTTTATTATTATTATTATTATTATTTTTAATATTTCTATACATATATATATATATATATACTGTGTAGAAAGTTTTGATGCCATATCACCACTATGCATTCTAAACCATAAAAAATAAATTTAATAATATGTCAATTAGCCAATTAAATATGAAACTTAGCTGGCATTGCCCTTTGACTTGTTATAAGTATTACTATTATTCTTAATTAGTTGGCCATTGGACAAAGTCCAAACTTAACCCAAGATTTTTGTTCTCTATTTTTTCTGTGTAGTAACATTGATCAAGAAAACACATGATGTATATTTATAAATTGGTTATAATTAAATTCATCCTTATTACACTATTTATAAATGAATGATCTTCTACTTTCATTAAATATATTACAAAGAATATACATAACAGTTACCTTCATTTCATGGGCTCTCTCTTCTACTTGTTCCTTAAATCCTACCAAGTTATAAACTTTTTTGTCTTCTGCTGCTGCTTCTGTAACTGGAATTTGTGTTCTTTGTTTCCTCGAGCGAAAAAATCGAGATTCGAATTCGAAAACCGGATGGGACAATGGACTTTCATCTCATCCTCGCCGTGACGCCAGAATTACGGTATGAAAAAACTGGCATTTCCTCCTGGCATCCAGTGCTGAAGTGATTCATGTTTCTTTGCTTGTCGCATTCTGTATTTCCGTTGCGCATCATCGTGGAGAACTCGTGAAAATCGATCTGACCATCCTTGTTTTGATCTACTTCTTGGATCATTTCTTCTAAGTGTCCATCCTCTATGCCGAATTCTTTGCAGGCTATCTGGAGCTCGTCTTTTGTGATGTAACCACTCCCATCTTTGTCGAAGTAGGAAAAAGCTCTAACAAGGTGATCATCACCGTCGATGAATTTGTTTAGCTGCGCCACTGCTGCAATGAATTCTCCATAGTCGATTGCACCGCTGCAGTCAATGTCAATCTGTATTATTGGGAAATGAAAACGCATTAGCTTCGAATGTATATCTCTTGCCAAAAGGTCAATAATCCAATACTTACAGCATTCATCAATTGATGTATCTTTGACTCATCAAGATTAGCTCCAAATCTTTTAAGGCCAGCCTTGAGTTCTATAAAAGTGATCGAACCACTGTTATCCGTATCTATCATTTTGAACATTTCCTTTAAGCCGGAAAGCTCTTCTTCGGACAGACTTTCTGCAATGATCTGTAGAAAGAAAGAATGTAATTAAACCAAACAATTGGCAAGATACATTATCATGGATAATTTCAAGTGAGCCTACAAACTACGTACTCTTAAAGCCATCTTCTTAAGCTTGTTCATTGCCGAGAACTGCATCAACCGATTTACGACTGCAGAATCAAGTGGCATATCTGGAGCTATACCATCAACCTGCACCCAAGGATGGCCTGCAGACAAATGCCAAATTGAAATTTGAAGTTAACGTCTTAATCTGTAGAATTACTTGAAACCAATGTAAGTTGGAAGCATGAAGATGATCAGTGATGTAAGGTGAGCCCTTAAAACTTACAGAGGACTTGACGAGCAGTTATCCGCCTTTTCGGATCCCTTACAAGCATTTTCTTCACAAGATCCTTTGCACTTTCAGAGATATTCGGCCAAGGATCCGAAGAGAAGTCAATATCACCATGCAAAACTTCTTTGAAAATTTCTTGTTCACTTTCTGTACAAAATGGGAATTAACCTGAGAATCAATTGAAATCCATAGCAAGTAAAGAAGGGGAGAAAACTTCCAATTTCTTACCACCCCAAAATGGAGGAAAGCCACAGAGAAGAACATAAAGTATAACGCCGGCACTCCAGACATCTGCCTGTGGTCCGTAATGCTGAAAGAGCACTTCCGGAGCTACATAAAAAGGGCTGCCTACTACATCTGTGAAGACCTCCCCTGTGGAGAAGAAGGTACAATACATGGAAAAGATCAGATTATCGAAAGCATAATATTATAGCAAATACATAAAAGAAGAACTTGTAATACAAAATCCTGCAGAATTTACCAGGCTTGAAGAAAACTGACAGTCCAAAATCTATGGTCTTTAATGGAGAATCCTCATCCTCATTGACAAATAGAAAATTCTCAGGCTTGAGATCGCGGTGCATGACTCCTAGAGAATGACAGGATTCGACAACGCCAACTATTGTCCTAATCAGTTCTGCAGCCTTCTTCTCCGAGTAATGGCCTCGCTTAACAATTCTGTCGAAGAGCTCGCCCCCGGAGCAGAGTTCCATGACTACATGAACTGCCACAGCATCCTCATAAGCACCTTTGATCGAGATTACATTCCGTTGCCCTGACAAGTGATGCATAATCTCAATCTCTTTCCTCACATCATCAACATCCTCCTCTGTCAATAATTTCCTCTTTGCAATGGATTTACAGGCGTAGTTCTTCCCTGTTTTCTTTTCCACACAGAGAAAAGTCTTCCCGTACTGCCCCTGACCGATTTTCTCACCCAAACGGTAGTGCTCCTTCAGATGTCCTGTTTTGGTTCCCAGAACTGAGTCCAGCTGAAGACCTACGCTCATCACTGTGCGAGGCTTCACCGGCGGCTTAGGAGCTACAGGTTTCGGCTTTTCTGTAACGATCATGATCACACGCTCCGACTTGACTGCATCTTCCCATTTCCAGGCTGCCATAGGAGGCTGTGACTCTTCCTTCAGTACAATCATGCGCTCCATTTTTGTAGGCTGTAATTGATTCACGTCCTGCGGATTAATCTTCACCAATCCAGGGGGCATCAGGTGAACCGGGTTAGGGCTTTCCATGGCTTTAACAGAGTCAATCATATCTGGTGATGTCGACCGCCAAAACGAGCGTGAAATCGAAGAGCAATACCTTTCTTCCCCAATCTTCCCACTGACACAAGTATTTCCCATCGCTTCAATAAACTGAATTCACCTCCAACCAACTGAAATAAAACAGTTACGGAATTCAATTCCTGTCTAGCACCAACAACTACATCTCCTTGCGGACAAAACACAAAACGACATTACTCTCCAATTAAATTTGACGATCAAAATCTTCTGAAAAGAAACGAGTCACTATTCGAAATTAAACAGAGGTAATCGCAAGCACTAAACGGAAAATTCAATGCTTGATTACAGTAAAGCACAGAGAAATCCGCGGCGCATGCAGAGGGAAATATGCAATTAATAGAAATCCAGAAAGAAGGAATTGATCAGACGACACGACAGTGCCAAATTTTGTAGGGCCGAAGAAAGGAAGAGCGCGTGGTAGTCGTGTACGGAAAAGCGTGTTTACCGAACGGGAATGTAAAAAGCGTGTGGGTTTGGTAATTAAATAAATCGGGTTTGTGGAACGAGCGACTGAAGCCAATGAACGGCATTTAATTAGAATAAATACAGTTTATTAAATGTAGGGGAAAAAATGTTACATAAAACAAGGTTTGATTATTTTGTACAAGTTATATTCTTTTCAATTTTAATAAAATATAAAAGGTTATTAATTGTACATTTGGATATAGCCAGAGATCTTTGATTGTTTCAATACCTAAAAAAAAAATGACGCTGAAAAAGTCACTTTGGCTGTTTATCGCCGGCGGCCATTTTGTCTTAAAAAACGTATGCAGAATTAGTATGACAACTTAAACCCAATATGAATATTATTGTTATTATAATAGTTTGTGGATGTGGAGATTAGGAAGATGATGTGACTAATATGGATTTGGGAGTTTTGTTTTGATAACGACCCCAAGGGCCAAAAAGATGTCAATATAAAAATATTGAAGGCAGCCTCAATTTGGCTAAAATCAAATCAAAATCCAATCCAATACAAAATAAGGTAGTATAAAAAATAAATTGCAAGAAAGAATTGGCATTCAAAATAACAACCTATTAAGTATGGTTTGGTAAAGTAGGTCCTTTTCAAAACGAGGGAGGCACTTGTACTTTCACTGGCACTTTGCACTAACTACAGAAAGTTGGCACATAAAACGTGTAAACGAGACACTTTGGCACTATGATATGTTAATGATTGTTAGGGGAGTTGGCAACTCAGTGGTTGAATAATCAATCCTTTGCCATTCAAGATAAACCAATGTGATTTTGGTTGTAAATTTGAATGAATTGTATTTTAATCTACCAGTCTTACCACGTTTTTAATGTTTGACTTGAAAACCAAATCCGGGTTGTTTCTAACTGTCCATATCCAAGAAGAAAAAAACACACCATCTTAACTAGGGAATGCTATTGGTCAATATCCAAGAATGAGATGAGATGGGATATTGATAGTACCAAATTATGCCTTGCCTTCACAGGGACATGATTCTTGTTTCAGAAACTCCAAAGTTACTTGAATCAATAATGGAACTAGATGCATCTAGTGTTAAGAGTACAAGGCAGAGTGGTTCAATCTAATCTATTCTACAAATACAAATGCATACATGATGGTGTTGAACATGAGGCAGCCCAAAGATGCTTCACAATGTAAACTATGGTTCAGTCCATATAAACAAACACTTATTCAACTAACAAATATCCATCAGAATACATATTAAACTACAGATCAAAATGTGAAAGTGGAATATTTGCCCAAGAAGGATTAATAGAAGTAATTAGACCAATTCACAGCAGCACACCAATAGATTTAGCACACTTGAAATATTTACCCTCAAGAAGGAGATAGCATATATGGATTCTTTACCTCCCCCCAAGAGTCTTTGAAGATTTGCCCAGTTTTCTTGGACTTTGTAAATGAATTTCCGTACTGTTCGTCATTCCTGTAAGTGATGGAGGAGGAATTTTTCTAGGTTAAATCCATCCAGTTATAGAAATGCAACCCACTAATAAATAATTATAGTCTGGGATCAAATGAATCAGAATCATAGGGTATTTATTTATCAAGATTCTCAATAAATATTTTACTTCATCCTCAACAATGAAGCAATTTACAAATACATAATAAACAGTGCACATTGCACCAAATTAACAAAGAAAATAAGCAGATGAGATATATCATCCATCAGATGACAATGGATAATCAAGGTACAGCTGCCGGAATAGGGATAGCAACAGTCGTGCTGTTGCCAATATGCTGGATGACAAATCCATAGATCTTTTTCTTAAGAGCATCAATTCTTGCCATCATAACCTCATCCCGTTTGGGCACTGTGCCATCCAACCAGTCATTGACTCGCTTCAGCTGTGATAGAATTGCAGCTATGGAATCACAATCCAGATTCCCTGCTCCCCCTCCTGTGTTAGAGTTCCCACAAACTCGGAATCCAGCATCAAGGGCCTCCTCAACAAATCTTACAAACCACATCTGCATCTCCAATTGCAAATTCCTTCCAAGTTCCACAGTTTCATTCATTCCCATACCTCTGGTCCATGATCCAGCTACAGATGATGAGGATGGTACTGCCTTCTTGTTGATTACAGGTGCATTGGCAGAGACTCGTTTCTTGGAACATTTTACCGTTTTTGAAGGGCTCTCAAAGTAGTCATTTGTCAGTAGAGAAACAACTTCGAGATTTGTAGCCAAGGCAGCTTCCACCCACACTGTACTGGATTTCGAATGCTTTGTTGATGAATTATTATTGTTATTGTCATCAGCACTTACTGACAGCTTTCGGACACCAGCAATGATTTCAGCATCTGCTGTAGACTTCAATACCTCCTCATAGATGAACATGAACCGGTCGATGGTAGGTAGTGGACTTTCAGGTTTTGATGATACAACAAGGTCCGAAAACATACTGCAATGGTGAAGAAACTAAAGTTATTACTCATGTATGTAACAATGCCGTACAAAATCACCTACATCCTATTAAATTGAGATTTGGGCAGGAACAAACTTGATCACATTCCATACATTCACTTAATGGGCAATGTAACACTATTCAACATTCAAAGATACCAAAATGCCTCATTTTCTATGCACGCATTGTCAGGAAGCAAATGTCGTTCATGAGATCAAATTCATCAGACAAAAGTCTCACTAGAGCATCCATATTGGTCACATTTCACGAGAAAGTAAACAACGAACATGTGCAATAAGGATCCAGACATCCACCTTTAAGTGCAATACCTTACCTTAAGTTTCTTACAAGAGACTCTGTTGCTATGGCTTCCTCCAAAGCTTCAGCAGCAGCAGCTGAGGCAATTATCCTCCTCTGCATTGCATCCTGAAACAACAGACACATTAACAAATGCATATCTCAGATTCTCAAGACTGGATTACATGAATAGAATAAGCCATTAGCTTATGACTGTAAGTAAACTAGGAATTTAATTTTCGCACAGTGTAATTCATTATCTACCTTCCCAAGTTTAGCAAGGCCCGAGGAGACTGTATCCAGTGAGACACTGCCATCGGTCCATTTCTTTTCATGAATGGCAATAACTGGAGCTGCATCAGTTACTTTTTCCTCCTCAGCATGACCTTCAGAGATTTCATTGTTAGGCAAACTTTCATGCACATCACTTAATCGCCTGGATATAGCTGCCTGAAATCAAATACATGTGGAATTAGAAACTAATCAGTGTAAAGTCTTAAACAGGAACACAAGAATGAGCATATGGGCATATCACCTGAGTTCTCAAAATTGCCTGTAAGTCCAGCTTTTTTATTGTCCCTGATCCATTTTCTTTCCTCTCAGAAGACCCTCCACTGCAGGAAACGGATCCATCGCCCCAGCTTTTCCTACTCGGTTTCCCAGTCCTGGAAATGTCAGCAGCAACATTAACTTCCTTCCTCCCCAAAGATTCCGCTGGAGACTTCTTAAAAACTCCAGACAGCCTCCGCCCTGGTGACATTGATGTCCGCCTCGCCGCTGCAGGAGTTGTCTGGCGTCTTCCAGCAGTTGGTGAAGGTTGCCTGTACCTAGATGGCACAATTATTGCAGCCTCTTTTGATATCTGCCTATTTTCTTCCTTGGCAGCAACAAGACTTGGCACCACACATTTGGACGGTGCAGGGGAAGAGGACCGTTTGCCAGACCGGCCGGCAGGCGAGGGATCCCTTTCTGCTGCTGATTTCTTCCCGTTGGAAACCGATCTTGGTTTCACTTTTCCCGGAGAAATAAACCTTTGAGAAACTTTACCATTGGTATCGCCAACAACGTTCACATTCACGTTCACATTCTCTTTGGGTTCAACTTGCTTGTTACCTTTGATTTCCGTATGCTTCTCCTTCTCTTCGGCATGTTTCTTCCCCGGTCTTGACAAATAGGCTGCAATAGGATCAACAGAGGGATCGGACTCCGACACCGGCTGAATGACAAACCCGTCCTTAGAAGGAGAGGTCCTCAAAATTAAGGGTTCCGGGGATCCAATAAACTGAAAGCGACCCACAACAGGACGAAGATTGACAGCGGTGGGCAGAGGAGGCGAATCAAAGACGAGGCGATCGACGTGCACAAACTGGCCTATTTGGAGTCGATTGGAGAGGATAAGTTCAACATCGCGGTCAGAGAGGGAAACGTAGGTTGAATTGAGGGAATCGGAGAGTTGGACAAGGAACCCGTGGTGCGGCCAGAGAGAATCGGGGGCAGAGAGAGCGGGCAGGATCCCAATTACCTGGAGGAGGGGAGTGCGGTGGTCGCCGGTGACTTTGGCGGTGGAATTCATGGATTGAAGGAGCTTGAGGAGAATACCTGGAGTGAGAGCGGCCATCTTTTGCTGTGCTGCGCAGAAACTGGTGAAAGGGATATTGGAAGTGAAGAAGGTCCCGTCGTCCCGTCTTGGCCTTTATGGACTCTCACTCTGCAATGTACCGTTAGGGATTTTTGAAATTCAAATTTCCACCATTTTGAAACAACATCCGGACAACTCTGCCTCTCTCTGCCTACCTGTTTCTATTTATACCTTTTTACTCTACACTATTTATTTACTTCAGTATAAAAATATATATATATATATTTATATTATTTAGTAGTATTTTTTATTTAAAATATCAAATTAAAATAATTATTTTAATTTGAATATTTCTACTCAAAATTAGAAAAATCAAACATACCCTAACTATTAAAGTGAAAATCATATATCCCAAGAGCTTAAATTCCAAAATTCAGATTAATGGAATGAGGCCAAAGGACAAGGAGTAGAACAGTGTACAGTGAGAGAGCTTCACCGCTCCTCCACTGGGAGTGGGAGTGGGGGGTCCTCTTTATTAAGAAAAACAAAAGTAATTCACAATCTTTTTTCTATATATGAGAGAGATAAGAGAGATTAAATATAAGAGTATGGACTACTTGCATATTGATAGTGACATCAAAGCTTCTTGACAATCTCTTCGCTGGCACGTTTGTAATAAGTCATTCTGCGAATGGCAGTCATGGCATCCTCATAGTTTTTACTCTTATACGCCTCTTCATATGACTTGGACCAATTCTGCAGTTTTTCCCGCAGCTGCAGCAACGAGCACAGCAAAATGGAGGGGCATTATCATAATAAACTTCCACACAGATTCATACTTCATTCCAAGCATTGTGCATTATTCTATTGTACTTCACATATATACATAAACAGCCAAGAAACTACCTGACTCTGGATCTTATTTAATGCTTGAGTGTCTTCTGCTTCTTCAACAGCTTCTCTTAATTCCATGATCTGCACTCGAGCCCACATAAAACAATATTCATAACTATATTCTCTAGAAAAGCTATACATGTCATAATCATGGCCAAGCATCTTGCTTGACATATGCAGGTTTCAATCATACAGGTCATTGGAAAAACAACAAATCTCTTCAACACAACACATATGTGCAAATTACAGACACTTTACCAGTTTCAAATATATTATACTAAGAGAGCAGAAAGAAAGGTCAGCATTTTAAAAGATAAGAAGTTCAGCCAAATACTACCTGCATAAAAGAAAACTGGCCCTAGAATGGATTCACCAAATGAGGCCCAAGTGTCACAATCTTCAGGAAATTACTAGTACTACTTTGGTAAAACATATTTTGCAGAAGCTTTACTTCACCATAATAATATTAAAGAGAATACACAAGTTGAAGAGATTTGTCAACAGAGATGCTTCTTAGTTACTTAAGTACCTCAGCAAGAAGCTCAGGGTCCGTAACCCTTTCTTCTTCATCTATATGTACACCTGCTAATTTCACCTACATCGTTTGAAATAACATTAATATTAATTAGTGGACAGCATCGTAAGGAATACAGTAGCGACAAAGAAACCAACAACAGAACAGATATCATGTAAGGTAATTGAGTAAAAAAATCACTATATGTTAGCATAAGATCATCTACTAATATTCAAGGTGATCAGTTATATGAGGAATCTAAATGATATTCATGGAAGCTCAATTCATTTCAACAATAATGGAAATGATCTAGATTTCCTAAACTGTTCAGAAACTCCAGAGAAAATGTATAATTGCCTATACTCCAGCTCCATTGAAGAAAACTGTATGCACACAACATTGTTGCTCAACAGCTCAAACTCAGAGATACGCTTTTAAAATGCCCAAATGTACTCATAAGGCACTATTAACACAACATACCGAGTAGATTGCCCTTGACAATGGGTCTGCAAGTGTTCGATATGCATCTATCACTCGAGCAGACTGTTCGGCTGCATAATCCCTCTCTTGCTAGTCCAAAGAGTATAAGTTTTAGAAAAAAAAAAAAGTACCTAATTTATCACAGAAAACAATTATTAATCTAGAATACTAACCTGGGACTTTGAATGAACTAGATCTGGATGAAGCTTCTTTTGCCAATCTTTGTACTTCTTCTCCAACTCTTCCAGGTCAATTTCATATTTCCGTTCTCTATACAGGAAAGAAGGTCTCATTTATAGCTATACATATACAGTCAGTCAGTTTAAACCCAACAGAATCAGTTCAAATTTAATCATTATTGATATTGAGTACATAATCTACAATTGATCAGGTGATATCCCGTAGATTTTCATCCCTTATTAATAGAATAAGCATACAAGAACAATCATAATTAGGGTGCAGAGAAAGCGGTGACGTTTCTAATCAATCTACGGACTAATGAAACTAGCCACAAAAACACAACTATGTAAATTTACATGATGCAAAACCTCAAACTTTCGTCAAATATAAACACAAGAAGATCCAGATTAAGAATGAAAAATGTAACACTCACAGGCCGAAAATTTGGAAATAATCAATTGCTTCATTAACTGGTTGGACGCTGCGGCAGGATGCACAGAAGAGGGACGCCATCACGCTATCGGCACCCGCACCGCAGTTCCAGCAATGGAACGTTTCGGCGGACTTGGGTTGCGAGCAGAAAAAGTTGCCATTTCTCAAAGACAACCCGTTTTCACTTGCAGAGACACCGCTTGGATTCGCTAACAATAAAACTCTAGCAGAAGGAAAAGGCTTTCCTGGCTGTCCGCCCAAAAAACAAGAGGCAGATGAAAAAGGAGAAAAAGAAGATGAGCGAGAGACAATTTGGGAGGAGTTAAAAATCGAGCAATTATAGCAGCGCGAATTGACGATCGACGAACAAAAGTCTGTTGAATTCCCAGCGCGACGAGCAATCAAAGAAAATTGCGTGGAATTACAAAGCTTCGTCTTCCACATCCTGAGGAAGCGATGAAGCTAAAAAGAGAAAACGAGAGAACAAGCAACTGCTGCATTTATACGCTGTTCCCCACATGCCAATGTACTAACGCTGGTGCGCAATGTACAAGTGCAGAATTAAATTAAAATCCACACCTTCCTTTCCAAAATATTATCATTTTGGCCCCAAGTTACACAAAATTTGAAATTTGGCTCAATAAACCGAAACTGATAGTTTACATGTCGCATAATTTTCAAATCTCAAAACGATGGATATAAAATCCAATCCAATGGCAGCAGCTGTGAATTGGTGATGAAGATTTTCAAGAACAGGCAAAAAAAGTAGCAAGATTTTGCCCATTGTATTCATCTGAGATAGTTATGTACAATTATCCCAAGTATGTTCTGGGCAAAAGTATACATGTATGTATTCATCTATCGCCACCTGCAAACCATTTTGAACGACCTCCCAATCGCCCCTCTGTCCAAAGAATCCATTCTTGTAAGATGGTGACAAACAAGAATATGTACAGATCATCGATCTCATCTTCAGCAAATCAATCCCTTCCCAGAAACAGTCTCCCATGCCATCTCGAAACAATGGGTGGGACAAACTGCTGTGTGCGCTCCCTGCCTGGGTACCTCGTACTGTGTCAGCAAACCAAATTAGATTCTCTTGTAAAAGAGAACGTAGGCAGCTTGTGTCTTTATCTGGTCCTCGCTGACCGGGAAGACATGGCTGTCGTCGAACTCATACCACTGGCTCAGCCTATTCTGTTGCATCAAGAACAGAAACAAGAAGAATTAGGAAGAAGGGATTAAAGCAGGCAGATCAGAGGAGAATGACTAATCAAATTGGAGACAAGTTACTTTGGTAAACGCTGTATAATGTCCACCGCCCATGCCGCCGTAATGGTTACTTATAGCATACAGCCTGTAGCGATGGCAAACCCCATCGTTATTCTGGATTACATAGTCAGAGAGGTCAAAGTCTTCGACTGGGAAATCAACAAAGCTTTCCAACTTGTTCTTCAAGAATCTGGTGTATGAAAATCTCTTTAAATGAATGACCAGGATCTTCGGTAACCTCCATAGATCCAGCTTTTTGCTGGCCTGCCTACGCTCCTTGCATTTTGGGCAATACCTATAACAAATTTCCAATGCAATTTCATTAGCCGACTGAATAAACACAAGTGCACCTATAGATATACAAATAATACTGCTTGGATAGATACCACATGTCATCTGGTCCAAGAGGCTCCTCTTTCAGAAATGCATCGACACATTTGTAGAGTGAAATAGAATCCTGATTCCACTTCAATGACAGGGCAGGCTTACAGACTTCGGGCAGCAGGCTAAGGATTGAGGTATCATATCGACGAATCATATTCTCTGGCCAAGTAACAATCACTTTGAGTGGATTATCAGGATATGACATGGGTATAGGTTCATCCATCATCACTTTGGCATTGCCAAACTCCATATAAAACTCAAAATCATGAGAAGTTTCCATATCACTTTCAGTTTCATTAATTGAATTTACAGCTTGATTCAATTGTGTGCCATCCACCACCTCGCCATCTTGGGTGTTATTTTCTTGTGAAGCATCTTCACTCAAGAACTCAGCACCAGCCAACAAAAATGGATTGATGAGTTTACAAAAAAACTCATGCATTTCAGATCCTTGAGAGAAATGAGGCATCCTTGCTACAAGTGGAATGCCGAACCTCCTGTGAAATGTTGAGTGTTTGTGATTGCAGGTAGTTTGGACTTTAGTTAGCTAACATAAATCAAATGTGATCCGTCAAACTTACCTGCCCTCCTGCTGATGCATAAACACGACCAAGGGAGAGTCATCCATGTCTTTTGGCAATCTATACACAACTAGTTGATCATAGTCTCGAATAAGCTCTATAGAATCATCAAGGTCATCCAGAACACGGAGGATTGAATTGTTGTATATCTGCAGATGACCTCATACGTCAAGAGCTGATGTAATCATCTTGCAGTAAGAAATAAATATCATTACAGGCACGAGCAATGTGATGTCCTTTTTTACTGGAACATGATTGTAAGTATGCATGCAATCACTCTCACTCATATGCATCCTTAAATTAGAGGTATTTCCAACAAACAAATGGGAAATAGGAACTAAAATAATTCCCCTTTTAGGAAACTATATTTACCCATAAAACTAGTCAAGGAACAGCCTTTAAAGGCAGTCCAAAAAGATCAACAATGGTATTGGAAGAAATAACAGAGGATAACTGTCATGATGAATAGAAGGTGTTTTCTAAGAAATTACCTCAGCAATTAACAATGTTCCATTATCCCTTAATGAACATGCTGTACCAAGTGCCTCAACAAGATTTTTTAAGGTCCCATTGTCGGGTACTGATATTGTAACAGGATGTGGCAGAGTCGTCCCATCAGTGTTCAACACTGTCAAAGTCATCTTCCGCAGAGTTGAGAAAGGAAGGGGTAACGACAAATACATGAATGGATCAAATGTTACTGAAGACTTCTTGCACACCGGACAAACAAGTGTTGATCGATATTGACCCTACAAGTTAAAGTGCTTAAGGGATTGAAAACTGACTTCATTATGCGACAATTTAAAAATAGATAAATAACTGCAATATCACATGAAAAATACCTGACATAAATCAACTATGATTGAATCATTTCGGGACAAATGGTTTGACCAGTATTCATCTGCCACAACCTCATCTGGACGGTCATCATCATCTTTCGCCTGTATGTAAGGTTTACTTTTCACACGATTGAGATCTTCATGGAGCCCATCCAATAAAAAAGAGAGAAATTCCTACAAAAGCAGCTTGTAAAATAATTGGAGAAGATCCCATCCTGCAGATATCACTTAAAACAGCACCAAAAGCGACGACAGATTCACATACTTGGGAATCATGCTGGTTGTAACCACTAAATTGGGGAGAATACTTAGAGATGGTTGACTTGAATATCCTTGGAGATACTGTTGCCGCCCCTGGAGCCCACAACTTCCTTAGTAAGTCCCCAAATACTATAGCAAGCTTGCCCTGTTACAATAATAAGTTATGACAGCGTCATAAAAAATGAAAAATGAAAGGTTATGAAAAGGGTGCAAGCACTATGAAAAACTATGTAAGAAGGCTTGTATGAGAAGAAAATGAGAAGAAAAAAAGGCGACTTATTCTGCCAAAGAAATCTCATTCATTACTTAAGAAGTCAAAATTGCATTGCACAAAAATACATACGTTCATGCCCAGTGGATTTTCAAAGTTGAGATCTTTCCGGAAGTTTCCTAGGAAATAATCAACAAGCTTAGGCGTATGCGCCAAGCACTGGATAGCACTGTTCATGAAACAAGTATTTCCAAGATTATACAATCCAGTCAAGCCCAAAGCCCCGGTGACTGAAAATACACTACCAACTCTAGAGGAAGAGTGCACTTTATCAACAGTCCCATTCCTTCTAAGTGACGAACTAGATGAGGGACCATCAGCCATAGACTGATCAACCATCATATCTGTTTTCCTCCATTCACTGTCCATGATGGTACGCAGTGAGTCATAAACTTGCAACTCCAAGAGAACCTGGCAAGTAATTATAAACATTAATAGCTGTTAGACTATTAAAGGTGAACAACAAAGACTATAATCTAATGGCATGGCATAACACATATTTTGAACACCAATATGTTAATATAATAGAGGCATCCAATGAATTCTAGAATCATCTAAAAGCATGGCTTGATAAAACTAAGATCAACTAGGCAAGAGCTGCTGAGGCATGACAATAGAAAGTGGAAGTGTTTTACTGCAGCTAACTCGGAGCTTTTAAGTGGAGGGAACAGATCACAGATGCACCAACTATAAAGGGAAAAGCGAGCATACCAAATTGCCTTTTCATTTTCAGATAACATCCATAAGCTCTTGAGTAATATTATAAAGATTTGAAATTAAGACCTTGTGCCACCGGTGGGTCATAGCCTGATGGTACAAGACCCCTTGATATAATCAACATGCCCTAGAAACCCTTTGCAGGAACCAAATATGCTGAACAGAGTTTTCTGTTTGAAGATAATATAGGCCTATAGGGTTTGTACAAAAACTAGTGGGGCTTGATTAGTTTGTTACGATCTTTCATCAATATTATTAATTATATTAGAACGCCTCATTTCCTGGATGATTAGAGAAAGATGATGAGCTTTGTAAAATGTGACTTAACAGGAAGCACAGAGAAGACACTCCACCTTTAACCACAAACTTTTAACATCCAAAGTACCACAACACAGAGAAAAGTATCATTACCTCCTTAACTGATTGCCCCAGACTCACGGATGATCTTTGTTCAATAAAAAATTGATTTGTCTGTCCTGAAAAGTCCCATATTTGCAACTACAAATTGTTAAATTAGCAACCAATGCTCATGAGAAAACCAAAAATGAAATGATAATAACCAGGATTGTTGCTCACCATTTCAGACTTCCTACAGAATATCTGGCAAACTCTGTGGAAAGCTCCAGCTTCATTGTCCTTTAATTTTCAATATACATATTGTCAAATCAAAGAAATCTAGAACTTGGAGGAACTCAAAACTCATCTTATCACCAACTAACTATGAGGGCGTTGTGTATTTTGAGTTGTATCAAATCATTCATGACTGAGAATAAACCGTGGTTATTTCTATTAATTTTAAAGGCGGATTAGTTTTCTTTCAGACAACCATCTCAATATAGTTACGATTATTTAATAAGAAAAAATTGCAGACAATATTCATCAAACTAAACACCTTGTTTTGAATTGATACTCTGGTTCCAGGAAACATGCTTAATATTCTCATATCAATAGCTTTAATAACTGAACCTAGTTTTTACAATTCAATCCAAACCAAGTAACATAAGCGTTTACATATGGCAGTAGGCAATTAAATAAAAACTGTTCAGGTGTTTCACTTCACGAATTCATCACATAGAAATTTATAATCACTTGTACAGTTACCAGTTATTTTTAAACAAAAATGCCAGAAATCAGCTCAGTTCAGAATTTCAAATTTGGTTATGATTTCCAAAGTCTAAATGCAAAATTGCAAGTAGCAGCTAAGTTTAATACAGCCGCAATTTATTCTACAAACAAATTCCGTATAAAAGCAGAACCTTATTGCAGAACTGGAATTTTATTGTAATCAACAATATCAACATGTACAATGGTCAGGAAAACAAAGTTGAGTGCAGAAGGACCTTTCTGATGATCTTTATGACCAATTGATCTATTTCACTTGCAAAAAAAATTCTGATCTGTATAGCGAATGCATCTTGTACACTATCTTCTCTAGGAAATGACGAATCATCTACTACATCCATCCTATCGTAATGCCTGCAGAAAGAAACAAAAAATAAAGAATATGCTTAATTATTAGGCTCTGACACGTTTCCATGGGAAGCATTGAAGCAATGAACTTATTTGAGATGCCATCTTCACAACCGAACAAGAGATGCTATAGCATTACAACCAAAAGATGAACACAAACACTAGTTTTCAGTGGGATTTCTACATAACATTAGCAGTTCAACTATTTAAGATGCAGAAATAACCATTTAGCAGCGCTGAGAAAACCAATGTACTGATATCTACACGCAATTACAAGAACATATTGAGAAATTCAATCAATTTGAGCAATCCAGTGCACTGACCACTTAAGAGCAGTGAAGAACATCCATTCCGACACCAATGCCAAATCCTCAACGCCACCAGAAACCCCTTCTTCTCCGCTAATCAAAGTCTCCCCTTCTCTCCTCATGCCCACCAAAATCTCAGAATCCCCAAACCCCCCAACAACAACCTCCCCGTCGCAATTAACCTCGTCACCGCCATTCATTCGCACAGTCGCGTCATACAGCACACCTTCAACTCCATTCATCCCGTCGACCGCGCCGCCACCGCACACAGCCTCCTTCCACCACCTGCAAATCAAACAAATTAAAATTTTTCAAGAAACCCTAAGCACTAGACGGGGGTGGGTTCTGCGCCGCGCGCCTCACCTGAAGGAAACAAGGTACATCGATTCAACGGGGTCGGTGAACGAAGAGGGTACGAAAGACGGCTCGAAGGGGGTGGAGAGGAAGTCATCGTCGTCGTTGGTGAAAAGTAGGGACTCCATAAAGTGAATAGCTCCGAACAGAAAACGGCGGAGGAGAGGGAATACGAAGTGGGTGGATTTGTCGTATAGGTGCACAAGGGAGGGAGGCAATAGAAGAAGGGCTTTGGCTACAACAGCAGTAATGGTGGGTCGTTTCAGGCTACGGCTCATCTAGAAGAAGAGAGACGAAAAGGGCAATAATATAAAAAAAAAAAAGGAGAACCCTGTCGAGATAGGAAAAGTCATCACTGAAATTATTCAGTTTCACAAAATTCAGCATCCCTCCTCTAGTTTCTTGCCACTCTTTTTAGGGGTTTTCCATTAATTTTCTGTCAAAGACAGATAATATTTTCGATATGCTATGGATGAATAATTGATTTGGGTTTTCACCGTTGAAAAGGGTTTGCCAGTCAGTCGGTGATACCAGAATTTCCTGCTGACCCCATTTGTAGGAAATCAATCTTTTCTATAGAAAAAATTGACCCAATTCTCATTCTTAAAATTAACAAAAATGTCATAAACAACGAGATTAATTACACAAAAGAATTAATTTGTGGCTTAGCAAGAACAGGATCACCACCATATATTATCTCAAACATAAAAAAATAAAAATAAAAATAAAAATAAGATTCCGATCAAAAAAAACATAAAAAAAAGTGTGTTTCTTTATTAATTTCTTAACAATTTCAAAAAATATATAAAAAAAAAAAAAAAAAAAAAAAAAACACAGTATTTATTTGTCTGCCGCCGCTATTGGGGCTTGACTTTGTCTACTAACATTTTGGTGGACTATTAAATAACCATCATCATGTAAAAAGCCCATAATTTGTATGGATGGATTCGGCCTTTTCTAACAGTCCATCATTTGATTCGATTGATTAATGATATCCATCTATGTCGAGTTGTCCAGTGGCTGGTCAGTACGGCCCACTTTAACCCAACCCCAGTATAATAAACCAATCTGTAGTATTTTTATTTATTATTTTTTGAGAAATAAAATAAATACTAAACAATTACGTTAAGGCCATTCGCATCAATCAAATCTAATATGGGTTTCTTCTTTCTCTCTTCTCTTCCACGTCATATTCTCTCTCTGTCACCTCATGGAAGAAACTCATTTCATTTTATACTTTCATCAAAAGAAACTCATTTACACAAATTTTAATTTCTCTTTCCTCCATATTAATAAATTATATATTTTTAAAATAATTTAAATAATAATAATTTTTATCTAATATACATATTTATTAGCATTTATTTATTTAATAATTTAATTTATAAACAATAACAAATATTTATTATTAATGTGATGTGTGAAAATTTAATTTTATAGTACAATTTTTTGTATTTATGTGTCTTTAAAAAATAAAATAAATTATATTGAATAAATTATAAGATAATTAAAAAATTAAATTTTTATTATTAATAATTGATTATATTTAATTAAAATTTTATTTAAAAAATATATCAATATTGGTATCATTTTGTAAAGAATAAAATATAAAAATATAAAAATTATTAATAAATGTTGATGTATTTTTTCAACAAACAAAAAGTAAAATCCGAAAATAGGAAATTATCTTCGAACTTGATTAATTAGTGCATGAGATTAGGAATTTTAAACACTGGTACATAAGAAAATTAACTGAAAATTAAAATGTTAGAAATTTTAAGTGGTGATCCCCGAATCTGACTTTGTTTTTGTCGAAGTTGATTGAAGATGCTTCTCCAAAAAAATCTAAATCCTTAAATATTCTTTGAAGAAAACGCTTAAAATCATCGTCTGGTCGGTTACAGCAACCGCTCAAAAGAAATGTTTTGAAACGTCGCCTGGTCAGTTACAGCGACCGTCTCGCCAACTGCATAACTCAACCGACTAATCTAGCGACTAACTGGTCTTTTGACCAAAAAACTCCTTGGCCGCCCCCACCAAGCGACCAAACTATTATTCACTTAAGTGGGCAATCAATTACCAAACCTTACTTCGCCCGACCTCCGTAGCAGCCGACTTGCAGACTTTCCGACCTATGGACCATCCGATCCGCTAACCAACCGACTTGCCTATCCGACCGCAGACCTTCCGACCTGCCTATCCGACCGAGGACCTACCGACCTGCCTATCCGACCGCATACCTTCTTACCGGACCTACCGACCTGCTGATCCGATCGAGGACCAACCGACCGAGGACCAACCGACCTGAGCGCAAATTTTTTTTCTTTTTCACCTGACTTCGTGTCTAACTTCCTTTAAAATCCTGTTATCCTTATTTTTATTATTATTATTATTTTTTGTATGTAATAATAAATATTTATATAATAAAAATATAATGTATAAAAGATAATTAAAATTAATTTATTTTTTTTTTTTGCATGGGAACACATGGCAATAATACATTTATGTCAGGGTTTTATGGAGTTGCTGCAAAAGCGGCCGGCTCTCCAAGCTGACACTAAAGAAAAATGATTTTTAATTTTTTTTTTTTAATCCGACGTGGTGGGTTTCTCGCCTAATACTCTTTTCAATAAAAAAAATGTTATAGTCACGCTAAACCCCACACGGTTTGCTCATTGGAATTTCCTCTCTACCTGCGCTTATTCATACTTATAAATTATTATATTACTATTATTTTGAACTTAAAAATAATTTCCATATTATATTTAAATATATTTTATTCAAATAATAATTTCTGGAAAAAATATAATCTATTAAATATTCTCTATTGTAAAAGCATACTTTATGGGAAAGATACCGGTTTGGTTAAATTACTTATTTAATTGGAAGCACGCTTAAGTAAAATATAGTTTCGACAGTAATTTATTTATTTTTCATTGAAATAATAAAATATGTTTTGCCAGTTTCCACAGTTGTGTTTCTGGGAAATTTTATATAATATATTTATTTATGTACCATGTAACACAAGTGCAGCAACTACGCATACTGCCGTTTTGCGTTTAATTATTTATGTACATATTTTATAAGCTTGTGTCCACGTCGGAAAACGACGTTCCTACGTGGCATCAGCTCTGCAGGGCCAATTTCCAATTTCTCCGGCGTCATTCGTTATTATTACGACAGTGACCGAACAAAAAAAAAATATATATATCCTTATTTATTTTTAATTTATTTTTAATTATATTCTTAATAAAAATATAATATTATTTTAAAAATAAAATATTATAAAAAAATATATTTAAAAGTAATCAAATACACTATAAATTTTACTTTATATGAAAAAATAAATAAAAATGGGCCATTTATTTTAGGGCCTTGGATGTGGGCCCAAGTGGCCGTGACCAAGGCCGACCCTGATAGTGAATGTGTTTCTTTCTGGTCGTGATCGTGGTCCCGAGGTCCCAGAACCTCCTGAGAGAGAATGGGTCATGTAGGCATCTGCTGCTTCCATGAAAGTTTCTGAGACAGGTCAGCACCAGAACCCACCGACATTGTTGTCCCACTTCTCTCCTCTATAAATTAAAAAAGTGGGAGCATCCAATTCGTTCATTCCGTCCATTACTACAATCAATTATTTAAAAACACCTTCCTCCGATCATCACTGCATCCTGTCCGATCGACCTGTACTGCAATATATATATATATGTAATAACGGAGCCATTAATGGAGTTAGTAGAATCAGGGAAAGCTTTTTCAGACAAAACCCTGGAGATCAAGAACAAGAAGAACATCGAATCCTGCGACAATAATGATTTCCAGATTCCGACCAGAGGCGCCATCAAACGGCGGATCTTCGCCGAGCTCCTCCGCTTCCTATTTCACCGCTTTTATTAGTTTCTTCAGACCGGACCGGACCGGACCAACCAACTGTATATATATATATATGTATATATTCTCTAGAACTTAGGCTGTCGGAAAACTAGCAACGACGACGTATATGCAACATGGAATGGATCAACGATAATAAGTAGCCGTTATGCACCGGCTGTTCTATGCCGTGTGTATCTATATATATATATGTGCATATATTATATAGGAGTTGATTTATTCATGAAAAAAAAAAAAAAACTTTGTTTTAATAATTGTAATTATTTTGTAGGCTTACACAAGAACAACAATCACGTCAACACACGTCTCTATTTTTTTATATGGAATGTTTGATTAGATTATCGTTTTTAGATTTTATTCATTTATAGTTATTTGTTGGGATATTTGAAGGGGTAACCCTGATGCTTATTTATTTTGTTACAATAAGGCTTGGACAACATGCCTATAATATTAATAACTAATGTACAAAGTAACATATAAAATTAATTTGATTATTAATTTAAAAGTGACAACCAATCAAAAGTGTTTTTTCATACGGTTTTGTTTCATTTTCTCTTGGTGTTCTATTTATATATATATATATATATTAACTAAAAAGTATAAAACAAAATATGTTTTTTATTTAGTACAGTACTATATAAATCTAAAAATACGTATATTTAAAACATTACTTTACATACTTTTGACCATGGTGATGGTCACCTAAAAATATAATGTATCTATTTGAAAAGCATTTCAACGCTATCTGCTAAAGTCAATGGTGCTAACAATATAATATAAGTAGTCAAATCTTGTAGATCAAGCGGTAAGACATCATTCGCTTGATGGTTAGGTCGAGGTTTGATTCTGGATAGGTGCGGATGTGCTTGTTTTTTTTTTAAAAAAAGTAAATACTTTTATATATTACATTGAATTATCATATATTTATCTCACATTTTTCAATTCAAAAAAAACCACACAAACAAACACAACCTTAACCTTCATAAAGGTCAAGCGATTGGACAATCGAATAATGTGGGCTCAAGTGGGCCTTCCTAAATTGGGCTCATATAGAACTAAGGAAGAGCAAATTGACTTAATGGGCCAGGCTAATAAAAGCAGTATGAATTAAATTCAATGATTAGATCCAAAATGTTAAGAAAAGTCCAAAAGCTGAGATTATTATTTCAAAAAATAAATTTAAATTAAAAAAATTGGTTGGTATTTTGGAATTCTTGCACATGTCCTCTACTCAACCATCGTTTTCAAAACCTAAGACAGGACCAGCAGCAATCACTACAAATTGGTGGATCAGGGCTAATAAATTAAACTGAATAGATTTAAAAACACCAAAACAATTTTAATTCTATTGCTTAAAAAAATCATAATACGAATATGAATGGCGATAAAAACAGTGTGGAATCGTCGTCGTCATCGCCTGGAAAGCATCCAAAATAGACCACTAACTAAACTGAAATAAAAATTAAAATTAAAATAAAAATTAAAAAGAAAAGGAGAAGGGCCCGCCTCTTACTTAGTCTCCCTCCATGGAAGCTGCTGTGGTGTGCTGACCAGAATCATCAATGGCAGGCAGCACAGCCGAGCAACACCATGATGAGCATTAATGAAATAGATGGCCCATGCCATCAAAATCAATCAAGCTCATGCTCATGCCCACTCAATTTGAAAGGCTCTAATTTAAAGAAACCATACTAAGAACACTCTGCCAATCTGTAAAGGAACCAAATTGGGTGCTCTGGTCTGGTCCTTCTATTGCACTTAAATTAATTGCAGAAGCAAGCTCTGTTGTTCTATTGCGGAATTCACATGGAAGGGGAAGAAGAAGAAGAAGGGTCTGCGTATTTTGCGTATATTCCCAACCATCATTGCAAGCAAGAAAAGATGTCGTTTTTGTGTGTATAATTTTTGCCTTGGTAACCACTCTGTCTGTTTGCTGTGAAATATGATTCTGCACGTGAAATCAATGGCGGATTCTTGCGTCCGTTGGGGATCAAATAATAAAAAAGAAACATGTCTTGCAGAGATATACATATAGATTGTGTGTGTATTGTGAAATGGAGAAATGGGCCTCTGATCTTGGATGAACAAACCCTAATTAATCTTGATTTTGACATTAAAATCGAGGATGGATTGTTGGTTGGTTGGATCAATGGAGTCAACGTCCTGCTTTGCACGCCGTTCCACTACCACCAAACACACCACAGAAAACAGTTCACACATTACCCTACCCCCACCCCCACCCCCAGCCCTTTTTGCTGTAGCCCTAGGTTGTTCTCTGCCCTAATTATATGGCGTGAATGTATATAATAATTTTTTATTTAATAATATATATATAAAATATATATATGTGGGTGTACAGATAGAGATACAGAGCATTGCTATTATTGTGATATATCTTGAAAAGGCAGAAAAATAACGGCATATTCCACTATCTTTCCATTCTCTCTCACTTGCTGGTTATTTTGGGGGAAGATTTCTCAAAGCAGCACGTTGGGGAGAGATTTGAATCTCTTCTTGGATTAACAATTCTTGCCCATCCACATTTTTGTAAGGAGTGAGAAAAAACCCCTTGTAGGTGAAGGATTCTGCAGATCTTCGTCGATTTTTTTGTTTTTGTTTTTGTTTTTTTTAACCCCGTTTTTTTCGGGCCTCACTTGCTGTCTAGAATTCGTTATTTCGTCAATCTGCCGACCGAATTGTGTGAGGAAGGCAGGATCTTTGTACCGAAATTTCCCATTCCAAGGGAATTAGGGATGGTGGTGAAAATGATGAGATGGCCATGGCCGCCTCCGATTTCGAAAAAGTATGAAGTGAAAATCACAGTGCAGAGGCTGGAGGGTTTCGATTGGGTGAATGAGGATGCGGAGAAGGATCACGGCGGTCTTGCGGTGGAGATCAGGTGGAAGGGGCCGCCGAGGATTTCTCTGGGCTCGTTCAGGAGGACGGTGAGAAGGAATTTTACGAGGGAGGAGGTTGTGAAAAGGGTTGAAGACGACGGGCGAAACGACGGCGTTTTGGTTGAGTGGGATGAAGAATTTCGTAGCGTCTGCACCCTTTCTGCCTACAAAGATGATGCGTTTCATCCTTGGGAGATCAGTTTCACCGTTTTCCATGTGAGTTCTTTTCTTGTTTCTTCAAGATCTAATTCTTGTCAAATTTTTGTAATGTATTTCTGGGTTTCTGTTTCTCCTTCTGTGATTCGATTTTGATTTTTGAGAAATTGATCTGTTGCCATTTACACACCATACTCTCCTTGAAGATTTACACCAAACAGAAAAGTTATCAAAAAGATTGTTTGACTATTATCTTATCATCTTTTGGGAACGAAATTATTTGCCTAAATTAATTTAAAGCATAATATAGTGTGTTCATATTTGGGTCTTGAATGTAAACATGGTTTCCTGTGTTATTTCTGTTTCAAACTGTAAACAGAGTGGAGGAATTCCTTAGCTGATCCTTCAAGTCATTGACAACCAAAATTTGTAGCTGCTGATCAATGCTTTTTGATTATGTACATGTTCGAGATTAGGATTTTCGGTTGTCTCTTTCTTGAGTGGTTAAAAGTGCTTCTTGTAGTGTTATACCCAGACTAACAGAGCCTTTTCTGTTGTTTAATGGATGATACACATTTGGGGAACTTAGAAATGCACGATGATACTTATAATTCAGTAGATGGGGAAGATACTTCTTGACTGGATCTTTTTGTTAGATGGGTATTTTGTGTTTGTGTAATTGTGCGCATTTTGTTCATTTCTGTGTTTGCTTTATAAAGTCTGTCGATCAAGAGCGGTTTGTTATGTACTGAAAAGGCTGAGAAAACAACCAAATTACAAAATAACTTTCTCATAAGTCAACTATGACATCGCCACTTTGATGATTGTTTGTCGTATCGTATCTCCGCCGTTGTATATTTGCCATCTGGAATTGGAAATTCGATAGTCGTTAACTATAAATAGATTACAATCACGGAAAATGGATAGTCACTAATTTCGCAGATCCTCTTCTTTATAGAAATGAAACATCACCCTGTTATTATTAGTGAATTTTTCTGTGGATTTGGCCACACATTTCTTTGTACCTTTAGTCCTTGTTATTGTAAAGAAATGTCTAATTATATATATATATATATATTCTTATTGAGTGTGATAGAGAATTGAAGCAATTGAGCCTTTAACAGGGGTTGACACAGGGTGCAAAGAACAAGAATTCAATACTTGGTTCAGCAGCCTTGAACCTTGCTGAATATGCTTCCAATGCTGATGAGCAGGCGATCGAAGTCAAGATTCCTCTATCAGTTTCCGACACTGCGATTGAGCGCCGCCCCTCACTCTGTGTAAGATATCTTCATTTAAAAACTGTTTATTTCTGTAGCTTGTCGTAGTGTTTTTTCCTTAATTCTCAAAATAATTCCCGACTAAAAGTCTATCTGTGTGTGTATATATATATATATTGTAGATATCTCTTGGCTTGGTTGAACTCAGGGGAGTGCAACCGCCTACTGAGTTGGTCCAAAGTCCGATAGTCCCTGCTTCATCCCCTCCAGTATCTGTGGAAACTCCTTCTACAGAGAAAGACGAGGTTTCTGCCATCAAAGCTGGTCTAAGGAAGGTGAAGATACTCACTGAGTACGTATCGACTAGAAGGTCCAGAAAACCCAGCCATGAAGAGGAGGGGAGTGAGGGCAGGTACTCTTCGAAAAGCGAGGGTGATGATTATGCTTTCCCCTCCGATACAGACTCCATGGATGAATTTGAGGGAGGAGTCTCCGATGAAGCCAAAGAGAATTCTGCTGTTAGGAAATCATTTAGTTACGGGACACTGGCTAATGCTAATTATGCAGGTGTTTTGAGTGCCGGTATCAATGAAGAGGATGGAGACTTGATCTACTACAGCAACCGTAGGTCGGATGCCGCATCCTCTCACGTGTCTATCGCTGTTCCTACGCCTGCCGAGCAACCACTTGTGCGGAATTCTAAACTCAGTATTTTGCCTTGGAGAAAGAGGAAGCTGAGTTTCAGAGCTTCGAAAGCTAAAGGCGAGCCGTTGCTTAAAAAGGCGTACGGCGAAGAAGGTGGAGACGATATAGATTTTGATCGCCGGCAGCTCAGCTCTGATGAATCTCTGTTTTCCGGGGTAAGAGAATTTGTTCGTTTTTTTTCCTTTTCGTTAAAATATTGAATCAGTGAACATCAACTAAAAGATTCTCATTCATATTGCAGCAGCATAAGAGTGACCAGGACTCAAATGCGAATCGAACCTCAGTTTCCGACTTTGGCGATGACAGCTTTGCCGTGGGCACTTGGGAGCAGAAAGAAATAACAAGTCGGGATGGACACATGAAGATGCAGACGCAGGTGTTTTTCGCTTCCATTGATCAACGAAGCGAGCGGGCTGCTGGAGAGAGCGCTTGTACAGCTCTTGTCGCAGTTATTGCAGACTGGTTGCAGAACAACCACAATCTCATGCCCATCAAATCGCAGTTCGATAGTTTGATCCGAGACGGTTCTTTGGAGTGGAGAAATCTCTGCGAGAACGAAATTTACCAGGAGCGGTTCCCTGACAAGCACTTCGATCTGGAGACCATCCTCCAGGCTAAAGTTCGCGATCTCTCTGTGATTCCCGGGAAGTCGTTTATTGGGTTTTTCCATCCCGAGGGTATGGAAGGTGGAAACTTTGATTTCCTGCACGGTGCAATGTCCTTTGACAATATTTGGGATGAGATTAGCTGTTCTGAGAGCTGTAACAATGGTGAATCCCCTGTTTTCATCGTCAGTTGGAACGATCACTTCTTCGTCCTCAAGGTTGAACCAGATGCTTACTACATAATTGACACATTGGGGGAGCGACTGCACGAAGGATGCAATCAGGCCTACATACTAAAATTCGACAAGGACACGGTTATCCACAACATCCCAAGCTCTACCCAATCTTCCGAAGAAAAATCTAGTGCCAATCCGGCAGCAGTTGAGGCTCGGGATTTGGGTATGCCGGCAACAAACTCCGGCGAAGTTTCCAAGGAGTTGGCGTTGGTACCTCAATCTGAGGAGCCAGCGGCGACTGAAAATGTCGAGGAGGTTGTCTGTAGGGGTAAAGAGTCTTGCAAAGAGTATATGAAGAGTTTCTTGGCGGCAATACCGATCAGAGAACTGCAGGCGGATATCAAGAAAGGTTTGGCAATGTCGACGCCTCTTCACCACCGGCTTCAGATTGAGTTTCACTTTACAGAGCTGCAGCAGCGACCGGCATCTTCTGCAACTCCGGCGACTGCGCCGCAGGTCATTATCTAAAGAGATTAACTAGTAACTGTGCAGTACTAACGACATTACAACACCAGAATTCGGGTTTTATCTCAAGAAATCAAAGCTGTAGTCTGTCGATTAAAAATCTGTGTCGACTTCATTTTCGCCCTTTAGATGCCTAGGATTAGAGGTGTATTGAGGTTAATAATCTTCCCGGAGTTCTGTCAGTCAATATTATCCTTCAAGAATACTCTGTCTCTCTTTTGGATAACTGAGAATTGTCTATCAACAAGTTTGGGTACTTACTGATTACAACGTACATTTTTGCAATATTTTCTTTTGGCATCCAGTTATGATTTGCTGCAGAGGTTATGGAATGGTCATGTGATGGATAGATTCTTTTCTTCTTCTGCTGGATTTTTTTTCCTTCTTTCTCGTGAGTGATAGGCCAACTAAATGATCCCAGCATGGAAATACTTTTTCTTATTTATGGAAGAAGCATCAAGGAAAACAGACCAACAAAGGATTCAGTGATATTGTCTGAGAAATATAACATGAGTAGAGCATCAAAGCAACAGTACAAGGTCTGACAAGTTCACGAGTCTTGTTGCCAAAGATATAAATAGGACATCAAGTAGAAGCTGTTACTCCATGGAAGTACCTACACAACCGAGGGATCCTGTACAATATAGCAGGAGGTGGGGTGGGGGGTGGGGTCGGTCATTTAAGCATCAGCCACATTCTCCTCTGCTATAAACCCGATGCTGAAGTCGAAAGTAATGCAGGTTAATTGCTTCTTTCCATTCATCATTTTCATTTTTAGAGAGTAGGAACCCTGTGGACATTAGTTCCCAAGAAAATTGTTACATTCGCATAAATGTTGTGAGGGTAACTTACTGACAAATATGTAATTGGATGCTCAAATTTATAAATGACTCACAGGTGGTGTTAATCCAGGCAATGCTTGAGCATGAGAAACTAGAAAGTCGCCAATGGAAACAGGGCATGACGTCTCTTTACATAGATCGTGTTCTTCAGTGTAAATGTGAAATCCAAAGTATGAAACTTCAATTACAAGCTTCCCGCTGGAGATTGGTTCAGCTGCATTGAGATTATTAAGAGTGAGCCAGGGACATTGTGGATGATGCCACAGCATCTGGTTAATTTCATAAATAAATAGCAAATAAAATTTCCTAAAGGTTATTGTTTTCAAAGAATGGTGAAATTCCATGTATTGGATATATATTGTTCCATAAAACATTCTAGTATGAACTGCAAGTGTATCCAAAAGTAAATGTTAGTAATAACCATGCTCCTGCATTGGAGACATTTGTGATGTTACCATCATGAACCATTATAAAGAGTAGATCATTGGTTTCCGTTAATGAGGTGACGCGCAATATCTTGTTCTTTCACCTAAACAGTGGATACTCTCAACCCCAACTAACCAAGCTGCAGAAAGGGATGGATACACCTCATTCAAGCAATAAATATCTTATACGATATTATGCATAAATATCTTGCTGATTGAATCACCGTGAAATTGCTTTACAGTACGAATAATAGGTAAGACTATAAATATCTAAACTAATTTGTCCAGCAATTCAAATACTTATCTGCGATTCAATTGGTAATGTATCCATCTTCCTAGTGTAGGGGACAATATACATGTAACTCAATAATTAAGGTACTTTTAGGAGGAGAAAAGTAACAAAAAATGGAGAACCCATTATTACAACAGAGGCACTAAGTAATAATCAGAATGTAAATGTTAGCAAAAACTTGCAGCTCCAGAAGATGATATTATATCGCAGTAGATTATGGAACTCAGACAAACTCATGAAATATAAGAAGTGATATTGACCTGTAGATGCAGCCATTTGAAAGGTAGTATTAACTCCTCTGGAAATAGGATAAGGGTCTATCTGGAGATCATTGATCTTCACCGCATAGTTAGCCTTCTTGTCTGCAATTTAGCCAAAGAAGAAAATAACCAAATCAGAAGACTCAACTATCCCTGAAACAAATATAAAGCATGGATAATTCGTAAATGACACTAGTTTTTGCTCTACTACATTGGAAATTAGAATATTCACAAACAATGATTTAAGAAAAATTATTCATATTTTCAGGAAGGACAACGTATAGGCGGTCAATTCCGTGAAGTTTATACAACTCATCCTAAACAATTGTCATACGATCCTCTACACAGCTATTTTATTCAAGTCAAGTAACCACGATCAAAGTATTTACCAACAGCCTAATACCAAGGTAAGAATAATAAAGTACAATGAACCGCCATGGACAACGATCCTCCAGAAATAATGCCGCAACTCAAGCATATTATCAGAAATTTCGCATAAGCAGGAAATCAAAGCAACAGACATTCCGATTCTCCTCACCATAGTAGAAAAACACCACAGGATAGTAGAAGAACACAAATCACAAAAAAAAAAAAACGCTAATATAAATCAAGCAATCAAAACCACTGGATCCAATCAGAAAGACTTTGGGAGACCCTGGTAACACACCGCAGTAGCGAACATCCTTGGAGTCCGCGGAGGTCAAAGGCACAAGCAGACACAGCACGAAGACGAGACCACCGAAAAGCTTCATTTGCACCATGATTACAGCTGAAAACGTACAGATTCTTCAGAGAGAAACGATAGATTTGAGGCACTTTTACAATGACGGATCGATAAATTCAGTAGTCTCACCGACTTCACAGCCACTAGAAAATTTGATAAAGATTCTTTTCTTGAGTAAAAAGTCACTATTGAGCCTCAAGGCTCTGGCCCAATTGTTTAAAATCGTTTTACAGCCGAATAATGTTTTAAGGCCCCAAAGGCCCATTTTTCGTACTGGCCCATTTCGGCCCATAAATGATATACTAAATTACTAATTCCCGATAAAAATGAGTGAAAGCTGCCTGTCGCTTTCTATGGCGGACGGTATAAGTAATGAATAAGAACGCGAACTGAACTGTTGTACAGTAGAGAGGACTGCGGCTAATTCATGGAAGCCCTGCTACGATTCTTCCACTGGTCTTAATTGTGAAGATTTCTTCGGTGGCGCGGCGTCATCAGGTTCGCTGTCTGTTTTGATTTTTCTTTGAATTACCACTGCTTGTACGAGTGCCGGAGTCTGCGTGCATATCGTCTTGACGCGGTATGCGTTTCTACTCGACTTGATTACATGAGTTTTATTGGAGGGGAAAGTGATTGTACAAATTGGTGTTTTGTGAGCTTAGAGCGATTTTCCTTATTGCTGTGATGAAAAAGTTCTATTCGTTGAGTATGGTTCCGTGCCATCCAGATCCGTTTTTCCGAAGATCGTGACATTAAAAATTGTTATCTAAAGTAATTGAATTTGTTATGTTAGGAGAACGCGACAAGCAAAATTTATAATTCAGTAGTTAGTCGGATCACAGTATTTGTTATATCTTGCCTGGGAAAATATAGTCAATTCAGGATTGTGGAAATTGTCTAGTGAGTGCAAGATATTGGTCTTCTGCCTGAATCTATATACAGTTCATCGTTGAACTTGAATTAAATGGCATCAGTTGGGGAGGCTTTCATAATTCTTCAACTATAGAATTATGTAGAATTATGCTCCTCCCTTTCCTTTGTTTCTTCATCCTTTTATGAACCAATGGAAACTGCAAGATTGCAGTGGTTTTATCAATATAGACAGAGTTATTATTTAGTTTCACTTCCTAACATGGTGAAGTAGAGGACTTAATCTAGTGCCCATGGTCTGATTCACAGCTCATCTTGCGCAGATAAAAGTAATGGTGAAGCCAAAACAGAGACATTTTCGCGGTGCTCCTGGAAAGAAGCAGCGAACTGAACCACCCTATGAAGAAGATTGGTTGGTAGTCAAGAAGCAAAGAATCACCATTTTAATCCCGCCATTGCCTGGTAAGGTGTTGCAGTCTGCCGGAGAGATGCATCTGCAAGAAATACCAAGAGAAACCAAGTCCCACTTGCCTAGAGAAACCAACTCCAAGGGGGAGTCTCCATCAATGCTCTCTGCTTCAATGCAACCGGGTCAAGAATCTGCCAAATCTATCACTTCGTCTCCAGAGGGGGCTATTTGTCCACAAAAGACATCAAATCCCAATTTGACATTCCGAAAGTCATCAAGTATGTGCAATAGGACTGCTTCACGCGATGCTCCACTTCCTAGTTTCAGAGGCTGTAATAATACCATAGGCAGATGCAGCACTTCCAAAACGAACAAGGGAATGATGATATTCGCGGATAGCAGCAATTTCCTGAATTCAAGAATGCGGGCTTCTTGTCTTGACAGAAAACTTCGGAAGGCTGGAGGCTTGGAGAAGTGGCTCATTTCTCTTGGCCTTACCTGTTTTCTACAGGTTTTCAAGATGCGGAGAGTCAACAAATTCCAGCTTGCAAATATTACCATGGAAAAGCTTAAAGACATGGGCACAATTGCCGTTGGCCCGAGAAGAAAGTTGATGCATGCCATCAACTGCATCTGCCAACCCCATTGCTTCCAGCATATGTGAGTGTAGAGTGTTACATTTCTTGAATGCTGATATTCCCCCTACGTGTATATTCTATCATTGTCAAGGTTCCATGTTTTGATGGGGATAATGCTGCATGTTTGGTTTGCTTGCTACTAACTAAACTGTCGCCATCCACACATAATGATCTAACCTAAGCATCTACAAAGGCCAAACAATAAGCTTCAACATTTTAATACTAGTATTCAAAATTTTGTGATTTAAATTCAAATTCAGACAACGTAAAATTATAATATTCAATTTGATTTGATTAGTTTACAGTCCTATTTACAAACCTATTCCCCCATTGTCCATCCATAGCAGAACAAATACAAGCAAACACAAGGGGGATGCAAATACTCTGAGAATATATGAGATCTCCACAAAGGCCACAAGAGAATATGAAAGACCTAACTATACCCCACTTTACTTTACTTACAACCCCATCAAGCAAAATCTCATCATGAGTGATAAAATACAGACAAACGACACAATGTAACAGGTTTTTCGGAGTACTTCAAAGCATTGTAAAAATGTGAAGATGACTGACAGACAAGAAGACCTCAATGTCTCAACCAAGCACAGAAAGACTACATCTAGAACCGGAGCTCTGCTTTCAATACAGTCAAAAAGAAAATTATTAGTGAAAAGATCACCGGAGCATGTAACAGGGTATCTCTTCTATTTGCTAGTTTGATCACCCATCCAGAGTGCCCACACTTGAAATAGTATCGCATTTCTTGTTATGGTGCCAAACAAACATTTTTCTCTTTGATCAGAGCTACTCAAATTTAGTTGTATATTTTCACGGGTTTCTCAAATGTGTGGCGACTCTGCAATTTCCAAATCAACAAGTATGAGAGTATTGATAAGTGTAAGGGATTTGATGACGACAAACAGCTGGATTTGAAGATTTTACCTGGCTTGTGGCGTATGCTCTCTTAGGAGAGGTGTCTGGGTGCTCTAGCCCCAAGTATTGCTCCCAAGCACCATAAACATCTCTTCTCTGGAAGGGAGGGATACAAATGTTCAGTTGACATAAAGAAACTGTGATATTTCAAAAGCCAAATTAGCATAATAATTGGCAATGGTGGGAATAAGTGACCTGAAAACGATTGGTGACAATATCAGAGTCCTCAAGATACTCTGGCCGCCCCAATGACAAGAATGCAAACTTCCACTGCACATTTCAGCAAAGTATTAGAATGAAAACTGCACTTAGCAATTGAAATGCTGATGAAATTACCATGAAGTTTCCGGGAAGAATATACCTTAGAGAATTCCTCATCTGGAACCTGCAATTTCTTCTGAATGCGTGCTTTGACATCTACTAAAGTTTCGCCTTCATGAATGACAAGAAAGAATGGATCACCAAAATTCTGGACTTGCTGCTCAAGCGAAAAATCACAACATTCAATATAGTTAGTTAAATAGTTTCACATATCTTTATAGAATTTCAACCACAGAAGCCAGTTATGTATATGCAGGTGGTACCACTTGATTCTGGGCAGTCTCCTTTGTGAAATGGTAAACATGAATCAGTCGGTCAGTGGGCCCAAGGTTCTTTTCTTCATCTGGAATCTGAAATAGAACAAAATAATATCTATTAATTAATACAATAAAGGATGGAACACTTTGAGGGAAAGGCAACATTCCCAACCACTATCCTACCAATCATGACATTAAATTATCTACAAGAATTCAGTTGTCAGTAACTGCCTAACCACTCTTCAGTAAATATCCAGCATAGAAACCATCCAGTTACAAAACAATATATAAACAATGATCAAATGAAAGGGTACTGACAACTGCATAGAATCATTATGCACAACAAAAATAGAGGATGAAAATAATGGGTTAAGAGCAGGACCTCCTCAGCACGCAGCGTCCAGTACTGGTCATTTATGTTCTCAATCTTCTCGTTAAGAGGAAAAATCTGCAAAATCAAGAATGTATAGTAGAATGCTCAATATATAATAATCTATTCAGAAAATAGTTTTAAGTGAAATCTTAAAAGAGAACTCCTTCATATCAATCAATCATATTACTCAATTCCAGTCAAGCAGAAATAGGATACACCAGGCACAATTTCAACTCCAAGGATCAGGGAAATGTTCAGACTAACCAAGAGGATTTTGCATATATTTTAATCAAGATTCTTCACATACAAGGCATGGTAAAAAACAAAGAAAAATCTCATACATATATTCTGGAGTGGAGAACTTGAATGATTATGGTTCAGAAAGTTCTACAAAAATATAAAGAGCATAAAATAGCTAAGAGAGACCATTACCTTGTAAATCTTGTGATAGAAAACTTCAAGCAGCCTAAGCTCTGCATTTGGATGAGACAACTCTACCTATTTTGAGATGGAAAAGATGTTAGTGATTTTGCATGGATTCTAAAATGTTGATGGTAGATGAGTCACCAGTCCACCACTAAACTTACTAAAAAGGTTAAATAAGAGCAGAAGAAAATAATTTAGGAATCAGAATTTGTAGAGGTTAAAAATCAGTCCCATGCATTTTGACACACTGTTCTACTAAAATAAGATGATGAGCTAACCTTTGATTTGATCTCATTCAGTACTTCTCCAACAGAACTTTGTTTAGGCAGTCTAATATTGAGAATAACAGCCTGTAAAAGTCATCACATATGTGATAATTCACAGAGCATATGTTGGTATGTATAAGAATACCTAGACTATAGCAGTAGTATCAGCACCTCATCCTTTGTCGCATGGTGGAACGCAACTTTAAGTGTCTTGAGACACTGCAGTTCCGGAAGAGGAATGTCCAGCACTTCATAATATAGTATGTCAGAAATCTATCATGACATAAAAAATAAGCCATTAGTCTACTATACTTGATGCAATACCTCCAAGAAAGCTAAAGGCATACAGACAGAATACATGCTGCAAGTACCTGATTGTAGTGGACAAGCATATCTAATAAATGATCAACAGATCTATATTTGATAGGATTGGGCTTTGGTTGCTGGGAATAGCAATTATGTGGTGTGAGCCTAATTTTTGATGGATCGTTCAAGCCAAGGTGCTGGGCAACTCTTTCCACAACATCATCATAAGTGTTATTCTTAGCTCTGCAGAGTTGTGCAAAACATGATAAAAATAACTATATTCCAATAATCCAAAAACAATACAGGCACTGGCATATAGAAGCACTCACAATTCAAGGCAAAATTCATCTTCCTTCGGCCTCTCCAGAGATCGAAAATGAACAATCTGAAAAGAATACATATCCAAACAGAGTTTGAGGAAGATGGTTATGACGTGCAAATAATAGCTTCATGAAGAATTACTTATCTACAGACATATTACAATTGGCCTTAGACACTAGTTGGAAGCTTCCCAAATCCCATGGACAGTAAACAAAGTAAAATGCAATATGCAAAAGAAAAAATTCTCTCAACACATTCCATTTAATGGAGTGAAATGAGATGAAGTATATGTTGTACCTGCAGTTCAGCACAAACATTTCTTGGAAATATATAGAATATGATAACCAACTAAGTATACAGAATGTGCATTACTTAGCATCTAGAAGTGCAAGCAAGTTTGAATCGATTTAGTGGTAAAGAATAACCTGGCGGTTTCTGACATATTCCAAAAATGAAGGAACATCAGGAAATCGGAACTTTGCTACTGTTTCAGGCAAACGTCGTTTCTGGAAGCAAATTATGTCTCCATCCTCGATCTTGGAGCATCAGAAAGTAACAAGTGTTGGAGAGGCAGAATTATTATATAATTATAAAATTACATATTTTCAAAGAAGAGAAACTAATTAACACGACACTACATTAATCTATACAAACACACACAAAAAAAAAGAAGAAAAAAAGCTGAAAATGACACAAAGGAAACAAAGAGACATAAAAGACTAGAGGCACACTCATGAAATCTAGCAATATATAGATCTATACATATATATATATTTAACTGAAAAGAATCCTATAGACTAATAAAATCAAGTACCTGACTGAATCGAAATGATGCTCTTTTGTCAAGGCGTTCACACATAACAGTGGGTTCAAATTTTATCTCCTGTGGATATGGCAAGCAAGAACTGTATTGAGAATATTATCACTCGCTATGGCATGAGTAAAGCTTTAAAAGTGTAATCTATAAGCAAACCTCAAATAGCTCGATTTCTTCATCAGGACCAAAACCAGCCAATTCATTTAATTCTTTTATATACTCATTTGGCTTTCCACAGTTTTTCACGAAAAGACTCCCAGCATATCTAAAGAAACAGCATAGATGGCAGCACAGATTTAGAGGGAAACATTTAAAATAATAATAATAATTCATTCATTCATTCAAAGAAATGGTAATTACCGCAGTTCTTCTTTCTCAGGATCATACAGCTTAAAGAACAGCAATATGTCATCTTTATTCTTTTCTGGAGGAGGAATTGGATGCAAATCCTGAACATTTAGCACAGAAGAATATAGTTATATCCAAGCAATAAACTTCCACAGTATAATACAAACTAGGCAACATAATCTACTATCTGTTGAGGAATACCGGTCCATATGCCACTTCTAGAAATAACTTCAGCTCTGCTGCGTGAGTTTTATTTGAAGCTTCTCTTAATGCTCCAACCTGCAACACATCACAATTTAGATAATGATCAAACTTAAAGAGAAAAGAAGAGAGTGTACTAATAATATCTAATGATGTATCTCTTGCTCAAATTGTAAGGTTCACTAAACCAGAGGGATTGCTCAGCAAAAATAAACTCAAATAACAAATTATAATAACCATGAAACAATTGAGGCATTAGAGCTATAACAACAGGCAAAAGCTCCCCTTTATAAAAATCCCGTCTTTTACGTTTTTCTTTTATATTCTTTTCACTTATTAATCAACTTTTTTTAACTTTAAATACAGTCTAAAACTTCCCAAGCCAACCGCATTGTCCAGGTCTTGGAAAAAACATAAAAATTGTTCTGAGAGAACTTGTGATTACCAAAGGTTTCTAAAATTCTTTCACCTTTACATTAAGCTGAGATACTGTTCCATGAATAAACATTAATTAACCAACACTATACATCTGAGTGAACTTCTACAGGTTAAGGACTATTATGCTGTCCTCAATTGAGTGTTCTCAGATAACATAACTTCTGTAATTTAATTCAAGAAGTGGAGTTGTATTTACTGTTTGTGCTTCTTCCTGAGGTGTCAATGGTCTATTTGGGCGATATGTATGGTTCTGCCTTTTTGCCCATATCCAATAGCGCTGAAATTGTACTGGTATGCCGAACTCTTTTGCAACATCCTCCTTTAATAATACACAAAGCATTAGTTAGCATTTGCAAGAAGAAATTAATAAATCAATAAAGAGAACACTTCACTTTCTAAACAATTAATGAACAACTATAGCTAACAAGATCAGTAAAATGAATTGCAAAAGAGACTACATAAATAATTCAGTAAAGAATGTTAACTGCTCCTGGGAAGGTTATAGGCTTATGCTGGTACTTGAATCCTGGCAGCCTAATCTGGTAGCACTTATACTCTTCACAAGTGTACTGGTTGTAATCTAACAAGAGAGCTCATTTGATTATTGTTCTACATTTAACAACCCCCCATTTTCCTTTCTTATGATTGCAAAACAAAAGTTCCATTAGTTGCTCCAAGGTTCCATTCTTTGTCTATGCAGGTTAAGACAGTAGCTACATTTGGGAACTGCTCTGAGAAATCTACTAAAATTGATTAGTTTTCTTCTTCTCTCAGGTTATACGGTTCACAGAATATGCTACAGATGATACCCCACATATGCAATCACATGATACAATCAACTGTCCCTCATACGGCTAAAATCTTGTCCAGGGTTAGCTACATTAATCATCCTAAAAAGCGAATCTATGATTCTAAATGTGCAATATGTATCAAATGGAAAGTATGCATCGTACCTTGAAAACATTAAAAGCCACTTGTTTCTGGACACGGAAGTTGCGAACTTTATCATGATCTACAAGATCAAAATAGATATCTTTCCCAATCTGTTCCTTCAAATCCTCATCTCTGGCAATCTGAAAATGTTACACTTGCTTCATCAATAAATATGCTGGAATGCCAAAATCAGCTATACACCACAACACTACTGATAAAAAACCTTGATAATGGTATAAAGGTGGGCCTGTGCTTTGTATCTTCTCTTGTCTTCTTTTTCCTCCTGTTCCTTTTTTAGCCTTGCCTGGAGTAAGCAATATATGTTTGATGAGAAACTTCAAAAAAACACACAAACCACCGAACATTGCTAGATATGTAGTAAAATTACCCTGAGATGATCTGCAATATCCTTCTCATCCACATCACATATTATCTTATCCTTGTCACTTACTCGAATGTACACAAGCATGTAAGCATTCGAGTATTTTGTAAATTTGAAAGGAGTGTTGTTATAGCCAGGATTTGTCTGTGGCAACTGTAAAGTACAAACACTATAAGCACCTAAAGTAATAGGATTGGCAAAGAGGTAAAAAATAAATAAAAACAAGAAAACAGAAATGCTACCTCTTCCTCTCCTCCATACTGTTCCTCTAGGGCCCGCTTGACATCTTCTTTAGTGACTCTCTCATCATCAAACTTGTACCTGAGAAGAAAATAAAATGCAAGGCTACCAATAAATGACACATCAACTAAAATTTTGCACCAAAGATAACAGCAACATGATTAACAACATAAACTTGGTAATTAACAGATGCATTGCTTAAAAAAGAACTAAGTATGCTTCTCAGGATCAAAATGGAACTGGGGAAATCCCATTACAATTAATACTTTGCAAAATTACAAATACATAAGCAAGGGGATATAGAGAGATGCAGCCATACCATTGATCAGAGAGTGTGGGCCTGACGAAAGCATAATAATGTCCGCCATGCACCCCACCACTGTGAACCAAAACACTGTTGGACACAATAACAGGGAAGATATCAGAAGGTTAGGTGATAAGAGTTTATTGAGGTAAAGATTCTCATTTTTACATAAGAAAATTCTTGCCAGTTACAGGATCCACATATAACTTTTGCCACTGGTTATCAATAATATCAATAACAAAAATATTTTACCAAATATATCCTCTGTATCAACAACTCCAAGAAAATTTCCAGTTTTCCACAATAAACTTCACTTAGAAGTTAGAACACAAGCCATGTTTACTGCATGGGATTATTTAATTGTTATGTGCTAACTAATACAGATTAATTAACTCTGTATAGTAACTATGGTCAAAGGGGTTCATTCAAATGGTCAAACCTGTCACATCCATATTTTAAAGTTTTTATTCGCCCCGACAATATTCATTTTTAAGGATTTGATATGCCCCACCCACATTCATCCATAATGGAAACAAAAAATGCACAGAAATTTATTACTATTAAACAACTGACAGATAATTAGGCCTATAAAGATAAGAGGATAAGGAAAAATGCGCAGAAGCTCAATGACCTGTGGAGCATGTAGAGGTTTCGTGTAGTCCTATCTGAATCTGGTGACAAATATTTTCCGTTGTCCCTATCGAGATCAAGCTCCAAAGGAAATTCATATCGATCATTTATCTGCAGGAAGAATCAATTTCACTTGTTTCCCTCGAGGCAGGTCTCAAAAACTTTCAGAAAAAGCACAGAGGAAGCAAACACCCACAAAATTAAATTAAAACCATCAACAGAAATAAGTAAATAACATTTACTATGCAGATAAAAAGTACTAGAGAGTGTTTGAAAGAAAACCGCTTCAAAGTACAGGCAAAGGAGCAGAAGAATGTAGCAAAATGTGAGCAATGTATATTCAGATGGCTGAAAGAGATCCAAAAAACATAAACCAGCCGCCAAAGGACAGATAGGTACTTCTCATAATAGAACCTATGCTATTGCCTAAACAGGGGAATTTCCTTCCCCCCTTATAGTTATCATGTTTGTTTGAAGATAGTTTTGGAGCAGAAAAGAAGTGGCAGCAGCACTTGATCTAAAGAGACTGTGAGCAACAAATTTCATTTCACAACTCTAAGCATGAAGGAAATCAACTTGGTTCCAATAACAAGGTTAGTGCATGCACTCAGTTAACATGGGCTAGTGAATTAATACCAAAAACTGAGAAAGCATTAAATATTATCTCAGTAGGCAATAAGAAACAGATTATTATGGTTAAATTACAAACCTTAACCATCGTCTCCCTTACAAAATCATACTCAAACCGCTTCAACTGAAGCTGGAGAACTGGAGGAAAATCAATAAACAAGACACCCTTCCTCGCATCCTAAGATTGAAAATGCAAGATAAGGAAAGCATCTTCACGTCAATTTGACAGGTCGATCACTTGTGGCAATAATATAAGCAGACAAATATGAAAACCTCATATATACAAACAAATAAAAAAACTCTTCCCTTAAAAAACAATCATAGACACACCAAAAATCTGCATATATATATATATTTATATATATATAAATTTCTCAGTGTTCTGAGGAAAACCAAATAAAAATTGGAAGAAAGCAATCCTTACAAACATGAAATAAATGTCACAGAAATGAAGTATCACTCTGTCAAAAGTTGCACCGAAAAAATTAAGAAAAGGTGAACAATCATTAACCACAAATAGCAGTATCTTGACATGACAAAAAGAGCGACGGTAGTTTAATTTCAGTAAACAGGGAGGATGAATCTGGAGACAATCTCTTTTCAAGCCTGTCAGAGTTGCACAATCTCTTCCAAAGACTCTACAGAATAAACGTATGGAGTTATACTAAGACATCACTGCATATTGTTGCCATCTAAGCCATAAGAAGAATACCACTTGGCAATGTACTTTCTCATGAAATTCAATCAGTGGTTGGTACTCAGCTTTCATTTAACAATCAAACAGATACTTTAATGTTTATCCCAAAACCAAATTCCACACCAACTACTTGGCTTAAAGGTTTTTCTAATTATATCACAAGTTTATTTTACTTGTCAGAAAATAAATTGGAAACCCTCCACCTTAATTTATAATTTTCACATTCAATACAAAACAATCCTGAAAAAGGAATCGAGTTTTCCAACATTGCAGCAAAATAAATTTGGTGCAAAAGCATTAGTCAGTTTCATAAAGTCCAGATTAAGTGAGCACATCTCTCACACTAGGCAAACTAACAACTCATTTTTCTGACACACAGGCAGGAGAGGTTTGAGCAAAAAGATTTCAACCAGCAGAGCAGCCACACTCATAAAATACCCAAGGCTACTATAATTCCTACAATTACTATATTAGTAAAAAATTGTCCAGACTACGACGTGGCATGCCTTGGTCCTCATTGATCTGGTGATTTTGCAAATTCCAAGTAACTTTGCTAAGAATAGAGTATTTTCAAACAAAATCAAGATCGTCATTTAACTCAAATCTGTCTTCAAGCATCTTACACCTGAAGAAAGTTGAGCACATATTAAGGATGTCTAGACTCTAGAGCAACAGACCTGCAAACCATGTTCTTCAGCATGGTATTTATTGTCTCCCTCGAGAGGCTCGACCTCAACATACTTATCAAATGACGCATACACATCCTTGCAGCCTTTCACGTCAAGTTGAAGATCTGGCAAAGAAAGTTTGTTAGTGTAAATTCTAGGAAGTCCAAATCCTGCTAAAACTAAGGGAAGTTTGAGTAACAATGAGCACCATAGAAAGATTCTTTTCTTGTAGACTTAAAATCCACATTGATGCATTCTATGTAATTCATGTGGTGCCCTTCAAACAGCTTTTGTATGGTACCTTCAACAACCGTTCCCTGAACCAGTGAAAAGCTATGATCAACATAACATTTTTGCTATTTGCAATAAAAACAAGACTAGGAGAGGCGTTTGCCATCAAGACACCATCACCTTCATCTTGTCTTCAAGCTTTTCACACAACACTCTGTTTAGTTCTTGCACGTCATGTTGCAGGAAAGAATCATAAGTGTCCCATCCAAATGATTTAGTCAACTCCTTAGTAGCAACACTGGTGTCATGGTATTGAAGCCGAAAATATAAACTCTGTAACGCCAAAGGAATGCTTCCAATGGGATTATCATTTTCTGTTGTTGGCATGTGATACACGGCCTGACATAATAATCCCAAGTGAGATTCCTTCACACTTCTTTAATTGATATACCAAACTGGTTATATTATCCTAACAAGGTAAACAGGAACATAAATGTTACCTTTCTAAAATAAGGAATATGGTACAAAGTTTGGAGCAAAGAGTTCATATAACAAGTTGCTCCCTGGTTCTTAAGCCCAACGTATCCCGTCTCTTTCTTTGAGTCATATGTCCAGTAATCAATGACCTTACGTACAGCAACATCAGCCTCAACAAGGACAGTATCATTCACAAGATAACCTTTGTTAGGGTCATAGAGATCACTAAGAGGCATAAAAGAAGTGAAACCCCAATCACTCTCCCTTTGGTTGAACTGGTGTTGTGTGTCTGTGGAAACAACCAAAGCAAGGTTAGTACAGCAAAAATTAGAGGTCAGGAATAAAATGGTTTGTCAAGTGACTGGCAAGGCAATGAATAATTTTTGTCTATCTTCAATTGTGTTCTCGTCCCCATTTTGGCACTAAGTGAAAAAACGAAAAAGAAGATTTTATTGCACAAACATCACATCCAACATCCAACATCCATTTTCCATTTTCCATTCAAACATATTCAAACCAGAACAATCCAGAAAACAAGTAAACATACTTTTGAATCTTTCACAATCAAATAATTAAAATTTTCATTCAATATTGAATTTTTCATCCACTATCAGAATTATATTATTTTTCAATCATAAATTAAGTACTCCATCCAAAAATTGGGTATCTAGTACAATCAGAAATTTACTTGACTAAACCAAAGGCAAAACACATTTTCAGTAAAATCATAATTACAGAAAGAGATTTATGATAAGACATTTCGAGATATCCATCTACTTTAACCCATGTTAAGGATTAACAAGTATCGAATAATTATTTTCAACTACAGGACCAAATGATAATACTCACTAATGTGGGTGTAGGCTGTTAGGCTATGCCATTAAACCTAGTGACATCCATTGGCCAAGTAAATAAGTTTCGCTCATTTATTTACGGATGCAGCATCATTAATCAGAGCAACAGAAAAGGAAAATGCAAAAAGATTGGAGAGAGAAAATACCTTTCTTGATTGAATATTTGCTATGTATTTGATTAACTATAGCCAAACTGAACTGAGCATATCTACTCCACCCATATGGCAAGGTAGCTGAATCAGCTACGTCTAAATACATTGACAAGTAGTCCACATTATTTCCCTTGGGAAATACAAGCACGCGCCTGCAGAAAAATATGCGATCCACACGTGTAACTATTACTTTTGATGAAAATCGTACGGGGAAAGCGACAAATGAAATAAATAAACAAATATATCTTCTAATAAATAGTAACTAAGCAAGCACAAAATAAATGAGAGGAGATAAAAGCAAATCTATTGTATTTCAAGTACCATTTATATCCGCCAACCATGAAAACTTCAGAATAAACCTTCTTCAAATTCAATCTGGAAAAATTCTCTATATTCCATGTGAACCGAGATGCTTGTGGCTCATCATTTGCCTGGTTTTCTACAGTTCCAGTATTTTCCGCTGGTACCACTGTACAATTGAGAATGCTCTTAAGATGTTATATTGCATATAGCAAAACTCAGAAACTTCAAATGCCTTCATAGATATTAAAAGATAAGATAACCTAATGACAATCATACGCATTAAAAAAAGGAGATCATATACAATAATCTTCCAAGGAAATAAGTATATGCAGTTCTCAATTATGCATCGGTCTGCAAGACAAACAAAAAAACTCCAAGTTGCTAGGAAGAGACGAGCACCTTCCATTGGCTGAGGCCCTTCACCTAGCGGCTGAGCAACCTCGTCTAAGCCGTGTGGAACGAGATTCTCTTCATTATCCTGTTGCTACAGTTCCACAGCAAAGAAAATAACACAATAAGTTTGATCCAGTTAATGCATAAACTTCGCTCACATATCTAATTACTGAATTCATTCGCACGCATTCGAATAACAAGTTCCAAATAAATCAAGTTGAATCGAGCAACTAAGACATCCCCCCCCCCCCCCCCCCCCGAGTTCTCGCAAAACCCTAGCTGATCACTACCACTGAATCCCCACACTCAAGCACGGGCAAACCGATAAACAAGATTCTTAGCCGCAAAAACACAGAAATTAGAAAAACTCCCAACTAGTACAGCTTTGCATGCATCTTCACCGCCACAGACTACAGAAAGAAAATTCAGCATAAACCAAAAAATGGGTAAAACGTAAGAAGGCGTGGAGTTACATCCAACGGCTGAGGAGTCATCATCGTCATGAATGGAGAGATTACAGCCTCTCCGATCGATAAATCACAGAGAAATTAATGCAAGTAGAGAGAACGGAGAGAGCGAGGGAGAGGGAGAGAGACAGAGAGAGTAAGCAGTGGAGAGAGAGAGAGAGAGAGAGAGAGAGAAAGGGTTGGGGAGATGGAAATATGTTTAAGAAGGCTTCCCTGCGACCGTCTGTGGGTTCGTTTTTCGACAGGGATACGTTTGGAAATATTAACAAAGCCAGTGGCTATTTAGACATTGGAACGCACCGAAGCGGATTAGAATCTAGTGCGGTCGGGTGCACGTTCCATCCTCCCAGTGCATCCAATAAGATAGAGACACGTAGGCGTCATGGAGCTCCGTTGGCTATCCGGTAAATTTCAAAAGGGTTTTGGACTTCTAGAATGTGAGAGAAGGGCCGCATCTGACGTAGACGACATTATTTAGCTATCCTTTTTTGGTACATTTTGATTCTTTTTTTATTGCTAATTCTCATTAAATCCTGTTCCTTTCTATTTAAAAGTCTTTTAAAATGGCTTTTATACCGCTGTGTAGCTCTAATCTTCAAAGTAAAAAAAGAATATATATATATATAAATATAATTATAAGTTGTAAAACATATGGAAGGTTCATTAAATACCAAGAAAAAAATCTCTTTGAACTTTCCAAATATTAAACAGTAAGACCGTTGTTCCAGGTCTACGATGAGTTGGCAATGGTAGTAGTTTCCATAAACCATTGATTTTTACAGAGGCGGAAATATCATTATTTCCATATTATATGGAGTATTGTATATGTTGGTAATACATATCCATTGGTATTTTTACACTGCCGTACAGTATGAACGCATACAAACAGTCGAGACGCGACTTCATTTATTATTCTCCTTTATGCACGTAGAGAAGACACGACTCTTCCACTTATTCTCTGGTTGAGAAACACGATTTATGATAGACATGCATGTTACGCACTCATGGCGTTCCCTTGATCGGGGGCTTCACCAAGAGAACTGGGCATTTCGCATGGTGGATGCAGTAATCGCTCACACTTCCCAAAAGTGCCCTGTGTAGATTCAATCAAGAATTAATGGATTTGATTCCGTGATTAATGCTCTAAAATTTAATTCAATGTTGCATAGCGATGAATTGATTCTCGATCACCTCTTGATTTGGCCTAATCCGCGGCTTCCTACAACCAGAAGATCGATGCTCATCTCTTCTACAGCTCGGCAAATCTTGTCCTTTGGATCGCCCTCCAGGATTAGGGTTTTGGCGTTCAACTGTATGAATGGATTGTTTGATCGATGATTAGTAGGGCAATTTAAGAAATTTTGAATGCAAATTACGTTGCTACGTACCGATTTCTCCCTGCAGATTTCGAATGCTCGGGAGAGGATTCTCGCGGCGTTCTGTTCATGATTTTGTTTTGCAGATTCAACTGGAGGTGTAAATTTGAGATGAAGAAAGGAAGTTACAATACAGAGTTAGACTGATCGATCGGAGTCGAACTGAACGAAAGAACAGAAAGAGAAAATTTTAGGTTAACAGATGAACGAACCGTTTACACCGGAGATGGCGTAGCGGGGAAGCGGCTCCATGACGTGGACTACTGTTACAACCCTGGACTCCGCAGCGGCGGCGACCGGTATGCGTTTCAGGATGTAATCAATTGCCCAACGGAGTGCGTGGAAGCTCTCATCGCTGTCATCTATAGCCACCAACGCATTCATCGTTTTCTCGACTTCCGGCGCCGCCATGCCTACCGCCTCCGTGACTGGTACGCCGGTAACAATTCCCTCCATTCGATTAATTTCCTGTCTGTCTATGGGAAATATCACAATTATAATATATTCCAAAAACACCGCTTGTATAAATCTCTATTATCTCTACAGATTTACTTGCCTATATTTGGGAAAGGGACAAATTACCCGGATATGGCGGTGGGGAGGAATACCTTGCTGTCTTGCTCTCCAGTGGATTGAAGGATGATGCTTATTGCATGCAAGACAAGTGTCAAATGTCCTGCCATAACAATCTGAAGCGTGGATCTTCCCGCAACAGAGCAGTAGATGCAAACTTCCTTAATTTTACAGGTTTAGAGGCAGGGCTTCTTCAATTCCTCAATATGGAAGAGATGAGTGCTGTGGAGGCGAGAGAGAGGTTGAACAAGAAGAAAATGAAAGTGTTGGTTCCGATGGACGAGAGTAACGAGAGCTTCTATGCATTGAGATGGGCGATTGACCACTTCTTCACAACCACTACTCAATATGATTCCGCTGCTCTGAAGCCAGAGGAAGAGGATGTCACCGTAACCCTAGTCCATGTCAGGAAACTTTTCCAGCCATTCATCTATCCTGCTGGACCAGGTGCAGCAGGTCCTCTGTTTCTACAATCAAACCAGATGCATATATATCGAATAGCTACTAAAATTTCCAGAACACTGACTCTTAATTTGTTTTTTTTATCAAACGAATTGATGCCTTGGTTGTCCATCGGTAGCTGTATATGCAACTCCATCGGTGGTTGATAGTGTGAGGAAAGCGCAGGAACAGGTTGCTGACGACATACTCTCCCGAGCTCTGCACATCTGCAAAGAACACAAGGTAATAAATAGTTCAATTACATCAGCAACATAAACATTTGTTCATCGAACAAAATGGAAAATGAAGTTACAGTAGCTTATTCTCCTCCAATGGTTTCAGATCAATGCGGAGACGTTAATTCTGGAAGGAGATCCGAAGGGAAAGATCTGCGATGCCGCAGAACAACTGCAAGTCGACTGCGTCGTCCTCGGCAGCCGCGGCCTCGGCGCCATCAAAAGGCAAGCCATTAGCCATTAGCCATAAGCCATTCTTACTGCATGCATTTATTTTTTTCAAAATCGTGGTTTCATGAAATGCGTCTTTAATTTCTTCCAGGGCACTGTTGGGAAGCGTTAGCGACTATTGCGCGCATTACCTCGCTTGCCCTGTCCTCATCGTCAAGCCTCCCGCCAAAGCAGAGCACGACTGACGTGGCTATCCAAGTATGCCCAATACGACATACTATATATATATATATATATATTAGCTAATGTAAATTTTATGTTTGATGTATGTAAACGAAATAAACTGAATAATAAGATTTAAACAAGTAGTTGTTGCAAAGTAAACGATTGAGACTTTTTATCTGTTAATTTAATTATAGAACAGTTACATAACTCATTAATCTCTTGCTAACTACACGTTTTGGGGTCTATGTTTGCTGAGATTTATTAGGGCAGCAAAGTGAGCATCGTGCCCACTTGCGGCTGCCAATCAGCATCATAGGACAAAACTGCTGCATCAATGACAACAGCATCCACTATTATTGAAGAAGAATTAGAAGAAAATATATTAATATTTTAGATATATGCATGTGTATTTATTTAGTTTGATTATTCTCTACTATGTTTTTAGAATTAAATAATGCAATACATTGACTTAAAAATTGTAGTAGTGTGCTGCTTAAGCCACAAAACCAGCTAGGTAGTGTGTCCCATTTCATCACGTTGTTTTCAGTATGACCTCAAATAATTGATACACATATAGTAATCCTAAAACTTTTCAAACATTTGTAAAGTTATTACATGACATCTTGATCAATTTTTATCTTTATATATTATGAAAATGATCTATTATGCTACGCGTAGTTTTCATCACATAATATTTATGTAAACTATTACCTAAATCTTGATCAATTTTATCTTTGTATATAGTACTATATTACAAAAATAATCTAATCTGTTACACATAGTTTTGATCAGGGAATATTGTTAAACCAGTCAAAGGTGAAGAATAGAATTTGTGTATATAAAAATATATATACGTGGTGTGCTATTACATACACCCTCCTATACACCTTTAGGCCATCTTCCTCTGACCTCTTCATCAGCTATGGCAGCCTTGTTCTATTTCTCTAGTTATGGTTGACCTGTTTTAAGGTGGCCATCCTTCAGCTATGGCAGCCAAGTGTTCTGGTCTGCTCTCTGTTTTCATAACTTCATCAGCTTTCTTTTTGCTCCATGTGTGTTATTATTCTACCACACAACTACTGTACAATGTTCCTTCAGGTCCAACCCAAATAGTTCGAGGGAATCGACCCTTTGTCGAATTCTCAAGAATCAATCCTCCTTTGTCTCCTCAACCAAGTCATGCAGTGGTAGTTTCAGCAACTCAGAAAGCAGGCCAAAGTGATGATGATGGCGATGACCCCATATTTGAAGACACGAGCTCTAGTTTAATTGCGGGCTTCCAAGAACCTGCTCGTTTACCATCTTCATCTAGGCAGCAGAAACAAGAGAGATCAATTGGTAATTAATGTAATTGTTTTCTTCTCTTCTGGTCATGTCCAGTTCTTGTTTTCAAGACTGTTTATAGTCTATATTGATGAGCTGCTGAATATTGAAAGTCATTTTCTTGATCAAATGGAGTGTCTTATGGGCTTTTAGAATGCTGGAAACATTCAAGAAACAACTAATCTTACATTTTTTAAGAGGCATGATCATCCCATCAATACATTTATATAACTGATAATGACCCATTATTAACTCATTTTCAACTATACTATAGAACTTAATGAATTGCCATCGATACAGCTTCAGAAAACGACGAGGTATTCCATGATAGAAGCCTCTTCCTGCAAGACTACAGCCAAATGAATCGAAGTTTCAGAATCTACATATACCCCCACAGCAAAGATGACCCCTTTGCCAATGTCCTGCTGCCAGTGGACGACGAGCCTTCCGGAAACTATGCAAGTGAGGCATACTTCAAGGACTCCCTCTTCAGAAGCCATTTTCTCACCATTGATCCTTCAGAAGCAGACCTTTTCTACCTACCGTTTTCCATCGCAAGCTTGAGGAGCGACAGGCGAGTTGGCATTAACAGAATCCAGGATTTCATCAGAAGCTACATTGCCAACATTAGTTCAAAGTACCCCTTCTGGAACCGGACCGGCGGAGCTGATCATTTCTACGTCGCCTGTCATTCCATTGGGCGATCCGCAATGGAGAAAGCAGTGCAAGTTAAGCTGAATGCTATTCAGGTTGTTTGCTCGTCTAGCTATTTTTTGTCCGGCTACATCTCGCATAAAGATGTTTCAATCCCACAGATTTGGCCTCGGAAAGCTCTGTCACCTTCAACAAGCTTGCCTTCACAAAGGTAGCAATGAAATGTAGCAACAATGATCATGCCATCCATTTAACTAAACGTATCTACGTATTAGCTCAATTCCCAGCAATGTTGCAGGAAAAAGCTAGCCTTCTATGCCGGAGCTATGAATTCGCGGGTGCGCGAGTTCTTGGTCAGGACATGGCAAAATGATTCGGATATATCTGTTCATCATTCCCGTCTCAAGACATCATATTCCAAAGCCTTTTTGGAAAGCAAGTTCTGCATTCATGCCAAGGGATTTGAAGTGAACACAGCTCGGATAGGGGATGCTCTGTACTATGGCTGTGTCCCTGTCATCTTAGCAGATCACTATGATCTTCCATATGCTGACATCTTAAACTGGGGCAGTTTTTCAGTGGTTGTCCCTACAGAGGATATTCCAAACTTGAAGGTAATACTTGGAGGGATCCGAGCTGAAGAGTATTTGAGGTTGCAGAGAAATGTGGTGAGAGTGCAGAAGCACTTTCTTTGGCATCGTCGACCTGCTGATTACGATGCGTTTCATATGGTTATGTTTGAGCTATGGCTAAGAAGAGGCCATGTAAGAACCCATGCATTTGATTCATAGTCTTATTGTATATTATATATATTATTTTTTCCAATCATAAATAAATGTTAATTAATACATATGGTTGTAGTCATGTTCAATTTATTCATATTTATAAAGCTCCCCCAAGGCCCAATGGGAATATAATTCAGTAGATATATTTATCTTTGGTAATGCATTTTAATTTTTTTTTTAATTATTATTATTTTCATTCTAACCGACTTTTCGCGCGGCGTGTCGGCATCGGGATCATTCCAAACTCACTGCGTGGCAACGTCGCGTGGCTTTTATTTTTCGGACACGGTTTCGGTGAGTGTATATAAACATTCGGGATGACTCCATGGATTCTTGCAACAAATTCTCGAAGAGGCTGTGAATTAGAGGGAGTCGTGTTAGTAAGGACACCTATTGGCGTCATCTCAAGAGGTATTTTAGTCCTTTGTATTTATCCTGTTCGATTTAGTAATCCATTTTTGGTATTTTTCGTTGTTGAGTTTATGGATTTGCGAATCGAGGAGGGGATCAGCGTCTTGGATCAATGGTCTGGGACTGCTTCATTGGTTGAATCTTTTGTTGATAGCTTGATGAGCAGATTTGCAGTTGCGCTGATCTTTTTGTGTAATTAATTTGGGTGATGATGCGATCTGCTTTTGAAACACATTTTCGCCCTTCTAGCAGCGTTTGTGTGAGGTTCTTCTGATAATGATTTGTAAGTTGTGGTGTTGTGATGTTTGTCTGTTTTATAGTTTTGTAGAATTGAGATAGATTAATTGATTCGGATGATGAAATATTGTTTTCAGATGAAAGGGCCGACTTTCTTTTTTTGGATGTTGAAACTCAATTGTAATTGTAGTTTGCTGTTTGGTGTTGAGAAACTCGGATGATCTTATTTGGAGAAGCATTTAATCGATCTGTCTAAGATATCATTAGGGAAGCCATTGTGTGTTTTTTTTGTGATCCATTACACTGATTGCAGGGAGATATGGACAAGCCTGAAAACATCCATGTTAAAGAAGAGGGACTGGAGAAAGAAAAACTGCATATTAAAGTTGAAGGTGAAACTGAAAAGCCAGATGGAGCAGAAGAAAAGACTAAGGTGGAACTTAAAGTGGAGGCCAAGTCTGTAGCTGAATGCAAGGAAGAAAAACATGAGAAAGATGAAAAGAAATCAAAGGGTGAAAAGGATAAAACTTCCAACAAAAAGGAGCATAAAAAGGGAAAAAGTGATGATGAAGAGAAGGATGAGGGAAAAGATAAGAAGGATAAAAAGTTGAAGAAGGAGAAGAAGAAGAAAGGGAAGTCAGACGAAGAGAAAACTGAAGAAGAGAATGCGAAGGATGAGGGAAAAGATAAAAAAGATAAAAAGAACAAGCAGAAGAAGAAGAAGAAAGAACAGTCGGATGAAGAGAAAACTGAAGAAGAGAATGCAAAGGATGATGGGGAAGATAAGAAGGATAAAAAGAAGAAGGAGAAGAAGAAGAAGAAAGAGAAGTCGGATGAAGAGAAAACTGAAGAAGAGGATGCAAAGGATGATGGAGAAGATAAGAAGGATAAGAAGAAGAAAGAGAAGTCAGACGAAGAGAGAACTGAAAAGGAAAAGGATAAGAAAAAAAATAACAAGAAGGACAAGAAAGATGAAGAGGTGGATGATTCTGAAGGTAAGAAGGGGACTGATGAGGAGAAGGATGGTGATAAGAGGAAGGCCAAGAAAAAGAAGGATAAAGAGAAGGATGAGGAAGCTGGTGACAAAGCTGAAAATAAATCTGAAGGAGAAGCGACTGGAGATGAAAAGGATGAGAAGAAGAAGAAGAAGAAAGACAAGAAGCCGAAGAATGAGGACGACAAAGAAGAGAAGAAACACAAGCACAAGAAATGTAAAGGAAAAGGAAAGGAGTCTGACAAGGAAACAGATGAGGAGAAGAAGAAAGAAAACAAGAGCAAGGATCGAAAGCTTGAAGCCGAGGTTGTCTCTAGGGAGGTCCATGCGGAAGAAAATCAAGAAACATCTGATGTGGAAGATGGGAGTAAACAGGGAAAGAAGGCAGAAGTGTGTGGGGAGAGCAAAGACAAAGACAAAGACAAGAAAAAAATGAAGGATGAGAAGAAACAGAAACTGAAAGAGAAGTATGATGCTAAGGATCTTGCCAAGCTTAAGAATAAGTTAGAGAAGGTCAATGGAAAAATCGAAAAACTTTTTGAGAAAAAGAACGAGCTTTTGAGGCTGATCCAAGAAGCTGGGGATAAGAACCATGGTCATAGTGATGAAGCCAAAGAGGTAGAAGATGATAAAGCTAAAGCCCAAGACAAGGCAGCTGCAGCTGAGATAGCTTAAACACTTGATGCTTCTGAGACAATGTATGTACAATAATTTGTGCCCTGTGTGTAATATGAGTGTTGCTATATTGCATGTGTAATTTTGAATTATTATATCTTTATTGTACTGTTTTCCAGAGGATTATGGTATGCAAGTATCTCCTTATTGTAAATAACAACCAATTATGAATTCAGCTGGCCTCAGGTAGGCTTAATCGAAAGCCCAAATCCGAAAGGGAACAGAGGATCATAATGCTGATCCCCAACGTTCATGGGCAGCTGATCGACGGTCTTGAACCAAGTGTGTGGCAATTTGCCACTGAACCCATAGTTCCCATACAGGACATCAGCAACTCCATGTCCTTCGGTGCCCGGCAGCCAAGCAGCAACAAGTGCATCAATCTGTGGAAGATACGGCTGAATCACGACTGGCCGGCCGGTGATCAGCACCACCACACATCTCACATGTCCACATACATTTGTTATGGTGTTGTAAGAATTCTCTGGCAGTGTCAAGTTCAAGCTGTCCCCATTCCCTTCTGCATACGGTGATTCGCCCACGACAACAATGGCGTAAGATGGTTTGGTGGAGTTCAAGTATTCAGGACTTGGTTCTTTGTGGTAAACAACTTTGGTATCAGGGGTAACTGTCATCTTTATGCCTTGAAGAATTGTGGTACCTGATTATTGCAAAAAACGATCAGGCAACATTCTTGTCTTCTTGATGCACTGTAAGGAATATATATATATATATATATGTTCATCTGAATTACTGTAATGTACATTACCTATTGTTGTGTTGCCGCTTGCCCCTTGCCAGCCTATAGTCCAGCCACCACACTGGTTGCCAATGTCGTTGGCGTGTGATCCTGCAACGAGTACCTTGAATGCTCTCTTAGGTAGAGGGATCAATGGCTTGTCTGCAGATTGGCCGTTTTTCAGAAGCACCAGGGATTTCCTCACAGCTTCCCGGGCTAGTTGTCTGTGTTCCTGAGGAATTCGAACATGATCAGGTAATAAATTTAGTCACTCTTCTTCTATGTATCCACAATCATATGACTAACCTGGCTCCCTACATAGTTAACCATGCTGTAATCAGCAAAGGGATTCTCAAACAGCCCCATTATGAACTTAACTCGCAGAATTCTCTTCACTGCATCGTCAATCCGGCTCATGGGAATGAAGTTTCTCCTCACCAAGGATGTTAGTCCATCAATGAATTCTACGTAGTTGTCTGGAATCATGACCTGGAATCAAGCATCGATGGATGAGTTCAAACTAATGAATCTAGCAGAGTCCTTCAAGGCTAAAACTAACCATGTCGATGCCAGCTCCAACTCCGGCTAGAATTGAGTACGTATAGTTAGCATTCATAGGAGAAGTTATTTGATCGATACCCTTGTAGTCTGAGATGACAAATCCCTGATGACACCAAATAATTTCAGGTACTGTTAGCTGCTGTATCTAAACCAAAAGATCAAAGATTTCAACTAAAGGCAATGGATCTATCTGTACTCTGAAGCGCAGCTTCTTCTTAAGAAAATCGGTGATGAGTTCGCGATGGGCATGCATCTTCACTCCATTGTAGCTCGAATACGAGACCATGACAGTGGCGACGCCCTTGATGATGGACACGTCGTAGGGAGGCATATGGATGCTAAGCAATCCGTGGAAGCTTGTGACAGTGTTGTTCGCATTGATGCCCCTAGTCGTGCCTCCATCGCCGACATAGTGTTTCGCGCATGCTGCAACCTTGTCTCTGCACCAAACTTATCTAATCTAACTAATGAAGCAGACAGAGATCAGAAGTAGTTTGAAGATGAACACGTACTTTCCAACGGCGACATATGGAACACCCTTCGGAGAGTTGGGTGGAATATCTCCTTGCAGCCCTGGTATGAGCTCGGTCATTTCTTTCACGACGCTGGTGTCCTCGCTGTAGCTCTCGTAACACCTTCCCCACCTCGGATCGCGGCAGACCTGCCAAAACATTTGATCAACGGAATGTTCTTGTGTTTGTTCTTGTGAGAAAGAAGGATGTTATTACAGCAATGCAAGGTGCAAAGGTGTAAGGAATCCCCGTTGCCCTGAGTTCAAGTGCAGTGGCAGCTCCAATTCTTCTAACCAGCTGAGGATCTCTGTTCAATCAAGGCAAAGCAGAGTTGGACATTACAAGATCAGAACTAAGATCAAATGACAGTTTTAAGGACAGCACTCGCCTTGTGGCCCCGAGGCCGATATTGTGTGGGAACATGGTCGCGCCATAAGCCGTGTTGTGGCCGTGAACGCCGTCAATCCCATAGATCATTGGGATCCCAAGGCGCGTCGACAAGGATGCATTTTGGAAGGCATTCACCATATCCACCCATTGCTTGGGAGAAGCTTTCGGCGCCGGAGCACTGCCCCCGCCGCTCAACACACTCCCTGGTTTCGACAAGAGCTTCATCAATGTGCATCAAGACAACACAATTAATCGTCAACAAACAATCAGGCTAATGCAGACCTATATGATACTTCCGCAGGACCTCAGCAGACGCCGCAGCTCGCTCGATTTGCACCATTTGGCCAATCTTCTCCGCCAGTGTCATCCTTCTCATCAGGTCCTGGATTCTAAGATTCATTGGCCTTTCAGGGTTCTTGTATGCATAGTTGTCTGTATCTGATTTGGCTCCCAGAAAACATAATACCACAATCCCCAGCAGTAATAATCTATGCTGTCTCTCCATTATCATTTGATCTCAATGAACATTGTTGTCATATATATATAGAGAGAGTCCTGATGAGTAAGAGACAACAGAAGTTCTTACAAGCTTCATCAGGAAGGCATAGAACTCCATAAGTGGTAATAAAAAAGCAACAGAAGACTAAGGATAAGCCAACAAGCAAAGCATGCCTTCCATGATAGTCACTCACCAAGTGGAAGTCCCACTTCAGAGTTAGAGACAAATAAATCACAATCATTTCAGAAGAGAAAGGATTCTATCTATTCAAAGTGGATCTAACCACCACATGAGAGTGGTGAGTACAACCAAAAAACGAAGTGCAGATTCAATCATAATCGACAAAACAAAGCTTATGAAGATGATGAGCTTCTTACCTCATATGAACAAAATGATGCAAGAATTTTCTGAAATGGATAAACGAGGAAGACATGTAATGAATGCTGTATAGGAATAAGGAATGGAACTTACAGTGATGACAAAACCTATCAGCAGCAGCCGGTGGCGTGGCAGAGAACAGTGTCGGCTTGAAGGAGTTGATATACAGAGATGGGAAAGATTGTGAGAATTTTCCTTACAGTGGAAGAAGGGTGTTTGTCGCAATCACATGTTTGGTGTTCTGTTTTGATTCGTACACAATCCACTCCTTCTGAAACCGCGTATATTATATGTCCTGGAATTAAGCTGGAATTATGCTTGAAATTAACTTGAGTAGGTCATGAATTCGGCCAGATATTCATCCACATTAAATCATCGAATTAAATGTCCAGGTTTGCATTGGTGTATGCATATGAATTCCAAATAAATCAAATTAAATTGAAACCAACAGGCCCTGCCTCTCCTAAGAGCCATGTTACATTCAGCATGTGATGTTTATTGCTGTTTTTGTGGTCCAAATTTGGTTTTATTCATTTGAGCAGATTTCCAAATTAAACCTTAATTTTTAAGCCTTAATTTCGCCGACCTACTAATCAATACAGCACGAGATTTCATCCAAATCTTTTGACCACAGCATGTAATTCCAGAATTACCCATTCATCATAAAATATCAGACAACAGTATTTTATAATAATTTTAGCTACAGCATTCTGTCGGAAAGGGAAGGCAATCGCCGGAAGAAATTCAGCGCAGGCGACGGCATTCTGTCCCTGAAAATTGGATGCCTTAAGTAGTAGAATCCAAACGCCATAGCCACCATCTTGGAAGGGACCAGGTAGAGTATAAGCGCCACCACCAAGCAGAGCCCCACGAACATCCCCGTCGCACGTGGGTCCCGCCACGTGACCACCGCCTGCAGCCGCTCCCCCTGCGTCGCCAAGTCACCCAACACGGTCTGGACCCGAGCTCCCAGCATCCGGAGCTTATCGTATCTGGCCCGGACCGTCTCGTTCGGTCTCCTGCAAGGCATTGAGTCGAATTCCTCGTCCAGCTCGTCCCTGTCGGCGGATTCCGCCAGGGAGAGCTTCCCGTCGAATTGGGGCATCGACGATTTGGGCCGGAGGCGGTAATTCCACGCGCCGACGGCGAAGACGTATAGTGCCAGAGTGGGGATTATCAGATCGGGGAACCAGACGAGCATTATCAGCAGGGCGTGTACGAGGAGCGTCGCTGTCGGATTCTTCCACGACCGGGTGTCGTCCACCCATTTGAAAACGTCGATCGCTCCGGCGATCACGTTGATTATCCTCAGCCAGTTGGCGCGCACCTTGCGCATACTGAACGTGCCGGAATCCGCGTCCAGAATGTACGTAACGACCTCCCGCCGGAGCGGCGGCTCCGCCCGCGACAGGTGGGCGGCGACTATCTTAACCGTCGTCGATCGCAGCGCCTCCTGCTGCAAAACGCCGAGGGGCTTTATGTGGTGCATCGTCGGCAGCAATGGCTGCCAGTACACGTGCAAGAAATCGATCGTGGGAGCCGCACGTGCGAATCGGACTGCCAATTCGATCTCGCCCATCTTCTTCAGCCCCGATTGGGACAGCAGGAGCAGCGGGAAGACATTTCTGTAAGCTTTTCCGATCGCCAGCGTGGATATACGAATCCGTACTTTTCCGATGCGGAAATCAGGGCGCATGGACTCTGCAACGCCGGCGTCCGATTCGAGGGCTTCCCAGCTGTCGAAAACTCCGACGGTGAGTACTGTAGAAGGATCGTAAACTCGCCACGTGTACTGCTCGTTCCATTTGGGGTCCAGGCTGTCGGAAATTGCGCGAGTGCGTACCCATTTGTTGCCGTATTTGGCGACGGCGTAGGCGTCGGTGGAGCCTTTTCCTTCCCAGGTTTTCATCGGCAGCAAATTCTTGCATCCGATGATCCCCAATTCGATTGTTCCGATCGGAGGTTTCCAGAGCTGTCTGGCGGTGGGGCGGTAGTCGCTGCACACGTGAGCTCCTTCGTCCATCACGTGATAACCGCCGTCGAAACAGAGGCGTAAATGGAGCCTACCTTTGTACACCCGTTTCTCCTCGTTGGGATCCTCCAATGTGAACCACCTGGACGCCACGTTCCGGTCGTCGACTCGCCGCTCTATGGACGTCAACGGCGCTCGAGCAATTCCGATAATGAATGGCTCCTTCGGCGGCCGGTTTTCGATTAGGAAGAATACGAGGTTGGTTTCTGTGAATGGCTCGGCGGCGACGAACATCAGGTCTTCACTCCACGACGGATTGCCGGTTCTGGTGAGAACTGGTTTTGTTTTCTGGACCTGGAAGCCCAGCTGGACCTTGATCTGATAGGATGTGTCCTTTAATGGCGTCGACGCGGAGATGTCTTGTGCTTCGATGATTGTTGATCTCAGATACCACAGTTTCGGGGATTGGTACACTTTGGATTTTGAATTCGGAGAAGTTGAGGTTTCAGGTTTCCAGGCGTCGGGGAACGATTCATCGGCTTGGGTGCCGATCCACGTCGCGAGCATGAGGTCTCCGGGGGCTGGACCCCCTTCGAGACGGTACCATTGTGGGGCCAACGGGCTGTCGGGTGGGTCCCGCAAGGGGATCTCGTCTGCGTCGAAGCAAATGCCGCCCAAGAAATCGTGCCTGCTCATGTCGGCGACGGTGACGGCGCCGGCGCCGGCGGGGGTTGGGCTCAATGGGTCCCACACCGAGACTTCGAGTTGGGAGGAGGAATCGGGAGAGTCACGATTGAATGCGAAGGTTTGGTCCCAATCGAAAAATGCGGTTTTCCGAGCTGGCTTTGAGATGACGTGGCTGCCGGAAACGGCTATTTTAACGACTGGGCTTCCGGCGGTCGGGAGGCGGCGAGCTCTCACGACTCGGACGAAGAGATAATGCATTTTCTCGACGAGGTCGAATGTGGACCGTTCGATGGTTGATCTGTCGGATTGATCGGACAAAAAGCTACTCGCTGACGACACGCGGCCGATTGGCTGAGGAGCTGTGATGTTGTTGACCTTAAACCCCGACAATGGCACCGATGCCATTACTTGATCAGGGCTTTGGCTGCTGGTCACCGGCGGCGCCGCCGCCTCTGGTGTTAGATCCACAGGATCGGCCTGGTTTTCAGTTCCGGCCGCCGTCGTATTTTCTTCCGGTTTCGGTTCTTCTTCGCTCGAAGGCTCCGCCGGGGACGAATCTTTCTTTTCGGCTTCAGCAGGAGCTGGCTTCTTCTCCTCCTCCGGCGGCGGCGGCGGTGGCGTCGGGACTACCTCGTCAAGGAAATAAATCTTCAATCCAATCTCGCCCTGGATCCAGCTAAAGACATTCTTTTTCTCCATGGGATAATAAATGAGTGCCTCCTCTCCTTTCTTGACGAACTGCGTGGAATTCAGCCTCAGCCTGCCGAGGAAGTTATTCCTGGTGGTCGGCCCGACATTCTTATCGTGAAGAACATCGAGCTCCAGGACATCGCCGAACACTTCCGACGTCTTGCCGACGTTGAACTCGAGGGTCTCATTCCAGACAGGATTCAGGTCCCGGACGACGGTCCTGGTCTTCTTCCGCTGCCCGTGAAAGTCCAGGATCACGTACGGACTCGAGGTGCCATGACCGTCTTTGGGCACCAGATTTCTTGCATCAATCACCTCCACTACCAGCTTCCGAGCAATCCCCATTTCTAACAAATTAGGGTTTCTCAGTCACGCAGAAATGATTCAATTTTGGACCACCTTCCCGCATTAATTAATTTCCTCGTTAGCTTATCGAGGGAAGAAAAGAAAAGGGGAGGCCTAGACTGAAGCAGAAAGACAAGATATAGCAATGGTCGACATGCATGACAGTAGTGGAATTCATTGCTGGAAGGTTAAAAGTGAGAAAGAAAAAGGGACAAACTTCATGTGCAAGATTGATGTCTTTACGCCATAGTAAGTAAAAAAAGATACACACACTATCGTCTTTACAGACCAGAGATTAGATTCCCTCTCTTCTTTTTTACATTCATTTGGCATCCACTTCCACGATTTCATTAATTAAACTCACTTTTGACAAATTAAAGATGTTCGTAGCCATTGATGATGTATGCTGTCCACAAAATTCTCATTTCCCCACCGACTTACAGCTTCAACACCTCTTCGATCTATTTGCTTTATTACATACCTTTCCTTTCTCGATCCAAGATTTGTATAATTAATTTGTTCCATATATCTCCTGGGTATCAATTCAAGAAATCGATCAACAAATTATTGTCCTGAACCCATTCCGATGTTCTTGATTGATTGTGTTTTCTTGGACTTATCGTCATGCATTCCCACCTAGCTAGTTGTGAATTATTATTTTTTGTATTTAAAAATAAATAAACATACTATAAACCATTTATAAAGCATCTAGATGATCATTTTATGGCTATTGACCCGAGAATTGTTTAAATCATATGGTTCTACTTTTCAAATCTTTATATAACTTATTTCAGTAACAAGGTCGAAGAGATTGAAAGAAAAAGTAATCTCCAATTAACCATTAATGAATGATTTAGTTGGTTTCGAAATTTTTTTGGTTCAAAGATCCTTTGAATGCAGTATATGCCTGAATCAAACGATTTGAATATATTGGCGAAAGAAATTGGATCCGCAGGTAGTCCACATAGCCGTTCTAAATAGCCATGGCCTAAATGATAAGAAATGTATCATTTTTGTTCATTTGATATTATTTATTTTTAAAAAAAATATCACATCAAATATATTTTCTTTTTTTCCACAAAACATCACATCAAATACAAATTTTTTATTTTTTTCAAAATTTTCAAAATTCCAATAGATTCATTAGAGAGCTGATCTTCTTGTAGTTGAGCTTGATCCAATAGATTCATGAAAACAATTAAAGGATTTAATTTGTTTTTGCTTTATGTATCTATTTGGTGTGTGTAAACTATTTTATATTAACGGAAAGGAGTAATAATTCAATAATACTATGCTCATACAATTAAAATTTTGATTATGTGGCTGAGATTATATAAATGGTATAAAACCAGTAAAAATTAGAAAAGAATTTGTAAGTCAATAATAATTAGTATAAGTAAATTAATAATGTTAGCTGATCCTCAAAATTAATAGTTTAGTAGACTAAATTCATTATAAAATCATTAAATAGTTATATTTAACTATTAAATGATAACAACAAAAAATTAGTGATCCATAAAATAAAACCATGAAATACTTACAAGTTAAATGATAAAAAAAAAAAAATTATTAAATTATATACAGAAATCACATACAAAATAGATTTCACATTATTCAAGATAAGATTATTGATATATATATATATATTTCTTAATCTAACACTACAAAAAAATAATGTATTTGTAAAAAAATCCGTCTCTAAAGTTCACGTAGCTAACGTAATTTCATTCCTAATTCCGTCTCTAATGTCATTAGTAACGAAAAAGTAGATTTAGAGAAAAAAAAAATTATTACAAAAATGATATTTTCTTGTAGTGTAAATAAGTGCGATTTATAAGAGCATGATTCAACTCAAATTGGAATCCGATCGACTTTGCATATCAATGTATCTGTTGGCTAACGAACCAATATAATGATAATTATTTATTTACTGTATTTATTATGTGGCATGGCATTGCTTTTTAAGTTAATATATATGGCTAATTAAAATTAAATAAAGAAATATTCTTTGTCGAAGGTGTATGAACAATGTTGTTCATACCTACGTACTTAAATGTACCTACGGACACTAAAAGGATGGTTCCCTTCGTTTGTCTTAGAAGCAATATATTATATTTATGATAGCGATCGATTTATAAATTTTTGTCTTAGACAATTTCAATTTCATATTCTAACATAATATCTAACTAGTAGTACTAATTTGTAGTAATCCAAAAGATAAGAAACATTAAGAAGATATTAATAACTATTGAAATGCCAATAATTAATGTAAGATTAACGAAGATCTTGCAAGGCTGGACTAGTGGAACAACTTCAACTCACCCAAAATTATCCTCCTTAGTTTATTTTATTTTGCTTTTTCTATTTGTTCTCCTTGATTTTCTGCTACATTAAACCCTCATTCAGTACTGTCTAAACAATCAATATACCCACACACACACACACACACATATATATAGATCCAATGCAGAGATTGATTGAGGAAGAGAAGCTTACCAGGTTGTGTAATAATGGGGGCTGTGAAGGAGGGAGGGAGGGAGGGAGTATTCATTCTGCAACGCATGCAATAAGATCCATCGAAGAAGAAGACTAGAAGTTATTATTATGTATTGCTGTCTGGTGGAAACTGAAGCCCCAGGAATGAAGCCTGGTCCGAGATCCATCCATGGTATACATACATATACATATATATATATATATATATTAGGATTGATCTTGGAACAGCCTCCATTTCAAGAGCTTCCTTTCCTTTGGGTGTAATTAAAATTTCCTCTAACATCAGAATCATCAGATCATTATAACGATATATGGAAGAGATTGTTGTGTCTCCTTCTACCCTCGCTCTCTACTGATTGAGTAATGATGATAAGAGACTTCCTCACACCATGTCTACTCTACCTACCTACCCTTCTCTCTCTCTCTCTCTCTCTCTCTCTCTATTTCTATATATTTATAAGAAAAGCTGCACAGCACCACTCATTTCACAATCTTGAACCTAACAATTACATTACACATGGGAATATATATATATATACATAGAGACATGGAGTAGTGGTGCAGGGTGAGGGATGGTAAAAAAAGAAAAGAAAGTTAGCATACCAAACAAGCAATCCAGAAGGACCCATCACGAAGCACATGATTGACAGACAGACAGACAGACAGGTCATTTGATGCGTGAATTTCTGATGAAACCTCTCTCTCTCTCTATATCTCTCTCTCTCTCTCTCTCTTGTGATATCGATCGATGCTGTTGTCTCATTCTCAGGCCCTTTTATTCATGTACTATTTATTTATATGTCATTCTCTCATTCTCTACTGTGAATTGAATGCATTGCATTCAAAGTGGAGTACAACACAATTACACAAAGAATTACACAGAACATAACCCTAATGTGCACTGGAAATTACAAGGAGATGAATGATGATGATGATGATGATGATGATCAGAGAAAATCAAAGGACCTGCACTTTTATATTCCTCTCCTATTTAATTAATTATTTTAAACCATACATGATTCTAGTATAATGTAATTTGAAATTTGCTGTCAAACAAATTAATTGTAGTAAATGATAATACTAATGATAAGGTTAAATATCAAGTAGTCAGATCATCACGTGCACAAAGATGTAGCCCATCTTCCTCCTCAACTTTACTCTGAGCTTCCCTTTCATATATGTATATGTATATATATACACACAAATGGTCCTACCAAATGCCAATTATAATCATAGTTTTTTCACCCATACTGGTTGTTTCTTTTCTTTTTTATTTACCACTGCGGCTGCTGCTTTCACGCCTGATCTGAGTGAGTGCCTTCCACGTTTGATCTTGGGAACTTCATAATTAGCTAGCTATGGTGATCGATATATCTTGTCCTTCATCCCCACCCCACTCCGATCCACTAACTCACAGTCACATTCCATCTTTCACATAAACTTGCTACCTTTCTCCCCATTAACTCAAACAAATGTTACTCTCTATCTACCTATTCTTAGCTCTGCCTGTACTTCATCTTTAACACACGCTTCCCTACCCTTACAATCAAATAAGATCCCAGAATAGGAAGAAGAAGAAGAAGAAGAAGAAGAAGAAGAACACTGCACTTTACGCATATGGAATTATTAATCATCCATTATTAAAGCTACTATACATACACGTTGCCCTAACTTTCTTGTTTTATTACACGTCCATAGTGGGGGAGACGGCTAGCTTTAAATTTAATTTCCCTCCACAGAACTCACAGTTTAAAACAACCAAGAAGATTTGGTAACAACAATAAAATATAAACCAGAGCCCTCTAAATTGAAACTCATAGAAAGTTGTCACAAAAGAGCCCAATGAACATACCAAAAAGTTGGTCCAAAAAGGGTTTCCGTGTGTGTCTGGTCTACGAGGAATGCCACAGAACCAGCTAAGCACAAACCAACAAGCCCCCTATCTGGACACACGTACGATCACGTTACACATCGTTTTCCTACTTTCCCATATCACTTTCACCTTTTCCCAACAGATTCAGATTCACCTCATCTTCTTCCCCCAACAACAAACTCCATACATACGTCTTGTCACTACTGCTTTCATAATATTTTCCTGCAATGTTGTTTTTTCCTCCAATGGCTGGACTTTCAATTGAGAGCGTCTGCAGAGAGATTCACGATGGCTGCTGGGGTGACTCTGAGACGCGGCGAGCTGTTCACCTCCTTGTCCGAATGAGCCTGGCGGAGTGCAGGAAGGTTCGAGAAACGTTCATGGAGGTTTACGGGGAGGACCTGGTTGAAATTTGCAGGAGAAGTGATTCAGGGTCTTCATCGTCTCCGGCGAGTTTGATGATGCTCAGCCCATTCGAGCGCGACGCCGCCGTCGCAAAAGATGCGATTTTTCCGAACGATCACTGCGTCGATTATGGAGCCCTGATCGAAATCTTCTCGTCTAGAAAATCCAGCCATGTCCTCCTCATATTGCAGACTTACCACTCGAAATTCCGGCGGCAATTGGACGTCGACATTGCCGGCATTGAGCCTCTTCATCCCTACCAGAAGGTCAGTCCATCTTTCGAAATAATTTAATCTCAGTTGATTGTAATAATCTTCCCAAAAATGGCAGATCTTGATGGCCTTGTCGGCTTCACACAAAGCACACCATGCTGACACCAGCCAACACATTGCGAAATGCGACGCGAGAAGGCTGTACCAAACAGGGGAGGGGAGACAAGGAGCCATTGATGAAGCTGTGGTCCTTGAGATTTTCAGCAAGAGAAGCATCGAACAGCTCAAGTTAACATTTTTAAGCTACAAGCATATTTATGGGCACAGTTACACCCGTGTAAAACACTCTCTCCATTCATTCCTCAACCATACTTTTCTGATCATGTATGATGAATCTTGCTTCTGCAATTTGTAGTTTCTCAGGAATGGCCACTCTGGAGATTTCGAAGATGCAGTGAGAGTTGTTGTAAAATGCATCTGCAGCCCGCCAAGATACTATGCTAAGGTAGCTAGATTCTCTGATCTGACCATCCATTTCTTGTCTTTACAATATCCATACATGTCTTGTTTGTTGCTAGGTTTTGCAGAGAGGCTTAGGAGGGAGGCATTCAATAGATTACAGGGCTTTAGCCCGAGTAATGGTGAGCCGGGCAGAGGTGGATTTGGATGACATACAGAGGATCTTCAAGAACAAATATGGCGTCGAACTTGAAACTTCAATATGTGAAAACATTCCAGAAGGTGATCACAGAGATTTCCTTCTTGCTTTGGCAAGGAAGACCTCCTCTACCTGCTAACCACCAAAATTCTGCAATGTAATCTATATTTGTGTATAATATATACGTATATACATAAAATTATTTTTGATCTCTGGCATTGTTCATGGCAGCTTATCACAATTATGATTTATTTAATGAATGGATTTGAGTGACAAGATTTAAGAGGTTTTGATTGAACTTAAAAATCCAATCTTTATACAAATATTGCACCGCAGTCAGCAGTTTCCTTCATCTCCCCATAACCAAATTTCACTAGAACAAGCAAAACATTCAAATTCAATTCTACTAAGGTTTTGCTTCAGCAATTCGGCCATTGTGACTGTTGCTCAGATCCATGTAAAACTGAGTGACGATGGCGAATTTAATTGAGACGCAAAATTACTTGGGAGCGGGGGTGGCGCCAAGCAGGCTAGCCTGCTGCATCTCAAGCTCGTTGAACTGCTGCTCGCGGTCCATTTCTATGATCAGCGGCACAACAAGGACGAGGAAGGTGGTTCCGGCGATCCAGGCGGCCTTTCCGGTGCTCTTGAGGAGTTTCTTTGCAACGAAGGCAGAGTCGGAAGCCGCTTTCTTGCCGCGGTAGACGATTGGGGACTGAGAAAGGGAGGAGGAAACACGGGAGATAATTCCGCCGTCCACCGCCGATGCTCCGCCTCTTTTGGAAGACATATTGGTGCGGAAAGTAGACAGACAGGGGTTCTGCTAGGGTTTTTGCTCAGTAGAGCTTATTTGTGATTTAAGGATGGGGTGAACGACGACATTAATTTAGGGCCCAATTATGTATTTCTAAGATTAATTATATAATTGGGCCAAAGCCCATTTATACCGATTTATTTATTTTTTGTATTGTAAAATGTAAACCGACTGTTTAAAATGTACAGAACCGAAATCGAACCGTTTGAAAACCGGTTTCGGGTTCGTTTCTGTATAAAACCGGAGAAACCGGTTTGTGAAGCCGATTCCTTTTATTTTTTTTTCGAGAAGCCGATTAGTTTAGTCGTGATGCATTTCGCAAATTGGAGGTAAACCCTGCGGCGAACTGCCGCTTTCTAGTCGTTTTTCAGTTTGTCCCGTGATTCTTCGTCGGGGGCGTTCGCAGTGCGCGATTATATTGCATGGGTAGGTTTTCTGCTCTGTTGTATTGTATGTTGGATTCCTTGTACAATTTTTGGGATATTAATGAAAAATCTCCACCTTTTTCTATGTTTTGACATTCTTGTTCAGCTACAGAGGAAGAGCATAACGAGAAATCCCGTAGAGAGCGCAGGAAGGAAGCTCGATTGGCAAAGAACAAGAAAAAGTTCGATTCTTGGGTCCAGCATCAAGTAATATGATGTGTCCAATTATATTTTTGGGCATTTAAATTTTTTCTGAAGTATTTTTGTTTATCTCGATGCTTTGTTGTTGTATACCTACAGCAATCCGCCAAATCGAAGGAATCCATTAAAGATACGACTCAATCGACGAAGAAATCGGAAAGTGGAGATGATTTCGGTGAATCCTCGAGAAGGAAACTTGAGAAGGGGAAGAAATCAGAGGATTTCAAAGAACTTAAAACCTCCAGGAGTTCGAAATATGAGAAGGATTTAAAACAGAAGAAGAGCTCAAAGAAAAGCTCCAATAGCAAATTCTTTGACTATCTACGAATGGAAACGGAGGGAAGAGTTCCATCTGCTGAGGAAGATTTGATGATAGAGAGGAGACTTGCAAAGAAACTCAAGGTAAAGAATGGGAGGTTAAGTGCAGGTAATGACGATTTTGATACATTGCTTGATGGAATACCCTCTGTACTTGACTACCTTGACAAAGATGGTGAAGCCACTCCGCTTGCTGACAATGGTGATTTAACTGGCGAACGGGGAGAGTGCAGTTCAGCTGATGATGAGGATGGAGTTTCAAATGATGAGGAGGATGGACTTTCAGATGATGAAGAGGATGGAGTTTCAAATGATGAGGAAGATGGAGTTTCAGATGATGAAGAGGATGGACTTTCAGATGATGAAGAGGATGAAGAATCTGATTCACTAGTTGATAGTGAGGACTATGATAATATAGGGGATAGGATCTCGCCAGGGGATTCAAAAAAGAGGAAGAGACAGAAAACAAGGTTTGAAGAGTATCTCGAAAATAATGTTGATAGTGGGAGAAGTTCTGCTGAAGCAGATTTGGCATTGGAAAGGAAACTTGCAAAGAAACTTAAGATAAAAACGGGGAAGTTAGGGGGTGACGATGATGAGATGAACATGTTGTTAGAGGGAATTCCTTCAGTGCTTGATTCTAAAAGCAAACATGAGGAAAGGCCTAAGACAGATATAAGTTCCAAAAAGGGTGCATCGAAGCCTATAGAACTTTCTTCTGAGATGCCATTGGAAAATGCTCCCAATTCGAGAGAAGGGAAATATGTGGCACCTCATCTTAGATCTATCAATGGAAATGAATCCACAGAACATGCTCAAGTGCGTAAACGTGTGAGAGGTATGCATCTTACATGTATTTTTCTTTGATTTTGAGCAACCTGTAATGATTCGATTTTTTATTATCTATGACAAATCTCTTCTTATCTATTATATATGATACTTTTCAGGACTTTTAAACAGGCTTTCTGAGACCAATGTGGAGTCAATCACAAATGAAATTTCTACGCTATTTCATGTAAGCTAGTAAAAATGATGTACCTGTATCATGCCTCTTCTGTAACTCTTCTTTTATACAAATGGTTTGATTTGAATTTTAGGAGAGTAACATTAATGTGGGAATGGGGATGTATATTAGATATTAAATGCATTAAACATGAATAGGTTGGGGGGGTGTTGCTGTGTATTGTAGATTGTGGGTCTGTACTCTTATACTGTATCCACCTATATGCGGGCTGAATAACTCTTACATTCAACTATTAGAAGTCTGCATTTTATTGTGTGTGATCCCAATTTTCACATTTTCACTATATGCAGTCAGTTGGACGCAGTGTTGGTTCTCAAATCATAACTGAAGAAGTTGTCTCTTCATGCTCTGGAGGTCCTAGAGGGAGTGAACAGTTAAGCAAATTTCTCTCTTTCTTTCTTTTCTCTTGCTTGCTTCTTCTCCATCTCAAATTATGCATTGTTCTGGATGTCAATAATGATTGCATTGCTGTACTCATATCCTTACTATTCGTACTGCCCTAGACTTCATGCTACTGCTCTATCTGTTAATACCGCTTCGTTAATTAACTTCTATTTCAAGTTTCCCTTCCATATTGAAATATTATTTATTGTAATTGATTCTTCTCTTTTATTTAGTGCCTTGCTATATTCTTCAGACCTCAATCTTTTTGTATAATTCTAATTGAAGGTATGCTGCTGTTTTTGCGGCATTTGTTGCTGGGATGACATGTATGGTGGGGATTGACTTTGGTGCCAAACTACTTGCGCATCTTGCAAAATGTTTTGAGGTATTGGTTTGCCTGAGTGAGTTTTCTGTTATTTACATGCGTCACAACAAATAATTTCTAAGCACCCCTTCTCTGCTTACAAGAAGGCATAGGCTATTCATTGGACTACCTTATGTATAGCAAACAATTTTACTTGAGTTGACTTGTCTCCATTTTTATGTTCCACTTTCAGGAAGAGTATTTGAAAGAAGACAATCTCTCTTTGCGGAATATAACTCTTTTACTTTCCTATTTATATGTTTTTGGACTTTGTTCAAGGTTAGTTGACATATCTTTTTGTATTCATTGCGTAAGTGTATTCATCATTTATTCTTTGTTGGGGATGGTCTGATGAACAATCTCTTTCAATGGTGTGCAGCGAGTTGATCTATGACTTCCTGATCATGCTTGGAAAGCAGTTAACAGAGGTTGATGTTTCTACAGTGTTGACAGTTTTGCAATGTATGTTCTACCGTTAATTTTGGCATGATGTATAATTTGACCTATTGATGCTCAAGTCTATATATATCTTGAAGTGTTTAGGAGCATGAGCTTCTCACCATCCCTCAAATAAAAAAAGTAATATTTCACCCGTTTGGATGGTTTTATACCAATGATTAGGACCCTAATAGGTCTTCTACATTTTTTTCATCTATATGATTCTGTTCACCCTAATTTTATTGTACATTGGCTGCATATATCAGTGCCTCAATAAAAATATACAACATGTGTAACTATATTTTAAGTTATTTATTAATTTCATGTATGCCATTGCCGGGAACATTTTAGAATCTTCTCAATTCCAAATTCCACATTAAAGTTGCAGTAAAGTATTCCAAAAGGGGTCTAACCCAATAAAGTCATAAGCAAAATAGTTTTGGCACTTGTTTGAATGCTCTCTTGTCTTCAGATGTATTGATTTCATATCTAAATATTAGTGTTTTATAGTTTCACAAAAACTTTTATATGGGATGTTCTGTGGTTGTGTATTGGCATATGTGGGAGAGTGAGGGCTTCTGTTGGAAATATGCTTTACTAACTTCAATTTATGTCTTAGCATTAGTAATGCTATATTGACCAACTTTTAACCATTCAGATGTAGCTAAAAAATCTCTGAAATATGCCACTGACAGGTTGCGGTATGAAATTGCGTGGGGATGATCCTACTGGAATGAAGAACTTCATTATGAGTGTACAGAGTCGGGTAAATGAACTGAAGGCAGCTTCTGAAGCTGGGCAGTCAAATATAAGCAACAAAAGAGTATGTTCCTTTTGAGCTTTCCAGAATGAATATTCAACATGTGATATAACCGTGTGCTGACTGCTGTCATTCTGTGCAGATGGAATTTATGCTTGAAACTATATTAGATATTAAGAACAATAAAAAAAGACGCAGGGAGGATACAGTGCAACACTCCAGGATAAAGAAATGGCTGCAGAAGGTGTTCTAGATTTTTTCCCTTTTTTGATATCCTAAACATTAAATATCCATGTTTATTTTACTTAGATACACAGCACAAATAGTCCCTTCCCTTGCCATTGCAGACATTGACTGTTGTTTATTTATGTTATAGTTAAGAGTGGATGATATATTAATTCGCGGGTTGAAATGGAGCAAGCTTCTTGATCGTGACAAGAAAGGCCAATGGTGGTTGTCTGGCGATCTTGCCACTACTACAGAGAATGTTGAAGAGGTTGCGGGTACAATTGATAAGGAAATCACAGAAACCAAAAGGATGCTTGAACTTGCTGCGGCGCAGAGGATGAATACAGATGCAAGAAGAGCAATATTTTGTGTAATTATGAGCGGAGAGGATTACATCGATGCTTTTGAGAAACTCTTGAGACTAGATTTACCAGGGAAGCAGGTTACCATCTCTCGACTCTCTATAATACATAGTCATCTACATTTCTACGTGTCTTGCTTATCATTTTTGCATGCCTAGGATCGAGAGATCATGCGGGTACTTGTGGAGTGCTGTCTACAGGAGAAAGTATTCAACAAATACTATTGTGTTCTTGCATCGAAGCTATGCAGCCACGACAAAAACCACAAGTTCACCTTGCAGGTCTGTTTAGTCATTTCCAGATTATGATTTGCCAATGCGAAAAATGTCATTTCCAGATTATGATTTGCCAATGCGAAAAAGACTATAATTACAGTAATGCTTTCTGGGCTCCAAAACTTAATATTACTGCTTGCAAATTCCTTCAATGCAGTACTGCTTGTGGGATCACTTCAAGGAACTCGAGTCTATGCCATTGATCAGATCAATGCACCTGGCAAAATTCACAGCCGAAATGGTGGCCTGTTTCAGTCTTTCATTAGCCGTTTTAAAGGTTGTTGATCTAAATGACATTATTAGCCTTACTCCCAAGAGGATCATGCATTTCCGGATGCTATTTGAGGCTATACTCGAATTTCCTGATAAGCTCACTTGGAACATATTCACCCGCATTGCCGGTGCTCCAGAGCATGAGCTTCTTAGGAGCGGGATCTTGCTTTTTATCGGCAAGTACATTGTTACAAGTCAGAAGTCTCTAGAAAAGAAGTTCAAGTTGGCAAAGAAAGCTCTGAACAACGTTGAAGGTGTACTAATGTGATGCGAGTTTGTCGATGAATTCATGTTTGAACTCGAATATATATATTACATCATCCACAAGAAAAATTTTGTAGCCAAGATTCGTTAATTATGTTGCAATTCTGTGTTTTCAACAGAAGTCAATTCAAGGTAAAATTTCCATTATAAATTAGTGACAGAATACACTCTGCAAGTACCTGATTGTAGTGGACAAGTATTTCTAAAAATAAAAGCTTCATGAAGAATCACTCATCTACAGACATGTTACAATTGGCCTTCCACACTGGTTTGGAAGCTTCCCAAATCTCATGTACAGTATACAAAGTAAAATGAGATATGAAGTATATGTTATACCTGCAGTTCAGCACAACTCCATAGAAATGGCAGAATCTACATTTCTTGGAAATAAATAGAATATGATAACCAACCAAGTATACAGAAATGTGCATTACTTAGCATCTAGAAGTGAGATTGAGCACAAAGATATCATTAGTATCTATCAGAAAATTCAGATAAAGAATGAAAAACATAAGCAACAAAATTCCTTCGATGAAGTACTGCTTGTGGGATCACTTCAAGGAATTCGAGTAGATGCCATTGATCAGATCAATGCATTTAGCAAAACTCACTGCCGAAATGGTGGCCTCTTTCAGTCTTTTGTTAGCAGTTTTAAAGATTGTTCATCTAAGCGACATTATTAATATTACTCGCAAGAGGACCATGCAATTCCAGATGCTACTTGAGGCTATACTCGAGTTTCCGGATATGTTCACTTGGAACATCTTCACCCGCATTGCGGGTGCTCCAGAATACGAGCTTCTTAGGAATGAGATCATGTACTTTTATGGGCAAGTACATTGTGACAAGTCACAAGTCTCTAAACAAGAAGTTCAAGTTGGCAAAGAAAGCTCTAAACAACATTGAAGGTACACACTACTGTAATGTGAGTTTGTCGGAAAATTCACATTTGAACTTGAATATTCATTGCATCATCTACTAGGCAAAATTTTGTAGCAAAGATTTGTTAATTATGTTTCAATTTTGTGTTTTCATCAGAAGACATAATTCAACATAACTAAAGTCATGATGCAAAAACATGTGATTATCATAATATAAAACCTAATTGGTAAAATCACATACAAACACACATATGTGAGACAACAACATTGTTCAAAACAAACTGAGGTACCTTTTCAACACAATTGTCAGCAAATGTAGACATTGTTCTAAATATTCAGTTAGTGCTACCGTTTCAGAGGACCATCAATCAGATGGAAGGTTGGATAATGTATTTATGCAGACGTTTCTTTGGTGACCTCAACCTTATAAGCCACCCAGCGACCGTCACTGTATGGCATCACTACAGCACCCTCAGGTCTAGGCAAGTTTGAATTGCGCGGCATCACCACAACCTTCTGCGCATCTGGGGGCTGGTCGGCAGCTGCCTGTTCAGTATGCGCCGCTTCAGAGGAAGGCGAACTGGAATGATAAGTTGGAGGAGTCGATGAACCTGGCAGACAAGCATTCACATTGACATTTTCGGGTGAGCTTTTGGCCTTTTTGGCTTGAATCTGTGCTTCTGGAAGCAATCAGTTGACACAGAAAACAAATATTCATCATTGATTTCAAAAAAAAAAAAAAACACAAATCGAAAAACACATTGAAATAGCATAATGAGATCACATACAAGTAACAAATTCCACAAAGTATACTAATGGCTCAATCAGTTCGAGTCATTCATTTAAGGACAAAAAACTGCAACACTATGTAAGAGGGGTGGAATAGAAAAGGGGTTCTCATCTATCTCCATGGCCATAATCATGAGCCTTAAAACTTCGACGTATTGAAGCATCACATTCAGAAGATTGATAGTAATTTATTGAGCTAGACTAAGATGCAAGGATTGGCAATAAAACATGATAAAGTCCAATTAATGAAAACAAGGTAACTAAATTAAATAGATAGGAATTCTCTTGATTAAAAGCACTAAACAGGACACTAAATAAGCCATATTTTCCAGCAGAGCATCTTCCAATTTTCTAACACTAGAAAAATCTGATTGAAAATTGATCCTAAAGGCATACGATGATCAGAAAAACAAGTGGCAAAAATCAATGAAATCACCGTTGTCTTCTCCAAGGTGCTTTTTAGGTGTAATTATAGGCTGGATGGCATGTGATAAGTTTTCAGCAACACCAGAGGATGACAGGGATGATTTAGATGATTCTGCAAGTGGGCAGCCTGCAAAAGTACCTAGTAATTACTTGCCAATAATGAACCAACAAAGATTGCGATGCTCAACAGAAAAATGAATAGACGTATTAGATATATAATTCAATTAGAACAGATATGACAAAAAAAAAAAAAAAAAAAAAGAAAAAGAAAGAGCTATAGCGTTTATACGATTATTTGATGCATTAAGTTATTCTCACTTAGCGACGTAATATTGGATCATACATAATCAATCTAATGCAGGAAAAAAGGCAACAATCTTTACTTTTTTAGCACTTTTTTAAGTTAGACACATGTTTCAACAGATTCCATGTCTTTACAAATTTGACTCAGATTTCTGCAATCGCACAAACACTCGTAGATCTAACTACACTACCGCTACATGTGATTAGTGATGCAAGAGTTTAGTAAATGCAATATGTAGATTAGCAGCAAATAACAAATTCAAAAAAATGTATATAAATTGGTAGATAAATATTTCATACTCTTTGTAAGAGCGCTATAAGCAACTTTAGCAGCGTTCATCTCTGCTTGCTTCTTTGTTTTTGCTTGAGCTCCTTGAAATGTATACGTCCCCACCTCAACAGTAGACACAAACACTGGCATGTGAGACATGCCAGAGCTTGTTGTCTCGTATGATGGGCACATAAGACCCTTCTTTTGCACAAACTCTTGCAAAAGGTTTTTGTATAAACCTGAATCCTGAAGTCATTTTGAAGTTACTAAAACTGTCAGGATAACAAAAAAGAAAGTATAATAAAAGAATGTACTATATATACATATATAACATACTAACCTCTTGTTTTCCCTCCACTGACAATGCTTCACAAGCAACTTTGGCTGCTGCTTGCTCAGCTTCCTTCAGTGTAGAGAAAAATTCCAAGGTTTCATAAGATTTCCCATTAAGAATGACTGATGACTTAAACCGGCGGGCATGAGGAGGGCCTTCAGTCTCGCAAGCATAAACAGGAAAACCAATATTTTGCTTTTGCGCGAATTGTTGAAGCCGATTCTTATACATAGGCAATGTTTCTGAAAATGAAAAGTTCAAGCAACTTAATATAGGCAATATACATTTTTCAAGTAAAGATATATTCACCTTTAAATTCAAGCTCCACGTAAGTTACCAGGTATCCAAATATTTACAAAATACACCAATGTTAGTTATATATTTGACAAACAAGCAGTGATACAGCCAAAGAACACGTGAAGGACTAAGTTTGTTAATATATCACAAGCTAGTAATCAATAAATCCAAGAAACTCTTCCGCAAAATTATGCTTTATACTTCTAACTAAAGTGGTGCAGGTTAGAAAAAGTTGTGGGAAGATACCTTTAACTGTGTATACCATTTCATTATCTTCGAAATCTAATCATATCTACTCATTTAATACAGCCTCGTGTACGAATAGAATGAGTTTAACATGTTCTAAATTGATATTAATACACAATATCCACTTCCAAATAAACATATACTCCAAAGCATGCTATAATTCTCTAACCTTTTAGACCCACGTCACGGGTGCCAATTTCCGTTACATGAACAGCTGGTGTGTCCTTGGTATCTCCACATATTTGCAGCTTTACCTCCTCCCCAGGCTTTGAATTAGCACAATTCTTTGGGGACATAATTCCTGCAATCAAAATTTCAACATTTGATACCCAACTATGAAATTATTTTTATTTACAATGTGAACTGCCCTCAGATAAAATAGCTACAAAATCACCAATGAGGTACTCATAAGTCATACCAGCAGAATTCAAAATTTAATAAACATGGCACTCTCCGAATACACGATGCCTTTCAGATTTTCAGTTTCAAGTTTGCTTGAAAGAATAACGAAAAAAAAAATGCAACAATTGGGTACTTTGATCAACGATTATAACACCAGGAGATAAGCGGCATCAACTAGGGCAAAATAACTCAACGCCACCATTTATACATATATAGGGGGGAAATGGACTTACCAAAAGAGGGGAGCGGAAGAGACGAAGGAACCGGAGATTCCGGAACAGGAGGATCTTGAGATACCTGAACGATTTCAGGCAAAGGAATAATCGCTGCGGGGAGCGAGGCAGCAGGTGAGACGGCCTGCTGTTGATGCTGAGAATCCAAAGGCAGCACAGGAGGGGGGAGGGGCTGAGCGTCGCGCGGTGCCGAAGAGGCAGCTAAATGCTCGAAAGCAATTCTGGCCGCAGTGTTTTGGGCTTCTTTTGAGGACCTGCAAATGGTTGGAGTTCGGAACATTTGGCCGCAGACGTTGACGGTGGCGACGAAACGCGGCATGTGAGCGGGTCCATCTCTGGTGGTGTTGTACTCCGGCAGATCCCAACTTTTTCTCTGGCAAAGCTCTTGAAGTTTGCTTTTGAACATTTTGAGAGAAGAAAGAGGAGAGGGAAAGGGGAGAAAGGTTTCGGAAGCACGGCGTGGGCGTTAGCGTTGCTACTCCACGCTAACACCAGAGAGGCGACTGAAGACGATGGAAATGAGACATGAAAAAAGGGACGATAAAGATTTTTATACTGCTCACTCTACAGCTGGGTAGGGTAGGGGTAGGGGTAGGGGGTGGGCCCGTAAAGGTAGGGTAGGTACGCAAATGTGTTTAAATAAATTCCTATTATGTTTGTTTATTTCTATAATCGAAACAAAATTTTTTATTTCTGGTGACTTACTAATTTTTATTTTGTTGCTGTTGTTGTTACTTACTAAAAAATTATTACAAGTATTTATTTTTATTATTTTGTAAGTATTCTTATAAAAAAAATTAGTTTGTTTTCTTAGATTAAAATTTATCTCAATTTTAAAAAGGAATAATTTATTTACGTCAATATTAAATTTGATTTTCGTTTTATAATTTCGGTATTGTTTTTACTTAGTGAGGAAGTAATTGTTATATAAAATATGTACATATTAATGTATACAGTAAAGTGTCTAAAGCATATATGCTTACCTACGTAGTGCATACATATATAACAGTAATATAATTTTAAAAATCATATTATATAAATATGAAATATTAATACACATGTAATAATAATGCCTGTTCTTAATAATATTATTCTTTCAAAACTAAATCTTATTTGACTACATTGTATAATTTTATAAAGACAACAAAAAGAAATTCAAACAGTAATGGATAAAAAGTTAAGGTGACATCACAAGTTTTTTAGCACATGATACATCATGTCTTATGTTTTTTCTTTTTCTATCACATGATATATAATGTCTTTTTATTAGACACAATGTGTAATAAAAATGTAACTAAATTGCACAAAATCTTTAAATCTCCCATGTCTTTTTATTAAAAAATTTGTCGCAATTTTATGATAAATTTTGTGTAATTTAGCCTAAAAATGTGAACGTTTCCCATGTATAATAAATAATAGGGCAAATATTTTAATATATTGAATCTTTTACCTGAAACATTTTCTCAACATAAAGAAAACAAGCCCAAAATTTCAAGGATAGCAAGAATACATAACAAGATTTCAAAACGTACAAAATAAACACCAAAGGCAACAAACAAGACCGACTAATTTTATGAGATGGGAGATAAAAAGATATAAGTGATTGAATGAAGTTTGAGTGAAAAACAAGCCTCTAAGCCTGTAAATATATATATATAGAGAGAGATCTCTCTCTCTCTCTCATTTGGCGCTGCCAAGTTTGGCGCGGATTTGCTTAGCGGCAGCAACCATGTTTTCGAGGGCCGGCTTCACTTCCGTGTACTTGCGAGTCTTGAGGCCACAGTCCGGGTTCACCCACAGGATGTTGGTATCCAGCACCGCAAGCATCTTGTTAATTCTATCCGCAATCTCCTCTGTCGAAGGTATTCTAGGGGAGTGGATGTCGTACACGCCGGGTCCAATGCCAGCCCCGTACTTGACTCCCTCACGGAACACTGACAGGAGTTTCTCGTCCGACCGCGAGTTCTCAATCGTGATCACATCAGCATCCATGTTGATGATGGATTGGATGATGTCGTTGAAGTTGGAGTAGCACATGTGGGTGTGGATCTGCCGCAACAAATCATCCATCATTACCAAAAAATTTGATAACTGAGAGTCAGCAACCAAACCAAGATAAGATATAAATGTACCTGAGTCGTGTCCTGGACACCGCAGTTGGTAATCCTGAAAGCATGGACAGCCCAGTCCAAGTAGACGGCGTGCTCGGCTTTCCTGAGAGGCAACCCTTCTCTCAATGCAGCCTCGTCAATCTGGATCACGTTAATGCCAGCCTTCTCGAGATCCTCTACTTCGTCCTTAATAGCCAAAGCAATCTGGTAGCAGGTTTCAAACCTGATGCATGCAAGTGTTACCCGGAATGCTCACAAAGTTTTTTATCCAATATCTTTCAATGAGGTATAGGAATGATCAATACCTTGGTTGGTCATTTCTTACAAAGGACCAGTTGAGAATGGTAACGGGCCCAGTAAGCATTCCTTTCATCGGACGCTTGGTCATGCTCTGGGCAGCAGTGGACCAGAAGACAGTCATTGGCTTGGGGCGACTCACATCACCAAAGATGATTGGTGGTTTCACGCAGCGAGAACCGTATGACTGTACCCATCCATTGGAAGTGAAGGCAAAACCGGACAGTTGCTCACCAAAGTACTCCACCATATCATTCCTCTGGTATACACAACAGAGAAAAAAAACTTACAACCTCAGAGTGAATACAACAACACATCTGTTGCTTCTAAAAATTAGCTAACTGACTGAATTACCTCTGGTTCTCCATGAACAAGAACATCAATATCGAGCTCTTCCTGGAGCTTGACAACTTTGCTGATCTCTTCCTTGATAGACTTGACATATTCCTCTTCCGTGACTCTAAGAGAGAGAGAGAGAGAAGCATATGCTTAGACTTCAGGCTCAAAAGCATTTTGGAACAAAAAAATATAGCAACAGCCACTCACTTGTTGGCCTTGTACTCTCGCCGCACCCGCCTGAGCTCAATAGTCTGAGGGAAGGAACCGATGGTGGTTGTTGGGAGGATTGGAAGGTTGAGCTTCTTCTGCTGAGCATCAAGCCTACCACTAACATTTGTAGCACGACGGTGATCAGAACCCTTCAAAGCAGCAGCCTGTTGAACAAATACAAGAATGGATTGGTAAAGGTTATACCATTTAGGCAGCACCACTCTCTTAGAAAGGTAATAAAAGAAAACATTCACTTACAGCCTTCTGTACAGATTCATTAGTCACCCTTGGGGAGGATCTCCTAGAAGCCTGGGCTGAAGCATTAGCAGAAAAGAAATCCTGAAAAGGAAAAGAGGCAGCAACCAAATGAGCACTTCAGCAGACATTGTACCCAAGAAAAAAATAAAATTGATCCAAGCAAAAACAGTAGATAGTATAGTGGCAATAGTATCAGAATCCATTGAAAAATAGAAACATAACATAACAAGCCATGTCTCAATTGTAAAGAACGGAGGCTCGACATTTACCGCATTTTTCTCTCCAGCCAATGCCTTGGCTAGGGAATTTACTTCAACAACTTTTTGTGCAGCAAATGCAAGCCAAGACTTGATTTCAGCATCCAGCTTTGGCTCATTTGAAAGATCAACAGCAGTATGTAGAAGTGAGCATGAGGTGGACACAACAAGTTTGTCTGCACAGGTGGAGGGGGAAAAACTCGATAAACACAACAATCAATACAGAAAAAATACTAACGGAAAACTGAAGAGCAACATACCCTTTCCAACAAGGCTTTCAAGAGACTGCAGGGTAACAAGAGAAGCATCCAGATCATTGGCCCAGATGTTCCTCCCATCAACTATTCCTGCAAATAGGTACTTTCCAGAAGGAAACTCACTCCTGATCAAATCAAGAGTTTTACCTCCACGAACCAAATCAAAACCATAACCAGTTACTCCATTCAAGGAGATGAGTGTTTTGAATGCAGCAGCAGGGACATCAGCAAAGTATGTCTCAATTAAAACGTTTAGACCAGATAAAGATGATTGCAGTTCAGCATAGGCCTTGGTGAAGGCTTCCAATTGTTGGGAATCAAGATCCAAAACAAGAGTGGGCTCATCAAACTGGACCCATGAAGCACCTGCAGCTTTCAAGTCAGAGAGAACGTCCCTGTGGAGATTTCAAATGTCAAATGAGATTCAGAGCGAGACCTGCTGCAAGATCAAGTTTCATATATATTGAAGCAATTTCTTACTTATAGATAGGAAGAATTTTATCTAGAAGAGAAAGAAGGGGAAATGTTTTCTCAACACCCTTGGCAGGCTTTGAGAGTATTAAGTATGTGACAGGGCCAATAAGGACGGGAACAGTGTCAACACCCAGCTGCATGAGACAAAACAAACAATGTAAGATAGTTATAATCATATAGCCCTTGGTTACAAAACTTTACTTCAAAAAAATACAAGCAGCAACAGCTTTAAAAATCTTTATTAATAAAATGAGTGACAGAGGATATACCGCTTTAGCCTCCTTGTATTCATTTACAGCCTTGTGTGAAGCATAAGAAAACTTCACATCAGGTCCCAATTCAGGGACAATGTAGTGGCTTCACAGATAAACAAGCAATGTTAGATAAATACTAGAAACATGAATGTTATTAAAGATTTGGACCATCACTTACTAGTTGGTGTCAAACCACTTTGTCATTTCCATAGCAGGAACAGAGGCATTTCCTCTGGCCATAGAGAAGTAAGTGGAAAAGTCAATTTCCCCACCATTCCAATTGTATCTGGGGGGAACAGCTCCAAGCATTGCAGTTGCATCAAGCACCTGGTCATAGTAAGAGAACGTGTTGCTCGGAATGTACTTGATCCCTGCATCTGACATCTGCTTCCAGATGGATGCTCTCAGGTCTGTAGAGACCTTTTCCAAATCCTCGGCACTGCTCTTGCCATCCCAGAAAGATTCCAGAGCAAACTTAAGCTCTCTTTTTGGCCCCATACGAGGATATCCAACAATGTGAGATGCCATTTTCCTGGTGCATAAATTTCATTCGATCAGGTAATATGAAATCCAAGGCCTATTATTACCAAATACCCCTTAATCTCTAACTTCATATTGTCACAAATATCCAGAGGCAGAGCTACTGAGTCTGATACTTTCATTTATGCCCAAGTGAGTTGAGTGTTTATTCAATGACGGTGAATGGGCAGGTAAACAGAAGCAAACCTAACATGAATAGATTCTATTCTAGGTCACCTAGTACTGAACAAATGAATCGGACCGAAACATGACTGTAAGTAAGCGATAAATAATTAACAAAGAGATCAGAACGCACACAATAGATACGGGCTTTAATAGTCACGAAATCTGAAATAAAATCAAAAACTGCAAATATCCAGGATCGATCGGCAACGAAAATCTAAAAATAACAACGGAACACAATGCAATCAGATTCAATAGTCACTTCACATCAGATCCACGTTCAGCATAAGCTATAAATCACAGATCTACAGAACTTCACTCCATAAAACAAAACATCTAATCCGATCCTAACAACTACCACAAATCCACTCTCACTCTCTCGACCACACGAAAACGCCACATTTTCCACGCCATAAGTTCCGCACACTAGAATCACACAGACATCGTCAAATCCCCAAATTAAACAAAGCAAACAGCAGCATAGGCAAACCAGTGAGAACCCAAACTCTTACCCGTAGATCTAATCGAAGCAACGAAAGCAACCAACTCTCCAATACGGAGGCAAAATCACAAACAAAATAACAAAGAACAAATCATAAGGCTGAACAACAAATCCATACCTCAACGATTCCACAGAGAGAGATAGTGCAGTTGAAGAGAGTATCAAAAGGCTACACGCGAGTTCAGGAAGACGGTTGAGTGGCCTTATTTATAGAGAGAGAGCACAGGGCAGCACTGGCTGCCATTTCTTTTTCTGAAGGGAACGTGCGCGGGGAATGAACATCACGCGCCTTGAAGTGCGTGCTTTCACGCGCCTCAGTGGATCATTGCTTGTCCATGGACCTATCGTCGGTGATCTGGTTACTGATTAGTAATTTTTATTTTTTTTGTTTCCACTCCCTCACAGAGTAATTTTTTAAACAAAATATCCAAAAAAAAGATAAAAATAAAAACTGACATTTGTGCGGGGGAAGAATTCCCCACAAAGAGGACAGACTATAAGTTTTTAAAGATTTTTAAAATTTTAAAAAATTGAAAAAAAAAATTAATATTTAATTTGATATTTTATAAAAAAAAATTATATTTGATATAATATTTTTTTTAAAAAAATGAGTAGTCCCAGATGAGTTAGAAAATTTTTGTTGTTCAAGTTTGATGTGAAATCAACGGTGTGGATTTACCCATGAGTTTGGTGGATATTGGTGGCCTGAGACAATTACATGCGACCAACCTATTCAAATATAATTTTATAAATAAATAAATTGGTATCTGAGTAGACACGCACCATAGTACTATTGATTTTTAATTGATTATAGTAAAAATAAAATTGACTTGAGGCCCCTGAAATTAGACGTAGACATGAGAGATGATATGAGATCTAACGTATACATCCAACAATCTCATTTTCTAACCAAATCTACCCTCACAATCATGGTCTTGTTCCACATTCCCTCATCGTTACGTAAGCCCAGCAATCTGCAATGCCTTTAATTTTACCAACTACCTTAAACCTACCCTCGGAATAAATTATTTTTATAACCATCGAGTTTGATTGTGATTCGATAGAAATACATCTTCTTGGATTGGTGTAATAAAAGCCCAAAACGAGAATACTAAGAAATATATTTAAACCACGATGTAGATTGCATAGTGAAGCCAAGCACAAAACAATTACAACATCTCTGTCCAAACACAAACATCACATTACATATAAATTACAAAGATAATCTCAAGACATCCTGGGAAACAAGCCAGGGTACTTCATATATATATATATATATATTTGTTATTTGCAAGAAAATCCATAAGCCATACCAGCACACCACACACAGAGCCCACCTGCAAAGCCAAAAAAATAAAAATGTATATAAAAACACAACCAGACATCAGTATATATATATGTGTATATATGTATGTAAGATTGGCGTACGGACCTTGTAATTAATCACTGTCGCTGCTGCTGCTGCTCTCATGTCCATCCTCGTGCTTCTTCTTCTCCTTCTTCTCCTTCTTCTTCTTCTTCTCGCCGTGCTCGCCGGCGCCGCCCTCGCCGCCGTGGATCTTGTCCTTGATCTTCTCCATGAAACCCTCCTTGTGCTCCTCCGGCTTGTGCTCGCCGCCGTAGCCGTGCGCCGGCTTGTGTTCGCCGCCGTAGCCGTGCTCCGGCTTGTGCTCGCCGGCGTGGGAGGCGCCCTTGTGATCTTCGCCGTGCTTCTCTCCGTCCTTCTTGTGGTCTCCTCCCATCCCCAATTTCTCCTCGATCTTGTGGATGATTCCAGACATTTTCAAGTTTGAGAAAAAAAATCAAACAAACAACAATTCGAAATTCAGATCGCGATGAGAACTGATGAAGGGACTGTGGTAGACCTCCATATTTATAGAAGAAATGCTACTCGGCGATGACTAGATATTTCTTTATCCATTTTTATTTTCGGATAAATTAATTTATTATTATTATCCAGGAATGGAATCCTTCAATTAATTTATTTATTGTGAAATAAAGAATTGGAAATGGGCCCTCGGGATGCACGCGGCATCGCGATTCCTGTGACAACCAAAACCCTAAAAGAATCAACACGAAGCTTCCCATATCTTTCATCAATCTTTCTTACACACACATACTTACACATATACGTATATATATTTTTTAAATTTTTTAATAATATTTGGGTGGATGAGAGGACTGGGGGAGCACGACACCGACACTCGGCTTAATCAAAGCTCTCGGTGAAATCGATGCCACCGCAAGATCTCGACACGTGTCCACGTATGGGCCGCTGATTAAGGTCCACCACATCTTGAATTCTTTCTTGATTCGCTGAAATACATCAGTGGAGCCCACCAGAGGAATGGGCTTCAATAATGCTATGATTTTCCTAATTTGTCTTTTTGCAATATCAGCAATTTTAAGAAAAAGGACAAATGGATGGTGAGGCCTAACTCAAATTTCTTACCGTTCGGCCTATAGTCAAAAGTATTGAAAGCCGTAACCATAGCACACAGACTGTTTCAATTTAATCTCGACCGTAGAACAACGGATGACGTGGACGGCTCCGATTGTTGCCGACACCACAGTGGTCGGTGACTCGGTCGGTTATTAACATTGGTCGGTTTTCTTTTATTATTATTTTTTAATAACAGAAAAATTATCATCGAGCATGCCACGACAAGATTAAAAAATTTAATGATGTGAGGTCACAAATTCAATACTTACGCCACCAGACCATTTTTAACAGAACAACATTAGTCTTTTGTTTTTTTTTTTATAATGTAAAAATTACGGTCACTATCTGAAAATGTGCACCAGGTAAATCCTGATTTTTTTTATTTTATTTTTTTGTGTAATAGAAAGGTGGATGGTGACATTAGAATAAAACATACAGAGATAATTCAGTTGAAATTGGAGCACAAATTCCGGAAGCAACAAAGGAAAGTCGTGATGATAAATGATAATTACATTCTCCAATTTTGTTTGTTTTGAAAAAAAAAAAAAAAAAAAAAAAAAAAAAAAAAAAGAGGAACCTTAATGGTTACTCTTGTCTGTCTTTTATGAAAGTGGAAATAATAAGTTCAAACATCACTCATGTTGTACGTACAACTTATCGAACGTGAAATTCAGAGCTTTTTTTTCAAAGGGTATGGATAATATGCTAATCTTATATTTTAATTTAACATTGATGAATATGATTTTAGCCGCTAAATTTATATTTAATAATTACAATTATATAAAAATAAATAAAATTAAGGGTTATAATTAATTCAGCACAGCTGATTTTTATAAATTCATCATAGTATTCATATATTTTTTTTTCAAATTAAAATACGATTTCAGCTCTTTCTAAAAAAATAAAAATAAAAATAAAACTATAGATTATTTCCACAGTGTCAACTATAACTCTATATATAATAGTATAGATTTGAACCCACAATAAATCTTCTTTAAAAGTCAAGGCATGCATGTGACTTTGATATTAAACATTAAATTAATGTTTTATTTATTAATTGAATATATTTAACAATACAAATATTTCTTTATAATAGTTTGATTAATTAATATATTTATTGAATATATTATTTTGATATAAATCTCGTGTTTCTTTCATATTGTTTATTCCTTCACTCTTCTAAAAAATTTCATAGTTTACATCCTAATAAATATAAGTTTTTATATTTTCCTTTCTCTCACGATGAGTGACCCTTTGAGCATTTCGTCGCCCTCTCATCGATTCCCGAATCATTTTCCACAATGGCAATAAATCTTAACAATTATTTGATTATATCGTAATTACCACACAAATATTAATATTAAAAACACACACACACATATATATATAATGACCAATTAAATCATGGTTATTGAATATAAAAGATTAGGATTATTCTCGCTTTGTTTTGTTTATTTAGTCAATAAGCTATGACTTTCTATTTATAGACACATTTATTTTGTATCTATAGAATTTGCATATATTTTTATTTATTTTTTGTTAAATAAATAAATAACAATGTGGCGGCGAAGGGCATTTATGGAATATACTCAGACGAGGCCACTGCAGTGCCCTGCATGGCAGCCACGTGGCGCCAGGTGAAGAAGACCGCATTGCCGCCGGTACCTGACTGGTGTAGGATAAAGTGGATCCATCGTGCCCATACAACTTCATCTTCTCGTTAACCGCTTCAGTACCAAGGACGAAGAAGATTTTCATCGCCATTGAAACACGGATTGGTCGCACAGGACGAACGTACGTCCGTAACTACGTTAAGATTCGCGTTCTGCAACTCCACATAGTATATATATGTGTACATGCACATGATGGAGAGGAAGAAGCATCTTTCCACCATTGCTAACGATGTCATTCGAAGATGCTCCGAGTAATTTCCTCCTTCCACCATGTTAATTTCATTTTGTTCGAATTGTTTCTTCGATTTTGTTTTTTGCACAGACGTCGTGGTTGGGATTTTAGGGTTTCCTCCAGTTTTCTGTTATCGCTAATCAACAGGATTTTGCACAAAAAAGCTGCTGTACAAATGAAGAGAGGCGAGGTTTTGTTTTATCATTTTTTGGAGTGATCTGAAATTGTAATTTCTTCCACAGAATGCTGGGTACCTCCATGGGTACTCTGGTTGAAGAATTTGATAGGGAGTGGGAGCCTGATCAGATGAGTGGCTATTCGAGGAAACTGGTAGAATTTTGCTGCTCTAAAGCGCTGACGGTTATCTGCGGCGCCATTGATGAAGCAATTACCGATGGAACTTTCAGCCGATTCACGTTTGATATGACGCTTGCTTGGGAGACGCCGAGCTCGGCCGATGAAGAGTCCTTCAATGTGAGGAGGAAACTAATTGCTCTGTCTGCAAGCTTACATATTAAGTTTTTCAATATCAGTATATCTTACCACATTATAAACCTGAATGAGTCTACATTTCGATATGTAATTTGTTCAGGAATGTTTGGGGAAGGAGGGAGAGGATAAGGAGGCTTCAAAAGTGACGAACCAGCTACAAGACGACATTCCTCTGTTCTACTCTGACCTGATGCCACTCCTTGTAAGTTGCTCTGGCTTTCTATCGCCACTTTGATGAACAAAATGTATCTGCAGCACGAATTATATTGTTAATGAAATGAAGATGATCTCATTATTCATGAAGGTAACTTTACTTCGGGTGTAATAGGTTGATGGAGAGGCGAGTGCCGGAGAGGATGCATTTGTATGGTTGGGAAGCCTTGTTCCTCTGGTTGCAGACAGAGTTAATGGAAGATTCACCTTTGAGACATTGACTGCACCTACGGGGAATCGGCTTCACTTTCCGGCATATGACAAATTCTTGAAAGAAATCCACAAGTATATACTCTTCTTGTTCTTGTGAAATTTGTAGACATTGTAATTTGTGTGTAGGGTTATGTAGCTACTTTTGAATCTTGATCTGTTTGCAGTTTTTGTTTGTTGGGTGCAAAATCTGATTTCACACACTATTTGTGCTTGCAAGAAAACATAAATACATGTAATTTTTTCAGATGTATAAAGCATTTACAGAAACAAGACATTCCCAAGGGGGTAGAGCTTGCAGATGATGAATTTATATTGCACGTTGAAGGCACCGCAGGTTCGCAGAGAGTGGTGCGCCATATTGGAGGAGCTAGCTATCCTGGTCAGTCCACCATTTTCATGAAGTTTGCATCTACACAATCTTATTAGCCATCGTTGATTGAATAACATATCTGTCAATTAAGATCAAGTGCATTATCTTTAGGCAGGTTGACACTGACAAACTACGCCCTTTACTTTGAGGCATCATCTGTCGTCTCCTATGAAGATGCTTTAAAACTTGATCTATCAAAAGAAACAGAGCGTAGCGTGAAACCTACGGCCACTGGCCCTTGGGGTGCTCCTCTTTTTGACAAAGCCATAATCTATGAATCCTCTGAACTGTGAGTATCAGCTTGAGTACACCTTATCATCATGATGATCATTGAGAAGTCTCTTACACTTGCTAGAATGCATTTCTGTTGTTGTGTTTTGAGTATTGAATAGGCAAGAAGGAGTGGTTTTAGAGTTCCCGGAGATGACAAGCTCAACAAGGCGAAACCATTGGCTTGCTCTTATAAAGGAGGTTATGTTACTCCACAAATTTCTGTCGGAGTTCAAAGTCGAGTCACCACTAGAAGTGTGGGAAATGCATGCGAGGACCATATTAGGAATTGTACGTCTTCATGCCGCAAGAGAAATGCTCAGAATTGCACCTCCAGAGCCCAAAAGCTTTCTGATATTTGCCTTGCTGGATGAACTGCCAAAAGGGGACTATGTGCTGCAGGAGCTCGCCGAGAGTGTTAAGAATTTTACGACGGGGCATCCCTGCACTGCCAGTTCAGTTCTCAGGAACTTGAATGTCTCCCAGCCTTATGTTTCTTTCTTACAGGCACAAAAAATCAGTGACAATAATGAAGCTGTTCAGTCTGAAAATGTATCGTCCCTTGAAACAGCCATTGATCAAGTGCGCGAGGAGGCGAAAGAAATGGTCCAGGCTAAAGCCACTGCCGAGGGACTAAAGGAAGAAGGCATCACTGAAAGTGCACAAATTCTTCTGGCGAGTATCCAAACTTGTGGTGGTATATACAGACAAGTTTAAATCTTTCTGAATCATTCTTTCACACAGATTAATTTTGATTTACAGGGGCTAGTTAGACCATTTGGAAGATTGGTTCCCTGGCTGCAAGGAATTATTACATGGCAACACCCGAAGATCACCTGGGCCGTGATTGCCACGAGCTTGGTGGTAGTCTACAAGTATGTACCCTCAGTTCAGATGATCTATTCCATGTGTATTAATTAAGTTTTCTAAGTGCTGTTGGCTTGAATATAGAGAATGGATTGGCCTGGTTATATCGGCAGTTTTGTTGTGGGGTGTCGTGAAGATGATACAAGCTCGGCAAGGAAAGATTCCGGTAAAGCAAGACAAAATTGTTATCCGCACTGGTTCTGAGCAGACGACAATGGAGAGCATTGTGTCGGCGCAACAGGAGATAAAAAGATTACACGAAATGATGCAGCAAACCAATATAGCATTGCTTAAAGTGTGGTCTATACTGATCTCAAAAGCTCCAAAGGTAAAAGAAAAATGGCGCGAATTTGGAGAGTGGAAAACCTGATCATATTTTACATCCTAGAACACAATGGTTCAGTTCTCTCATGTGTTTTTGCCGTTGCAGCATACGAATCGAGTGATGATCATCATGAGCTGCTGTGCAGTTCTGCTATGCGTGGTGCCATTCAAGCTCATCCTAATGAGTTCGATCTCGTATGGTTTCTTCACGACGTCGAGGATCGGGAAGTGTATGCAAAGCAAAGAAGGCAACCGGCGACTGAGGGAGTGGTGGGACTCCATTCCTGTCCTCCCTGTCGAGGTTCTTGGCAATGAATCCAAGTAACTAACTGGTTGAGGTATGGAACTCCATTAATTAGTTATATACAGACGTAAAATCTACAAAGAATTAGTTTCTTCCGGGGTGGGTTGTGATTAGTAAGTATTCCAATATCCTCCTCCTCCATTCATACACACAGATTCCTTCACCATCAAGGAGGTCAATTGGTTGCAGCAGCTACTCAAGGGGATGATATGCATGTTTGCGAATTGTGATGTGATTCAATAGAGCAGCAGTGGTTGTCTGTAGAGTTCTCTTATTTCACACACACACACACACATATATATATATATATATATAGACTGTAGTATATATGTACATATATACACCAAGGATTGAAACTCCCAGTTATCTTCAATCATATTATATTATCTCTTTGCAAGAGTTAGTGGACAATATTTTATTTTGGTAGGATTAACTCTATAGTTTCTCTCCAATTATACTTTTGTACTTTTATTTTAGGGTTGAAAAATATTCTATTCAATATAATTTTATAAATTTATTAATTGAATGTATAAAAAGATATATATATATATATATAAATATCAATTGAAACATAAATAGAAAATATATATATATATATGTAAATTATTATAAATATAATTAAAAACAAAATTTACAAAGTAATTCAATGGACCAATTTATAATAAAATAAAATAAAAAGACAAAAAAAAAGGCACCTACAGTATTCCGCTCGAACTTGCATCCTTTCTGTTTGGTAGGGCGCTTTTTGCAATTTTGTCGGGGTCGCAATTCAAGACATATTTTCAAGAAAAATGAAATGCGTTTAACCTATGACCTTTCAAACCATGGGGCCATTCCTTAGGAGACAGAACAGGGCAGGATTTTAATCACACAATACAGTTAATACCCTAAGAGCGCCATTGGTAGTGTCATCTCACAACTCCTTAAACTCAAGCCTAGAATCACTTCTTTCTTCCTTCACAAAAGATAGAATTCAGGAAAATATGCACAAGTGAAGGATGTTGCATAGCATACACAGTATTCTGTTAATCCAACATAATACGGTAACTCTTAAGCTGCCAAAACAGGTTCTTGATCAATGATCATAATGTTTGTGCCTGCATACAATGATCATTATCCCAAAACTTTTAAGAACTTTCGACAGCTTCCCATCGTTCTTTTCTTAAGCCAAATTTGTTAAAGTTCCGAACAATAATTCCCTACACCATCACAGAAGTAGAGACTATATTAAGCCACTGCCTACTCTTACCGGAAAGTCGCACTGCGATTGCCAGATGCTGGGAATGCCTGCCGCCGTCTGCCCTGTGGAAGATTTGTTGTCCCACCATCATTCTTTGACTTGGCTGCGGCAGAGCCCTTTTTGCTAGACCTCCTACGATTTTCACCATCTTCATCCATTGGTTCTGTGCCATCACAATCTTCCCCAAATTTCACCTGTTTTCGAGCAGTGTCATAGTCAAAAGGTTCCACCTGTAAGGACAATGGTTGAGATTTATCAACTGATTTTGAATCCAAGGTGGTGCGATCCAGTGGAGGGAAGCACTTGTCAAAGCTGGAGGATAATTCAGAAAGTGACATGGGCTCATCCTCAGAATTGGAGGCAGAACCATCTTCCACATTTTCTGGTTGTTTTAACTGATCATCAGATGCTGCTGCATTGGAATAATCTTTTGCTGATAAATCTTCGATATCTGAGTCATCATCTAAAACAATAACATCTTCTAAAGTTGAACCAGGAGCAGGAGCTGAAACATTTTCTTGATGCAGGGTTTCCATTCTCATGGCAGATTCTTCAACTTTAGAATTTGATTGGGTGGAGGTGCCTGAAAATGAATGGAATGGAAGACTCACTGTTGACTTTATTTGCTCCAATTTCGCATGTCCTTGTTCCTGAAAATATGACCGTACATTACAAAGTCAATTAAAGGAAATCTCGGGATGAAAACACAGGTGAGGTGGGTTACTTACATACAGAAAGAGCTAATCACAAAAAGTTTAAATAGAAACAGCACTTGAAACTCACTGTTTTATCAGAATCATGTTTCCTCTTTGCTGAATTTCCAAGTAATGCCCCAAAAGCCCGGCTTGGTTTCTTTAATATCTGAACAGTTGCTCCAACCTAAAAAAAAGCAAAAGTGATTCTTATACCATGCCGATGTAGTGGACAGCAATTGGCACAGCTCAGAAGTATTAAAGCTCAGCTCTACTATTATGATTCATGGTTTTTTCATGTGATGGAATGAACCATAACATCAGAAATAAATCCAAGACTAGAATTACTATAAACAACTAACTACTCACTGAATTTGAAGAGTTAAGCTTGAATTGTGTATTCTGCGGTTCCCCAGGTGATACACTAGTAGCAGCCATTGCAGATGGAGCAACTTCAGCGTTACAGTTTCTAATATCTTGAGTTTTCCCTTCATCTTGTTTTAAGGTTGAGGAGTTCTCCAATAATGTGCTATTGTGTGAATCATTGACATCCTCAGCATTCTTTAATATTTCAGGGGCCTCTGAGTTCATTAAGTCGGGTTCTTCTGTAGCCATCACATTCTCTGCATTTGCCTTCTGCATATACAACCACGTCATCTTCAGAAACATGAAACCAATTACAGGTTTTCAAAAGCTCCACACAAATTTTAAAGAGCACATATGCACCTTGCAGGTGTCAAAACAACTCAAAAAAGGTACTGCCAAGTTATAGTTTTGATATTATAAATTACTAATAATAAAGTCCAACCTTCACTTAGAAGACATAAACTACTACGTCAAACTGAATACTGTCTTTGATCAACTGAGATTACAACACGCTAGATAAGTTAGCAAAGGATCTGCTGAAATATTTTTTATACAAAGTAATGCCCCGTGAATGCTTTGTCACACTTGCTATTTCAATTTTTAAATGTATGAGTAAACTACGGATTTTATGTTTCTTCCCATTAATTTCAAGAAATGTTATGCCATGTGAAGATCAAAACACAAAAGTAATGGAAGTTCAACCAACTGTACTCTTCACATTTAGATCTGGATCCAAAACAGACAACTTTAAAACTAATATAATCATTAAACACTTTACCATTTCCGAGCGTTTCTCTTTAAGTTGTTTAGCAGCTTCTTCAAATGCAGCAGCATTTTGGATAGCATGCCTTATAATGCTAATCACCGAACCAAGATTCCGTTCAACATATGGAAGCTTAGATTTCAGAGCACGACGCAGCTGGTTCGCGGTGAGGGGCATTTGTTTAGCTTTCCACAGAAGAATATAAGAAGCAACCAGTCAGAATAAGAATAATGTTGAGTGGGCATTTTAGAGAACCAAAACAACACAGTAGTTAGTTGAGAGATGGAATGACCAGCAAGTACCAATTTCAATAAGAGTCCTATTGGGCAGGATATAACCAGTGCTCTCATCTTCTGTCCGAGCAACAGCATCCCTCCATTCACAGAGTCCCTACAAGCCATAAATAAAATGTAGAATTTTAGAACACGACATTGGTAAAAATCCTAAAACCATATAAAACCATTGCTTAGACTAAAATTGCTCCCATATTACATGAAGAACTCTTAAAGAAATGGTGAAATAAATTATTAGTTTGCAGGCAAAACCAAAGACAAAAGAAGGGTGAGAAAAAATAACTGTACATGAAACTTACACAAACAACCGCAAGCTGCTGGGCACTCAGATAAGCATCCTGCAACCTAGATTCTCGTAATATAGATACTTATATCAGCAAAATGGTACAAACAGAGATACACTATAAAGCTGAGAAACAGTTAATCGTATGATTATATGTATAACATGATCCATGGTATTTTATCGTTGCAAACTAAAAATGAGGAAAAATATATATATACCCATAAATGTGAAGGTAGGAGGTCTGTGTGAGAAGTTCTTTTTCATAAAGTTGAGTGCATACATCATAGCTTCGGCTGTACACCTGCACAAAACAGAAAACAGCTGAGAGCAGTATCTAAAATTTATATTTGTGAACTTATTAAGTTCACACAAAGCTAAGCTAAATTAGTGCATGCTTTCCGTTAATTTTGCATAAATAGTAAGGGTTAAGAGCATGATTCTTCTTGTAGAAAAGGCAACGTTATTGCTTTCAGATCATATCTCATTCAATGTACATAGAATAAGAAAATAAGCATAATTCATTGGACTGCATCTATGAATTGTATGAATCATTATCAAACAGACCAAATGCAAAATATGTAATCTTATGAATACCTTGACAATTTTATAAATGTAAATAAAAATAGAATCCAAAAGATGGGGGAAACAATGCATTGATGAAGTTGAATATGTCCTAGGATTTGTTTGGTTTGGGTTTGTGTAATAGTGATTTGAAAGGTTTGAGTTTGTGTAATAGTGGTTTCATGTGATGTAAAAGAAAATAGTCCATTTTTATTTGCAACTATGCATACAAATTTTTATTGGCAACAACAAAAACTAAAACCAAACCCAACCACCTGTGACACTATTACCACTTCAATCCACTTTAAAGTAAATCTCAGCTACTTGCTGGAGCTTGACAAGTTAATAATGAATCCATCTCAAATCTTTTCTTCCAAAACATAAAATAAAATATATCTATTCAAGGACACTCTTCATCATTTCATTTTCCCATGATCCCTCATAACAGATAAAACTAAAGATGAATAATATCAAAGGGCTTACCTCAAAAAGAAGAGGCTCAGAACTCTCAGAATCAATTGGTAACTCAAGCAACTTTGCTCTCATAAGGTCATAGATGTATAATAAATAATGTGTATCTTCTCTAGCATATCTGAGACAAGAACATCCAGAAACAGTTATAACACCTAGAATCTTAAAATTTTTACATATGCAACCACATCTACAAAGATAGATAAAAGTTCCTTTGAAGAAAGAGGCAATATATTTCTATAATTGCATCGAAACTTCCATAGGACATTCACTAAAACAGGCAACATAAACTCCAAAACACATTAAGCAATAGCAAATATGAATATCCAGTGAGTAATAGCCATTAACCCACAAACAAGTCATACAAAGAAGCATTTACAGAAAGTAAAAAGGTATGGAGGAATTGAAATAGAAATGTGTACAAGACGTACTTCAGCATTTCTGGAGGTAGAGGTCTAATTCTCCAATCAGCATTTTGATATCTGCAGAAATAAAGCTGGTTAGCCGATATTTCCTACTTATCTGTATCATACTTTTATGTTATTCACTACAGGCTATATTAGCACCAAATATGATTTAACGGAGAGGTCATACTCTTTGTTTGCCACAACTCCACAAAAATGATTCAGCAGGTACTCAAGGCTGTGCCTTTCCATTTTCAATACTCTTGAAGCCTGTTAACAAAGGGAGAAATTGAATATAACAACATAATCAAACTAAAAAATGAGGGCAGAGCGTTGCAAAGAAAAACCAAAGTTACTTCATTATTATGAGTATTGAAAACAAAACAATATGAGCTAAAAGCCTAAACATTCAAACAAGAATAGAAGCAAGAATCTATTTTCTCAATCACAAATGCTTTGTTTGCGTGATGATAAGGTTGTCTCATAATCTACTATTGGACAATAAGGATTAGAGGACAAAATTATAGTTCCCAAACAGTCAGGTTTAAAGCAGAAAATGGCAAACACATAGCTTCAATGGGCTTCCCAACCAATAAGAATGCACATAATTACCCATTCACCATGGAATTAACTTGTATTCAGCCATTCGCTTTAATGAAAAATTCCATTATATGATACCAAATGTAGTACTTCTTCTTTTCCTTTATACATAAATAAATTAAAAAAAAAAAAATCATTTCCAAATTCACGGATAAAAATTCATAATAATTCATAATAAAACTGAGTGACTGTTGAGAAGAAAATAATAGAAGAGCACAAATCAAGTAAATACACACAATTGTCAAAAAAGCTATAAGATTAAGCCAAGAACCTGTCCCGTGTCGAACATATTGCACACATATATGCCAAAGTCCCGTTGAAGCCACACGATATCACGATCTGCCCCATGCATTACCTAAAATTTCAACCAATTAACAGCATAGCTAAGAAAGGAAACTGCAATAACACAGTGTAATATGAACTTCTTACACACCTTTCTCTTAGTGGGGTCTTTGAACACTTCTCTGAGATGAGGTCCAACATGAACACGAAGTTTTAGTGTATCTATAACAAAATCCTCTGTTCTTGTGGATATTTGCATCAGGCATGTCAATCCTTGAAAGGACCTATACTGGTTGTGCTCCAAATCAACCTGCAAAATAAAATATTAAAACAAAGATGTTAAGTAAAAATGATTTTCATTATTTCCATCTTATGTCCTTGATTTCCAATTACATAAGGAGTTACTTCAAAAAAAGTGATACAAGCAGCAAAAATAAGTGGATAAAACTCCATTTTAACACAACTTGTGAAATAGTTAAGATCAGAAAAGATGAAACAGATATGAACTTTGAAGTGAATGGTGAATTTCAATAGTACATTTGTATAATTTAGAAAAAGATGCAAGTGTATATACTAGATTATTTAAAGCACAATATTCAGGTAAATGTGTGTTGTGAATTAGGAAAATTAGACAGTATCTGTACCATTCCATTCATATGTCCATTAGCCTATTCAAGTGATCATGAACAAAAGGTTGAAATGGCCAACTCAAAAATAAAATCATTGGTGTTGTATTAAAGAACAAAGCACATCTAATTATGGATTCTAGGGAGTGCCATCCAGTTTTTATTGCAGGAAAAGGCACGCTTCTGCTTCTACAAAAAAATATTTTCAGAATTTTGTTTTGAATGAGAAATAACTTGCAGCGAAAGCACAAATTTGATGATTATGTACAAAAGCCTAAGAATCAATTTTTCCAGTGTCTTTCATGTCAATAGCACAAACTCCAAATGAACATATATAAGTTATTACCATATGACTAATGCAATAGGAGGGGCAAAACTTTACCGCAAATTCATCAACATGGCGCAATTTCATAGCCACCTGCTTCAAATCTTTAACTTCTTCTACAATCTTGAAGGGTGTATCTTCAATTGGAGGAGGCTTTACAGGCTCACCTATAATTTCATCTACAAAGTCAAGAACTGACAGATTCTCCTGCAAGCACAAAACAATTAATAAAACCACATTAATCTTTAGGCAAGTATAGGGAACAGAATATCACAGACGAAGGTAAATAATAAGCAACATTATTAAGAATGTATCAGCACTAGCGAATTCAAAGAGAAATCCTAACAGATACATCTGATGTTCGCAGAAATTTGAACAAGAATGAAAGTAACATCAAGTGTGGTTAGCAAGCAGATGGTTAAGTTGTAACAGATCCTTTTATATCCAATACACGTGTGCACCAAACTAATCAACCCCATTGTCGTTTATTGACATTAAAAGCATGTCCAGACAATATATTGAACAATCAGATGTTGAAGCAACATGAAAGAAGAAAGGTAAAGAACTGACCAGAGGATGTACGAACCTAGACCCATCCTCGCTCCTCTCCAACCAGACATGCTCAAACGGCTGGTTTGAGTTATTCACAATAATCTTGTATTCATCCTGCGGCTTTGGAATCGTCGGTATGTGAAACGGAACCTTTGCCTTCATCTTGGCCGCCACTTTCACTTCTTGACTCGCCCCCTTCGCTTCAACCTCCAAATTCTTTCCCAATGATTTTTTATTTTTCTTTCCATAAACAGTCTGAAACCCATTTTCGTCATCGGGATTAACTCTCATTGTTCTCACACCAGTCTCCTCTTCCTTCTTGCGCAGGCTCTTGAACTCATCCACTGACACATCAAACCTCTCGAAAAGCTCGTCGTTCACATTCTCCACCCAATCAAGACCCGCATCTTCATCGAGCGCAACCTCTTTATCGTCGGGCAAGGGTATCGGCTTTCCAAATAAATCTTCCAACGACCCGATATTCTGCAGTAAATTCTTTGCCTTTCCATCGATTTCTTGGACGGGGTTCTTGAATTCTTTGAAGTTATTGTAGAAATGGAAGTCTTTCTCCGTGGGGACGACGCGCAACGAACCGGAGAGCTTGGCAATAGACGTAGACAGCCCGCCGCTCGTCGAGAGTTTTCGCAACTCATCGGATTTTCTTGCGCTCTCTTCTTCCGATTGATCAATATCCATAGCTAGCACCACCTCGAATTATGAGAAGGGCATTCATAAAAATGAGGAATTTCTTGTTCTAGGGTTTTTGAGGTTTTTAAAAGTGTACTAGCTTTCGCGATTCGGTCACGTCCAACGACAGATACTACACGCAGCCAGAACCAACAAAGGGAAAGCCACTGAGAGAGAGGAAATCAGGGAATTGTGATTTCGAGCGTACAACACAAACCTGCTGAACAAAACAACGTACAACACACCGAAGCACGCCAGGCTTTCTCTGTGAAAAAGTAGGGCGTGTTTGTTTTCAGTATCAATTTCTCGATTTAAATGGTAAGGGGTGGTACAGAAAATTGTTGACAAAAAAAAAAAAAAAAAAATTGTTCTGTGGGTTATTGACAATAAAATATTAGGAAATAATTTTTTTTTATTTTTTTTTTTCAATTATCTTTTATATGAAGAGAAATAAATGTATTTCTTCAAATCTTTACTTTCGTATTCGGTCACGGATTTGAGAGTTTTATTTATAAATATAATAGAGTTTATTATTATTATAGTTTTAAAATATCAATTTGTACTTTTTTATATAGATATATAGTAATAAATAACGATAATTCGCTGTTTTATTTTAAATTTTTTATTTATCAACTAAAAAATAATTAATTTTTATTTTTAAGATAAAATTTTTCTCTATAATTCAATTATTTATTATTACTTTTTACAATTTTATTGTATGTATCAAAGATAAATATATTTATTTATTTAAATATATAAAAAAATATATTGAATAATACTTTTACCTATTTATATTATTTTTTAATATAATAATTAATATATTTAAAAATCAATACAAAAAAATAAATAAAACCATTAAAATCAGACGAAAATACTATTATAAATAGTACCATTGATAAAATACTGGACAAACTCATAATAGAAAGTTAACCAAACTGAACCCAAGATCACAAACACTAAAATGAACAAACATAAATGTAAAAATATATTAATATAGTAAACAAATAAAAATGAAAATAAAAAGCCAATTCAAACATTAATTTTATATCTTGAAATAAATATTGTTACTAAAAATAATAATTATAATATATCTTAAATAGTATAAATCTTACTATAATATTTAGTATTCAAAACATAATATCAATAAGCATCTTCTAACCATTCACAATATATGTCATGAATAAATAAGAATATTACAAGACTGAATGTTTGGTTTGATTTAAAAATATTACTGTATCATTGTCTATTTATTTTGTGAGATAATTTGATTAAAATTTTTTTAATATAAAATATAGAGAAAGCATGTAAAAAATATAAAAATAAAAAGTATGTATAATATCTTAATATTTTTTGAAAAATATGAATATATATATTATTTTTTTTGTTAAAAAGTACACCAACTTTTATAAATTGTATTATATTATTACTTAAATAAAAAATTCAATAATATAAAAGATATTGAGATGATGCTAATAACGTCTGGAATTCAATCAATAATTTATTGAAAATGCATAATAGAAAACACCAAAAAAAAAAAAAATGTAACTGATTTTCTTATATTCCTATTTAAATGATGTAAGGGGAAAATATTTCAAAAGAGAAGAGATATATATGAACACCTAATATATTATTATTTTCATTATTTATTTATTTTTGGAGGCAGAAAAAGCAGATGAAGTGTTGGAAAAAAAAAAAAAGGATTATAATAATACAAAAGGGTCATTATCCGAAGAAGAAAATCAATACACAGTGGTGTAAATGCACAAGGTGGAAGTATCCACTGCAAGATTGGAGTTCAGATCCGGGAGCATCTTAACCGTCAATAATGCAGGGATTCCAATGGGCTCCACTTAATCAACGGTAGGATAGATTCCTGGATCCGAGCACCCTGGTGCTTCCAACCTATTCTAGAATGTATAGGGAAATGGCTACTTGTGGGCAATCTGGGAAGTCGTCAGCACATGACAACCTGCCAAAGACCAGAATACAGTATAATTTTCAACAGGAGCTGGGACCCAAGAACCAGATAGATCGGCACCGTTTATTATTCTCATGAACGGCGTAGATTCATCCGGTGTTTAACCCCGGGATTCGAATATAAAGTAAACCCCGCAGAAAACAGTGGGACTGTGTTGGCCCAGAGGCAAAACCTCCATTTTTGATCTCGCAGTTTTGTTCGTCAATCTTGGGGCGGGAAGAAACTGCTTATCAACCTTACTTGGATGGTTTTCTAATTCTCAAACATTGCTATTTCCATCCCCATCCATGGCCCCTTGTTTTCTCATCTCCCAGCGGATTGATTATAAAAGCTCTTTCCTCCCTCTTGCAAAGTTTCCCCATCCAGACCAGACTTCCCATTTTCATCTTACCTTTCTTCCCCAATTCTCCAATTCGATCCTCCTTTCCCTTTTGTTCGTTCAGATCTGTTATTACATTCCGTTACCTGCATCGACGTGGGCAGCCTTGATTGCTTGGATTTTGGTTAAAAGGGGCCCCGGGTTTGGTAGGGTTAACAATCGGCGCTGTCGCGATCATGACAATAGAGGCGGAGCAGATTAAGAAATCGGATAGAGTCGGGCATATGGTTAGGGTTATTAAGAAGAGGCCGAGATGTCGGAGGAAGGTCGGAATTCAACTGCAGCGGCCGCCTGCCCCGCTTGTTTCCACCACTCTTCAAAACCTGTTCGATTCCTGCCGGCAAGTCTTTAGGGGCGCCGGAACTGTTCCGTCCGCCGCCGACGTGCAAAGCCTCTGCCAAATTCTCGGTGAGCAATATGCGTGTGCTTCTCAACCTCGGTTATTGATTTGCCCTAATTTTGATCGCGATCTGTATTAATGATTATCTGCATCGAAAATAGTTTGATCAAAGTGGTTGGGCCCAGCTTCTGTGGCATTTAAGATTGGAATCACAAATCCATTTGTAGCATGTTTGATAGTAGTTAGATCGTCAGCAAACCGTTTCATAGATCATCCCTGTAGTATGATGCATCGATCTTGATCAACTAACTAATTGAATCTTGTCAGTAAATCCCTAAATTTCTGGTACACGAATGAGCACGTTTTTCTTGTGCAATGACGATCCATTGCTAATAATAGTAGTTTTCGACAGATACTATGAAGCCAGAGGATGTCGGGCTCAGTCGTGATCTGCAATTCTTCAAACACAATAGCGAGATCGAGGGCACTCCAAGAGTCACCTCAGCAACCATTTACAAGTGTGAAAACTTTGAGGTAATCACAGAAAGTTAACTCCTTACATCGAATCAATTATTCCCGAATTTCAACTGATGTTCAAATGTCCTTATCCTGCAGCTGTGCATCTTCTTTCTTCCTGCAACTGGAGTCATACCTCTGCACAATCACCCAGAGATGACAGTATTCAGCAAGCTCTTGTTAGGGAGCATGCACATCAAGGCCTACGACTGGGCCGCACCTCCGGTTACAGAGTCTTCGTCCAAATGTATGCTCGATTACAGCATTTGTGTTAAATGTGGATGAGGAAGAAATGATAAGACACTAACATATGATTGAATGTGGATGGTACAGTGAGATTAGCAAAGATGAAAGCCAACAGAATCTTCACAGCTCCTTGCAACACGTCCGTGTTGTATCCAACCTCGGGAGGAAATATCCACGAGTTCAGAGCAATAACCCCGTGCGCGGTGCTCGACGTAATTGGACCTCCTTATTCCAAAGATGATGGGCGCGACTGCTCGTATTACAGAGATACTCCATTGAATGTAGCCTTGGGTAAGATATTATATCTCATACTATATTCTCAAGCAAGTTTACACAAGACACACCCTTTTTGTTGTGGCTTATGATTACGATTTCAGATAGGGAAGTAGATGTCGATGAGGTCGAAGCCGACAACTTCGGATGGCTGGAGGAAATCAAGAAGCCTGAGGAATCAGAGATGGATGGAATTGCATATATGGGACCTCAAATTATTGATTCCACAGCTTAGCTATACATTCTTGTATTTTGTTAATGACTTAATGTACTTAGCTTCAAATCTGTTTTGTTTCTACAGATTAATTTCTTATACATGATTTTCCTTTTGTAGGAATGACAGTAGTAAAATGTATCAATGCTATCACAATGAAATCTTGCTGCTGATCTTTTTGTTATCATCCAGCAATTCTTGAGAACTATGAGCTATTATCTAATGTCGATTTTTTAGGTGTCTAAAGGGTTCATTTTGGAGCAATCACTAACCATTGATTTTGTGGGGTTTCGTCTAGGATTTTGGAATGGATAGAGGCATGCAAGAAATTTTATTGTAAGAACCCAAAATTGACTTCATCCATACCTTCTAAGTTCTTAACCCTATTTCAACATTTTATGGGCCATTGTAGGGTTCGAATTGTTTGGCATGAAGGAAATTGTGTTTAGAAATTCCTCATTGTTAGGCCCAAAGGAGAAGGATTCTTTGGGGTTTCCCAAGTCTACACTTTATAGCAGCTAATGGTCCTTACCTAGTTTGGTTATCTTTGACAGCAGACCCACCCCCCACCCTCTACCTAAAGTCACTAACTTTGCTTTAATCCAAGGCTGCAATGCACTGTTTGTGTTGGATCTGTGAAATCCCTTTAGTCTTTTTCAACTCTTGCTTCATTATAAAGAAGAAAAAGAATCAAATAATGGAGAAAATGAGCATCAGACTCCATTGTTCTACCAGATATGAGAAAGATCCAATATTGCTGATAGTATGCTTCTTTCGGAATTTGCACAGTTCTTTTTAACAGTGAGGTGATAAGATTAAAATTTCTCCTGATTTATTTCACATCCCAAATTGATTTCATCTCCACCGCCAAAAGGGTGCTTAGTCAGATTCACAATAATTCTGATGAGATGAGAACTAGAAATGAAAAAAAAGCACATACAGAGAGAGAGAGAGAGAGAGAGAGAGAGAGAGAAGAGAGAGAGAAAAAGTGCCAAAGAGAAACAAGCTGACTTAAAAGAGGGTCACAGCTAAGCCAAGATAACTACATTTTGGCTGCCCAAAGGCCAAACGCCAAATCTATTAAATTTTATAATTGCTTGTTAATATTATTGATATATCAGCTTCTGTTGACGTCCCAATCAATCTCATTTATTAAAGAAACACATAATTGCATGTAGCAGATAGCGAATGATCTCTACAAATCAAGGGAGGAGAGGAGAATAAATAAAGGGCTACTCCTCATCCTCCTCTCCAAGAATCTTTATAGAATATATATATTTCTCTGGGGTTTTATTTTCTTTTGGTGGTTCAGTCCGACAAAGGGCTCCTCCATTAAAGCTTCAAAAGTGCTGTGTAAGTGGGCAAGGCATGGCATACAATGTGTTCAATAGGTGGAAAGTTTGTTGAGAGAAAAGGGCAGTGCTATAGAGAGCTGGAGATTGGAAATTAATGGCGGTGATAATGGCGGTTAAAAGTGTGGTTTGGCACTGATTTTCATGAAAAACCTTTTCACTTCAATTGTCCTTTTCTGTTACGTTAGTATTGTCAATTGTGGCCGAACCCACCTGCCCATTCCTTCTCGAATTGTTGAAAAGATTCAAGGGACTGTTTCCGGTGAAGAATTGCAGGAAGACCGTGGTGGCATTCAAGAATCTTGTGGGTAGAGAAATCAGTGGAAAGTGTAATAAAGAGGTGTTTGAAGTTTAAGGGATTGCTTAATTTGAAGGTTAGTAGTGTTGGTTGAAGTTCAGTAACACCTGATTTCAGTGTCTCAATTGTTTCCTCTCTTTTAGTCATATTTCTGTGATTGATTATGTTTGGTTGCTTCATTTGAAGGTAATTTAAGCTCATGGCTGATTAATTCTTTTCAGACATGAATGGTTTCTTGGATCCCTCGAAGGTATGCTTCTCTTACACCAACTCTTGCAATTTTTTCACTTTCAAATTGGTTCGTGTGTTGTTTATCAATTCATTTACTAATGCAGAAGAACTCTATCTACACACAGCAATTTCAGATATCAATGCTAAGCAAATGCTCTAGAAATTGCTTGATTTTTGGCCAGAATTCAGAGATACATACATTAGATTCCAAGAATTTTGCCATGTCAAGAACAATGGACAACTTCTGATACATTTCCATGGACAGATCTTCAAACTGAGGCGAAAAGATAAGTGATTGCTTTAAACTTTCTTTATTCGATAAAACGCCTCTTTAGATACAGCTAATGGCGAAAAGAATTGTCTGGAGAATGGTTCTTCTAGTTTTGTGTTTCATGGTGTTTTCAGTACCTTATACAGTGCAATTACAATCATCCCATGTCCAAACTCTTCTGGAAATCAAATACCTACTGAACTCTCCACCATTCCTGAATAGCTGGAATAACCATACTGACTTCTGCAACAGCGAACCGTCTGCAACTCTGATTGTTGTGTGCTATGAAGGCAGCATAACACAGCTCCATATCGTTGGAGATCAAGGAGCTCCTCGATTGCCTGAAAATTTCTCAATCGATTCTTTTGTCGCCACGCTTGTGAAGCTTCCAAGCCTGAAAGTTCTTACATTGGTTTCTCTCGGGTTATGGGGACCGTTGCCTGGAAAATTTATGCAGTTGTCATCTCTGGAAATACTGAACTTGACCTTGAATTACTTCCAGGGGAACGTACCGGAGAGTATATCATCGATGGAGCATCTTCAGACGCTGATACTTGATAGCAATAACTTCACAGGAAAACTTCCTGATGGCATCGGATTGCTTTCTGGTTTGGCTGTTTTGAGCATTAGGAACAATTCCTTGCAGGGATCTTTGCCAACGTCATTGGGAAGTTTGGAAGACCTCCGGATTCTTGATCTGTCGAATAACAATTTATCCGGCGAAGTTCCTGATTTGAGCAGATTGGCAAATCTTCAGGTTCTTGATTTAGGAAGCAATTCTCTTGGACCTGAGTTTCCTGTGGTCAGTGAGAAAATAGAAAGGATTGTGCTGAGGAACAATAAGTTTACCCTTGGGATTCCGGAGAAGGTTCAATCCTACTATCAGCTGAGATTCTTCGACATTTCTTCCAACAGATTCGTGGGGCCGTTTCCTGTATCGTTGTTATCTCTGCCATCTCTCACTTACATGGATATCTCGAAGAACAAGCTCACAGGAATGCTGTCTGAGAATCTCCCCTGCAATGATGAGCTCAGTTTTGTGAGCATCACTGCCAATCTGCTGACAGGGAAACTGCCTGGCTGTTTGCTGTCCAGTTCCAGGAAACGAACTTTTCTGTATGCCAACAACTGTTTGGACACAGCGGGCGAGAATCAACAACCGATTTCCTTCTGCAAGAATGCTGCTTTGGCTGTGGGAATGTTGCCTAATCGGCGCAAGCGAAAACAAGCTTTCAAAGTAGTTCTGGCTGCAAGTGTCTGTGGAGGAGTCATTGGAGCAGTACTATTAGTTAGTGTAGCCTTTTTTGTAGCGAAAAGATTTCTTACAAAGAGAGAAGAACGAAAGCCTCAACCTACGGGTACGGCAGAAAATACATCCACAGGCTATACTTCTAAATTCCTTCAGGATGCAAGTGAGTTTTCGTCTTCCATCAATCTATCTTCTCAAGCAAGAAATTTCAGTTCAATTCGATCATTTTTTTCTGCTCGTAGGATACATCACTCAAGCAATGAAGCTTGGAGCAATCGGCCTTCCACCCTACAGGACATTTTCACTGGAAGAACTGGAGGCGGCGACGAATAATTTTACTACATCAACATTCATCGGAGAAGGATCTCACAGTCAGGTATTTGTGTCTTGTTATTGTTGTATTGACTAAATAAATGCTTTCGGCTAAATATTGTGCGTACCTGAACTCAGATGTACAGAGGCCAGCTGAGGGATGGCTCCAGCGTTGCGATTAGATGCTTCAAACTCGAAAAAAATCACAGCACTCAGTACTTCATGCCTCACATTGAGATGACCTCAAAACTCAGGCATCATCATTTGGCCAGTGCTCTTGGGCATTGCTTCGAGTATAACTTGGAAGATTCGTGTGCCAGCAGGGTTTTCCTGGTCTTTGAGTACGTTCAGAATGGGACTCTTCGAAGCTGGATATCTGGTAAATAAATAGACGCCGGTAAAAACATTAACCATATAGGGCTAAATGCATTTACACTGTTAATTTTGAGTAATGTTTGGCAGAGAGAAGAGCTCGAACAAGACTTACATGGGCTCAGCGCATCGCGGCTGCCACAGGGGTAGCCAAGGGCATCCAGTTCCTTCACACGGGAATTGTTCCCGGTCTCTTTCGCAACAACCTGAAGATAACCGATGTTTTGGTTGATCAGAACCTTGTTGCTAAAATTAGCAGCTACAACCTGCCATTGCTTTCGGAGAATATGGGAAAAGTATAATTAGTTCCTGTACAACATGCTTTCGACATATTATGGCCCAAACTGACCCTTAAAAATCTGCATACATAACCCTGCCAGGATCAGCTTCAAAATTTCCTTCAGGGATCCAAGAAGGAGCGTAGGAAGGTAAAGCATCAAGACAAGTCGGATATATACGACTTTGGAGTGATATTACTAGAGATCATCTCCGGAAAGCCAGTGAACACCAAGAATGAAGTTGAGGTTCTAAAAGAACAGGTATCGAAGATTTCTACCTACAGTCATCAGTAAACAATGGTTATTCATGGATGATTAGAACATACCTTGTTTGGTGCTGTGCAGTTGCAAGTGAGCTTGATAATGGACGAGACAATGAGGAAGAGTGCAGTCGATCCTGCAGTCAGGAACATGTGTTCAAGCGAATCAGCGAAGACAATGGTGGAGATGTGCTGGAGATGCTTGCTCAAGAATCCAGCCGAAAGGCCCTCCATTGAAGATGTTCTGTGGAATTTGCAGTTTGCTGCTCAGGTTCAGGATGCGTGGAGAGGCGATTCCCAGAGCAGCGAGGGGTCTCCGATTTCACCTCTGCAATCTTCGCGCCTGAAGATAAGTATCAAACAGTAGATCATACAACAGTCGGTACACTTCCTCATTAATCTCCCCTGGACAAACTGCAGCTCCGAGTTCATCAAATCTTATTTGTAAATTGTAATTGTAATTGCTGCTGCTACATTATTAAGCTTTTTCTTGTTTAGATTTGTAGGCATAATATTCTGCTGTATGTCAGAATTTCATTGGCATTCAGAAGAGAAATGTAATGAATCCTCACATTTTTCTTCCTTAATGCAAGTAATGCTTTATAGTCCCTTTTGTTGAGATGGAATTGTGGTGTTAGAAAAATGGATGAATATGAAGGGTAGCAAACATGGAATGTGAATAAGCAAAGCAATTTCCAATTCCATGCTTCCCCTTCCCTGTATTAATCGATGTTTGCCAGAATGTATCGAATAATCAAAAGCACAATTTAGCATGACTTGAGCTAATCAACATCTAATCAAGAACAGACCTTCAATCCTGAGCCACTTACCAAAGATCTACACCAGGCATAACTCATGCCAAGAACAATCTTGGGATGGATTCAGAATAATTCCCTGATCCAAGAATCTCCCTTTCATATTCGAGCCTATGACTCACTCACCTCAGTCTCAATAAATTACTTCCCCATAGTAGTGTATTAAGGACAATCATGAACCAGAGTGTCCTAATCTTGCATATGCACACCCTAGAAGAGATCATGGAGCCATAGCTCATTTGACAGAACAGACATCCAAACAGGAAAGCACCATCACAACTACAAAAACTGAATCGCAATGCTAATACTTATGCCGTCGGCATTCATTGTCAACCAGAAGCAGCAGCCAATATTATACATCAGAAATACTGCATACTACTTGAAATTCCATTCCTTCGCCAAGCGTACGTACTGAAGTAGTTAAGTCATACAACACACAATGAAGCTTCAAGATCCACTGTGCTAAAGCTTTTCACACAACTAATGTTAAAGAACCCAAATTTGCATCCACATAAACACACGTAAAAGAATCAAACAACTAATTCAAAACCAACCAAATTTTGTAAGTCTTCCGTAGAATTAAAATCTCAGCAACAAGAATCACATCAAACAGAATATGTCCTTGAGTTTGCTACATTTCAATCTTCTACAATTGTAAAGGCAAAAACTTTTCGGTAAACAGAGTAACTCAACGAAGGTAAGCAGGGATCTTAATACGGATAAACAGCATACTCATAACATAAGAGATCACCATGAAGGCAACTCCGGATGTGGCATAAGAGACCTTAACACTCTTTGCCCGATTCTTGTCCAGCGCCAAATCCATGAGCACGATCCCGATTCCGCCGAGCAGGAACATAAATCCCGAGGAGAGACCCTCAATTATGTACTGGCCGTTGACCCGACCCGGGAGGAAGACAACCGGCCGAACCGCCCCCGTAAGACGGTCCTGTGTGGATCCAATGCCCGGAGGCTCGACGATGACGTCGTAGACGATGCCGGAGACTACCATAAAGTAGGTTAGGAGGATGAGAGAGTACACAGTCATGGCGGAGGGCAGGGTGAAAGAGGGGAGCTTCAGACGCAGGCGCGGCGCGCGGAGGAAGGAGAATGGGAGGATCCGGATGACATGGAAGATCGGATCGAAGGATCCCGACGACGAATCGGCGGCGGACATCTTTCCCGGAGGGATTGCGCTGCGGAGATGGGTTTGGGAAGATGGAATTTGGGGGTTTTTATTTATTATATTTATTGCTTTGCAACAGTGAACAAACAGTAGTTCGGATTTAGGATTAAAACTTGCATAAAAAATTTTATGCGACACATAATTGAGAATTAGGCTACATATATCTAGACCGATACAGAATAATAAAAATTTAAAAACAATAAAACAAAATATTGTACTCCTTCCTATTATTATTATTATTATTTTAATTTTAGTTTCATTTATATAAAATGTTTTAAAATTTTAAAAATAAAAATTCAAATATTTAGTATGATACACTTTTTTAAAAAATTAATTAAATTGATAAATAGTGTTAAAAAATTCAAATGCATATTGAAGGATGGATACTTGGGTATAAAATCCTCAACAGTGTCCTCCTCATTATGTTCTTGTAAATTTTATGGGGTTGTTTAGTTAGTGGTAATTTATTTATTTATTTAAAAAAAGTAAAATTAATAATTTGAATTGTAATGTAAATGTGTAAATTAATAATTTTTTGAACACGATGAATTAATAGCATAAGGACTGTGTGGTAATGTAACGTAGTGTTATAGTACGGAATATATTAATCAGGACAGAAAGAAACACGACAAGCTCAAGCAGCAGTCAATACAAGAACTGAAGAAACAATATAATTTTACAGACAGACCAACTAACATTCAACATTTACATCTAACTAACCTAAAACATACATAATTCATAAATTAAAACCATCCTGCAAAAACTACCAATCCAATCCAATCCAATCCTTCAATTGAATTCGACCTCGCAAATTAACATCTACATACATACATACATAGGATCGTATGTCAGTTTATTTCGACAAGTAGGACTTGGGCGAGAAGAGCCGTTTAGGCGAAAACATCCCGATATATCTCCCCGGCGACGGCGACGGCGACCGGCCATGGCCGTCGGCGAAGTAGTCACGATCCCTGGACAGGGTGGAGCCATTAAAGGTCCCACATTTGGTCAATTTCCCGATTCCGAACCACGATTTTTTCCGGGGAGAGCTTTTCCGGTGGGTCCCATTAATGTTGCTGCAGAGGTAGTCCTTCACCGCCGGCAGGCCCTGCTCGATGACCTCCGGCGGGGGGGAGACGAGGGGGTTCCCCTCGACGCTGAGCTTCTGGAGGTTGGTGAGACAGCCGAGGGAGTCCGGCAGGGCGGCGATTCTGTTGTAGCTGACGTCGAGGTCGACGAGGGACATGAGGAGGCCCAGGGAGTAGGGGAGCGTGTCGAGGTGGTGGAAGTTCTGGCTCACGTTCAGGATTTTAAGGTTGACTAGGTTTTCCAGGTCGTCGGGGAGGGACCGGAGGCAGTTGAGGCGGGCGTCGAGGACTCGTAGGTTGGTCAGGTGGGAGGTCGATCGGGGAAGGAAGGCCAGCTTGTTGGAGTTCACCGACAGCTTTTTAAGGTTGTGGAGCTCGAATCCCATGGTGTCTGGTAATTGGCTTAGCTCGTTGAAGTTTGCATTCACCTCTTCCAGAGATCTAATCGATGAGGACGATGATGATACATTAAACAAAATAATATGTCTATTGAGAAAAGTTGACTTTCTGTGTGTAAATGGTGATAAGTTCGTTGATGATATAACGAATTAATTGTACCTGCAATTTTCGATGGTTGTGGGGAGATGTGTAAGAAGATTGGCTGATACATTGAGGAACTTGAGCTTGGACAAGCATCCTATGGAATTAGGGAGGGATTTTAGCTGGTTGGATCTTGCATCTAACGCCGTCAAGTTCAGGAGCCTCGCCGTCAGTGACTCCGGAATGCTCTGTGAGATGCCGTCAACGTTAACGTCCGTCAGTCAATGATCATCGGAGGAAGAAGACAGAAGGTAGATAATTAAATTAAATTAAATACCTGGAGATTGTTATTGGAGAGGTCTAATTTACAGATGGAGGTGAGATTGAGAAGAGGATTAGGGAGAGCATCCATGGACAACCCACTAAGGTCGACTACTTCAGACATCTGGAAGTCGTCGTCGTTGACATCCTTCTCCACCTCCATTGATCTTCTTCTTCTAATTCTTCCATGGCGGCTGCTGCTGCTGCTAATATTCATATTGGTGGTCGTCGTCGTCTTCCTCCTGATCAATTCCATATTCGTCTTCCCGACCTCCATCATCATCGCCCTGCTGGAGATCAATTGCTGCTCATCGTATACGTACATATCGATCATATGATCTTCAATTCAACTCTTCAATTCGTCTGCAAATTAATATAGAGAGAGAGAGAGAGAGAAGAAAGAAAAAGAAAGAACCGGACGAAATAGCAACTGTAGAGAATGCAGATATGTGTATGTATATGTGTATGCATGTGTACGGCTGGGAGTTGGTGACGAATGACAAAGTACAATTTCCGTAGGGTACGTACGTAGCAATGCCACAGTTTAGTAATAAAAAATTCATGCAAAAGTCAACCCTTGTCTCCCTCCAGTAACTTTCCCTACCCACCCATCACAGTTACCTTCCTTTCCTCCTCCTCCCATCATTTTGTCTTCCACGCCCATATAATAATAATAATAATAATAATTAATTAATTATACCACCTGAAAATAAAATTAAAAAAATCTCACCTTTACCAGTTTTCACCACTTGATTCTGTCGGGTCACGATAAAATTTATTATCTGCACTCTGAATCTGGAAATTTATACACTCCATAATATAGTCTGAAATTTAAATTTACTGAAAATGGTGTACTGGGAATTGAATACTGAAGAATCACATTAAATAATTTAATTTAATTTGCACTGGAACGGAACACACAGCTGGAAACACAATTCAAGACAATCAATGGCTATTATATATTTATTGTTTTTCTGTGTATATGCAGACTTGCAGAGCAGACAATATATACAATATTATATATATATATAAATATAAATGGTAATTAAAATGTGATTTTGTGTGTGAACTGATGAAGAATTAGAGATAAGGTGAGGAGGAAATTTTGTAAGAATTTTGAGGTTGTTAATGATTGCTTGTGAAGTAGATTCTTGTAGATGGAGATAAGATTTGATACATATGATTTGGAATTGCTAAGGTTAATTAGTCAACAAAATTAGGTCACACAAAAAATAAAATTGAAAATTTTAATCTCTGGGTATTAATAAATATTTGATTCTAACAGCCAAAGAACATTTTATGTGTGTTTGTGACATATTAATTCAAATAAACATATAGTAATTAAAGGGACAGATCACAAAAGGATAAGGACAAATACTTCAATTTTCCTACTTTTTATTCAATGCTGATAGCAAAATAAATCTAATATTTTATAATTTAGAAACATCAAGATATGTATACTATACTCATATTTTTATATAGATATATCGATCGTACAAGCCAACTTTCGATTTTTACTAGATTTTTGTTGGGAAGGACAGATACTATAGTAAAAATATATATATATATATATATAAATCAGTAATTGTTTGACTTATTTATATGACCACTTAATTAATAACCAATATTCATTCAACTAGTAAAATGCCCAGAATAATTAATTATTTTATTAAATTAGAATCATTGAATCATACCAATAATGAAATCAGCCATAGGAAATAAAAATGAACATCCACTGTCATTATTTATTTATCTAAGCAGATGATATGATGATCCAAAGCCAAATTGGCAAAACTTAATTATAATTCATATATATATATATGCACGTAATTGAATAATCTTGAATCACAATCATATCCAACCTGTAAATTGAACAGTTTTTTGTAATTTTTGATAGTGACAAAAATTATGTTAGTGTTGGGACTTGGCTGACACTAAAAAAATTGATAATATATATATATTTGTTAATTTTGGTACATCCAATGAAATTAATTAATTAAGGTGTCCTTTCATGAATGTTGCAAGTCAAAAAGCCTCCAATCTATGGATACATATTATTGTTAAGATCAACTTGATACACATTCAAAAATTCAACTCATTACACATTCAATAATTAATAAATATAATAATAGCCCATAAATTTAGCTAGGGTTGATTTCACATAATCTATATATATATATATATATAATAGCTTTGAAATTATTAAATAAGCAATAGTAAAATAATTTTAGAATTTTGTTGATACATCCTTGTAACATGTCTGTGTGGGATTGAAACCGTGTTGTATGTTTTTTAAATTTATATATATATATATATATACACATATATGTGTACGAATGGGTATTATTTTGGTATATTCTTAATTCTTATATATAAACTATCTAAATCAAAGTCAAAATTATATTCCATTTTATATTATTAATAATTAACCGGGTCTAAAACACACCCCAAGTCTCCAACACACTATTAAGCATGCGTGCCAATTTATATATATATATATATATATATTTATTTATTAATTTGAAATACAACGAATACATAAAAAAAAAAAAAAAAAATGTTGTTATCAGCATTAATTTTAAATGATAATACCTAGATATGAATTTCAATTTGTATATTTAATTAATTAAATTCTATATAAGTCAAGAGCAAATTAGTGATACACTATTCAAATAAAAATTAAATGAGACTGACTAAATAGTACAAAGTAATTTAATAATCGGTGGAATAATACAAATGTCAATAATTCTAATGAATAGCTCACCTTCATAATTAGATAAAATTTCAAGCTGATAACACATTATTACACACACATATATATATATATATATATATATATACATGGCCTGGTTAGTTACTTAATTGAAAAAATAACCACCATGATTAAAGAAAATCATATACTCCGTCTGTCCTATGGAAGGGTGGCGTTAGCTTTTTGCATGTAGATTTTTTAACATTAGTATTATATTAGATTGTAGTAAAAAGGACAAAAATACCCCTGTTAGTATGGTGTAATATAAAAATAATAACATTTGTGTAATATATTGTAAGTTGAAAGAGTATTTATTATGTGAAGTAGGCAATACAATTACTAAATTAGTAAATGGTAACCTTGTTTTGGGAGGGACGAAAATGAAAAATGGTAACTTTCCAATGGGACGGACGAAAATGAAAAATGATAAATTTCCAATGGGACTGAGGGAGTACTACTTATGTTGAATTTAACAATATATTGTATCCCACCACAGATGATCTTATTTTATTTTTGGTATATCCCAAAATGATCTCTTTCCATTTTTGATAAATTTATCAATCTTAAATATATTTAACAAATATAAATCAATTTAATTAAACTTCCGCGTAGGACGCACTCAAAACCTCTTTATTTCTATCTCTTTCCTCAATTAACAAATATTTTTATCTACCTTAAAAATTCCTGATTTTTTATAAAATTAATTTATGATAATGATAAATAAATAAATATATTTTTTTTATTCATCTGTATTATATAAAATTTTATTGTCTACAAAATTTTATTGAGATATAATTCTAAAAATATTTAAAAAAATACCAATAACATTACACATATAAAAATAATAAAATATTATCTTAACTTATTATTAATAACTTATTAACCTACATTACCTAAAATACAGTATCCTATTATTTTATATTTGACTATGACATATGGTGGATGTTTATATATTTTATTTGTATTATATTATCATAAAATGATTAATATATTTTATAGTTAAGAATAATACGATCTATATTTAAATTCAATACATGTAGTGTATTCATACAACACAATTATATATTATTATTTAAGACAAAATATGTTGTTTGTATTTATAAAATTGTACTGACTCTATTTATAATATGTAATTTGTCCGCATATCATATGTTCTTAGTTTGTACTATGTTCATACATTCACACACTACAATTATATATTTATTATTTAACACAACATATATTGTTTGTATCTATAAATTGTGCTGTTTTTTTATGTAACGTCAGTACATATTGATTTTTTCAGTCGGCATACTAACCACCGTTATATATATATATATATACTTAATTTCTTTGCTTACTAAAAATAGTAGACGTAATTACGGACATCGAAAACCAGCTCTTAAAACACATATATATATATATATAGGTAATACTAAAAATTGTTTAGCTCTCATCCTATATATTATTATATAATATATATAGATATAGTCATATAGATATAGGATATATGCATGTATCTGTGGTAAGTGAGGAATGTGTGAGTGAGACTGGCAGGTTTCCAGAAATGGCAAGTACAGAAGGATGCCAGATGTAGATAAGAGTGAGGACAAGAAGATGACGACCGTACACAAACTATTATCGCTAAATCTTACTAAAAGCTAATTGCTGCAATGCTGTTCCGCTTCCTTTTCCAATATATATACTCTTTAAAGATAGACCAGATCAGGATCGAAATCAAATATTTTAGATATTTAATTTTATATTTATATTTAAATTTGGTCTAATCTGTATATCTATATATTATTATTATATTACTTTAGATTATCAAATCTGTTTTGTTTTGTATTGCTTATAAATAAATAAACCTTTATTGATGATCAAAAAGACAATTTCTTTATTTTTTCTCAAAATTTCTAACAATCAAAGATGATAGATTAATCAATCTCCACCGCCGGATCAAGAAACGAAATTAAAGTTGACATAATTAATTGATTTTCCGAATTTGGATTTTCATGCATCATTAGTTAATTAATAGTACTATTAGCTGTCTCTTCGCCTACTTAATTTCTGTCGGTTTACTACTACATTCCTTAATTCATTAATTTCCCTCCTATCTCCTCTACCATTATATATATAAATGGATGTTGAACACAACAACAAAAAAAAAAAGATCTTCCTATCAGTGAGGAACAAGGCCTGCCTGCAATAACATAATAATAATTAAATTATTATTATTATTATTGTTATGTGGTAGGTAGGTGCAGGTCGATCATGGGAGGAATAGTGGATTTGAGGCATATGATGTCTGCTGTTCTTACATTCTCAATGTTCATTATGCTTGGCCACATGATCAAAAGAGACCACATTGATCCAGCTCTGGTAATTAAATTAACCACACATGATCAATCATTTAATCAAACCCATTATTTATTTATTTATTCTTTCTTACATGATCGAAAGGGGCCACTGAAGAGATCACCAATTGTAGTCCAGTACAGTGTCCTCAAGGTCTCCAAAACAGGCATGCTTAAACTCTCAGAAACCAATTCAGGGCCCTGGAATTGGAACTGGAATTGGAACTCCAAGAACCAACATCACCATAACCCCTCCTCCACCACCCACCCCTGCTGGAACATACCCTCAATACTAAGTAATCATCAAATCAATCAATATATATATATATATATATAGTAACATCTACTGTTTGAATCTCTGATTAATGATTCAAGTATCCATTTCATTTTTTTACACAAAGCAAAACAGCAGGAAACCAGAGGCTACATCTTCTTCACCCTCACTCCCAACCCTGAATTTCATGCCTCCCAAGTTAGTACAAATTCCCAAATATTTTCGATTATTCGCCGTAGATATTTTGAATCATCTTCCTCAATTGCATTGCAGGTTGCAAATGCCGTTGCAGTAGCGAGGCATCTGAGAGCGACGCTAGCACTTCCCGACATCAGAGGATCCGACTCGGCACAGAAAAGGCAATCAATCAATCAATCAATCAATCATTTCTCGACTCAAATAAACAAACCATATTTCGTAACATCGATCTTACACAACGTAAACCTTGCAGGAATTTCAGCGAAATCTACGACGTGGACAAATTCGTAACAAGCCTGGACGGGGTAGTAGCAGTCAACAAGAATCCACCAGCTGAACTATCAAATGAGAAGCTTACCGTAGTCAGAATCCCGGATAAAGTTACCAATAACTACATCGATTCAATCATTAGGCCAATTTTCAAGACTAAGGGAAACCTTAAAATCATCACTCTCTTCAGCTCCAAGGAGAAAGAAAAGCAGCAACCAAATCCATACCAGTGCCTGGCAATAACCAAAGCCCTAAAACTACAACCAGAGCTTCAGAACCTGGTTGATTCGATGATCGGGACACTACGAGGCCTGAGCACAAAAACAGGCGGCAGATTCATCTCGGTAGACCTGAGGACGGAAATGTCTGATAAAAACAACTGCCAGGGAACAGATTCCGCGGCGAAACAGTGTTACAATGCACAGGAAATCGGGGAGTTCCTGAACAGGATAGGTTTTCGCAACGACGCAACTGTATATATAACTCAGACAGAATGGAACACTAGTCTGAATCCATTGAGAAATTTCTTCCCCAGCACATTTACTAAGGTAATATTTGCCCTAACCTACAATGATGTATACAGAAAACAATGGCACTCAAAGTGACTTCGACATTTTGGTAACAGGAAGCTATAATTCCGGCTGATGAGAAGGTTAAGTTCGGGGGCTTAAAAAGTGGCGAATATGAGAAATTCATCAACTACTACATGTGCGTACAAGGTGATGTATTTGTTCCGGCTTACCCGAGCAGGTTTTCCGAGGGTGTTGTGGAAGAAAGAATTGCCCTTGGTAAGATGCAGGTTTTCCTACCTGCCAATAAATCTTCCACCTCGGCTGCTGACTACATCTCACCCTACATAGCCAAGAAGGATCGCCATGCTCAATCCTGCTTCTGCTGAAAACTACAATCCAACTGTAATTTAAGTGGCTTTAGGTCTTGGTAAAGTTTAAGGTATAAGGTTGTACTAGAAATAAGACGGTTTTAATGCTCTAACAGTAGACCCTATCTCTCTTCTACAAAGCACTCGTTCATGACGACAATGAAAGTGTTACCAATTAGTTAGATTGCAAAGAATCAAGAAAAAGAAAAACCAGCACTCAACCACAAAATGTTAACACTGTTCAGCAATAGAGGCATGAAGTGCTGTCGATAGTTTATCCATAATAAATAAATGAAAAGCAATTTAGGCAACGTTCAAACCTCAAAACTCCTCTCATGTTTATGTACACAAAAGCTCGTCTAATCTGTAGGAGCATCTGAAGCATTATTGTCTTGACCTGCAACAGAAAGAACGATAGGATAGAATTTATTTAGTTACTCCGAGATCAGCATTTCTCACTTTATTAATCTTAAATGTCAAATGCACTGTGGCTTACTACTCTCATCCTTCTTACGGCGACGAAATTTCCTTGTCAAATATTTGCTGAAAGGTCTTTCGGGGACTGGAATGAGTTTTCCAACAGCAGCGAGAGGCCAACTGGTAATATATCATCAAAGATAATGTTCAATATCAAATACAAGTATCTCATTACAGAGCTAGAGAAATTGAACTTAGGGCAACAGAAAATGAACCTGACTACACCAATAGCAATGGAAACAAGCCACAACTGCCAACTAAGTCGAACGGTTGAAAAGAACTTGCCGAGGAAGAAGATAATGATAACCTAGCACAAGAGAGTATGAAGGATGATTAAGGTACAAAAGTTACTACCGTTACAACGAAACATACATATACGTATATATTTGTATCCACACACCTGAAGTATGACTTCAAGGCTAACTATTCCCATGAAAAGATGGTTTTTGGTCACTCCTTTCCACACATTTAGTTCATCTGGCTTCCGAGCATTAAATTCGTTGAATATCTACAATACACATTGAAAGCATGATCATTAGTAAGAAACATTTTTAATTTCTCAATGCTACAATATCTAACCATCAAAAACTATTAGGCTATCTCACATGCCAATCGATGAATTCACAGATCTCAAATGAGACTTAAGTAGAATACAGTCAAATTTCGACGTTAGGTGAAGAATAAACACAGCAAATACAAGAACCACTGTTTCTGATAATGTAATAACAGACAAAATCCAGCTTCTCAGAATGCCTCCTTTTATGGTAAAGAATAATAAGTTGCAGAACATTGAACTTTTACTGACCTGACAGAAAACAAACGCATTAAATATCAGTGTATTCTTCACTTTGAAAGCATGATCACTAGTTTCATGTCTTAAATTCAGGATGTTCTTCCCCTGGAAATTGAGAACTAGGAGGACCGTCACTTGATAGAGAGCCTAAAATCATTCAAACAAGGAAATGTTATGGTCTTAGAAAGTTTGACAACATTGTTTCAATTTTTATCACCACAAAGAGAGTACACAATACCTGTATCAACAAATTCCTCCACATAACATTTGTTATTAGAGGTTCCCTAAAACAACAACAAGTGTTGATCAGTATATAGTGAGAAGTACGATGATAATTACTAGGGTGATGTAAAGAACAATAAGTAGATTAAAATTCATTGCATGTTTGGCAGTCGAATAGATTTGAAATGAAGTAGCAGAGCACTAATACCTTGATTTATGCATACAAGTATCTCAAACACAACTGGCTAAGATAAATCTGTGTATTCCTAAATACACGAAACTTTTAATGATATTAAATCCAACCTTCTACCAACAGGAGGTCTACGCATGAGGTGATCTGTAGGGCGTTCTGTGGCCAGTGCAAGAGCTCCTAGTGTGTCCATAATAAGATTCACCCAAAGAAGCTGGAGAGAAGGCATTATAGAATCTGAGAAACTAAAGAGGAAACACACACACGCGCACACACAAAACAGCAGGTGGCATAACGAGCCAATCAAAGCAAGAAAGAGCAAATGCACGCCAAAGCTGACAGAAGGATGAGAGATGATGAACCTGAACAGCCATAAGCGGAACATCACCAGAAGAAAGTGCTGCCACAACATTGATAATCAATGCAGCAACATTAACTGTAAGCTGAAATTGTATAAACTTCTGGATATTGGCATATACAGATCTACCCCATCGCACAACCTGCAATTGAGATAATTCCAAAGGCATAATTTTGATGACCAGCTTTTAATCGTGGCTTATTTTGACATTTATTTATTCTGGGCCAAACACAAAAGAAAGGTTCCACAAAGAATTATGACTTTCTGAATAAAATGTTTTGGGAGTATACTTTTCCTTAAGATTGGTACAAATATCCTTAAGGAATCACAGAAAAGCTAACCTTTACAACCGATGAAAAATTATCATCTAATATGATAATATCCGAACTTTCTTTAGCAACCTCTGTGCCTTGAATCCCCATTGCAAGCCCAATATCAGCCTATAGCATAACAGAGTGCGAGCCAATCATATGAGATAAGCAGAAAACAATATATAATGCAAATTCATTTTCAGACTCTGATGATAAAAATAAAGTTTATCTTTTCCAAATGCCCATTAACAAATTTTTACTAGGAACAAATAAGCATTGCTATAAGAGATTCATCAGTTAGTTAAGAACCAAAATTTTTATAGGCAACTAAACAAAACAATAAAGTTCAGAGTACATATTAAAAGTTCTAATATTAACAAGAATCTGAGAAAAAGAACCTCATGCAATGCAGGCGCATCATTGGTGCCATCTCCAGTGACAGCAACAACATGTCCCTTCTTCCTCAAAGCTTGCACAAGCAAGAGCTTATCACTGGGGGATGATCTTCCCATCACCTTTCAGCAAAGTAGCAATATTTTTAATAACTCACAGAGATATACACATTGCAAAGAATTTATAGATTGTCATCACTTACCGAGATCCTATCGGCCACTTCTACTCTGTGTGTTTCGGTCATGTTACGGAAAGTCTTGCCTTCAATAAGATTAGGCTCAGCAGCTTCTGCATTTGAGCCTAAGATCCCACACTCTAAAGCTATTGCTTTAGCCGTTTGAAGATTGTCTCCAGTCACCATGCGCACCTATCAATGGTAAACCAATATTAACATGATTTAAGAATTAAATGGGATACAGAGTCAAAAAAACAAGAATCAGATGGAATGCAACATAATTTCATATTTCAGGAACCAAGAAAAGTATTCTGGTACAGGAAATGAACTAGCATGCTCAGAAACTTTTTAACTATTTCAGCTTTGGAAATTTCTACGAAATAGATAAACATTGGAACCAGAACTACAATGCCTAAAAGACGCACAGAGCACTGAACACCTTACCTCCAATAAGTTTTAATATCTAGAAAACCATATGTTGGTAACTAGTTAAATGAGAGTGAAATAAACGAGGCAAATGTCAAGACATAGAAACATAAACCAAAATACCAAATAATGCATTTATGTACCTTGATACCAGCATCCATGCACAATCGAACTGAATCTACTACTCCTGGCCTACAAGGATCCTACATAGATCACGTGTAAAACAGTCACTAGAACAAGTTCAAAATTGAGTTACATTATGTTTAAAACATGTAGAACATGTAAAGTATGAGCACCTTAATACCAACAATCGCAAGTAAAGTGAGATATTCCTCAGGTAGCTGCCAATTCTCTAGTTCCCCTTCACTAGTTGGAATTTCCTCTACCTCACATGTCCTGCAGGCAATAGCAACACAGCGCAAACTTCCTGCAGCCATATCTTCAATTGCTTTTTCAAAAACTGACAACTGCACACAACAGTAAGCTTACAATCAACAGCAGAAATACGGTAAAAAATATCAGACAATATCCCCATTGAAATACAAAGATGTGTGTTATCAATGGCAAGTCATAAAGTTAGAATTATGTAGCCTTTCTTTTCACCTTTTGTTTTTTTACTCATAACAAGAAGGATCATATCAGTAAACAGCTGAGATTACAAGAACTATTGTATTCCAACCTGATCTTTCCCCATGGAGACAACATTATCATGAGCATCTATGTAACTTGAACAAGAAGCAAGAACTATTTCTGCAGCACCTTTCCAGTGCACACGAACTTCTGAATTTGACTGCAAGAGCATTGTTAGTATTACAGAGACATACAGAACAGATGTTTCTGTTGCCAGAAAAGGTGGCATCTTTAAGACAAAAACTACACACAGAACTTAGATAAAACACTTTCCGAATACCATTTTAAGAGCAACCCCGCCTCGCTTCTTCTGTGAGTTAAATGGGAAAGCATGAATTATTACTGAATCTGATCGGGCAGATCCAAAGTCCATTCCAAGCTGCAGAATACGCACCCAAATGAAATCAAGCTCCAAAAAATATGATTTTGTTTGCTTATAAACAGAGTATAATGGCATTACATTGACTCCCCACTGGAGAATGGCTTTTTCAGTTGGTGAACCAGAAATTTCCGGAGCTCCACCAGTCTTATAAAAGATCAGCCACAAAAGGAGTAGTGGTTAGTACATAAATTGGATGAGTAAAATAACAGAATTGCAAACAGTACAAGTGTCCTGCCCCAACTCTTAGTGACAACGCAAATGTAAAGCAACTGCTCAGAACATCTATTGTCATACCTCTGGCACAAATATGCTTCCTGTTGTGTTTTGTGCAATGCCTTCCACAAGTAAAGAAACGAGCTTAGGCGGCACCCACAACTTATTGTCAGGTGGATCAATTTTCTTTCCAAAAGCATATGCCTCAACAACAGTCATCTACAGAGGACCATGAAAAAATATACGTTTTAGACATCAAATATAAAGATGTATCATCTAATAAATCAACAAAGAGCTCATTCCAAAATTGAATTCACTAGATGGTTGAATCAAAGCTAGGAGCCAGTAAGCACCTCATTCAGAGTTAGGGTACCAGTTTTGTCACTGCAAATGGTAGTTGAAGAACCCATTGTTTCACAGGCAGATAGCCTCCTGACCTGCAGATTGACTTTGTCATTTAAACCAGAAACTGCCGAAATACCATACATAGAAAACTGTGCCTTTATTTCAATCTACATACCAATGCCTTATCAGCCATCATTTTCCTCATTGAATATGCAAGCCTAAAAGGCAAATGGAATATTAGAAAAGAAGGTAACATGAGCAATACTGCATGCATAAACGATGGATCAGGAGACTTTTGAATGTAGCATCAGAAAACAAGTTGTTTGAAACATCGAATGCAAGTGAAATGAACTGTCATGTTGGGCACCACCCATCATTAAGGGGAAAAAGATAAAAGGATATTGCCACAACATCAAGATGTCAGACCTGTCCATTAATGAGATAAGAGCCATTCCTAGATGACCACATATATACTTTTTTAGTAAAGATGTAAAATTCCAGCAGCAAAAAGAATGTGTAAGTCTTACATAAACGTTTTCCAACAAACATGCATAGCAAACTCGTTAAAAAAGTATAATAGGATGTGCTTACGTCAGAGTAACAGCCAAAGGAAGACCTTCTGGTACTGCCACAACCACAATTGTAACCTGGAGTTTATCCAGTTCAATCAACAACATACAGATAGCATAGACTAGATAAGAGAATTTGCAAAATTCTGCATACCGCGACGGTGAATATCTTTATGAAGCCATTTATTGCATCACCAACTTTAGTTTTGCCAGCTATGAATTGGACTCTGCCATAAGAATCTTTTGAATGCCCAGTGAAAAACCTAGCATAGAACAAAAAATAGTTATTTTAAAGATTTCCGAACAGAAAAATATATTTACCAATCCAAAGACAGAGCTACCTGACAACAAGGATTATCAAAACTGATATTGCTACACCCAGACCAACCATGCCAATGAATGTAGCAACCCCATTCAACCGTACCTGAACTCAGCATCAAGTATAAATATGAACGTCAGAAACCAACCACTACACATCCTTACAGGCACCAAAAGATTTAAATAGAAGAAACCTGCAATGGTGTTTCTTCGCCATTATCCTCCGATATGCTTGCCATAAGTAGTCCCCACTCAGTGTTTATGCCAACACTTGTTACCTGGTAAACAAGATATACCCAACCAAACATGAGACCACATTGAAGTGCATAAAAGTGGGAGCAAATCTAAGCTAAAAATGGAGCATATAGCAGTGTGTTAGCTTCTCAAACTGTCCATGTAATTAGAAATATATCTAGTGGAAAACTACTTTAAACCTATTCCTTCAGCATTCCAAATGATCGCACTACAAAATAATGCAGTAGCTAGAAAGAACATATAGCCATTTCAAAATTTACAATGTGCATGCCATTAGACTGATTCAACAAAGTTGTTATCACCAAATACATCACATATGGTCATAGAAATCGATGTCATCATGGTTGAACAAATGCAAATTCAGTGTAGGTAGTACAGTATAAATGAATTGTTACCAGCATGCTACCATATCCATCAGCAACCTTGCATCCTGACATAAGGAATGGTGCTCTTGTTGAGTCTTTGTGAACCTAATAAGACCACAACTTATTTCAGTCACTTTAAACACATGGTGACAAACAGAAATACAATGAATGGTCTCTAGAGCTCACAATTTTGCTCTCCCCAGTCATACTCGATTCATCCATAGCAAGAGAATGGCCAGATATCACAAGTCCATCAGCAGGAACCTACACAAATCGAAGGAAAGGTTGAATCAATCAAAAGGACAAAGATATCCACCCCGTCACTGTGAGCCTGTCATCGCAAGACAAAGGGATGAGGAGAGAGAGATAGAGCTATCAACCACCTGGTCACCAATTTTGAGGGGCACAACATCTCCAACAACTATATCAAATATCGAGACCTTAATTCTACGGCCACTTCTGTAAACCTGAAAAATATAAATAAATAAATAGCCAGTAAATATTAGAAAATGAGTGGAAATGTTACAAGTGTGCAGCAATATTATTCGCCAATTACACCTACCTCCACTTGTATGTTCTGCTTCTCCTCATTCAAGTTTTGAAACTGTAGGGATTGCTTGTAATCGCTAATAGCTACAAAATAATTGAATCAGAAAGTTATCAAACAAGCTAAACATGGAAATAATCACACATTGCCCTTCAAACTACTATTACCAACAAACTTGTTTTGATTACTTATATAGTCATTTGTAGGAGGTTATTTTTATCCTTTTTAAACTTTTAATAATGAGAATCATATATCATATTAGACTAAATCATGTGCTATTGAAAATTTTAGTCATGCCAATCATTGTAGCTTCAACCATGCACCAGCATGTTACAGTGTATGACCTTAAATATCCTTCATAAAATCCTAATGAAACCTCATAAAAAGCATACAAGTATATAACTAAGAAAACAAGGCTGTCTAAAGGAACATGAATAAACACAGCTGCAGTCATACAAAAACTGCAAAATGTCATATTAGACTATGTGCTGATTTGGACATACCAGTAAAAATAATGACTATAAGAACTGCTAAGGCAATGCTTCCTCCATCATACCAACCTTCTTTTATACCCTATAATGAAAGAACCATTCTTAAGGAAACCAGGAAAGAAAATTAGAGAAGAAGAAAATGCAATGTTAATGCATTTAACAATGGAGATTTAAACACAAGACTACCTCATATCAGGTTATACAATGTTAGAACATTAGAATTACAACACCTAGAAGTTTAAATTAAAATCATTTTTACATCTAAGCAACTTCTAGACCTTAGAGTTCCAAAGTAATAGTTCAATTTTAAACATACATGAACATAGGAACACTAATTTCGCTACTATACATCTATACCATAATCGTTAAATTTAAAAAGCATTAATTGTGATTCTTCAGAAATAGAATCTGACTAGTGTTCCTTAGATGATACTCAAGAACATACCACGGTGTGATCTTATCAACAACACAAAATCGTAAACTGTCCTTCATCAGCGAATCGTTTATTTTTTTCTAGTTCTGAACTGCAAATCACTGAAGTGCATTACTGTTCTCTGAATGTAGAGTATGCACTATGCAAATAACATATTACTTTGAAGCCTTACCTCTGTCTTTATGCCAAGTGCTAAGGAAGCCGCTGCAGCAACCATCAAGATTACTAAGGTGGTATCTCGACAAGCTTCCCAAACAAATCTCTGTAAATAAAATATAAAAACATTGCAGTTAAACATATGAACCAATGTATTGAGACTGGAAGCGACAACATAAGTAACAGAATGTAGCTGATTTTCACCCAGAAACTACGCCCTTTCTTTCGAGGATATGTGTTGGATCCAAAAGCTTCCTTCCTGTCCATAAGGTCAGTGTCGTCTCCAGGAATACCTTTCTCAACATTGGACTTTAACTCCTCTAACACTCCTTTAACCTGATTTAAAGATTTATAAGAAAATATTAGAACAATACACCATGCGAAAAAAGAGTAAGATGACAATATAACAACTAAGGTAATTTCAGTGCACTTGCCCCTCCAAAACGCTGCAGAAGAGAGAGATCATGTTCCCTGGAAATTTGAATAAGCTCCTCTGAGCTGATACCAAAGTCACCAATTCGAGTTGGGGTTGATGGTTCCTTAGCAGATCCTGGAACTGAAATGTGCAAAGTTTAACCATGATGATGATAATCATTATCAGAGGAAGAGAGAGAGAGAGGGAGGGGGTATGGCTACGGCGCAGAGAATAACATTACCAATTGAAGCCTGTCCAGCAGCTTGGAAAAGTACAGCAGCCTGCTCGAGGAATTATTTATCGAAAATTAATTACACATCATAAACAATCGAACAAAGAATTATAAGTTTATGTACCCGAATGACTTGAGCATGCGTTCTAATTTTAGAAATCAACCGCTTCCGCTCTTCTGCTCTCTTCAAATCCAACGTATATCGGAAGCGCCGAGAAGCATTGAGTACGAGTGCCGCTCGCTGAAACAAATCACGGTGATCAGCATATCCAGTTAAAGACCATTCAGGTTCATATTCTTCAGCTCAGACTGCAGTCAATGGTGTCTGCAATTTCTCAACCGTAACAATACACGAAATCCACGAGACAAAGAGACACGTGGCTATAATCAAATTAAATTACTTTCTTGCCTTAAATAACAAAACAAGTTATAGCACGTGGACCACCCGAACCCACATAGCGAACTGAGCAAACAACTAAAAAGGTAAAAATAACGTGTATATTGACTGAAATATAACCATATGTAGACATCCAAATATAACTTCCTAACAGAACCTTCTGAAAAAAGAGTGAGAAAGTATCCGACTCTTGATATAAATATCCCAACATTGTCCAACCACAGTCGATTCCGACCTCCTTTCACATCACAAGTTGCTGCCACTTTATAACAACTTCAAGAAAAGAAATGACTAAGATTCGCGGCCATCAGCACCCAGTGGAAACAAGTGAAACATGATTCTAAGATTTTATGTTATATTCTTCCAACTAGTAAATTCAAGATATTATTACACCAAATGTCTAACTATACAGTCATCAATGCCAATTTCTTGATCATAACCACTGTTAGTTCAGAATTAATTAATACAGTGTATGAGGCATACAAATAAGCCAAGCACCATAATTAAAGCCTCAATTCCCAAGAGAAGTGATCAGTTTACACAGATTTCATTTGTTATTTTCCTCAACCAACATCTATCATATAATCAAAGATTCAACGTTTATAAAACAAATCAATCTCATTCCCCTTTAACAAATCCCTGCAAGATTATCGACAATGTACTTAACGTACCCTCCACCGACGCAGCCTGTCGGCCGGAGCACTTTTGGTTCTGACAATATCAAACGGTCCCGGCTCTTCGTCGTCTTCCGATTCAGAGTTCGGGCCACCCGGCCCTGCCTCGATGTCCTTGTACCGCGGCGACTTCTGTTCTTCGATCATCGTACGCTTCTATCTAGTCGCAGGAGAAATGACAGAACTCCTAACTCGACCAAATCACGCAAATTAAGACAAATTAAGCCACAGAACCCGCAAAAACCAATCAGTAGAGTAAATTCTTTCTCCTTGTTTCACCTATTCCACTTATCCTTGCAACGTAAGACTAAAACAAATCTTGTGAAAACAAAGAAATGAATAATATAATTGTACATAATATATCCAGTATCCACAAGAACACCCCGACAAACCCAAACGAATTGGCGAACGAAATTACACCGAAACTTCCCGTCGTAGAAACGGCTAATCTAATCGAATGTTAAGCCTACAGATACGATAACATTCTGACAGTCGTACTCAAAAGGGAATTAACTTTTCTTTTTTAATTACGGTTATATAATTTAAGTAATGATAAAAGATAATGGAAAGTACGGCCTGTTTCTTTAATTAATATAGAATTAAAATAATTTTCTAAAGTGTAATATCGAAAGTAAGTTATTATATCATATTATTTATTTAATACTATATTTTTACACGTTTTCAATATAATTAACCTACCAAATTTACATTTACAATATTCTACAAATTACTTATAATAATATCGTAATATTGACTTCTATTTAAATAAAGACTGAATGTAAATAATAGTACATTGTAATTTTGATAAAAATTATATTATTTTTTTATTATTATTATTTATGGCGATATTATAAGACAGAATACTATTATACTCTTATCTATCAATAAATTTATTAAGATAACAAATAATTTAATTTAAATACGATTTATGATGGTAATAAATAGTAGAAATATGGATAAAAATAAAGGTGTATTCTTTTTTGTGAAAAACTTTCTACATATTTTTATAAATATATATATATTAGTACCATTCATTATTTTATATTTTCTATATAATTTTGTATATTTTTTACATAATTTTTCATATTTCAAATAAAAAATATTTTTTCATATTATTTCACAAAACAAACCCTTATTTTATTTTTAAAAAAATTATATTATTTCTATTTAAGCTAATAAATTTTATTTGATTATTTGATCACGTGTATGTGTATGTTTTCTTAATTGATTATGAAATTGTGTAACTAAATTTATTTTTTTTAATTCATGCTTAGTTTATGGTGTGTTTTTTTATTAAATTTTTTTTTTATTTCTCTTATTCATTAAAAATAAATTTAAAAATATCAAATTAAATATTTCTTTATTTTATAGTAAATTATACTAAAAATAAATTTTATATTAAAAACATCGCATCAACATACATTTATATCATATTATACAATTATTTTAATTTAAAATTTTTATTATTTGAATCTCAACTAAAAATCAAATTTTCAGACAAACACAACTAACCCATTTTTATTTTCTTTATTATTGCTATTATTAATAATACTATTTTATCTCAGCTACTGATTAATTAATAATGTATTAATAAAATAATTATATATTAAAATAAAATAATTAATTAATTAATTTAATTAAAATTTAAAAATTTTAAATAAAATTAAAATATATGATTTTCTTAAAAATAAATAAAAATAAGGGGAAAAAAAAAACTTATATAGGAGTATTATTTTGGAGAAGTGCCACCTCATACGGCCAGCATTAATAATGGAAATCACGTGACATGTACAAGGGTCAAACATAGGATCGGAGCACCTACGCTGCGTGCACCTGGTCGTAATAGGCAAAATTATACTCCTATATTATTAAAAATATTATAATAAATACACGCTGGAACTCGTAGTGTATGGGCCATGGTTAGAGATTAAAATTTTTAAAAAATTGAGTATAGCGTAAAATGAGGGTATGTTTATTTAGGGTTTATTTAGGGATGGACACGGATATTTATAAGTACGTAGGTATTTGATAATTAAATCGAATCAAACAAATATTCGAAATTACGAATCCTATCTGAATCAAAAATTTCGGTTAACATAATTTTTTATTAATCGAAAATATTTGTAATATTTGCAAATAATTCGAACCAAATCGAACCAAAATTTAAAAATAATATATTAAAAAATTAATTAAAATTCTAATTAAATCAAAATATTTGCAAATATTTCAAATATCCGAACCGTAACCGAATCAAAATCGAACCGAATATGATTATTAATATAATTTTTAAAATATAATAACATAAATATATAAATATATTCGGTTTAGGTAATCGAACTGAAAAAAATATCAAAAACGGAAACCGAATCGAAATCGAACCGAATATAATCATTAATATAATTTTTAAAATATAATAGCATAAATATATAAATATATTCGGTTCAGTTAATCGAACTGAAAAAAATATCAAAAACCGAAACCGAACCGAGCAAATATCAAATATGCAGTATTTGTATTCGAACCGAATTTGCTCGGTTACTAAAATGTAAAAATATTGTCACATCAAATGTGAATATAACATTCTCTGTCCAAATCATCATCATCATTATCCAAGTGTAACTTTTTTAGAAATTAATCACGAGCAAGATTTAAGATTCGACATATTCAAAATTACGTATCTAATCATGTTGAAATTCGAACTTCGTATTGCACACGATCTCCTATAAGAAAATCCGATCTATTACAAATAATAAAACACATGTTTATTTAGTACAATGTGAGAAATCTGTTCTATTTTCTAATAAAATATGTATAAAACGTGTTTGGTTAAAGGTTTTAATTTTTGATCTATGTTTTAAGTAGTAAAAATTTTAAAAATCTAAAATTATTTGATATAATATAAATGAATATTCATATGATTTTTTTGAATATAAAATTATTATTTTTGTTAAATTTTAAAAATAAAAAAATTAATTTAATGTTTTATTATTATTTTTTAAAAAAAAAATTGATTAATAATAGGTACTCCTGCCCTATCTAAAATCTAAATCAACAAATCTGATCAAAACTAAACTCAATAAAATTATGAATTTGTATATTTTGTGCCAAACCCATAAGTTGATTCTAATGCGGCCTGCTGCTGACTAGTAGATGATCTGTAAGTATCAGACATTAATGTGTAGGGGTCGAGCCATTTGGGCTAACTTATTGGGCCGCAGAGAAAATGGATTTAAGCCCAGCCCAACATAGATCCAAATCTGCTTTAAGCTAACTATATATATAAGCTCCTAGGGTTTGTAAGCTTTGTTCCTCCTCCGAGCCTCACACTGCAGCAGGAAGTGTGCACCGGCGACTCGTTGAATCAGGTAATTTGCTTGCCTTCTTATTTCCTTATTTTCATCGTGTATCCCCAAATCGAAGGTTGTTTGGATGTTGTGGTTGTGATGTGAATGACGAGAACTGGAAGCGAGTTTTAAGTTTCCGTCGCGTTTTGTTAGCTGGTTGTGATTCTTGTTCTTGTTCTAGTGACTGTAAAGAATGGCGGAAATACCGGGTGTTAGAAGTCATCTCGTTGTAGGCTGTGCAGATTGCATTACGAAATAAAAAAGGAAGTGCAGTGCCATTCGGTCGTTTTATATGTTTTGCGTTGCTGGTCATGGGAAAAAGCTTTGCTCTTGTTTAAGTTTAGGCGTGCTTGAATTTTTTGTTCGGAAGCTTTGCTGCGGAGCCTAGTAGTCCATTTGTAGGATTTCCATCAGAATAAAGAGCAAGAATGATTTTTTACAACTTCCTTTTGCCCGTGTAATTTTGCAAGTCCTGCAAAGAAGAAACTATGTTGATAGACGTTTTTTCTTATTTATATTTTTGTCACGATTCAAGAATCCGGCTTATTTAGTGGAAACATTTTAATTAAAATAATCTGGAATAAACTGTGTCTATATGCTGTACTTTGTCTGCTGCAGAGAGCTGGTGTATGGACCATTAATAATTTTTTACTTGATGTTCCTATACCCTTTCATGATATAAAATTCAGTCTTAATGATGGTTGCAATTTTGATGGAGTATAAATTGTTTGATTTAGGTAGCACATTGTTGTTTTAATGCTATACTATGATTTGATATTTTAGTTTGATGGTTATTGATCAGAGATGGGTGCTGAGGTTGCTGAAGTCAAACCCATAGTTCCAGAGTCAGTTTTGAAGAAGCAGAAGAGGGCAGAGGAGTGGGCCCTTGCAAAGGCCAAAGAACTTGAGGAAGCCATGAAAAAGAAGGCTGACACTAGGAAGTTGATCTGTCAAAGAGCAAAACAGTATGCAAAGGAGTATGCTGAACAGGTATACAGAATTGTTTTTGTTTCAATTTAAATTAGGATCTGATTACTACTTGAGTCTATTTTTTACAATTTCATTGTTTGTTGTTGTATAGGAGAGGGAGTTGATTCAATTGAAGCGGGAAGCCAGATTGAAGGGTGGCTTTTATGTGAACCCTGAAGCTAAGCTTTTGTTCATTATTAGGATCCGGGGGTAGGTCCATTCTATGCTTCTGATGATATCTTCATCTTTTATTTAGAATTTCATTAATGTGCCGCATTCATTTTCTTCCAGTATTAATGCTATGCACCCAACAACCAAGAAGATTCTGCAGCTTCTGAGGCTGCGTCAGGTACTTATCAGTGTTTCATTTTAAGAGTTATGCTTCTTTCATACATCTGTTCTAGATCTAATTGTTATGAGCGTATGGATTCACCACTTGTGTACTTTGAATTTATTAACCATTTAGCTAGAAAGGTCTGTTGTATAAGTTAAATCATACTCCAAAAGATGTTTTTTGCACCCTTTTGTTTTTGGGTTGAAGAGTTTAAAACTCAACGTGGGCTTCTCCTTCTTGAAGCTGCACTCACTGTGATACGCCTTCATAATTTACATTCTAAAATCTGTTTTCGTATCTTTATTTTTATTTTATTCTAAGTACACATCTTCTGTTTTCACTCCTTTTGACTGTTTTCATCGGGCATTCATGTAGATCTTTAACGGCGTCTTTCTGAAAGTGAACAAAGCTACCATGAATATGCTGCACAGGGTTGAGCCTTATGTTACCTACGGGTAAGCTATATTAATAAATTACCTCAACTATTTTTATAAATATCACTTTTAACAAAACTCTGATACTGGTGCTTCATAACTTCTAGGTACCCTAACCTTAAAAGTGTCAAGGAGTTGATATACAAAAGGGGCTACGGAAAAGTAAACAAGCAGAGGATTGCATTGACCGACAACTCCATAATTGAGCAGGTTTGGTTTTACTAACCCATCCTATACAATAATAGGAATAATTTGTTTTGCGCATCCCAATTCTCATCCCTTTATTTTTTATAGTCTTTGGGCAAGAATGAGATAATTTGCACAGAAGACCTCATTCACGAGATCTTCACCGTTGGTCCTCATTTCAAAGAAGCCAACAACTTCTTGTGGCCATTCCAGCTCAAAGCTCCATTGGGCGGATTGAAGAAGAAGAGGAATCACTATGTTGAAGGCGGCGATGCTGGCAACCGCGAGGATTACATCAACGAGCTCATTAGAAGAATGAACTAATTGTTTCATGAGGTACTTTTTGCATGAACCAGTTTGTTTTGCATTAGACTTATATGATATGACGCCTTGCAGTCACCAATTTTCATACTAAAAAATTTCGACTCTTCTGTTAATATTATCATCCATTGGATTTATACAAACTCTGCCAATTAGAGTATTAGCATTTTGATTTCCAAAATACAGGTATATAAACATTTGAATTTAGGTTACAGAAATTTAATGAATCATTCAAATGTGAATTTAAGATTGTATCAAAGGGTGTGTATCTGAGAACTTAGAATGAGATGTTTAGAGCAAAGGGTGCAAAAAAACTTCTTCTTTGTAATTGAACATGCCGTGAAACAGCCTAATAATCTGACCTGAGCTTCAACATAGACTGCCTGAACTTGACCTCTGCAGCTCGGACACTTGCCGGGTGCTTTTTCTCGTTCTAATTCTGTCTCCTTTTCTTGGTATATATGCAATCTGCACATCGATATCTTCGACCTTCTGCTTCTCCTTTCTTTGCTCGTCTTCTTTATAAACGCCTCTTATAGGTATATATTTACTGATCTACATACAATGCGTTTAAAATGCTTTCTCAAGATTCAATGGAGGTGTGCTTCTGTGTATATATGTACCTAAATATCTGGGCTTGGTTGCAGTTGACAATTTGACATCAAGAGTTGAATTCATGCTTGATTTATATATATATATATATATTGAATCATCAGGAAAAGTCAATTGAATTGGTAGCAGTAAGTGTAGCTAATAGGGGTTTAATTGTACTAGCTTCTTAATGTTGAGTTTTAATAATCCCATCCTAAAATCATCCGTTTTTGTGGACATCTACTTGTCGAAATTTGTTATAGTCATTAATTTAGATAACTTTAATAACTATGCAGATTGTTAATAATTTTCTCAACAAAATTTAAACTAATTTTCATCCTTGTTGCTATACAATCAAAATTTGAATTTCTTGTATAGTTTGGTTCTTTGAATCCAACGTTAATGTGCTCAAACCCGTGGAAACTTGTGATCTCCAATAGTGTACCACATCCTTGAATTTGGACCCAAAATAGATAATAAATTAATACCTATTTCTGGTAGATATTAAATTGAAGGCTTTGCCATGTAGCTTCATTTGCGTTTTACACGATATTATCGTGAATGTCGACGTTTTATCCGTTTTGGGAAATTTATAATATTTATATAAAGCTTTAATTATTCAATATTGGCACATAAATATATGTGTGTGTATATATATATATATATATATGTATGTATATTCATTCATTTGTGTGCAAATTAAATTCTAACTGAAATGAGGAAAGAATGTGAGATGCAGAATTAGATTAGGTATTATTAGGATTTAGGGATATATATATATATATTTCCGTCCAAGCGGTGCATGAATTTCTACATGCAACGTAACAGCTGTCGTCATCATCGTCCCAAATTAGTCGTCAATTTTGACCACACGATTTACACGGTCGTTGAACATATCTCATTGATATAGCGTTACCAAGAAAATACAAAATAAGATAAAATTATAACACATGATTTTTATAACCACTACAAAAAATCGAATTTGCCTTCTCTGAACCGGTGGATGTGCAAACAGAACCGACACATACACATGGATGGGGGAGTTGGGGTCCGGGACCTCCTAGTCCCCAAACTCATCTTCTCAAAAATGAAGTTGTTGAAATTAATTGCAGATGGAAAATGGAGATGAAGGTCGACGATTCATCCATTATTATCAATGAATGATGAATTTATTAATTAAGAATAAGAATTGTACAAAAGGAGAGTTCTGGAACACAATGTGCAGACGTAGTTGCGGTTGAATCTGAAGCAGAGTAGGAGAGAGCAGCACCATCGCTGCCGCCGGACGTCCACCGCCTCCACCTTGCCGCCGCAGTAGGGGCACGCTCCGCTCGCCGGCTTCCTCCCAACCTCCGTCTCCTCCTCCCCGCACCACCGCGACATTATTAATTAATTATGTAGCTAACACCGCGTTTAATCTGATGGACGACGGCGTCGGGTTAGGGTTTTAGGGCATATATATATATATACATATTATATACAGACCGACGGTGTCATATATATAATAAACAGAAATGTGGAAATGTGTAGAGCAAGGAAATTATGAGGGATCGCATAAGATTCCCTACAGAAGATCCAATGCTAACGTGCGCGACACATACGTACATGCATTCGTGTATATATATATATATATATATATTTATTGTGTTAATTATATATATTATTTGTATTATATTAATATAAATAATATATTACGTGTAGTTTTTTTTTTTTTTGAAATAAAATAGTGTATATAAATGCTCGAATTATGATGTTCCGTTTATTATTATTTTTTTAATCTTTATTCAAAGGCCTATATACCTTTCACACAAACATTAGTAATATATTTTTATAACGAAGAAATGTATTTTTTTCTCTTTCTTTTATTTTTTTTTCTAAAAAAAAATCATTTATATAATTCAAAAATCTAATATTAGAAAAGCCCATTGAAAATTTGGGCCGCCTGATCACTGTAGTCAATATTAACTTCAAATTAAGAAAAGCCCATTTCCTATAGCCCTGTTGCCTTAAAAAGAAAAAGGCCTAACCCAAATATCAAATATAAAAGGCCTTAATCAGTCCTAATCAAGCCCATTTCCTATAATGATCAATACATAAAACATGGCCAACAGTTATATATAGTAGTTAGAATTCAGAAAAATAATATATAAATTAACATAAAAAATGAAGAATGAAGGTTCTGATTGTTGGTTCCATTTAAATTCATGTCCTCAAACTGCTAACAATCATTTCCCCATCATTCACACACGTTTTTAACCTAATTTTGATGCCACTCATGGAAACTCTTCCTTCTGTGTATTAATCCTCTATGTACTCAAACTATATATACATATACATATAAATATAATGCATGGGGAGACAGACAGGCTGCATATCCGCCGCTGAGTGTAATGATATCAAGTGTTTAATTTGTTGTTGTTGATGATGATGATGAGTAGTCAAAAGCAAGCAGTGAATACAAAATTCAAAAGTTGGGGTTTCTTTCAGCTGGAATTGAATTAAATTAAAGTGCATGGCACTGTCATCTAGTGGGGAGGGGCATTATAATTTCATGATATCTCAATATAAATAAATAAATAGGGGAATTCAATTTAAACATGAGCATTTCAATCTGAATGATTGGTCTTTTCTGGTTCATGATTAAGAGCAAACTAATTGCAGTCAAAAGAGACACATATAGTGGATCATTGAATCATGAGACCCTTCTTACCTTTTTAACTATATATATATATATGAATTTGTGTGTCCATTAATCATTAATTTCCATGCATAGATAATCTTGTTTATGAAAAGGGCTTCAAGAACCTTTAGTGCCTAGTGATTTCCACATCCTTCCTCACCTCAAACAAATCCTCTATGTCTATGCTAGGAATTCACATTTCACTAAGTCCCTTGTCATTATGACAAACCTAATAATACAATAACATATTATGTATCTTTCTTTCTTCCATCCCTTTTGCTAAAGAATCCTTAATATTGGAGGGCCCCTTTTGGTTGGTGTAAAAACTTTTTTCTTGTTTATTTTGTTTTTGTTTTTACCTTTTGATTTGTTTGTGAAGTGTCAAATGAGGTGTGGATATGAAGAAAGCAGAATAGTATTTAGAAACAGATGCACTAATTACATGAGCCACAAGAAAAAGAGGGACTATGTTACAAGTTCTTCTTTAACCTGTCAAACAAAGCTGGATTCTTTTGGGAAGACATGTTCCCATGAATCCATCTTCATGATTCTCTCCTTGTCCTGATCCTAAACAAACCTTAAATCTAACAGCTCGCCTCTCGCCTGTATCCGCCATCCGTAAACTCGCCTGGAAGACTTCTTTCAGCCATTGATCAAACGAGTCGTTGAGATACAAACACGATCCGAGCAAAACTTTCTCCAACACAATCTCCTCAATGTCGAAACCCCCCAAGTTTCTACTCCCCTCAAACTCCCTAAAAGAGGCCTTGAATTTGGACAAAAACATCTCTCTTGCGCGCCCCTCCTTATCCGAATCCATGGTTAGGACAAAGCTGTTCTTGATCATTTCTAGAAGCTTCATTGCATTTTGCTCCTGATCTACCTCCCCTGCATCCTTCATCAGTTCTTCCTCGTCCGCCTTGATATTAAGGTCTAGCTCATTCAAGCTCGATTGCCTTGTGAAAGACACCTCTTCCATTTCATTGTTCCTCGGACTCTTGCTCCTGCTTCGGACACCCCAATCGACCTTGCGCTTATTGTCCGGATTAGGCATTGTTAGGACAAGCTTCTCTTCTTGCACAACCATCTTCATCTGGATTACAGAGTCCACATCCTCTGTTTTCTTATTACACCGCGAATCTGCTGCTGCATTCATTGTTAGTACAAATATCGCCTTGTGATCGCGCCTTTGCGAAGTTTCCACTTTTCCATTCATGCAACTTTCGACAAGAAACTTCACAAACTCCGGATCAGCGCATTCGACATCCTCAATTACAACCACAAGATTTTCATGTCTTCTCAAGGCCTTTTCCAGCGCGCCGCGGTTATGATCCACCGTGCTGTTGTTCCTTTTCATGTTCATAATAAAAACCAATTCCGACGAGCCAAACACAGCCTTGGCAATTCCGATTGCTAGCCTTTGTTTTCCAACAACATCGCTTCCTCGAATTAATATGAACTTGTCCTGATTCATCATCCCTTTAGAGTGATCAGTCACTGCCCTCACAATTGCAGGAATGCTCTCGTATTGCCATGGAATGTTGTCTTTGAGTATCTCACAAAGTTCATCATAAGCACACTTGGAATTGCCAAGAGCAAGAGTGATCTTTACTTCCTTGTCATCAATGCTTTTTAGGGAATCCAAATTAGGTTCCATGGAGTGACATTTGGAGCTTCCATTGCTGAAACTGAACTCAATATGGCAAGACTGCTGTCGTCTGAACCTAGGCAGGCTGCTTGGAGTTTGAACAGCAGCAAAGGAAATGGTTTCAGAATCAGGGAAGATGGTGCTGTTCTTGCCAGGCCAATTACTGGGATAGGAACAAGGGTAGCCATAGTTCTTGCTTCCATAGCTTTCATTGCTGGAATTTTTGGAATTATGGATTCTTTGGCACAAGCTGTTGTATTTTCTCCTCAACTGAAGTAAATCATCCTGATTACATCAAAAAGGGGAATTCTTGATCAATTGTATGAACATTATATAATTATGTTCAATTTAATTAGTTAATGGTGATCAATAGTAGTACCTTGGCAAGAATGGGATCAATGGTGTGGGGTTTGAGCCAGATTGACTTGAAGCCAGCTTCTTTATCATAATTAGATCTGCATTCTTGACAACAGTTGAGAGGTTCTTGTTCATCTTTGACCCAGAAAGGTTTTTTGTCGAAATCTTGGATTCTCGAATCATGATCACTGCAGAGGGTGAAAGCAGACAATGTAATAAGTGAATGGAAACAATAGGGGGGGAATTACTTGTCGTAGCCAAAGCGAAAACGATCAGACCATGACATCATGTCAAAAGATTAAAAAAAAAGGGGGGGGGGGGGGGGGGGGGGGGGGTTTTTACTTTGCCCTTAGGTTCAAACAGACAGCTCTCTCACTGTATGGAGCCAAAGATTTCAAATTTGTCCTTATTATGTGAAATGGTCAAAAGAAAGAAAGAAAGAAAAGAAGTGTGGGAAACAATCCCTTGTAATTATCTGTGGAGAATCAAACAAAATTCCCACATCATGATTTCTTTCACATAACTTGGTCAAGTAAAAATGCAAAAACATGTCCAGACAAACATATTCTTAACTTCGCCTTTTTACATTTCTGTCATTGATCAGCAAATTTCAGAGTTCAGAATATGATCACACACTTAAACAATTTTATTTTTTTATTTTTAAAAGAAAAAAGTAAAAGACAGAAAAAGCAGTTCCATGCTTCGAATAACCAGAAATGGTCATTTTTCATCGATACTGTAGACTCATCATCACAAAAGCAATTAATTCAAATTCAAATTCATAAAAATAAACAATAATTAAATAAAATTTAATTGTTGAAACTGCACTAACCTTGGTGCATTGAGGCTCAACCCCAATCCACCAGATGGAACAGACACTGCTTGGAGATTCCACTGGACATCCAAAGGGGGCTGTTTGATCTGGCACTTCATGTAAGTATGGTAATTTGCTGTCGCCATTAACCACACCCTTGCATTCGAAGTGTTGTACCAAGAAATCAGCTTTCCCATCTCTGCAATTAAATGATCAACTGGACTGTAAACTGTGGAGGCTTCTTTACCAGCAGAAGAAAACCCTCCTCCTTCCCTAATACTGCTATCACCATCACTGCCATTGCCATTGCCATTGCCATTATCCACCGTCCACTTTAAATCACCAGTGTAGATGATGATCACGTGCCCAGTCCCTGCAAAGGAATCCACCTTCCTTTTCAGGTCTGCAACGTTCATCTGCACCTCTTCTTTGGTCATGAACCTGAGGGGAACTGATGAGAATTGGAACTTGATGAAGTGAGCTGATTTGAGCTCATCAGGTACATCTCCTCTCTCAACTTTGCTCATGATTTCTGCCACGAGTCCTTCCGCCATGGATAAGGAGTCCCCAACTATGACAGTGTTTCTCCTCTTCTTCCTCATGAAAACCTCCAAAACCACCTTCACATCTTCCTTGAGAGAGAGAGGGTGATCAGAAACTTGAGTGGTGGTTATTAGAGGCTTGATTTTGGGTGGGGAGAAGAGGAAATTAGGGTTTTGTTCAGAAGCGTAGGACGTGAGGAAGTGGGAATGCCAGACACTGTTAGGGTTTATGATTACCTCCCTCTGGGGTTCTCCTGGAGGAGAATTGGGAGTGGAATAAATGCCTCCGGTGGGATTGTAGCACTGGAAGACAGAAGAAACCGAATTGGTAGAATCTTCTAGATTGTTCTTGACGGCGGTGCTGGAGAATCCGGCCTCCCTCATGACCCTGCTGACGCTGGGGTCATCCAGGATGGAGAGTACCAGCTGATCAAGGTCTACTTTAATGGCGATTAGTGGCTGCTGCTGCTGCTGCTGCTGCTCGATGCAGCCTCTCCTCTGGTGGGCCTGGGCCCTCTTCAGGGCGGCGACAAGGGCGTTGGACAGCGACGGCTGTGCGTGGAGGAGAGGTCCCGGAGTCGCCGGGAGGCGGTTGAGGGCCACGTTGAAGCAAAGCTCAAGAGCTCTGCATTGAAGAGGGTGAGAAGGCTGGTGCGGCTGAGACTTGAGACAGGCTCGCCGGAGAAGACTCGTTCTCGTGCTCAGCAAAGTGGCGGCGACATGCAGCGGAGTGACCTGCGCGTGGCCGCGCCGCCGGGCCAGGCTGAGAGAGTGCTTCAGCACCGAAGCCGCCTCCGCCGAGAGCGTCTGCTGCGTTGCGGAAGCTCCTGCACGCATAACTTGGCCCAATCCCCGACCCCGACACCCCCACTCTTTGAGTCCACGATCTTCAGCGCCGCCGTATCGATCCGCCGGAAAAATCCTCCTCCTTTTACCGATTCCTAAACCCCCTCGATTTATATACCCCTAATTTAGCCTATAGCCTCCTGACTCAGTTCTCTAATTATGAATTTCTGCGAATGATAGCAGTGAGGTCGCAAAGTGAAGAGAGCTTCTGGCTATGGCGTCACTGTATTTATATCTCTCTTCTGAAGGCTGAGGGCACTTTCGGAATTTTACTTTCCACTTTTGAAAATGGGATTAAAATAAATAACAAAAAAAAAGTAACCACTATTATTGGAGTATTTGATTAATTGTAATCGATTAAAATTTAAGTATGTGGTAAAATTGTAATTTGATCAGCATTAAACTTTCAAGATTAAAATTTCAATTATTTGCGGTTGTAATAAAAAGTGAAAATAAATGGACAGGTCTTATATACCCCTATGGAGTATTTATTTAATTTTAATTCAACTACATTTCCGTTAGTTTCTCCTTTATTGTCTGTGGGCTTTCATGCAAATTATTGGAATTCACAAAAAAGGGCTTCTTAAAAATACATTGTGACCCCACACATTATGTATTTCACAATGTGAACCCAAACATTACTCACCCTTTTTTAAATCAATTTTCTTTTAATTTAATATTTAATTTGCTGTATATGAAAAATTCTTTTCCACATGACAGACAGAGTGTCACCAGAAATTCAAAAAAAGTTGTATAATTGTAATGAAAAGAAGAAAAAACATAAAAGAGATGGATCAGAAATAAAAGTGGGTAGTGAGAAATAAAAGGACATAAAATTATATAATGAGATGATGATACATATATATATATAAAAGAGAGTGTAGTTTAATATTTTTTTTGTCCTTATATTTTTAATTTCCTAGCTCATTTATTTTGTCCTAACATATTGTATCTTAAACTAACAAACATCATGTACTGTGAATTAAATAATTTTTATATATAAATAGATGGACATGGATGGATTGATTAGGGCAATATAATAAAGCATGTAGAGAGAGAGAGAGAGAGAGAAGAGAGAGAGAGAAACAAGAATGGTTTTATTCCTCAAAGAACCCAAAAAGCAACACTCTGTCTGGTCTCACTCTCAACCATTTTGTACCCATTATTGTCTCTTTTTTCCATTCTCTCTTTTTGCTTTGCGTTAAACAAAACCTTTTCTTGTTTTTGGAATAATCAATATGTATATATATATATATATATTTAAATTAATTAATCAATTAATTAAATTATATTTTTGATCAGCTCCAACAACCCACTTTAATTCACAAACTTTTTGGTAAATCAAGACAAGATTATATCGATCATGACATATCAATTACTCATCATATATCATTTCATTTTAATAATTCAGATTTTCTGTATAGTTACTACTATATAAATTAACTAACAAATTACTAATTGCATGCAGCTTCAAGCATGTCAATGTTACATGTAACAGTTCCATGAAGAAAATGATTATTTCTCAGTTTTTTTTTTTTTTTTTTAAATTAATAAACTTACCAGGCTTAAGAACTTCGATGTAAATTTAATTAAATGGCATGCAGGGAATTATTATTTATTTATTTATTTAATGCATATATAATAAATAAATTAAGAAGTTTAATGCATATCAGTCAAAGTCATAGATAGCGTCTTGGATTTATCCAGTGGTGAAATTAATTAGGAGATTGAATTAATAAAAACACCTTTTAATTACCCCTAAATGATATTAAATTAATTGATTTAACAGAATGAAAGATCATTTCTCTGAAAAGCCAAAAGTGATCAAATCTTGATCATCAACAACAATGATCATTATTACAGCATTCGTCTTTTTCTATGATAGACCCCTTTTCTGCAACCCAAAGCTAGCTACCCAATTTCAAAAACAACACAGTAAGTTCAAATTATTTAAATAATAAAAGAAAAATAACGACATTGAAATTAATGATTGGGACATTATCCTTGATCGGATCAGTCCATAAAGTTTAAAGCTGCATACACACAACAAACACATTCAGAGAGAGCTAGAAATGAATTTGGGATTGCTCTTCTCACAAGAAAAGTATAATTTCATTGATGGATGGATCCATGGTTGTTTGATTGAGATCATAATTGCTCATGATACACATTCTTGCAGAGGTGGTCTGAAAGTGCAGTCAAATGATTTGGTTTGCATGTTTGAGGACATATATTCCACATTAGAATCATGGGGTTGTAATAAATAAAATTTAATTGTGACAGTTTTGTCCCACCAAATAATTTCACCCACAAATTAAACCTAATTAGGGTTTCCAAAACCCACATTATTGTAATTAACAGATATGACATGGACCCACTTCTGAAAAATGATCAAAACATACAATTCTGCAACAAAGAGTAAAGAAAAGAAAGAAAGAAAGAAAAGAAGAAGGAATGATCAAGAAACTGAAGTGATAGATACATATATATACATATATATATATATATAAATTGATGTATAAGTTTGTGTACGCCTGCAATAAAATTCAGATGAGAATGGGCATTTCATTCATCTTTTGCTTTTGAAATAACTTTAATTCTCTTTATGGATCCATCCATCCATCTATTCCACATATATTTATCAATACCTTTCTCGGCCTTCGGGTTTATTTCATACTACGTACCTTCTTCATCACTAATATATATATATATATATATATATTGTATAATAATATGATACTGAGAGAGAATAAGAAAAAGAGTAAAAAGAATGTAAAGAAAAAGAAAGTGGTAATGTAAGGTGGCATGCATGCTTTTTGTGTTGTTCATTTCATTTCATTTCTGAGAGTGAGAGATGTGTACATAAAAAGGTACATCTGATCTGTTACGCGATTAAAGGTAATGGTCAGCGGTATCATATACATATATATATATATATATATATGAAATGTGTGACCAAATTAAATTAAATTAAACATTCTCACACTACCACAAATCAAAGGCAAATGGGTATTTTTTTTTTTTAATTTCTTTAATGTTAATGTTTATAATGAAAACAATATTTTTGTTACCACAAACTTACATGATAGTTAGAATGTTGATTAGAGCTATTCAATGTGTACATGAAGTGAAGTATATATAAACTTACAACACAAGATGCAATATATGAACTAACAATATGCAAGAGACGAAAGAAGAATCGCACATAAAATGATATTAATACTTTATGTGTTTATAAAGTATGAATTAACAATATATGGTGATATATATTTCATATAAGATATGTTGTATTAATTTATATTATATGTTGTTAATCTATATTTTATGTGCTAATTAGGATTAATTGAATTATTATATCATTATTTTTTTTATGTTTGAATATTATGTCATTATTTTTTATTTTTCAATTGCCACATATTGTGTTTTTTTTTTTTTTGAAAAAAATTGTATATACAAATATGTCTATGTGGTAATGAATGGTTTGGAGATAAAAAAAAAATGACAACAATAAATTTCAGGACTTTAATTTTCATTATATTCAATCATGAACTATATTAGTGAATTACAAAAAAAAAAAAAAGAAGAGATAATCAATAGTAAGTTTATTCAATAATACTCAAATATTGTTAATTAGCTAGACTTATATATATCATTTTAAATCTCTCCCTCTCTCTCTCTCTCTATTGCATGTTTGGTTGGACTTTTTTTGAATATTTTATACTACTAGTTAATTTTTCCTATAATATAAAATGAAGTATTAAATTAAATAATTTTTATATTATATTAAGAATTAGTTTTACACTAAAAAATATATATATTTATTTCTATTTATATAATACCAAATAACTATTTATATTTAAAATTTTAGTAATAAAAAACTCAAACATGGAGAAAGATAGATTTTTGAAAGGATTATATGGATTATAAACCTTAGTTTGAGTATATTGCCTTGGTCATATGTATATGATGCATGTATTGAACAAGAGTTCAAAGACACAATTATCCATGCTTAAAATGTCTCAAACTAGTTCAATAAGATATAGTGATGTAGAAATGAACGTGAGGTTATGGATTTAAACCCCGGGTCACTAAAAATCTCAAACTATACCACTAAACAAACACTCCCTTATGATCATGATGATGACGATGATGATTGTGGTTCTACGACGTTTGGTGACGAGTGAATAGTAATGACAGAGACAGTTTCAGTATCAATCAATTAATGTAATGTAATATATATATATATATATATAGAAAGAGAGAGAGAGCAAAGAGGGATCGAATAAGAGGTTCCATCACGTTTCCACTGTTTGCAGAGCACAACTCTGCACAACAGATACCCTCTAACCCTAACCCTAACCCTAATTATATATATATATATATATTATATGGATGCATGCAAATGCCAAATGCAAAATGATCCAGTGCACAAAAAATTAAAAGGTTCCCATAAAAACTGAATTGATAATTGACATGTGAAAAAGCTTGCCCCTCCAATTCCAATTCCAATTTCAGTTCAATAATTTTGTCTGGCAGTCAGTACCATTCATCTTTTACTATAGCCATACCATTCCATGCACGCAATCACACACACACACACAAAATAATTTCCTCAAAACGTACCTATATATAATAATAATAATATTCCAATGATATATAAATCACACACATATATATATATCAAACAGTAGTGTCTCCTGTGGTGGAAACACAGTGATTGTGTGTGGGTTATTATTGGAGGTGTTTGGACTCGAATAGACTCTTCAATGGATCCACACAATTGAAATAATACAATACAATACATACACAAAAATATTGCACAACAGACACCAGAAATACAAATGGACAAAACCCTAGTTGAATTATTATATATATATATATATATTTGAATAAATATTTGTATATGGGGATTGGGTTGGGGTGACTTTAGTTTTATTTTCTTCTCAGCTATTATTGTGTTTCTGACTAATATTCTAATTTTGCTGACTCGTCTGCTTTCTGCCATTGTCTGGACAATCTCTGCTCTGCCTGCCTACGTAGCTGTTGAAAAAAATACATTACTATATTCTAGTAGTATTCAATAATTCAAATATACAAAAAAAATATATATATATATAAGTCACCTTTTTGTTTTTTCCTGAAAAAATTGTAAAACTTCGAAAATACTATCTCTACGTTTATATTAAAATAACACCTTAAATATTCATATATTTCATTAACTAAATTTAACATAATTGTATGGGTTGATGCAACATATAAATTCTGCTCTCAAATTAAAATAAGACCCTTCAAAGACAAAATATATACCAAAATAAGTATATATATTAGGTTGTGCTTTGTATGTATATAGTATAATGAAATATTAATCTAATAAAGTCATAGATAAAAACAAAAACATGGAAAAATAGGAAGGGCAGAAGTAAGCAGATGATGACAGTGGTAGTGATGCATGCATGATGAGTAGATAGATACTCCCTCCGGCCCATGTAATAATACGAGTCTATTACCGTATACACGAGAATTTAGGTAAAGTATAATTAGTAAATAATTAAGAAATATATTAGTAAAAATAATTATTATTTAGTAAAAATAATTATAAATTAATATTAAGATAACTAAATAGTTTAATTAAAATTAAAATAAATTAAATTTTAAATTTTAAAATATAATTAAAGTGTATAATTAATTTTTCAAAAAAAGAAAGGACAAATTATATGAAACGGATAAAAATAAAAAATAAAGACAAATTATGTGGGACGGAGGGCGTACATATATTAAATGAAATGAATGCAAGTGCATATGTATTTATGGGACCAAAATTAATTTGCTCACTGATTTGAATTGAATTGAATTGCAGTAACTTTGATGCAAGAAACAAAATTTAAAAAGCAAAGAAAAAGGGGCTTTGGAATTGGAGACATTCCAATGTATAGAGACAGACAGGCAGCATTGCTGCAGGCCACACCCCACCCTAACCCACCCAACCCCACCCCCATTACTACTATTGCAGTCAAAAAGTTGTCATCTACTTTTACATCTTTGTTGGATCTTTTCAGTATGTAAAAAAAAAATTATATATACATATACCTACCTCTACTACCCACACTTTACAAAATATACACAATCCCCATTCATATATATTAGTATAAAAAGTAAATTAAATTAACCTAATAAAAGAAAATTTTGATTCACCGTAATCTTTGGTGGAATTGGAGTGGCAGTAAATAGGTGGGTTAATAGTAGTGATAGTGTGCATCCATTTTCTTGATTGCAGTGTCAAATTATATTCCTTACACCTTTTCAAGATGACTGCAATGCAATATTGTTGTAATAATTTATATATATATATATATATATATGAATTTAATAAGCAAAAGGGGCCTTGATTGGATATGAATATGGGAATAGAAGGAAATGCCAAAGGGATGTATACAATATAAATTTAAAAAAACTGATCAAACTGATGCTGCCTGCATATGTATCTAAGATTGAAGATCAGATCAATCAAACGCATGCACTCTTTGCTGACAACAAAAATATTTCACTGTTTTAATTAATAATATAAAAGTTTTTATTTTTCTTACAAGAGAGGGCTCACCTTTTCAGCAAGCATGGATTCTCTTTACTGTTGTTAATCCCATCACTGTTCTCAAGACAGATATAGTACCACAGATCCTGCTCCCAACTTTTCACTTCATCAAGAGCACTCATAGCTCGAGCAAGAGAATTTCTTTTAGGGTTATTTTCAAATAGAATTTTAGGGTTTTAATTAATTTGGGGGATCGGAGGACATTTTCTATAGTATGTTCTTAGCACAAAGAATGATCAAATCTTCTTGGAAGGTCCAGGGATCTCAACGCCAGATAGATCCACGCCCTCATGGACGGTGGAGATTCGTCCGGCGTTGCACCCGTCGGTCATCATCATCAAGAATTTGCAAAACCCTAAAGATACGAATAATTGTATGTATTTCTTGCATGGGATTAATAAGGAATTATGTTATGTGGGTTTGGGTTTGGGTTTCATAAATAATTTGAGTTGAAGCAGGCAGGCCCCAGTACGAGACAGCACTTTAATTGCCATGATTGCATCTGAGGTTGGATTGGGGGAATATTTGATAGCTTTTTAGCTTCTTAATGTGCTGCTTTTTTTGGAGTAGGGATGACTGATCGATGAGGGAATGTTTCTTTGCTTCTGATTGTAAACTTGTTTTTTTCTCTTTGGCTCCTTTTTATAATCCTTTTTGTGGGCCCTCCCCTTGCCTTTTTGGGTTAAGTTTTTACCTCTTCATTTATCTTTCCCTAACCACTCTTCCACTTTCAAGACAACTTTTACTTTTACTGGGCTAGTAAAAGTAAGAGTAAGAGTAAAGGTAAAAGTAAATGTAAATGTAAAAAAAAAAAAAAATTAATTAACCGACAAAAAAAAAATTAAACTGAAGCCCAACATAGAGAGCCCAATGGGCCGCTCACTGAAGACATTTTAATTTAATTTTAATAAATTTAACGGGCCCGGACCCAATTTCTCTACCGCACATTATGCTTCTGGGCTTAGAGTAATTTGGGCTATTGAAATCGGGCCGGGCCACAATAAAACATATTTTTCATGTATAACATATAACCAATAGAATTTATTTTTTCAAATCACTTACAAATAAACTATAGGAGTTATAAAATTTTCAACCTCTGCCAAAATTAATTATTGGTGACGTAATTAATTGACAAAGTCAAATTATAGGACCATTATGTTAATATACATTTATGCACACGTGTGTGTGAGAGTGTTTTCCACATTAATTTATATAATGATAGGTAAGTAATTATATTTTTATTTGATTATTTAATTTTGATACAAAGATACATATATATATATATATATTATACTTTATTCATGATGAAATAGAAATGACGAATTTTGGTTCCTATAAAATTAATTTTAATCGACAATTAAAGACATATATACATACATGTATGGCATGGCATGGGTGAAGTTTTTATTAACTAATTAAGGAGGCTTTTGAAATTAATCCTAACCGTTAGATGCGAGTATAAAATAATGGACGGCGAGGATTATTACTTAATAATTGTAAATCACCAAAGTCTCCACCCTAGTTGAATCCTAATTAATTAATTTAGTAATTGCATCAATATATAATTATTTTGAGATGTTTGAAGAAATAGAAAAATCTTGTGATTCATGACACTTTTTTTTGTTTGGATTTTTTTTATCTTAATTTTACTATTCGTAGATATATATATATATATATATATATTTATATGGATTATTTTTGTCTTTTATTTAATAATACTTTTGTCTTGTGATAACTAAAAATTGAAGATGTATGTGTGATTTTGCAGTGGATTTTTTAAGTCAAGAATTTTAAATCAAGTATAGATTTTATGAAAGCGGCGAAAATTGCAGTAAAAGGATCCGCTTTGCAGCGGATCAACGTCTTAATCTATGAAAAGCTGTAAAAAAAAAAGCGGCAAAGTGAGCGGGGGCAGCGGAGCAGAGACGAGCGGCGAGGAGCCAGTGATGGACGAGCGAGCGGGACATTAGCGGATGACACAATATATATTATATATATATTGAGCAGTAAGGAGGTAAGGAGTGAAGGAGAGGTATTGTGTCTGAACTGTGCGTTGCTTAATGACTAGGTTTTCCCTAGATGAGATGAGCAAGCGATGCTGGTGTTTAAGCGGACATATACGTATTATATGAAAGCGGAGAAAGGAGATGATATAAATATATAAACCAGATTATATTGAATTATTATCACCGGTATTTTGACCTTTAAAAATTTACAATAAGACTTCAATGACATAATAAATAAGAATTTACTCCAGAATTAGAACATTATAAAAAAGATACTCTAATAATTTTTTCATAACAAATCAGGTGTTGACAATTAATTATATATATCAACAAAAAATAGATAGTGTATATATATTCTTATTCTTATTATTTTCTTAAATCGAAGGCATCTGTTGACTTTGCATGGCCGGTGGCCGAGTAATGGAAAAGATAAAAAGCAAAAAATAAAATGAATAATAAATAAAACCTATATATATATATATATATATTCAAATAATTTATATAGATTAAATGCCCACTTTAAAAGTAATTGGAGTCAACATAGTTGCGGGTCAAAGTCTTGGGTTGGTTTGTGTTTTTAACATTATACTTTCATTTTTATTTTTTTTATCCCAATTTTTTCAAAAGTTAATTTAGATTAATTATGTCAATATATTTATATTTATTTTGCATTATACTTTGAGATGATTTTGATATTTTTGTCATTTATATTTTTTATAGATGTGTAATGATATATTTGTAATATAAATAAAAATTAAAAATATTTTGTTATTAATATGTGATTACTTTTACTGCAATAGAAAATAAATATTTAATTAACAGGCAAAAATGATGTACATGATATCTATTGAGTTATGATAAAAAATGTATAATTTTATTTTTTATAAAATAATATGCTTATTGAATACCTCCATTAAATATATATGTTTCTTTATTTTTGTTTATCCAAAAAATATACAATTTTTATTTATACTTAAAAAAATTTACATACTCCTTAATTTAATATTTATCATTACACAACTTATTTATCAAAAAATTATTTCGCTTATATCACAATCAACTAATATAATATTATAATGAACATTAATTTAGTAAATGAAAGAAATATGTTTTTATTGAATATAAAATTTAAAATACCTAAATACTATTTTGAATTTATTATAATCAAATATGTATATTACGTCATTAACAAAGCATATATATATATATATATATGTGTGTGTCTCGACCAAAAATTCAACACAACAAACACATCTTTACTGACGTACAAGCGACAAATATATTTATTTGTTTGGGGGTTTGGATTTTAAATTGAGATTTGGATAGTAAAATTTTAAATTAAAATAGTTGTATGATGTGATATAAATAGGTGTTGACGTGATATTTTGAATGTAAAATTAATTTTTAGTATAATATAAAATATAAAAAATATGTGTTTGATTTGATATTTTTGGAAGAAAAAATTTGATGAATAGTAAATTTTGGGGAAAATCTTGTAAACAACACACCCTTAATTGTTATATACCACACAACAAAATGGTTGCATTTATGATATAGGAGAATTCAATTTACAGCTAATAAATTTATAGTATATTCAATTAATTAAAACCAATAAAAAACAATTAATACTTGTACCATAATATTCGTATAAGTAAAGAATGAAATTAAATTTGAAATATTAAATAATATTATATATATATATATATATTTAGTCAAAAAGCCAAGAGGGGATAATAATTTAGTGTGGACGGGGAGACTCAAGTCCTGCCGCTAATATACGATGGAGACATATATATATATATATATATATCACATATTAATTGCAAATTAATTCCATTTTTTTAATTGAAATTATAAGTACATGCATATATTTATACGTAATAAATACTAGAAATAATTACGAATATATATATATATTTTTTCGATTTACATCATTTTGTATACGGTTGTAGATAATTCGAATTGCTTGAAATAAATATTGGCAGTCATGATGGCCAAGATTATATATTGACTTTTTTTTAAAAAAATATACATTATTAAATATAGACAATATAAATAGTTATATTAAATTAAAGACTTTTATATATATATATATATCTTTGAGTTCCATTTTTATTTTTATTTTCTTAAATTCAATACTCAATCAATTGAGTGAGGAATCCGAGTCAGCAATTCTCTTTTGACTGCACGATGTACATTTAATTTTGTGACCTGTGTATGCATATGATGCGTCACGAGATGACGTCACACAGGCTTATTGATGGAACGAAAAGAAGGATTGTGGATAAGTTTTTGGTTGTTTTTTGGTCGTGTAATGCTATTAAATATATATATATATATATATATATTCTTTTTTGGAAAATAATATGTTCAAATTTTATTTAACGTATTGTATAAAATATCTACTTGCATTAATAAGAAAATATTTCCCCTCACTTTTTTTTTTTTTGGTACTACCGACAATATTAAATTATTTCAAAACACATTAATTCTCCAGTGTCTTCATGTTTTAATTACTCCCTCCATTCCATAACAACTTATCAATTTTTTCATTTTAGTCCGTCCCATAATAAAATATTTATTATTATTTTTTTTTATAATAATTGTACTATATGCCTAACATTACAGATATCCTTCCAATTTACAATCTACTATAAAAATATCATTGTTTTTGTATCATATAGATATATAGATATGTGACGGAAAGAGTATTATTATATGGATCTAATTAATTAATTCTGAATCTTGAATTGATTTTTCTTTATTATTATTATTATTATTATTATGAAGGGTAACTTTTGTGTGAAATTTCCATTTTATTTAAAGAAATGTTGCATGAGTTTGAAGGTTTAAATGGACGACAATGCGTGTCACATGCACCATCAAATTACCAAGTAAACTATGCAAGACGTGGGCCGTATTATTTATTACTAGTACCTTTTTGTTTAATATCTTTTACTATTAATTTTAATTTAATATATTTATATACTTTTTTATTTTAAAAATATTTTTTAATATAAGTATCTAGTATTATTTTAATTTGTTATTAAAATACAATATTTACTTACTATCACATAATAGTATATCAAAACTATTATAAAAAAAAAAAAAAAAAATCATCAACTAAACACATCCCAAAATTTACATACACCTTAAATTTTATTTTATTTTATATAAAAACATAACAAATAAAAAGTAAAAATTTATCATCATTATATAAGACTTAAAACTAGCGAAAAAATTTAAAAAATTTAAAAATTTGCAGGATGAATGCCGTATTATTTTTTACTTATATGTTATATCACTTCCAAAAAAATCATTTTTGTAACAAAACTTTTTTTTGTCTCTAAATCTATTTTTTCCGTTACTAATGACATTAGAGATGGAATTAGGAATGGAATTACGTTGGCTACGTGAACGGACGGAATTCCGTTACAAATATATTATTTTTTTGTAGTGTATGCTTAATTAGTTAATTGCTTATTACCATTAATTATTACAAATTTCAATGACCAAATAAAATGAATAAAATTAGAAAAATTTAAGATGTACTTAGTTTGTATTTAATTTTGTGTTTTTATATTGGATCATCGGTGGAACATATAAAAGGAAAGTATTGTATTATTATAAAGTATATATATATATATATATACTACATAATAAAACAATTTAAAAAATCAAATAGAACAGACCTAGAAGTACTCCCTCCGTCCCTTAACAATTTATTTATTTTTTCAGTTTGGTCCGTCTCATAACAAAGTATTTATTTTTTTTTTAAGTAATTGTACTATCTATTTAATATTACAGATATCCTTTTAATTTATAATATATTATACGAATGTCATTACCTTTATATCATACAGTACTGATTGGATTAATTTAATGTTTTTTACCTTTATTTTTACTTTATCTCAATATAATATTAATATTTTTAAAACTCTATGCAACAAGCAGACATATGGATATGAGACGGAGGGAATAGAACATTAGACAATACACAATAGTCTCAATTCCATTACAGTTAGTTAAACTAATTAACCGGGACATTGAAGATATTATGAATGAATTGAAGTGGCCATCTTATCGTGATTTTATTTAAAATAAATTTTATTTTAAAGCTCCACGCTTTATTGCAGTAAAGGTATAATTCAATCACCAAATTTAGTGGAATTTATTGTTACATGACGTCATCTTTCTTGCATCATCACAAAAAACACTGATGATCAAATACTTCGTGTCTGTTTGTTTGTGTAGTTTTGAGTTGAGTTTTAATATTTAAAAAACGTCACTTCAAAAAAAGTATAAATCAAATATTTAATTTTTATTTATTATATTATTTTAGAATTTAATTTATACAATGTTAATATATATATATATAACATTAAACAATTATTTTAATTCAAAAATTTATTATTAAAACTTAAACTCATAAGTCATGACCAAAACCCCTCACAAAAAAACACAACCACATTTTTACTAAAAATAGTGAATCATGGATATTAAAGTAGTAGACAAATAGGGTTTAATTGCTTTGAGTTGGCATGGCAACAAAGGTGTTTTACAATTTGATTTGAAATTTTAATTTTGATTTTTTTTATTTAGAAAACAATTTAGATATTATATTTTATATAAAAAAAATACTACTCCTTCCGTCCCAAACACCCTGCAACATTTTCTTTTTGGTATGTCACAAACACCATGCAACATTTCCAAAATAAGAAATAATTAATTATACTTAATCTCTACCCCACACTTTATCCCCTCACATCATCCAAATAAAAAAATAAAATATATATTTCTCTCTCCATCACATCATCCAATTTCTAAATTATCCTACTTAATACTACCCACCTAAAAACCCGTGTCAAAAGTAAATATTGCACCTTGTTTGGGACGGAGGCCGTATATTTTTATAAAAAATTTGTAATAATAATAATAAATAAATAACTAAAAAAACATAGTCCATTATGTCACTACTTAAATGGATTACATAAATAACACATTTTGTTTAGTCCATTATGTCACTACTTAAATGGATTACATAAATAACACATTTTGTTTTGTTTTTGTAGTTAAATTCATCCTCAAATTGCACTTTAATCATTGCCACTTTTGAAATTCTGAATACATAATTAATTCCGCATACATTCAGCCACTAAAATGTTAAATGCACATGCTTGAGCGTGTCAGTGTCATCATCTATACAATTCGTATGACTAAATATATTACGTGATGACGTCACACTTCAAAAATTAAATACTTTACCAAATTTTCTTCCGATTAAATACATACCTTTGTGTTGAGGACTCCCGTTTGCGGGATATCTAACTAATGGCTTAGTCTCCCTAACAAGTTCGAGCTTTTAGGTGAGACGGTCATTAGTTTCCGACATGGTATCAGAGCCTAGGCTAGGTCTCGAGTTCGAGTCCTGCCTGTCCCCATTTATGGCATATGCATATGCAAGTTTCGCAGACCCACGGGCGTGTTCATTAGTTTCCGACACTTTGAAAATCTCGTATTTTCAAGAACGTGTTTAAATAATAATAAAAAAAAGAGAGTATTATTTAAATAAAAAAGTATATATATATTTCTAAACTTAATTCAAACATAAAAGATTCACGCGGGGAAACACTTGAAGTCTTGAAACGATGTCGTGTTGAGTCAACACGCAGGCCCAAACCCTTGATTTATAGACATTCAGAAAGTTTTAATTTCAATATTTAATTTAAACAATATAATATAAAAAACAGCATACAGAAAAACCTGTAACTCGTAAATTCGTCGTGTGTGAAAACCTCAGCCCGCAAACGCAAACACAAACACATCAATCAATATCGTACAAATAAAAAAAAAAAAAAAACATCAATCAATGTGACGTTACATTTTTGTAATAATACTACAAATTAGTATATTACTTACTAAAGAAATTAAAACGGAAATCACTTCCCACACATTTGTTCCGCAAAAATTTTTTTTTTAAAAAAAATAGTATATTTGTAATGAAATTTCGTTTTAAAGTTAACTTAGTTAACGTAATTTCATATCTAATTTTTTTTTTTCTAATATAATTAAAAATCGAACAAAATAAATTTAAAAACCCAAAAACTTGGTTACAAATTTGATAATCTTTTGTAGTGTCCTACTTTCACACAAAACTACTGACCTTGCATTTTCTTGTAACAATAATGCTAGTACATTATTATTATTATTATTATTAAATAGTTGTCGGAAAGTCTGGGGAAAGCATAGACATATATTTCATGGGATCCTTTATTTTAAAAAAAATAAATTATATTTCTTTATCCTTACACACATAATATGTATATATACACATTATGCATATATATATATATATATATATATATATAGGCAAAGGCATTGGGCGTGAAGAATACGATGCGAGGGAGGGTGGACGCGGAATTGTGGAGTGGGGATTTGACGGTCAGGAGGGGAGAATGAAGGCCCAATGGGAATCCGCCACGTGTGAAACGAACAAACCTGTCCTGTCCAATCATGTCTGTCGTCTCCCTCTGTCCACTTAGTATAAATAAAAGCCCAACGCTCAAATGGGCGCACTTTCCCCTTACCTTCGATAATCTTTTCTCTTCACGTACAGTAGAGACAGCCACATACAGTAACAGAAATGGACAACAACATCAGTGATGAATACCAAAACTACTGGGAAACAAACATGTTCCTCCAGACAGAGGAGCTCGACTGCAGCTACTTCGAAGACGCCATCTCCGGCTACTACGACTCCAGCTCCCCCGACGGCACGCAATCTCCGGCATCCAAAAACATCGTCTCCGAAAGGAACAGGAGGAAGAAGCTCAACGACAGGCTCTATGCCCTCAGAGCTGTCGTCCCCAACATCACCAAGGTATCCATCGATATCTCATCTCATCTCCTCCTCTTACAATTAACCTGATTCCTCATTCATTCGTTCATCCGCTAAAATTCCTCAGATGGACAAGGCCTCCATAATTAAGGATGCAATAGAGTACATCCAGACGCTGCACGAGGAGGAGAGGAGAGTCCAGGCAGAGATATCCGAGCTGGAGTTGCTTAATGCCCGAGGACTTTCCAACTCCAACACTACTGGGGGTGGGGGTGGGGGTGGGGGTGGGGGGGTCTTCGACTTCGAGCAGGAGGCAGCCACTGTGTTTACCTCCAAGCCTAAAAGGACAAGAATGGATTACAACTCCTATCATCCTTCTTCTGCTGTTGCTGCTGCCTCCAGATCAGGGATGATGCCATTTTCCCCCATTGAAGTTCTCGAGGTTTCTTTCTCAATTACTTCTCTTTTCAGACAACCAACAAACAAACAGTCACATGTATATGATTTGAATATTGGATTGGATTCAATTGTTTCTGCAGCTGAGAGTTTCGAATATGGGGGAGAAGACATTGGTGGTGAGCTTGACCTGCAGCAAGAGAACAGACACAATGGTGAAGCTCTGTGAGATCTTCGAGGCTCTCAACCTCAAGATTATTACAGCTAACATCACTGCTGTTTCTGGGAGGCTTCTCAAGACTGTCTTCCTCGAGGTAATTCATTCATTTAACATCCATCCATACACACACACACAGGCACACATACTCTGCTGTTCTTGAGACAAGCAAAAACTTTTACCATAACCGAACAAACAATCATTGTTGTAAAAAGGGCAAGAAGTTGAAGCAGTAAAATACATAAAATATAAGGCCGATAGATGACAGAATTATTATTAAAAAAAATGGAAATTAAACAGTGGTAACGTTAGCCGACAACTGAGGACATTAAACAGTAGTAACGTTAGACTACCAGCCATATAATTTATTACAGGTATTTAATATGCATGTGGTTTGCATTTTTATTTCATTTCACCTGTGCCAATTGCATTAATGTACAAGGGGCTAACAAACATTACATTATTACTAGTATTTTATTTGTGTTCAGATTTGAATTATTATTATTATTATTATTATTATTATTTTTCCTATTTTCCTCCCACTTGTGGGATGATCCATATATAGCCTGCCATCGGGCATGTATACACATATATGATTGGTTCCTTTCACCTTTCACTTTTTCTTTAATCAGCACAGAGAATAACTTGAAACGTTGTCCAATAATCATACGCTGATATTACTTAAAATAAAAGGCAAAAACAATATCTATTTGTCTTGCATACATTATTACTATTTCTAAAATGATAGATGAAATATTTTCAATAGTCGTCATGTCAACTTCTTAAAAAAAAAAAAAAAGGAATCATTGAGACTTCTTATTTCTATACATACACGGATGATAGCTCTATTATTATTAATATTATCGTTATTATTTTAAGAAAAAACTTCATCTTGACTGATGTTTTTAAAATCCCATAAATAGATTTCTGTGGTCCACTCAAGATAGCTCTTATAATAATTGTATTCATGACTAATTAATTAATTAATTAATATATTGCTTCTTGTCAAGATAATTGATCTAAAGATTTTAATGGGATCTGTCAGCTACAATTATTGGATTTGCTACTCTGCTCATTCAATAGTTTAACATTCTTGCAATACACTTTCAGGCTGATGAAGAAGAAAAGGAAGTATTGAGATTAAAGATAGAATCTGCCATTGCAGCTCTGAATGATCCAGACAGCCCAATGAGTGCATAATCTTCACTACAAGAGGAAAAAGATTCTACTTAATAGAGATCTGATTTTGTCTTTGTTTTTTCCCCTGCCTTGTCTGTATAATCATCAATCATTTAGTCTTGTTTGTTTAGTCAAAAAAGTTTCCCAAATAAAATAAATGGTTTCTTCTACTTGTTCTAGATCTTAACCCTTTGAGCACTTGATGGCTTCTATTATTATATTTCTAGGATTCTTTAAATACACTAATTAATGATCAGGTTGTTGTTCTGATTCCAGACAATACAGTATTTTTTAATGCTTATGGGTTGCTTTCCCTCACTAATTCTTACTTATTATTCAACTAATTAGGAAAGATACAAGTTTTCAAACCATAATACAGCCACCATTTAAACAGTAACCTCTATCTTCTTCAATGTGACTAAGCACCAAATCAAAATTTAGATGCATCTACCAAAATTTGTTCCACTCCCACATAATGGAAATCAGAGAGATAAATAATTAATCAAAATCAGAGGTAGACATGCTTTTCATTGTCAAAGAAACTGTAGAGGTAGACATGCATATGATAAAAGACAAATGCAGCCATGGAAAATATCTCAAGCAAAATATGAAATTTCAAGGAAGCAGTTGATTTTCCCAAGGTGTTCAAAGCATGTGCTTTTTATGAAATATAATAGAATTTTCAGACATTCAAATAACTATTCGAGCATGGCACAATTCTGCCATAGCACCCTTTGTGGCGACAACTTGAACCATAACAATTCAAAAGAAGATGCAAAAAAGTCACACTAAATTCACACTGATATGTATTAAGCCAATTCCAAGAAACTGCTGAGAAAAAAAGAGGAAAAACGAAACTGCTAAAGCTAAACTAGTTAACACATTGAGGACGAAGCACTAAAACAAAGTCATCCACTTATATATAATATTCATCCAAAACCTTTTCAAGTCTTTGCATTATCAATTCTTGGAAACATCAATTTGCATGTAGCAGAAAATATGAATCCAACAGAAGTTGCAGAAAGTAATTTAACAATCAAGTTCATCTGACATTTTCCAGAAAAGCAGTGATAAGAGCAATTTAACAGTGCCTCAGTTATAATCTCATCAATATGATAGGCATTAGATGATCCCCAAAATTTCTACTTTTGAGTTCCCCTAAACGCCAAAACACAGTCCTTGTTGGCATAATAAATAAATAAATGGCAACTGCTGCTTTCACTACTATTAAATTAAATAGCTGATACATCAACCTTCTTTTAATAATCTTAACTAATGCACTACTCAGATCCTTTGTATGATTTCAGGCCTTAGTGGGTTTACTTCACTCTACTTTAATTGTACTAGAAAGACAGCAAGAGATACAGTGGAGTTGGTAAACCTTCACGGGCAAATCATGTTCTAAGAATGAAAGTTAAATTATGTCTACCTAAAGACAATGGAGTGGGTTTGTGCGCGACCTCAATTGTCCTCGTCAAATATTTTGTTCCTGGTGTTTGTATTGCCCTCATTTTTCTAATACAATTGTGATTTAAAGGCAATGATTATCTAAATTGTGCGTTAGTGTTATAACTTACACTAAATCTTCTCTGCACTGCGTCAATCCTATTTTCTAACAAAAGTTTCAATGTTACAAGAATTATGGCAAAAAAAACAACACTAAAGATCTCCACTCATCACTAAATTTTTGCTCACTTTTCTTGGCTATACCTTCCTGGACATTCGATTCTTGACATTAAAGATAACGCATTGATACAATTAGTAGTAAAAATCAAATGTAAAATCTAGGAAAGAAACAAAAGACGTGTAATATCTTCATCAACGTTGTACATCTCCGCTCAAAATGTAAGACAGCGATGGAACTCGCAAAACAGGGACCAGTAAAACTTTCATTCTGTCTGTATACATTACACTGGTAATCCATCTAACCGCACGAATGTTCTACACTGGTAGTTTAATTCGCATCGACTAAGAATTTTGAAACAGTTTAAAAAAAAAAGAGTTTATCACCAGAAGCAACGACGAATGTTCTTAACACAAACCCTAAAACAAAACGCGAACATTGGCAGAGGGGCCAAAGAAATGCACATTGCAAATAATTGGAATTAACAGACAACTGACAAAAAACACGTCACACAGATCCAATTTTGCAAATAGATTACAAAAGCAGTTACAGTGCAGAAAGACATTACATAAACTTACGTCACCGGCGGCTACGAGAGAGATTCCGGCGAGAATGGCAGCATACCCCGAGGAGATCAATACAATTACACCAGGCACGCGACGAGTATTTTCGCCATACTTCAAGAGTATACATATATATATATATATATATCAGATTATTTATATATATTATATGTACACACACATTAGATGTTCTTAATCTAGATATCTACCAAGTATGAAATTTAGCAACGACTCAAAAAGAAGATCGTGGAAACCTTAAACAAGAATTGAGTTCTTTGTGAGGATTATTGAAATAATTTCCAATATAGTACACACAGAGACTAAAACAATAAAACAGGAAAACTATTGCATTAGAGCAGAGCTGCTAAAAACAATAAAACAAAAGCAACACACATAGGGTGATGATCAACGACCGTGCTTCATCGGGGTCAGGTCACTTTACAGATTAGAATCTGGCACAGAACACAGAGAAAAACATTGCCCCAGGTTTCTTCATCCTATAGAACAAATTACATCCTAAAGCTACTATATCCTGAGCCGTAGCCACCGTAAGGTTGTCCTGAAAATGACGATGATGGAAAAGAGCTCATGCCTAACTGCGAGTATGAGGGCCTCGAACTGGAATCCAGCTTCCCGTATCTGTCGGTAGGCGGTTCTCTGTGGCCGCTAGTGAATTCCTGCACAACATACACCCAAGTAACGATTCCTCAACGTGTTTTATATAGGACTACGGCAAGACAGGTGGTAAAACAGGTAGACACCTTGCTTACCTGAATAAGCTGCTGAGCAGCCTGAACTTGTGAGGAGGTGCCTTTGATTTCCACAGTTATTTCCTCAGGGAGGCCTCTACTTTCTTGCACAGTAAGAATGGCACCACTGGTGCGTCGGATGTATTCAATGTTTGCTCCTTGAACACCGATAATGTCCTCTGCATAAGCCAGAGGTATTTGCATGGTCTGGGCAATCTGCACAGAGGCAACAAATGTTAACATGTTAATGGGAAGAGAGTGTGTTACCTTCACGAAATCAAATAAAGAATTGCAGTTCAACATGTATACAAACCTGAGTTACAACCGGGCCACCAGTGCGTCCTATTCCTGAGGTTCGAGAACCAAGTCCATGATCTGGTGCATACAAAGAAAGTCTAGAAGATGGGATATGTGATTCAATCTCCCTTTCGTGGTCATGAAAGAGAGGATTCCTTTTCACTGGAACAGGGTAATCAGTGCCTAGCGAGGACTTTGGAGCAGCATGCATCAATGTCTTATCAGACCAGGGGTCTGCTGGTCGTTCTTCAGTGGGTGGTGCATTACTGTACTGTTAAAGAAGAAAAACTCATATATCACACTAGGTTCACGACTTTGAAGAACATTAAATTATTTAAGAACACACTTACGCTCTTCTCAAATAGGGGAAGTACAGTCTGATCTACCAAAAATTTTCTCAGGTGTCCCAATACAGCTTCCAGAGCCTTAATGACCTTAAGACCTTCTCCTTGTAACTCAACAATTCTTTCATCAGGGGTAGCATACGCTGACAATTCATCTGATTAAAAAAAACAAAAACCTCATAAATGTAATGCCTCTTTCATCATAAGGGTTGGGATTTGATCTCCATGGGACACAACAGTGTGAAAAAAATATAATAAATAAAAAAAAGTTCTAAAAAAAGAAAATCTACAAACGATATGATTTAATTTTCCCACATAACAGTTACTTGGGCTTTATATAAGTCTATATAACTTCAAGCTTCCACTGAACAAGATGTGTTATTAAGAAAATATAACATGAAAATTTCAAATTCTGCAGGAGAAAATAGCAACAGAAGAGTAACTGCTTATTCGGGCAAGCAACATCACATTTCAAGTTCTCCACAATGTAAACAAGATTATGAGTGAGTTGCTATTATACCATTTGGAAGCACCCGGACAGAAGCATTGGTGTTTTCCTGAATAGATTTAATCAAGGAGCCTTGTTTCCCTATTAAGCTTATGGCCTGTGTTGATGCCACCAAGAAACGAATAGAACAGAATGCAGTTCCAGAAGTAGCAATAGATGAGGCATCACCATCATTCTCAGGTAGTGCATTAACACGCTTGAAGATTCTTATTGCAGCATCTACTGCCGGTGGCAAGGCTGCTTCTGGATCTTCTTTCCCATATATCAAAACCTGACATATAGGCAGTTTGACAGTTCAGTAAAGTGCAAAATATATCCCAAAACAAGGCAGTAGAAGAAAATTGCAAGCAATGGTAACTAGAACAGAATCATCTTTTTAGTAAAAAAGCTAGACAATAGCAGACCCTTGGGTGTTTAATCAATGGACAAAAACTGAAGCACAGCCATTTTTTAATCAGTATCATCTTCCAGGCCCATAGGAATGTGCCTAATTCAGGAAAAAGTAATTAGTCAACTTCAATTGGCTCAGAATAAGAAATTCATCCTATACAGACATAGAGGACATATCCCTTATCATGTAGCATGATAGGAAAAATGGCTTCTATCTCATAGAAGATATAGCCAATCATAATTGATTGAGTGAAGGTTGTAGCATTCTTGCACCTATAGAACAGTGTAACATAAGACATTGAATTCAACAGCATTTGATATGTTAGCTTCACAATTATTTAATTTCTATTCATCTAGCTATTAGCATTCACCTGATAGGAAGCCTATCAAAGTTGATAAAATAATCAGACAAATCATAAGTACACATTTGTTGAAATACATTCGAAAGCACTTCAGTATTAGCATCATGAGGTGATGAACTCAAAATGTGTTAATTATAAACTACGGCATCTCAGAAACTTAATCTGGCATCATGTAACAACCCTTCCCCATATAGCATGTAACACTGGAAATATTGATTGACAAGTTACTCTATTTGCATGCACCTCTCTATTTGAGAGAATGCATATGAAAGAAATACACGGACATGTAGTCTCACCTAGCAGGTGTTAAAAATTGCAAAAACAGAGGAAACAAAAGAATTGGTATTGTGGTTGAAAAAAATTCATATCAACAGTCCAGTTGTAACCTGACATGGTACTGGAGGCAAGAAAAGAGAGGACCAACCAACCACCAGTTGCAATGATTGAAATGGAGCAAATACAAAAGAAAAACACTAGAGAACACTTGGAAATTACTACTGATATTTAAGCAGACCAGAACAAGAGAACTCAGCCAACATTAAAAATACTGAGATTTGTCATAATCACACTTTTTCTCCTTCCACGTTGTAAGTAAATAATCACATCATAAGACTGCTTCAATAACAAGTTTTAGACTAAACCCGAGAGGCAGGAATTAATTTTGACCCTATCATTTATAATTACTGCTCAAGCAGGGTAAATTCCAAGAGATCGTTGTAAACAAAAGAGATAACAGGATTTAGAAAAATTTTCATCATAAATGTAAGTTCTTTCCCTCCAGGCTGAGAAAAGAACAACAGAAGTGCCAATTACAAATATTATAAAACACTTCATGAGATAAGTTAATGTCAATATCGTTACAATCTGCAACTGCATTATCATGAACCAAGTGTTTTTGGAGAATCAATGCTGAAATCTAAATTACCTATTAAAATCTATATGATGGAATCAAAAACATAATTATTTAACATGAAATATTATTCTTGCTGTCAAAGGAAAAAAAAAATTGTCCAGAACTAATAAGGCAAACGTAACAGCTAAATACTAAGAAAAGAGATTGATAAAATAGAGTATAGATTAAACAATTTAGACTAAACACGATGAGCTAGCCCGAGGTCGGAAAATAACTTCGATTTTACTTAGAAAATGTAAAAACCCTAAAAGAAATTTACTTTGCCGCAATCTAGAACTGAAAACTGAAGGACTTAAAGTTGAAGCCTGGGAAAATCATAACGAAGCTCCTAAGTTTAATTATAACTCAAATCCGAAACGAAAGAGAATTAGACAACCCCAACATGCTCATGTGTAAGTAGATAGATGAAAAGAGAGGGCAAATTACAATTCGATCGAGAGAGGTGACTGGGCCATCGAGCACTCGAACCCTAGCTCGTGTCTCCTCAACAAGCTTCTTAATGAGATCTCCCTTCCGCCCAATAATGCCACCCACTTTCAGCACCGGCACAATTACCCGAAACACAGTGTATCCCGGCCAACCCGGCCACTTGGGCTTATCTTCCACCAATCCTTCCTTCACATCAGCCTTCGTTGTATCGGCAGCACCGGGAGCCCCCGCCCCCTCCTCCGCTTCCACCTTCTCCTCCGCCCCCGCCTCCTCGCCTTTAGCTTCCGTCTCAGCCCCAAGTGGTTGCTCGTCTCCGTTGGCTGCCGGTAACTGCGTGGAGGCCATTTCGCGCGACGATTTTCCGCCTTTTCCCGAGATTCGAAGCGCGAGGGTTTGGACACACCGAACAGCAAATGTAAGGGCGAAAAGGGTTTTAACTCCAATTAAAAATAAATAAAATTATAATAATAATAAACAAAAAATTAAGGAGAGAAGAATAAAATATAACTAACTACGCTTACCATACGAACGCGGCCTTAGATATAGCCCAAGTCCCAGTAAAGGCCCAAATATAAGCCCATAATTTATAAAATGGGCCTGCCCATTTGAGCCCAATTAAGCGTTGATTAACACTTGGCGGCCCTTAATGTGTGACGTGACCCGAGCCCAAAGCATTTATTCTTCCTGTGACCTGACATTAGAAGTGGAGCTCATCATCTCCTCTCCTCTCCTTCGATCATTAAAAGTCAATATTCAATAGTTTTCTGGAAGGGCACCGATCCGCCTGGTTGCTTGGAATTGTATTTCGCCTTTTTGGCGCATTCGGACTTTTCTTCTCGCTGCAATCAAACCCTAGGTCGGATTAGCTGTTCGATTTCGCCATTGTTTTTAATTTTATGTATATATATTTTGCGGTTTTATTTTCTCCAGATCTGTAATTAGTGGCCTGCGGTTCGTTTGTTTGAATTGTTTTGTTTATTTCGGAAATTTGTCCGTTTTTTGTTGCCATTTCTTTTTGGTTGTATTGTAATCGTCTTCGAAACGAATAACGTGTTTGTTTTGCAGCTGTAGTAGATCAACGACGTGATGTTGGGCGTTTTCAGGCGGAAGGCTGCTTCGTGCGCTTCATCTGCTTGGGTAATTTCTTCATTTTTATGTTTTCGGTGATTTTTCGTGAAGCCACTTTTGCATATTTACATTTCTTATGTAGATATTGGTCGTTTATTGCATTTGTTTTGAAAAGCTCTTATGTGCAATAAGGGATTCATTTGTTTCTTTTTTAGGTGTATGGGAGAGTGGATAAGCTCAAACCTGCAGTTTCTGCGTTGCGAGCGAGTTCTGCAGTCTCTGAAGAGGTAGTTATTGCTGTTCTTGTTTTCTGCGTACACAATCGGAGAGCATTTCCATGCAGACACAAAGATATACTACATAGTTTTGTGTTTTTGTATATGGTATAATTAGTTAATTTGAAATTCTGGCGGGTGAATTAAGTGATTATTTCATATTTTTGAAAGATAGCTGGCGCACACAATGGGACAAAGCTCAGATGATGATTACAATGGATCTTTGTAATATGTCCTAGGTACTCTGTAATCCTCAGAAAGCATTAAAACGTATAAAAATTTGTCCCAAGTTGTCCTGTTTTTACAGCTGATCTATAAGATGATTGTTCTAGTAGATGAGTGCGGTTAAGATGTAAGGATGTATATCTGTTTGTTGTCCTGAGAATGCACTTTTTTTATGGTTGATTTATATTATTCATCAATGTCATTTTCCCTTATATCTGCTATTATTAACAGATCACACATTACACCAGACAATTTTACAATGTTCGAATGATATGTCACGTTCCATTGGCTGGTAGGGTATCTTGTTTTCTCCTTTGTATAACATAAAACCACTTTAAATGTGTTTTGTGGTTGATTAGTTCTTTGTTATGTCACAGGACGCATGATGACTCTGCTGCCAAAGAGGTGAGCTCCATCACCATCTGTGGTTCTTATAGAAGAGTCCATATTAAGATGAAAATTGGTTTCACAAATTCTAACTATATATAACCAATACAAAATATTCAACAAAAATAGTTGAGGCTGTACATATTAATTTAATTGATTTGTTTTAGTTAGAACTTATGCTTTGTTTCTTTTTTATTTTTTTTTCCTTTTTTTTTTTAAAAAATAACTAGCAAGGTCAGGCTATAAGAAAATACTCTTTCTTCCATTGGTCTTATTATCGTGTGAAGGCTTTGTTACCTAAATTTATAGATATGCCTTATCACAGTGATTAGTTGATGTTAAGTATTCGATGTCTGACATATTTCTATTAGTATTCCACATCAATTTATAAGATTCAATTTAGAATTTTGGGCTATTTGTAGGGAACTGGTGGGGTGTCTTCAGCATGATGCCAGTGTGCAGATTTGGAGCAGATCATTCAGTTCTAACGGTACCACTTCAATTTACTACCTGATTTTGTTTAAACTGTGTTCTTATAATTGTTCCAGGAATATAAGAAACATAGAACCTGTATTAAATTCTGTTTCATTTATTGTGTACAACTCAAATCTATTATTAACCAAAAAAAATGCAGGGAAATACATTAAAAAAAATACCCTTCATGAAGTAAACAGCTAATTTTTTTACAGGAAAGTCACATAAAAGTTGAATGCGTGAACTAGAAAATTTTGCATATGTGATTGACATGATATTTTGCTGATATGGTAACAATACTAGAAGCATTTATCTTGTGTTCGTCAATGCATGTTTGACTGTAGTTGTTAAGGACATTTATTACAGTGTAGGTTAACATATGATGGCCAAAATTAGGATGAATTTTTACTATGAAAGGCATGCTTGGAGACAGAATATCTGCTTAAGCATTTTGTGGTTGTATAAGTGTATTCTGCTTATAACTTGCCCTCCTCCATTGATGCACAAACAGATGGTGATGTTTTTGAAGCTGTTGTCCCTTTTATGGGTGAATCTATAACTGATGGCACCTTGGCAACATTCTTGAAAAGTACGTCCCTAAAAGACCTGGTCATCATCCATTCAAGCAATCACGATTGTTGATTAACCTCTTGCTTTTGTTTGTAATGCTCGTTGGTCTGAGTAGAACCTGGCGACAGAGTAGAAGTTGATGAGCCAATAGCCCAAATTGAAACAGATAAGGTATGGAAATTTTGGATACTTTTGGAGTGTATGCATTAACTTCTCCATGTACTATGATTTCAATTCTGAGAGGTGCTCCTGAAATTTCAGAGTGAATCTTCTCTTTCTCACTTGTAAACAATGAATAGGCCTGATGTCTTAGTATGTGGTGTGAAACATTACATAATTTGCCCACAGGATTGCTACTGAAAGTATTATTTGATATCTAAACTCGTTTTTCTGGTTACCTGACTAACAACTGGCATTTTGGTTGCTGTTTACCAGGTGACTATTGATGTCAACAGCCCTGAGGCAGGTGTGATCAAGGAGGTACAATGTTTTAGAATCAGACTGAACTGGTTTCTCTATTCATGTTCTTTAATAGCTTCTTGTGCTGTTGTTTATGTTCTGATTTTTAATTTTAATTTTCATCTTTGTTGTGCAATAGTTCATAGCTAAGGAAGGAGATACTGTGGAACCTGGCACCAAGGTTGCTATTATATCAAGATCTGGTGAAGGTGCTACCCATGTTGCACCCTCTGATGCTAAAACATCTACAAAAACTTCTTCGCCTCCTGCTGAAGAGAAAAAGGAGAAGCCTGCACCTAAAGTTGAAAAAGCCCCAATTGTTGAGAAGCCCAAGGGAAGTCCTCCTCCTCCTCCTCCGAAACCATCAGCTGCAGAACCCCAACTACCCCCCAAAGATAGAGAAAGACGAGTAAGTTCAAAGTTTGATATATCACAATTACAATTTTGTTATTATTTTTGTATGTCATACATAAGAACCTGCTTTGCTGTGATAGGTTCCAATGACAAGACTAAGGAAGAGAGTTGCAACTAGACTGAAGGATTCTCAGAACACCTTTGCATTGTTGACAACATTTAATGAAGTTGATATGTAAGTTCGCATCTATGTTGCCTGTCTTTTATTTTCTTTTCCCCTAAACCTGGGTAATGAGTATCTGTGCTAGATATTCAAAATTTCACCTTATTTCTAATGATCAAGTAATGACTGGATGAAGCTTTAAAATCATGATATTTCTCATTTCAAAAACTGAAAAAGAGCAAGAAAAAATTTCATCCATGATAGGCTATAACTTCACCAAATTGGTTCTACTGGTTTCCTCAGTCATGACATTGGTTTTTGCTTAGTTATTATGATTGGAATCTGTTTAGCACACAAACTGATTAACTTTGTAATTAAGCCAGTTGGAGTTATATACAGTAATTCTGCCTGCTATTCAACATTGCATACTGGTTGATGTGTTTACTGCATCTATGTAAATTCTATCTGGTAAAATTCTGACATTGGCCATTCTAATTCTGGTAATAGGACCAATTTGATGAAGCTACGATCCGATTACAAGGATACATTTGTTGAAAAACATGGAGTGAAGCTAGGACTGATGTCTGGATTTGTAAAAGTATGCCACCATCTATTTTCAAGGTTTTTTATTACTCACAATTGGTTTTACTCTGGACTCAGCACTCCTGAATTTTCAGGCAGCTATCAGTGCACTTCAGAAGCAGCCAATAGTAAATGCAGTCATTGATGGGGACGACATCATCTATAGGGACTACGTAGATATTAGCATAGCTGTTGGCACCCCCAAGGCAAGAGTTTCACCTCATTACTTTTTGCTATTGTTGGTTGATCAAACTGATTGGATTCAAAATTTTCCATGCAACCCATACATACATATTAGAGTTGCCATATTTTTCAAAATTCGATTCTATGTAGAACTAGTGTTTCTTATAAGTCAAAGGACATCTAACTTGTTAGAGTTTGGGACTATGCATCGGATATAAGAAGGCTCACAGAATCTCTCATTTGATGTTGATTAGGGTCTGGTTGTTCCAGTTCTTCGCAATGCTGAGGCCATGAATTTTGCCGAGGTTGAAAAGGAGATCAACAATCTAGCTAAGAAGGCCAATGATGGCTCCATATCGATTGATGAGATGGCCGGGGGAACGTTCACCATTTCCAACGGCGGTGTCTATGGAAGTCTTTTGAGCACTCCCATCATCAACCCTCCTCAGGTTTGTTCGATTCTGGCTTTTAGCTGCACGTTTCCATTATCCTACATATATTCTTCCTCCGGAATTAATCCCATCGCATAAAATTACAGTCTGCCATCCTGGGAATGCACTCAATAGTGAACCGTCCCATGGTTGTTGGAGGTAACATCGTCTCGAGGCCTATGATGTACATTGCTCTGACGTACGACCACAGGCTGATCGACGGGAGAGAGGCAGTGTTCTTCCTGCGAAGGATCAAAGACGTGGTGGAAGATCCTCGCCGACTGCTGTTGGACGTATGAAGATCAGCGATCATCTCCCCTCTCAAGCTGGTGACGCCCAGCCCCCTTTCATGCGTGATTATTTATTTCCCATATAATCGAGTTGGAACGAGCACCCAGTTTCCCCATGGGTGAGAAAATAAATTCACAGTACTTAACAAGTTTTGTAGTTCTTGTTCATTCTGGTATTTTTTTTGTGTTTTTCCCCGGACACCGGATCGCCTGTTTGATGTAGCTTTCCCAAAGCCGAATTGCTTTGACAACTCTGGACACATCGACAAGAAAAAAAAACAACATTATACATACACATATATATGTATGTATCCTATTCTTCTTCCTACATACAGTGTCATAATTTGCAGCTTAGAGTAAAAACAAATCTGAAGAATATGAGCAAGTGATGGGTGTTGCAGATGAAACCATTCCTTTAGAGCATGGAGGCTTGTCTTTCAGAATTGGGCAATTTAACACATATATATATATATTTAAAATCCTTTTTATATTTTATTTAAAACCCATATTCTACTAGTAGTTTCAATAACAGAAACAGGAACTTTGTCACTATTGGTATGTATGTATGCCTCTGATATTGACCCTTTTTAATTAATAATGCACCCAAGGTTTAGTTTTAATTTGGAACCATGATTAAAGGGGGTTTGTAATTAATTGAATTTGTGATCCAGAATGAATTATTTCTACAATTTAGGGCTATCCAAAATCAAAGGCCACAAAAATCCCAACCCCATGAGATAAGGCAATCCCAATGCTTACAAAATCTAAGAGACAGCAACTTTTCTGGCCTCAGATTACATTTTTAAATTCTACATACTTCATTTGTCTCATTGCACTGTTTCATATCTTCAACTCAGACACTCCTATTTCAATATTTTATTTTTTTATTTTAGGAATTACTGTTACTTTTCCATTGCTAAAATAAATTTTTATTATAATTACTTGTGAGATTATGCTGTAATTTTTGTTCCCTTTTTTTTTTCCCACTAAATTAGGTACTATAAATGTCTAAGTGTAATTTTTTTGTGTTGATAATATGTTAGATAGGTGTGTGTATGTATGTACATATATACATATAATTATGATGTGTAAAAGATGTTGAAAGATTGGAGATATTTTTTAAAATATCTTACTCCAATCAACCTTAAACCCCAACAAAACAAAAAAGAAAAACCCTGATGTATTGTATCCAGAACCATGTAAAATAAATAAATTATATGATGTCGTCTGGTTGGGATATTATTTTTAACTCATGGGCCCACAATTTACTTATTTATTTATTTTAATATGATACGAAACACACAAAAAAAAAATGTCAACTAGTGGTAGATTTTGAAAGTAAGTGAATAGAGATATACATGTATAATATTATTAATTTTATAATTTAAATTTGTTGCGTGTCAAAAATCTATAAATTTGCCATCCATTTTTGTTTCGGGTCAAAAGTAAATACTAAAATGTAAACAAACCCTAAGTCAAGAATTAAACTTACAAATTTCTCCATATCCACAATTTCAAAATATCATATTTGAGGCCCTCCAAAAAAATATATATATTATTTATTAAAAAAAAAAAGGGGTGTCCGAAGCAATGTTTAAAGGAAAAAGCAAAATGCAATAAAAACCAAAATACATACAAATTTATTCTAATCACAATTCAATGAACAAAAATAGACTAACGTGTAATTACTCAGTTCCACACAGAAAGGCCCACGCGAAAATAATAATAAATCATTGTTCTGATCCAGACCAAAAATCCACCAACCAATAAAGAGCAGTCCACGTCATCATGGGAAATCTAGGCAACCAATGGTGTCCCTCCACGTCAGCAGATAAGGGCACTTTTTCCATCATTGAAATTCCTGAAGTTGTAAGGATTAAATAAAGATAATAAAATAAAAAAGAGAGAGATAAAGAATGGGTACTTTTTACCTATTGCCAAAATAGAACAAAATTCAATCAAGAAATCTATCTCTGCTCTGCCCTGCCCTGCCCATCATTGGGCATTGGACTCCTCCACAAATTTACCCTTTTACCCTTCTAAAATTGGAAAGAAATTTGATGTTAAAAAAAAAAAAAATTGAATTATTTCTTGTTGTGACACAACATATTGAAGATGCCTTTGAGAATTTAGCTCCCATTTATGGAACTATTTGAGTGCAGAGGAGGGTCAACCTCAAAAGGGTATTATTATTATTCATTGAAATTGAATGAATATCAAGAAAATCATTTTCTTTTTTTTTTTTCTTTTTGAAGTTATGAAACAGGGTAGGGTGGTTCTTGTAAAATCTCAATTCACAGCTATCATCAATATATTAATTATTAAGCACTGCTGCTAAAAGTGCAAAAGTGATGCAAAAGAAACAGAGAAGAGAGAGAAAATTAGAGGAGTGAGAGTGGTCCAGTGAGTGTCTGCAGAGCCCAGCCAAAGCCACTGTCCCTCTGTTCTGTTCTCTTCTCTTCTCATCTCCTCCATACCATTCCCTTCCCTCATCTCTTATTACAACTTTACATACATACATAATTATATATATATATATATAGAGAGAGAGAGAGTAGTATGTGCTTGAGAAATGACCACCAGCGGTCGCTGACCCTTTTTTTTTTTTTTATAAAATTTGAATTTTCTTGAAAGTGTATGGGTCTCGTGAGTGCAGTGCCCTACACAGCCTTCTAATCACTCACTCATTCACCCTGTTTCCATGCCAAATATAAATTCAGATCACTTCCTTTTTCTTAGATATTTTCTTTCATTCTCTGTCATCTATCACCCTCCCCAACCAATTTCAAGAACCCCCTTCTCTCTCTCTCTCTACATATATATATACACACACATATATATAGATACATAGATGCTTCCACCGTTTTGAGTTTCTCTGTGGTTGATTGGCTGGATTGAATGTACTCTGCTCTGTCAGTGCTCCAATTGCAGACCAAAGCAAAGGAAAGGAAAGAAGAGAAGAGGAGAGGAGAGGAAACCCAATTGCCCAATTACTACCAATTAGCAAATACCCTTTTTTTTTTTTTTTGTTGGGACTATCTATCCATCTATCTATCTATCTATCTATCTATCCACAAATGGCACTCTTTGGATGAATCTGCAGCTCTTTCATTCTTTTCCTGGGTTTTTGTGTTTTGCTGTAATAACCAAACACACCCTGTTCAGGTTTCGATGACTTCAAGGTAGTAAAAGAGTAATACTCCCCTGCTACAACACACACAAAAGTACAATCAATCAATCATCATTCAATCTTCCTTCCCCTGTTTCTTGATTTCTTCCATTACAGGTAAACATAGATTTTTTATTTGATTTCATTTGATTTTGATTCTACAATGTCGTCTTCTTGCCTGAGCGGCGCCGGAAGAGCCTACAGATTAGAATCTCTGGACCTTGAGATTATCAAATCCCCTTCGACATCTTCCTGGATTTCCAACTCATCGTCTCCATCTTCCACTCTGTCGGAATCCAGCAATTCTTTCTCCACCAGAAAACCTCGGACCCCCCGAAAGAGGCCTAACCAGACATACAATGAAGCCGCCGCCATTCTTTCCACAGCTTATCCAAAGCTTTTCCCCGCCAAACACCTCACCAAATTCACCAAGAATCCTTTCTCCTTCTCCCTCGACTCCGCCGACCTCCTCATCGACGGCGCCGGCTTCTTCTTGCAGCCGCAACGCCATAATTTTCCGGCCGTCAAGGATTGCCGGAGTCCCGGCGAGATTGACTCCCGGGGGGCTGTAACGGTTAACTCGTGCGAGATTGTCGGCGACGAGAACCATCAGGATGACTTCGACGCTGAATCCATACTGGATGAGGAAATCGGGGAGGGGATTGATAGTATTTTGGGAAATGGCCCGCCGGAATATTCGGATTCCCTCGCCGGCGGCGACCAGAATAACTGCTGCTACGGGTATCCGGTCGGGTTGGGGTTTGATTTTGCGTATGGAATTAGGAGGGAGCCGAAAGCTTTCAGAAATGTCGACGACGGCGACTGGTGGCGCTTCCCCTGCGTAAATGTGGTCGACATAACCCCTCCGACGCCGGCCGACAAATCTCCGGCCGACAAGACGAAGAAGAAGAAGAAGGTCAGCAGCGTCAACAGAATCATTACTTCATCGGCGCCGTTGAAGGTCGAAAATTCATCAATTTCCCCAATTCAGACGACCAAGAACGCCAACAAGGCGGCGTCCGACGACTCCGCCGCCGCCGCCGCCCCTCAACCAACCGCCGGACTGCTCCTGAAGCTCAATTACGACGGCGTTTTGAACGCGTGGTCCGATAAGCCCTCGCCGTTCTCCTCCGTCGACGCCGACGCCGACCCCGCCGGCGGCGATGTCCAAGTAAGCCGCCATGCTCAAACCACATTACCATCGGAAAAAATAAAAAATAAGCTTTAACAAATAATTTCTGATCGGACCGTTGCAGGCCCGGCTCGCGCAGATAGACCTCTTCTCCGACAACGGCGGGATCAGAGAAGCCAGCGTTCTCCGGTACAAGGAAAAGCGGCGGACGAGGTTATTCTCCAAGAAAATCAGGTATCAAGTCCGCAAAGTCAACGCTGACCGCCGACCAAGAATGAAGGTGCAAATTATATTAATCATCACTCATATTCCTTAAAATCATCGAATCCCTTTATTTATTTGCACCTGAAAATCATCTCCCATGGCGTTGCAGGGACGATTCGTGAGAACCCAAATCCCCCGGACGAATAAATGAAGGAAAGGGTCGAAATAAAGAGCCATTTTCATCCTTCCTATTTTGTAGTGTTTTTGTCTGTTCTAAGAGGAATTAGGAACGACGAGCAAGAGTTGAAACAGTTTAGTTTTTATTTGTAATTTTGGTACTACTTCAAGAGGTTGTCTTGTCTTCTCTGTTTCAATTATTAATTTTGCCAAATTCATCAACAAGAACAAAGCTCATTTGGTCGGAAAAGTGCACAGCTGTCCTGTATTACTCATGTTTCCATTCTCATGTATGACTATTACTATTACTATAAGCTCTTTGTTTACTCATAATAATAATAATAATAGAAACGATACAATAATCTCACAAAAGTATTTACAGTAACTGCAAAACTTTTGATTGTAAAAGAGATTGGGAGGGTTTAAAAATTGTCACCTTTTCTCCTTCAATTCTGCTACAGGTACATATACAATCGCCGGGTCACGCGAATTGGTTGATCTGTCTTTACTGGTGCCGCGTTTTTTAGATGGCCGGCTTGGAAACTTAAGTAGCACTTCCTGCAGTTTCTCGACTCGGGTCTTGAGTTGACACAGCCTTTCCATTTCAGCCTCTGCTTCTTGCTCGGCGCTCCTTTTTTGGCAAGTCCGTTTCTTCTTGTCTTCTTTGGCTTTCTCCCTTAGTTGTTTTAGGCTCACATCGTCCCCGAGCTCTGCAGCCATCTGATGGCAGGAAGTAGAGAAAAATAACCCGATCAGCAAAATGCAGATACGATGGTGTGTTCTTGGAAGTGTATATATATATATATGATTCACTTATTGATGCACAAGCAAGCAGAACTTTGGCAAAATGCCTAACCCTCATGATCACAGGGCAGCTTAAATCAACCCATTGACAAACAAAGCTGCCTTCTGATACGAAAAGCACATGAACACATTTATTTCACATCACTGGGCAGAAAATCTTAAAGCTAATGAAAGAAATTGACAGCACCATAAAAGATCCGAATCAGTAGTTGGCAACACACATTCAATCAGTCTCTTTGAAAAAATTCTATTCATTTCCAACCACCACTATCAACCTCAACTCTAGCTGCCAAGTATGTTCTACATCAGCAACCCTCATCAGAAGCAGAAACTGATGCAAATTTTTTAACTGTTGTTTTAGTTTCCTGAAAATGTTTGAACTAATATAAATGATTTCTCTGGCATTCAAGTAGATAAGCAGAAGCATATGATTTATCTTGACACCATGCAGCTTAATCTAGTAATGCTCATAGATTCTAAGCAACAAATGTTCTTGACTCATTATTAACTATCATGACCTGAAAGAATGGTAATGTGATGGTGGAGCATCACTTTCTGATGGGGAAACCAGGTCAAATCAGTTCCAACCGTAACATTAATGGTTAAAGCATCTTATTGATATGACCATCCATTTAACAGCATTGCTAAACTTATAGATGAATAATCTTTCAACTTCAACTCCTTCAACTTATTGAATAATCTATATGGATGCCAGTTATTAATAGCCCCACAATACCTGATTAGTTCCGGCTTTCTGTGAAATTGGTTTCCCTTGCTGCTTTATCTTAGAAGAATTCACCTGCAAATGAGAGTCCCTTCGTCTGGCCAATTTTTCACTTCCTTTAGATTTTTGTGATGCTGTATTCATCCTTACTGCCGTTTCATCATGAGGGCTATCATTGGCAATTTCTGATGCAGAACCCTTTGGGATGCTGGAATTGTTGTCGTTAGATGCTTGAGCTCTTTCTGCCTGTTGATAGGCATGCTTAACAATTCAGATTCAAACTTTACAACTAGGATTGTATTGAACGAAGAGGTTACATAATACATCCCAGAAGCATGATGAATAATTTAGCTGATTGGAGAGAATGAAATAGGATAGAACACCATCACTTGACTTTACATTATCATAGTTACGATGAAGATGTTAGTGACCCACTAAGATACATGAAATTAAGAACAAGCAACATAAGATGCAAGTCAAGAAAAATTCAACTAAAAATATGCTAACTTTTTGTCTCTTAAAAATGTTCTATTTTCTTATTTAATACAAAGTCATACCACTTATTCTAATTTTTTTATTATAAAAAGCAAAAAAGTAATAAAAAAAAAAAAAAAAACTTAAAAAAATACACACCCACATTAAAACCCATGCTCAAAACTATGAGTGAATTTTCTGGATACGGAGGGAGTATAAATTTGAGATTTAATTAGGTACTAACTTGCTTTCTTGCTTTTAATGCTAAGTAGCGCGAATTCTTGAACCATTTATTGACCTGCAAACAGAAAATAAACATATCAACAAAACTCATAGAAATAATACACAATTCACAATAACCTTCTAAAAAATAGGTAGGTTTCTTTCTCATGACTCAAGATCTCTGGGTTACACTCCCTAATCAGAAATTGTGGTCTGGATCCTAGTGTTTTACTTTTTCCATCTGATTCATAGTTGTAAACGGTGCAAGGCACAGCACCACATATGGCGCGCGGAGGGCCCTATAACTATTGATATGTTTTTAGCATATATATGCGCACATAATACAACTCAATAGAGGCAATATAATATTGAACAAGAGTAAACTTCAACATATACATCATTAATTAGGAAATATAAGCATAAAAGGAAATCAAACACTTCAAGAAAAACAGAATTGACTACTACCTTACCTGGCAGTTGACTGGCGATGATGGCTTCATGGTGGAAGATTGGAGAAAGTTATGAGAGGCAAGAAGGAGAAATGGAAAACAGGGGGGTGCAGGCGCCGCGGCTATCAGCGGGAGGAACTCAGAGTGACTTACTAGTTACTATTTGTTTTATGTCATTTTCTCAGAAAAAAACCTAATTTATTCTAATACATATAAAAGTAAGAAATGTGCCTTGTGACACAGGAACGGCACCTCTGGATGAGGCACGTGTTGCCATGACGTCATTAACAGCTAAGTTCTGACTACTGTCATGTATGAATACATTTAACACTAGCCTGATGTTTAAGTAACATTAATTTCACTACTTACCAAGAAAGATGACACATTTCATATATGAATTAGGAAATAAGCATGAATGGGAATCACGATATATTAGCAAAACTCATCAAACAGTGTAAGAGATGGGTCTCCAGTTGTTCTCTGGAATATAAAAACTAGCACAACCTATTTTAAATTGAAAATTATCATTTTTTCTGAAATTAAACATATATTACCTTCTCTACTTCTAGGCCAAGCTGCTGCGAAAGATTCACTCTCACGGCTCTTTCTGGGAGTTCATTCTCAGCAAAAGCAATCCGAAGCTTCTAGAGCACACATAAAATGCAGAGAATTAGAAAGCCAGAAAAAAATGAAATGACAACAAAACTGAAGTTATACTACCTCAACTGCATCATGTGGGAGTCTGAATATTGGTCTCTTCATTTTCTTGATCAACTGTCTCTCTTTCAAATTTTGTGATGTTTCCTCTGAGTTTCCGTCATCATTTTCACCTAAAATCACAGGCATAGTGGCAGCATTGGCCTCCTTTGCTCGGCGCTTTCTTTTTCGGGGACCCCAGTCTTCATCGTCACTTATTTCTTCATTTTCATTAGCATTCTTTCCAAACATTTCCTAATGACAAGGCAAAACAATATCATAAATCCTGTTCTCACACAATAGTATTCTTATTTCAGTGAAGGAAGTAAAAGACAACCATTTCAACTGCAATCATTCATCAACCCAGGAAAACAAAGCCTCAGCTCTTGCGCAAGAGAATTTTGTACCTTTAAAAAAGATTCTTACTACAATAGAAATCTTGAGGAAAATTAGAAACTAGCTATTTATTTTAGACGCCAGTGAAATCAAAAGGCACAGATTGTGTGTTCAAAGACATGGTGGGTGTGTCATGAATCTTGATTACTTACATCATGTAACTTTATATAGTCAACCGCAGCTCGTTGTCTGGGTTGAGATATAACTTCACCATTGTTTATATCATCGGAATCCACTCCATTGATATCAAGAGAGTTTCCGACAGATCTATTACTTCCAACATCAACTCTTCCAGTTGCAAGAATTGTTTCATCGTCTAGTGACCCTGAATAACTGGAACTACAATCAGCGGCATTGGAATCTGACACATATTTATTGTCATTGTCACTGCCACTATGTTCAATTCTGTCTGGATCATAGTCATCATCTTCAGAATCATCGGATGGCCACTCGCCTTCAGGACATAACATGAGATTTCCGTCATCAGGTAATGCGGCTTCTTCCTTGAAAACATCCTGTTAAATTCCAATTAACACAATCTTAACAAATATCCAAAAGGAATGATGCCAGTAAGAATCAGTCAGCTTTAGGTCATACTACCTCCCAGCCAACATCTAAGAGAAAATGAGTCCCTAGGTGAGCATTTGTTGCTTCAATAATTTCTATCTTCTTCTTGCAAAAGTTGCAGAACCACCCTTCATCGCTTGGTGGAACTGGGAAATTCAATAACTTCATTACAGAAACACAAACAGGAGCAGATAATATACTATGTACTACAATATTATGTGCAAGAGGCATTAAGATTCAAAAAGCTCACTGTTTTCCGTCAACAGCGGAGGATCAAGACACTGCTGGTGAAATGCACGGTTGCATGACCCATCACAGAGAATAATATCATTATCTGGGAAAGCTTCACTCAGTACACACTTGGCACAGATTATCTGAACATAAAAATAAAAAATAAGGATTCTACTCAGGCAGAAACATATATATATAAGAACAGTACCAAGCTAATAGTCAGATGCTATTCAATAGGTGAATATACAACGTATTTTAATTTCCCAAGGCTATTAAGTTTCAAAGACAGTAAAGATTTATAAACACACATACTCATGGATCATGATGCGATTGCTTGAAAATGTATATGCATACAAAAACCCACACTAACACCACGTTGAAAAATAAATGGAATTACATGTTCATGATGAACAGATCCATCAGGTGCAATGTTTGAATCATTTATTCGTCCTTCAGAACTAAGCGAATCCAATTGGCGAATGGCGTCCCGTATTCCTAGTTTGCACTTCAGTATCTGTTTCTTGGCTCTTTGTAGTTCTTTTTCTGGTTTAATTTTTTCCCGGCTGAAAGAAGAAAAGAGAATCAAATTTATATGAGAAATATGCAGTGCACAATGACATGTGTACAAAAATAAGAATAATTATCCAGTTCATCACAATTCACATGGCGACACTTTTTTCTCTTAAAAACATATTCTTTCTTGTTTGATTCATAACTGTACACTTGGCATCCAAAACTGTAGGAAGTGATTAGACAACACCTGATCTAAGTTGAAACGATTCGGCATCATAAAATAATGTAGGTTCAGATGGTGCACTAGCATAGTTCCTTTATCCATTACCAAATCAGTTGATTCGCATTTGTTATATTCTTATTAATTATATTTGCGATCAAACACTATTTTAGAAAGAGAGTAACATATGAAGGAAATATAGTTTTGTAAGTACCCATTATTATTCAAAATAGAAAATCATTTATACCTCTGACCTTTCCAGCCTTCGGCAGAGTAAGCATCAATAAGATTCTGCTCCTGCCTCATCTTCATCAATAAGTACCTCGTCTTATTTTGTAACCGGGCAGCTTCATCAAGTTCCACATTAATTTTCCTCTTCTTCCGCTTCCTCCTCTTTAACTTTTCAGGTTTCGAATCTACCTCATCTGTTTTTCCACCATCTCTTGTGCTCACGGCCTTACGTTTATGAAGCTTCTTTGCGGTTTTGGCCTTTTGCACAATTGCTTTACTGACAATCTTCTTCTTCTTCGAGATTTTATTAATTATCTTCTTTCTAGAACTTAGATTCCCATTGCATTTACGTACATAGTTTGTAACTTTTCCCTTCAACGATGAAGCCTTAACCTTGTTTTGCGGTCTCAATTCCTGTCTCAAGCTCTGCAGAGTTCTTTCATCTTCGTCTTCCCTATACAATCTCTCACAATTTTCTTCATTGGTTGCTCCAGGCATATTGCCCATCTAATTCGATGTAAACATCAAACTGAGAAGGAGCACTAGGGATTGAAAACAATCACATGTATAAAACTCAATAGGAAAGATCAAACTCACCACCAGTGTCCTCGTAACATTGAAAGTTTAATTTTCAAGAAAATACTCAAAATGTTCACAAACCTCCATTAGTACCAAAAACCCAACCAATTGAACCCCAATTCTAAGAATCACGATCACCAAACCCAATAACCAACTATAAAGATAGCAGCGGGGTAAAAATTCAAGCAAACACGCGGAATTTAAACCACACGAACAATTAATCCAACTACGATTATCTTTAACATAAGCAAATGAATACTCAAAGCCGCAATGGGAGATTCGGGAACATCCCAAATAAACATCAAGAAAGTTTCCGAAGAAAATGCCCCAGATAACGGATAGCTAAAATCGATCAAAACTACTTGCAAGGACGAAAGATGACTCACCTCACACCGACGAGAGAACGGAAGATCTGCAGAACCGGTGGAATTTCATCAAACATGAACTTGTGAACTTATAAATGCGCCAAAACAAACGAGTGAGTGCGAACCGAAAAATTAATTACTCCATCCAATATACAAAAAATAATTGCTTTTTTTTTTTTTATTTCCCCCAGAGTATTCCTGCGGCGGAGCTTCTCGCCGGGAAGCGTCGGTCTTCTCCGAATCACGGCGGCCAGCCAACCGTCTCTCAGTGCGTTTGTATGTTCCCAATGCACAATTATTATATGCTGCTTCATTGGCAACCTGTTTGCTTGGATTACAATATTACTTAAATTTTGTGAAATTTGATTTGAATAGAATACCATTTAATTCTTGATTTTTATTTTCCACGTTTTATATAGTAGGAGTAGTAAATTGAAAATAAAATGGATAATTCATGTATCCCTTATATTATAAGGGAAATATATTTTTTAAGTATAGGCGACAATTCCTAGTCTTCGCAAATTCTTAAAAGTTATATCTGACACAGAAAACGTGCTACCCCTCAATCAAAATCGTGTTTTGACATTCTTCTATCGTATATAAGTTTTAGAGTTAATGAATGGTATTTGTGTCACAATACATTTATGCTCTGCTAATCAATGAGGTCAAGCTACCAAGCTACAGCTGTCCCATTTCGTACATTGTTTTTCTTGTTCATGATTCATTCGTTGATCATCTTCATTTGAATCTGCATTAGCGTTTTTTTGTCTGTAAATGGAAAGCTTCCGGAAAGCCTATGGCGCTCTCAAGGATTCCACGACCGTTGGCCTGGCCAATCTCAACAGTGAGTTCAAGGTACGAGTCTCTGTGTGTGTATAGATATGGGTTCTTACATTCTCGTCTGATCCGATGATGTTTCGGTTGTGTCTCCCTATTGCAAGGATTTGGACATTGCGATTGTGAAGGCGACAAACCACGACGAATGTCCTCCGAAGGAACGACATATTCGGAGTGAGTTATGCCTTACGCATTACTAATCATTATAGCACGATCTTCCTCAAATTTTCCGATGACTCTCTTTCTTCCTCAGAGATCATGGAAGGAGTATCGGTCAAGGTTCCGAGAGCCGATGTCGCCTACTGCATCCACGCCTTGTCGCGGCGATTGTCCAAAACGCGAAACTGGATAGTACGCCTCGGCATTCATATCATAGCACCACATGATTTTGCACAGACAGGAAACACCAACAACGTTGTTAATTTAGGATTGATTTCTTATTGTTTTTTTTAATCTAAGGTTGCAATGAAGACTCTGATAGTTGTTCACAGAATACTAAGAGAAGGAGATCTAACATTCCGAGAAGAAGTGCTGCAATACACTCGGAGAGGAAAGTTATTCCAAATATCCAACTTCAAGGACGACTCGAGCCCTCTAGGTACATTACATCGATTTTCGCCAATTATTACCTTCTAAAACAAACTATCATTACCTATGCTCTTGTCCTGCCGCAGCTTGGGACTGCTCCGCCTGGATTCGCAGCTACGCGCTCTTCCTTGAGGAAAAGCTCGAATGCTTTAGAACCTTACAATACGATGTAGAGACAGAAAAACTGTCTAAATCATCCACCGGACAATCTAAGGTTGTTATTCACATGTAGTAGTAATTCCTACAACATTTAGAACGGAACTTGATCCGATCAGATCAACCGGTCTTTTAGGTGCATAGCAGGACGCGCCACTTGAACGCAGAAGAACTGCTGCATCAATTACCAGCATTGCAGCAGCTTCTATACCGTCTGCTTTGTTGCCAGGTAACTAACTACGAATAGTTCTTACATCCAGCAGGAGCAGATATTCTTAAAGCTGTAAGAAACTTTGCAGCCTGAAGGGGCAGCCTGCTACAACTATCTTGTACAATATGCATTAGCCTTGGTAAGAAACCATACTTTCTGCGCTCGCCTTATTCGTTGCCTGCATTTGCATTTTATGACAGCCAGCGATTATGACTTGCGTAGGTTCTGAAGGAGAGCTTCAAAATATACTGCTCGATCAACGATGGGATCATCAATCTTGTCGACATGGTAAGGTCCTTACAGGTTCTTGTAAAAACCTCTGTTTCCAAGCTTAACATTGATTTATCTGATTGTCTTTCTCGGCAGTATTTCGAAATGCCTAAACACGATGCAGTCAGAGCTCTTAACATATACAAGAAGGCCGGAAAGCAGGTGTAGTTATTCTCTTCCTTTTGTCTGAATGATCGATGAATTTGTCTGTTATAATTAGGACTGATTTTTGCGTCGTCTTTTTCTGTTCCGGCGTGATTTGTCTAGGCAGAACATCTAGCGGAGTTCTACAGCTTCTGCAGAACATTGGAGCTCGCTCGGACCTTCCAGTTTCCGATACTAAGACAGGTTCTTGCTATTACTAATTAGTCATTGTGTTCCTGTCTGTACAAGGCTGTTGCCGATGATGTTCTTGCAGCCGCCGCCGACTTTTCTAGCAACCATGGAGGAGTATGTCAAGGAAGCACCTCAGACAGCCGCCCTGTCGCATAATAGACTGGTAAGAAATGGGAATCACTCCCAAGTCCCAAACTCACTTTACTACAATGTGTTGTGTTCCTTCATCTTATCTCCTCTTGTAGGAGTATTATGACAACAATGGCGATTGCAATGGGGACGATGATGAACCAGAACCAGAATCAGAACTGCAAGAAAGCAAGAAGGAAGAAGTTGAAAGAAAAGAAGAAATGGTTGAAGCACAGGAAGAAGAGAAGCTCGAAACCAAAGAAGAAGAAGAAGCTCCTCCGGCTGCCGCCGACGAGCCTGCCGATCTTCTCGTGAGCTTCATTTCATCTCCTCCCTGCTTTATCTTCTTACAGCTGCACTGTCTAAACTTTACAACTTGTCTAGGGTTTGAGCCATGAAGTGAATCCACAAGCATTAGAGATTGAAGAAAGGAATGCTTTAGCCTTCGCCATTTTACAACCTGGTTAGTAATTATCAATCGAATTGACTTCACCCGGACAAGATTCGTGGATTGTCCTGAAATTCGTGCAGGCATGGCGGCGACGCCGAGCAACGCCCTGGTCGAAATCGGGAAGACGTCCGGCTGGGAATTGGCGCTAGTGACGACGCCGAGCAGCACCAGCAAACCTGACAGAGCGGCGGAGCCTAATCTGGTCTGTCCTTTCTTCATTAAAACATGTAATGAAACTCACGTTACCACGTTACAGCTATCTTCTTGTCTTGACCTAATTTGGGAATTAAATGATCAGGGCGGGGGATTCGACAAGCTGCTGCTGGATAGCCTCTACGAAGACGACGCAGCGCGGAGAAACCTGCAGCTGCAAAGCAGAGGATACAGCTCCAGCTACGGCCAAGATCCGGCGGCGGCGCAGACGAATCCGTTCGACCAACAGGCGGCGCTCGGCGACCCCTTCGCCGTGTCGAACAACTACGCGCCGCCGTTGAGCGTGCAGATGGCGATGATGTCACAACAGGAGCGCCTGATGATGTATCAGCAACAGCAGCAGCAGCAGCAGCAGCAGATGATGATGATGTCGCCACACAACGCGTACGCCGCCGCAGCAAGTCAGTATCCGCCGCCGTCGAATCCGTTCGGCGATCCCTTCGTCTTCCCGCAGAATGCGCCGCCGCCGTCGCGCGGGAACAATGCTTTGATTTAGAAATTAGACCGACGTGTCTTTGTGTGTCTCTCCACTGTATGCTTTGATTATGTACACGATCGATTCGTTAAATGGACAATTAAATTAATTACAGTGTTTTATCTAATTAATATTTTTTAGTTGAGGCCCTATTTATAAATTTTCAATTTGGGCCTGGTAAAGCCCGGCCCATATGCGAGAACCTTCCTTTTTCATTTATATACAACTACTAGGAGTGGCACATTTTCGTTTGTATGTCAAATTCAGCCTAACGCGCATACAGTATCGGTATCTCTCTCTCTCTCTCTCTCTCTCTCTCTCTCTCGTTTTATATATATATATGTGCGTAGGCGTAAGTTTGTAGCTAGCGAAGTTCTTGCGCTCAGGCTCATCTAAAACGTCAGATTTGGTTTCTGATCCTTGGTCGATTCATCATCGTAGGCTCATGGCGTTGTCTCGATTTATGTCTCAATCCTTATCCAGGGCGTGTTTCCGCCCAACGATCTCCGTAACCAGCCATCGCCGCCACCGCTCCAGCAAAACTCAGCACGGACAGTTTATTGAGGTCGACCTCGACGGCGCGTCTTCGGCGCAGTCCGATTCGGCGGAGGCTGGGGCTGAGGTTATCACGGTGCGCATCAGGAAGCTTGAGGATGCCATACACAGCATCATCGTGCGCCGCGCCGCGCCTGATTGGCTGCCCTTTCTCCCTGGCTACTCCTATTGGGTCCCGCCGCGCGCTTCCGCTTTGCGAAATCACCCTGCCGGAAGCCTGGTTGAGGCTATTGAAAAGATGAATTCGTTGGGAACGACGACAAATCGGCGGTTGCCGAACGAGTTATCGGAGGATGAAAAAATGTCTCTCTCGTCTTCAAAAGGCTGGCCTTCATCCGCTGTTTTCATCGAAGGTAATCAATTAATTAGATCCAGGTTTAGGATCTTTGCTGATAAGAAATTTTATGCGTTGGATTTCTAGAATATAACTGAATGATTATTCGACCAAAAAAACTATGAAATTGGAAATTGGATATAATTGATGTGTAAGCGGAATATCAGATCTAGGTTAATTCATGCACAGTAAGTGCATCTCCATCATTGTTAGGGAGAATTCATTAGAAATTGGAAGAAGACATACAAATCCACTTAATTATTACTCAAGCTTGTAGCAAATTTTCCCAAAATTGTGCTTATCTAGGATTAATTGCTGGTTATTTCATAGGAGGTTTCAATTTTATGGAGAATGGCATTGTGTATGAAGGACAGAGGGCTGTAGGTATAGATTTTTGCAGGTCAAACTTCTGCAGCCATGACTAGTGGAATTGTGCAACATGATCTTGCTTCTGACTCATTTGCATATGCCATTTGGAGTAGCTAGTTGCTGCCTTTAGATTATCCCGGAACAATTGCAACTGCACTGCAACTTTAGACGCGGTCCTAAAGATCCTATTGCGCTTAACTTGCCATTAGTTCGGGTTGGGGAATATATATAACTTCTTGGTATGCCACTAGCTGTATGGAGAGCACATTAACACTTCTGTATGCAGCTTCACTATCTGCTGATCTGGTTTCATGTATTTTGAACGTTGGAATGAATGTAGCCCTAAACTAAACTGCAGAGAATCAAGGGCTTGGTGAAGAGATTGTTTGTGGGTCGCAAATATGCTTGGTTACAGCGTAAACTAAAGTTATCCGGGAAGATTGTGTTCTCCTTTATTAAGTTTAATGGCACAACTAGAACTGCTATGCATTCTACAAAATAGTTCAAAGAAATTCGAGATATATGCCTTGTTGTACCAGTTTTATATATTGCTGATGCATTTTATCTTGCACCCTAGGTACTTCACCTATACATCCTCTTCCAACGATAAAAGTGGAGGATGATGACAATGCAGATGAGGCTACTGATTCGCAATATTCTGGAGAATGAGCACTTTCATCCCTGTTCTGCAGCTCTATGGTGTGTCATAATTAATGTTACCAATAAAGTATTTGCAACTAACATTCTTATACCCATTTTCTTGTATAATTACGTGCGCAGCAAATTGGCTCCGCCATTATGCTCATCTACCGGCTGAAATATTATTTTCCCCTAATAGTGTTGCATTATGCAGGCTTAACACCGATGTAGATATCCTGGATGTGAAGAGGTCAAATGAGAAGCCAGCGCGATGGGGGAAAATATTGCAAGCCGGCATATAAGTTCGTTGTTGTGGTTCACTAAGACACTGCTGCTTGCATCCTTTCCTACCCATCTATCTCAAAGAGGATGTATATTCTGAAACTGTTCTTTGCCCTTTAGATGTATCTACTATGCATGATCATATATCTTTAATAAGCTTAGGTAGCTAATAATATAAATATGCTCGTTCCTCAGCTGTGACTGGCAAATTTCGACTGATCTTCTGCTGCTGTTTGGTTGTTTATGATATATGAATGCACTGTGTTCTTGATCAAATAGCTGTTACTCAGAATCAAGATAATCATATTGCAATAATGAAGTGGAGATGATAGATACAAGAGCATATTAACACATCTTTGTTCTTGTCTGCCTGCAACTCACTCTATTACACCTATATCCATATTTACAATGAAGCTAATACGATGAATATCAAAACTCTACTGTGTACATGGACTTCCGGAGGACCCCTTTTCATTTATTCTGCAACTCACCATTTATTTATGTCGGCAGCTTGGGAAAAAATAATTCAAATGAACTTTGGACATTCTACCATCACATCTGTGACAGAAGACTGCTTATCTTTCTAAGCTCTTTCAGAGCAGCCATGGCTGTGACTTGCCCTTTTCCTACAAGGCCGTTCTTCGACAGATTCTCTAACGTGCCCATCTGGCCCCGATCCTGCTGGAACACCGACTCGATTACCTGCAGATAGACAAGATGAACACGTTAAAACTCCATGAACAGCCCATATCAGCAGAGAATGATGATGAGTTTAACTTTAAAATAGAATATATATATATGATACCTGAATGTTTTCGAGCATAGATTGGCCAAGATTCTTGAAACTTAACATCAAATTCTGGTCCATAACCTCTCCGTTGCTGCTGCTGGTATCAGCAATAGAAATGGCAGAAGCTACGCTGTGCCGATCACTACCTCCATCGCAGGTTTTTGCATCCTCAGGAGCATTTGTTCCTTCTGATACGTCGTTGCCAGCATTTCTTGTGAACTTCCACAGCCAATGAAATTTACCCAATATATTTTTCCGTTGGTCCTTCGCAGCTGTTTCTGTTTTTCTCACAGAATCATCATCATTATGCAGTTCTTCTGGAGGGATACCGTCAGTGAGATCGGAGACAGGAATGGGAGAGCAATCTGGGACAATCTCGGCATCATTCCCTTCAACCGACGAGTTTGATGCAACACTACTTCGCCTTTCCGGCTCATTCTCATTGTCGCTACTGATTCCGCTAGAAGGACTGGTTGGATACGACAAATTGGAGATATTTTCTTCGCTTCCGGCACCACTTGATGATCCGCCACAACTGTCCTTAACGTTAATGTCATCTCTACTAACCTCCAGCGAATCCTCATTCCCGAATTCTTCATTTGTTGCTGTATTTTCTGTATCTTCATCTAACCCGAGCTGTTTCTCAAGATCTTTCAACAAACTTCTCCTTACAGATGGCTTCGAGAGTTTGGTTTTACCATTTTCCTTCGATGGAGCGGGATCAGATTCTGTTCTTGATAGTCGCAGCCTAACTCGCTGAGTCCAACCCCTTCTCAAAATCGAAGCTTGTTCTCCAGGAGAAGAACTTCGCTTTTTTTCTTCTTCTTTTTGTAAAACTCTCCATTTCTCTTCCCAATAACTATCGGACACCATGTTGAGACGAGTATTAGGAGAAGATCCATCCAGAGAGATGCTATGACGCCTAGCAGCAACGCAAGGCTTTCGACCATCATACAGCCCAGGATAAATTGGACGCGAATTCGAGGCATTTGCATTTAATGCAATCGGAAGCAAAGATTTTGCCTTCTCCAATAGCTTCATAAGCTTTGCCCCATCCGGAAAATTCAATAATCTCTGAAGACAGATCGTAGCATTCTCAGTCGCGAGTAATGAAGACCTCAAGTTGAGTATCATCGAAACTGCAAAAGCGCAGATGAATGCTCCCCTTGGTTGCTCAAGAATTCCAAAGCTGGACTCGGCGTCGACATCAGCGCCTTTCTTAGTGTTTTCGTGAGCAAAAACTTCGTCCCATATTAGCAGAAGATCCTCCAAAGAAAATTCACGACCAAAGAGTACTCTAAGCCAGCGGAGCGCGAAGAATTGGGGCTCAACTCCTAATTCCACAAGGTGACTATAAAGAGATGAATCGACAATCGAAAGCACGTGGTACAGAGCAGCAGAAGCTTCGATTACTGGGGGAAAACCGGTATGAGAACTGCCGACAGGAGAAGGGGAGAAAAATTCTGCCATGGCAACAGCACCACCATTTCCACCCATTAAAGCATCAAACATGCAGTAGGCATCATGTTCCATAAATTTCTCTGACAGAACGATACCCAATTCGCCTTCTGCCCCATATGCATCGCTGAGTAGAACAATAAGTTGTATGTCTGGATCGAGTTCATCAAGACTGCTAGGCTTTGCAGATTTCTTTTCTAAATCATCGTCGTGATTCAGGGACTCTGAAAATTTCTTGAAATCAAATTTGTATGTCAAGTCATTTTCGTAAAATGAAAAGCCATCAAACTTGTCTGTAAAATGGTCGTCGTAAGTTTTTCTCACTTCCAACAGCCGCTCCACATCGGCATGAAGGACAAATAGAAGTGGAGCCAACAGTTCATGCATACCTGCAAATGAAAATAGAAAGAAATCACAATTATGAAGATTCGAGAAACTAAAGTATATTTGAACTTAATGTTCAAAATCCTATGATATCTTTCGGCTGGCAGGCTTAAACACCCTGAATTAAAATTGAGTAAAAATAAGAAAATTTTCAGTTTCGTATAGCAAAGGGAAACTAAAGTCGGTCAAAAAATGCAGAAAAGCAGTGCACGGGATGCATAAAGAAGCGCAGTAGAGCTTGGTACCCTGTCTGTAGCCGCACTCCGGGTGTCTTAGGCACCATAGTAATAAAATTCGTCTCAACATGCTCTGGCATCCGCTTGTCTGGAAATAGCTACCTCTTTCAGGGTACAATCGTGTCAAATCTTGATCAACCATTTTCTCAAGTTCGGCATTTTTGAAGAATCGACCCCACATACTATCTGCAAGAAAAAAAAGTAATGCCAAACAGCTTAGAAATACAAAACTGTGATTCTTAGCTGGTGGCTCTGAAAAAGATCAAAACAAATTTGTAGATTTGAGAAATAAATGAACCCAAAATTTATTGATAGGCATTCTGTTTCAGACAAAGAAAGAGGCATATCTATGGCAGCAACAAGTATATACCCCGGACTCAATTGGAAGGCAATGTATATCAAAAGAAACTAGAAATTTCGTATGATCTACCTGGGTTCTGAGACAGTGGATTGTCGATGACACGATCAGGAGAATTGCCTCCATCTTTCGGCAAGTGTGGATCGACAAGAAGTTGCCTTCTTAATGCAGCATACCTGAACCATAAGATAACATCAGATCGAATAATTCCACTCCATTGAGACTTACTTCAACTCATCACTTAGAAATCTAAAAGGAGATCGATCATCCCAAAACAAGATATAGATCTATACTTGAATTATATTGCCAGCTAATTCCAGGACGACAGTATCAAACATCAAGAAGAATTAATAGACAGACAGTATTGAAAAAGCTTAACATATCAATATCTGAATAAAGTCCAAAATTCGATTTCCCTAAGATAAACACCATTGAAAGGTATATATATGTGCAAACAAAACAATCTCAAAGGTTCAACACTCAAGCAATACCATAAAACATCTAGAGACAACGTAAGCAGCAGAACGAAACTAGGGTTGGATTATCAGGAAGTATTATACCTCGCCAAGAAAAATCGAAATAGGAAAACAGATGAACAGAAAAAAGAACATCCTCAAAGTGCCAATGAATTTACCTTCTCCGAGAATTGGCCGTTACCCGGCGAAGATCATCCACAGATGCAGAAGGAGAAGACGGTAGAATACCCAAATCTATCCGCCATTGAACCCCTCGAAGACCCCCAAATCGATGTGAAACTTCCGAACACGGCGTCGTTTCGAGCATTGCGGTGTCTATCAGAACCAGCGTTGTGTTATTGCGTCTCCTTCCTCTTTTCTTCTTTCTTAATTTTCTGTTTCTTTACCTTTTCGCTGCAATTCCGCTCAAAATTTTCCCCAATTAATCGATTGGATTTTCAGAAACCCCTCACCAAAAATCAGAAAAGGAAAAAGAAAATCCCAGAAACCTAGATTGTTCGCGGATTACCGCAACTATTTTCGAAGACCCAGCCACCCAAACGCAATCAAGACGGATCTCTTCGGATCCTATTCTGAAGAAAAAATCAAATTCTCGAAACTCAGCCAACAGAATCAGGAATCAAGAACAGTCTTGACTGCACAAGAAAGGAAATTGGGTCTACGAAATGCTTCTTCCTATTTCAAGCAGAAGAAATGCAGAAATCTAGAGAGAGATTATAGGTGGAAGCAGCCGTGACCCAGCTCAATCTCAAGATAGAAATCCCAGAGAATTAAAGAAAAAAAAAAAAAAAAAAACGAAGATCAATATGCTGTTCGCCAATAATAATAATTGTGACCTTCGAATGAAATGAACCCACCAACCAATTATTTTCCTTTTTATAATTTTGCACTTTTGCACAGTTTCAGAAAGAGAATTGGATTGGGAGTCAAAAATACCAAGTTTGTTTTTTCTCTGATAAAACAAATGTACTAATTATTAAAACAAATAAATTATTATTAATTACATTTTTTCGATCGCAATTATTCCATTAATTTATTTCAATAATGTGATTAAATTATTGATAATCCAGATTAGTTGACTTGACGTGTAGGATTAAATTACTACACGCTTTGTTTTCATGTATATCTAAGTTTGTAAAAATTATTTTGACTTGGGACTTTCGTTTAGGAAATTTCGTTATTAGTTTTTGCTTAATTAAATGTTCCAAACTTTTGCATTTCTTGAATTGTTGGGAATTTTCTTATTTCTTGTTGGTCAAGTTGGTAGCTTCCAGTTTATTTTTTCATATTCATTTAAATTGTTACAAGTTGTTTTATTTATTTATTTATTATTATTATTATTGGATATAAAAATTCCAACGAGGAAGACAGCATAATATAAAAGCTAGAAGAATGCAAGAGACGACGTCGTATGGTCCGAAACGAACGTCTGATAGAGCATATCTAGAATGATGTGGATTATGCGTGTCCTTCACTCTCTCATCTTTCCACACTCAATTTTATTATTATTATTATTATTATTGTTGTTGTTATTATTATTATTTTGTTAATTTATTTCCAAATTGCAAGCATGCTAATGGTGGCGGTGATGCTAATAATTTGATGAACATTATTATTATTATTATTATTATTATTATTATTATTATTATTATTGTGTGTCCAAATATAACATGTGCTTTGTTGGTTTGTTTTTAGAGTCTTATTATACTCTTATTAACTCCCTCCTTTAATTTTCTAACGTCCTAACTGATTTTTACATATTTTTTTAGATAATTAATTTTTTATTATAAATTAATAAAATAGCTCTTTATTTTGTGTATAGATATAAAAAGGATAAATAAAGTAAAAGTAAAAAAATAAATTTTATATATAAAAATAGAAAGATGACAATCATTTCTGAAGATTTCAAATAGAAAAACAGGATATTAGTTTGTGGACAGAGGGAGTATATGTTAATATTTGTGAATTTCCATATTTGCTAATACATTATATTATCTTTATTTTACATTAATTAAATTTTAAATATTTTATACATAATATTCATTCAAATTCATTTTATTTTTACATCGGTGTATCTTTAGTTAATAAATAAATATTTTCATCTACGGTTAAAATTTTCTGTTTTTATAAAATTAATTAAAAGTAATTATAAAAATTAGTATATAACTATAAAAGTAAATTTTTTATTTTCATTTTTTAAGTTATATATACATATAGAGGTGGACATGAAATATTAATGAAGTGGCCCCTGATGTTACTTGGTATATTGAATATGTTGAGTCGGTGCCTCCCCACGCCCACTCATCAATCAACCTCATGTTTGCCAATACTTCATTCACTTACTTATTTTTTGTTATTGGTTTTGATTTGCCACCCAACCCAATCTAACCATTTAATTTAATTTAATTTAATTTTAATAATTGTTAGGTCAGACAGTCATGCATGATCAGTAATTTGGCATCATGACTCAAATTTAAATAATTTCCGTAAGTTGCACTAATTCCCGAAGTTATTCCAAACTAGGGTAGTCAAATGGAGTCGATTAGCCCTGATTCACCCCGGGTCCGGTCTTAATAGGGTGGATTTGGGTCTAAACAATTTTGTTCGGAGCAGGTTATGGGTTTTACTATAAACTTATCCTATCTCGTACTCAAATCCGAATTTGGATATTTTAATGATTATTATAATTTATTTATATTTTTATACAATATAATTTATATTATTTATTTATTTAAAAAATTTTAAATATAAAATAGAACATTAATTCTAAATCAAATCTATCTTGACATTTGTTTCTCTTGTAATTCTCTTTATAATTGGGACTACGGCCGACGGCCATCACTGCGGACTATTGTCAATACTTGATTATTCTTATTTTTAGAACTATAATTTTTCGGTACTTTGAGACATATTCTTTTTAGTATTAGATTATTTTTAAAAATTTTTGTTTTATTTTTTTCTTAGAAACAAAAAAAGAATTTGTCTGGAGAATTCAGGGCTGAACAAATCCTAGAACCGGAGACAGAACGGATTTTGGATTCTAATATTTTTTAGCGGGACGGATACCAAAATTTGCAAAATCCGTCCATAACCCACCCAGTTGACGTCCCTATTCCAAACCATTTTTACGTAAACACTTGAAACTTCTCGTGTAGATACAACTTAGAAGTAAGATTTAACAAGAAAAATAATAATAATAAAAAAAAATTAATTTCCAATTTCCAGCCTGTCCCCTGTCCCAATGTGCAGTCTATTTTGATCCGCTTTTACATATAATCTGATTTACGTATTTATTTCTTCATTTATTATTTATTATTTTTTCTTTCAATTTTAATTTGTCTATGTTCTAATACATCACCATCGTCTGCATAATTGTCAATTTTCTGTAAAAGAAAACGAAATTGAATTGGAGTCACAAACAATCGAATGATACTTTATTAATCGTCAGTCTCAACATAAAATTATTGGAGAATCGAAAGAAGACATGGAAAATAAGTGACATAAACTTGGAATTATTTATGTTACATGCAAATAGCAAAAAAAATAAAAAATAAAATAGATAAATAAATAAATTAATTAATTATATGTTTGGTGTATGTGGGACCCACATGGCTGAGGCATCTCTATCAATTATCAAATACATACATTGCCACAGTCAATAATTGCTAATTATACGTATCTAAACCAATACACTTCTAAATTTTTATTTTTTTAAATGTTCCGTAATTAAAATTTTAAATTTTAAATATACCGGAAAGAATCTATCTCTTGTATTTTCATTTTTACTTTCTATTTTTTTTTTTTTAAAAAAAAAAACTAAATTCAACATATATATTTTATTTTATTTTTTCTTGAATGATCAACTTATGAAAATAATTATCAATTATTTTTCCATTCGACCACCAGTGGTTGGAATATGGTATCGTTTGGTGATTAGGGTGTTTTATAATACTCTTGAAAACGAAATAAATATTACTTGTGAAAAGAGCAGCTGTCACATATTGCTTATTCCATCATTATTTTATATATAGCTGATTTTTATTTTTTTTAATTTTTTTTCATAATAAATATTCAATACAAAATACCGCCCGGTGATTTTGAACCAAACAAAAATTCCAATTTTTGTGAGGAAGTGGACAGATTCTTATCCTTAGTGGCTCTCGCTTTCTAATTTGGTTCACTTATTTTTCTCGTCACACTATGAAAATGTTTTTTTTTTTTTTTTTTTTTTCATTTTTTTTTAAATTGCTTTTTGGCGAGGAAGAAATTGTTTTCCTCAAATTTTTTATTTTTCATATTTAAAAATTGCATTGCGTGAGGAAGAAATTGGTGTCCTCAATGGTCATAAATACTTAAGGAAATTATGAAAGTTTGAACATCAAGTTTGTGGCAATGTATCAATGGTGATCAATCATCAATCATCCCAACTTTCAGACAGGACCTTCCAAATCTTATGAAAAGAATTTCCCAAATCAAAACACTAAACAAACAAACTCTTAAGTTTCCAAATTAATTCGTACTATTATTTGGAGTTTGGATTTTGAGTTGAGATTTGTACGCAGAAGTTTTGAATTGAAATAGTTATGTAAATGTGACATAAATAGGTGTTGATGTAATATTTTGAATGTAAAATTAAATTTTAGTATAATATAAAAATACTGCATCCGTCGTCCAATTGTGTATTCATTTGACGGGACACGAATTTTAAGAAAAATAAATAAAAATAGAAAATTTAATATTTTTAGATAAAGAAAAAATAAAAAATATGGTATTTTTTCCTAAAAAAGGAAACACAAATAAATTTAGATGACAAAAAAAAAGTGAGAATAATTTTGGATAACAAAGGGAATAAAAAATAAGCGTTTTGATATGATGTCTTTTAGAGAAATTTTTTTGATAAATACTACCTACGTCCGACTCTAAAAGTTTCTGCGTGTCGATCTTTGAATACTAATTATTATATCAAAATGTAGTACAAATTAAGAAAAAATTGCTAAAATACTTCAATTATTGTCTTAGAATATCAATAGAAGGATATTTGTACAAAAAAAAAAATAAAAATATCTTTATATTTTTAATGTTAAGTACAATAATGAAAAAAATAAATGTAACTTTACTGACTGACAGAGGGAGCAGTAGATTTTGGAAAAAATTCCCGAACAAACATACCCTAAAAAGAAATACTGTATATCGGATATTCTTGAGGATTCTGGGCCTTACCAGACAATGGATCTAAAAGAATCTCATATCAATACATCAACTGCAATTTCAAAAACCCAGGCCCAATTAGGACAACACCATAATCCTGACACGATCATCTTCTCCAACCCAGTAAGTTTCATCCACAGTCTTATGAGTTTGTACAGACATGAATTCCTTAATGGCTACAAAACCCCACGCCATCACTTTTCCACTTTCTGGCAAAAAGGTAGATAGCATAAGCCCAATTAAGGGTCAATCGATTAAAAAACTGAAAAAGAATGTAAAAACAAAAGAGACGACCCACATCAATCGAAGAAGATGAGTCCAATCAGGAATAGCAGCGACTGCAGAATCCAATGGCGACATTATTACAAACGCGTGTTCTTGCTGAGCTTATGGGGCACACATTCCAGGTAAGGATTAATTGCAGAAACAGTTTCATATTATGTCCTGATCGAATTAAACCGGCGATGATCGAAAACCCCTAATTCCTTATTACAGTGGCACACATTCGGAGGAAGATGGATTCGATACGATCTTTGTGGGCCTGATCCATCCACAAATTCATCATCTGATTGATCGATCTAATTTGGTGATTTGATTTGATTTGATTATGCAAAAAAATACCCAAATCAATTATCAGAAAACCCTAAAAATTATTAATTCCAATTCACCCACCCAGTTTTCACCTAACCAAGAACTGTTGGCTACCATGTGAGGTTTGGAAACTTTTCATGATGTCTAGTGGAGTGCAGATAAGCCCAAAGAAACTGTAGGGGTCACAAGAAATCACCTGTCGGATCTCAGACATGGCAGATGAATTAATACAGTGTATGGATCAGGTGAACCCACACATGACAAAAACTGCAGATGGTATTAATTAGAGGGTTTGCTTAATTTAGGGTTTCCATCGAAATTAAGGCAAAATTGACTGTGGACTGACTAATTGAAAACAACAGAGGGTCATTTTCAACAATTATTTTAATCAATTTTGTGATTTCCCAACCCAATCGTTTTCATCAGCACATGGGGCTTTATTTCCCAGCACACCACCATTGAAATATGCCCTAAACTTTTGTCAATTTTAGTAAAGAACCAACCTTTTTCCCCCAGCAGTAATTCCAACTTAAACAAATCAAATTATTAATTATTGTATTTTACAGCTGCCAAGATTTGCACGAGCATCTTATATAGTATGCTCATTTTATAAATTTTATTGGAAAGGATTTACAAGAGAACAGAAATAATTAAATTAAATTAAAAATGGAATCTTGAGATGAGAAATTGGCACATGACATGTACAAGCATGGCGACAACTCTGGTGGGAACATCCCTCACATGCCATATATAGTGACCCTTTTATTTTTCATTTTAGATCTATTTATTTATTTATATAATATGTTAGTATATTTATTATTTCCTAGGAACAAATAATCTGTTCATAATTTAACCTTTTTATATTTAGTATAGCATATAGGCACAGAGTCAAACGATGCCCCTTTTACATATTTTCGATGTTACACAGTATTTTAATTATTCAGTTGAAGCCCAAAATCCCATAATAAACCCTAATTTCGAGAACGATGATTTAGTGACAACTAAAAATTACATCTTTATTATTGCTGCTATTGTTCGAGAATCATTGCAAAAATAGCCCCCAATTATTAGGGTTGATTATCAAATTGCAATTTTGATAATTTATCATACCAACCCGAACCCGAATTCGATTTCGGGTCCCAATTTAAGCCCGAGCCCGAATTAAGGTGTAGTGAAGACAGCTGTGTCGTTAAGACACTGCAAAGCAGAAATAATGAAAAGGAGAGGGTGAGTGATTAATGGTGGAAAAAGGAGAGGTCCAAAATGGAGCACAGTTTTGGTTAAAGAGAGAATCATCAAAGACGACACTGATCAAGCCACAGTCGTCCTCCATCTTCGGTCCCTTGTCTGCTCTTTTGCCCCCATTAATTTATTTCCACCTTGCGAAGGCAACCCTAACTACCTCCACTCTACACTCCGCCCTTTCACTGTTCCGCATTCCACAGTTTCACACCAACCAACCGAAAGCAAACCTCTATATTCCCACTGCAAAAAGTGCTTCTGCTATAATACTAAAAGAATGTATGTTGGTAGCCGACGAGCAGCGGGCCTTTGCTCTTGATCTCTGCTTAATTCCTGTGTGGAAGCTGCAGAAATTATTAATTTACTGTTAGAGTGGTTTTTGATTAAGTCTATCCGGCATTGTACTGCGGTTTGTTGCATATTTGGATCAATGTGAGTAGAGATCTTACTTGGGAAAGTATCTTATCTATTTATTATCATTATTATTATGTTTTGTGTAATTTGGTGGAAATGTTTTTCTTGATCTGCTGTGTGTGGGGATTTCTTACTCTAAAACCATGTTGCAGGTAATTTATTCACACAGTGCAATTTGTGTGTTGGAGTTGAAAAGGGATATAGGCTGAAGGTATTTCTCTGACTGGAAACATCTTCATTGATTTTCATCTTCATACAGGAGCATCATTTGTGGGGAACTTCCTTAGAAGAAAACTCTTTTTGTCAAATTTCTATCAGTCACTGGAAGTTCTAAATTTTGATAAATGTTTGTGTTTATATCAATTTAAGGTTTTACTTGGTACATTCATGATAGCTTGCAGTTTGTGCTTTAAGGTTAATACTGGCTGTAAATTCTGGATTCAAAATCTAGTTTTTTTACCATATGTGAACAGAGAACAGATCTGGTCTTGCAAAGTTTGAAGTGGTTAGAAGAGGATTGGCTGCAATGGGGAGCACGCAGTTCAATCATTTGTTGATGGTTCTTATTTTATTTGGTTCTTTGCTCTTTGGGAGAGCAGAGATTTACATTGTGACACTTCAGGGAGAGCCTGTGATAAGTTACAGGGGTGGTGTTGAAGGGTTTGAAGCCACTGCTGTGGAACCTGATTCTGATGAGAAGATTGATTCTTCCAGGTACTGTGGATATACCAAACTGTTTTCCTAAATAATCACAATTTTACATTTGCTTAGTGGTTTCTTTATCTGGTTATGGTGTCATTGGAGCTACTGTTCTGGATTCTGATGTCATGTGTATCTATCTTATATGCATTACATACACAAGCGCTTGTATATATATTGTTTTTATTTTATTTATGTTCTTGATTTGCTTTCAGTGAATTGGTCATCTCCTATGCCCGTCATCTAGAAAAGAGACATGATATGCTTCTGGGGATGCTGTTTGATCGAGGCACGTACAAGAAGCTCTATAGTTACCGTCATCTTATAAATGGATTTGCAGTCCACATTACACCCGAGCAGGTGATAACTTTTTTTGTTATCTTCAGTTTCTGGCAACTCTTTTATTCTTTTCTCACATGATCAACCCTATTAGTAGGCAGAAATACTTAGACGAACGCCCGGGGTGAAGTCTGTAGAAAGGGATTGGAAAGTGAAGAGGCTCACGACCCACACCCCACAATTCTTGGGGCTTCCGACTGGAGTATGGCCTACTGGAGGTGGATTTGATCGAGCTGGTGAGGATATTGTCATCGGTTTTGTGGACTCGGGAATTTATCCTCACCATCCAAGCTTTGCTACACACAATACTGAACCTTATGGACCTGTTCCCAAGTACAGAGGTAAATGTGAGGTTGATCCGGGGACTAAGAGGGACTTTTGTAATGGGAAGATTATCGGAGCACAACATTTTGCTGAAGCTGCTAAAGCTGCCGGTTCATTTAATTCAGACATTGATTTTGATTCCCCACTCGATGGTGATGGACATGGAAGGTTCGATTCATTATACTTCACTGAATAGTTTAATTTAATTGGTCCGCAATCAAAGCCTACTATTTGTCAAACTTAACTTCGACTGTATCTTTTGCCAGTCATACAGCAGCTATTGCAGCCGGAAACAATGGCATTCCGGTGAGGATGCATGGATATGAGTTTGGGAAAGCAAGTGGGATGGCACCTCGCGCTAGGTAAGAATTTTGTCGAATTGAATTTCCTTTGCAAAATACAAACTATTTCTTACTTGAAATGTAATCATCCATAATTTGACTCATTAATTGTTTTATAGAATTGCTGTGTACAAGGCCCTGTACAGAATATTTGGTGGATTTGTTGCCGATGTAGTTGCTGCAATCGATCAGGTGATTCTTTGTTCTTCGCTAAAATTTTAATTATATATTATGCATTCACTGACCTTTTAGTATATTAATCGTTGCCTGTTTTTCTGTAGTAATGAAGCTTTGGCAATAAGATAAGTTGTATTTTCGCAGGCTGTTCTTGATGGTGTGGATATTTTGAACTTGTCCGTTGGACCTAACAGTCCTCCAGCAACCACAAAGACAACATTCTTAAACCCTTTCGACTCCACCCTTCTTGCAGCCGCCAAAGCTGGAATTTTTGTTGTCCAAGCAGCTGGAAATGGAGGCCCTTTTCCCAAAACCTTAGTTTCTTACAGTCCCTGGATTACCTCTGTAGCTGCTGCCATTGATGATCGGAGATACAAAAACCATCTCACCCTCGGCAACGGGAAAATCTTGGCTGGAATCATTCTGTCCCGTGAGAAACAAACCTACTTGAAATCTCTGCTGTGTGTTCCTTCATTGATGATTAAAACACTATATGTGTAATCTACACTAGGTGGCGTTTACGTCATTAATATGATTGTATCATTTTCTCCAACTGATGGTATCTTTTTTCGACCATTTCTGCAGCTGCTACACATGCAAACCAGAAGTTCACCATGGTTGCTGCTAATGATGTGACGCTCGATTCCTCGGTTGCCAAGTACAGTCCTTCTGATTGCCAGCGGCCTGAACTGCTGAATAAAAATCTGGTGAAGGGAAACATTCTTCTCTGTGGATATTCTTTCAATTTCGTCGTGGGAACTGCTTCGATCAAGAAAGTATCAGAGACTGCTAAAAGTCTCGGTGCAGTTGGCTTCGTCCTCGCCGTTGAAAACGCTTCTCCCGGCACGAAATTTGATCCTGTTCCTGTTGCTGTTCCGGGGATTCTCATTACGGATGTTAGCTTGTCAATGGTAACCCCCTTACTACTATTTGTCGATGTTGTTAAAAAGGTCGTTTCGTGTTATTATCTGTCCTGACATTATGGTCACACTTTTTAGGAACTCATAGACTACTACAATGTCTCTACGCCAAGAGACTGGACCGGACGAGTTAAGAGTTTTAAGGCACAGGGAAGCATCGGAGATGGCCTGAAGCCCATCCTCCACAAATCGGCGCCACAAGTTGCGTTATTCTCCGCTCGCGGACCTAACATTAAGGATTATAGTTTCCAAGACGCGGATCTCTTGAAACCCGATATTCTAGCTCCCGGATCTCTAATTTGGGCAGCTTGGACTCCTAACGGAACCGACGAGCCAAATTACATCGGTGAAAATTCGATAGCTCTGGCTATGTTATATATATCCTTTTTCCTGTTTAATGCTGTTCGTCGTTTTAAAATGATTCATTGCTTTACTTAGGCGAGGGATTCGCAATGATATCGGGAACCAGCATGGCTGCACCTCACATTGCTGGAATCGCGGCTCTTATAAAGCAGAAGCATCCCCACTGGAGTCCCGCCGCGATCAAGTCGGCGTTGATGACTACATCGACGACGATCGACCGTGCCGAGAGACCGCTACAAGCCCAGCAGTATTCCGGCGCCGAGACCCTTTCTCTCGTCACCGCAACGCCTTTCGATTACGGAAGCGGCCATGTCAATCCGCGAGCTGCTCTCGATCCCGGGCTTGTTTTCGACGCAGGTAATTCTCGTACATCTTTAATCCTGTCAGGATTTTTCGTATTGTATTCTAACTCGTCGCTGCCGAATATCTTAGGATACGACGACTACTTGGGGTTCCTGTGCACGACGCCGGGAATCGATTCCCACGAGATCAAGAACTACACGAATGTCCCCTGCAACTACACGCTGGGCCACCCGTCAAATTTCAACACCCCGTCGATAACAATATCGCATCTCGTCGGGACTCAGAAAGTCACACGAACGGTGACGAATGTCGCAGGTGAAGAGACGTACGTAATCACCGCAAGAATGGCGCCAGAAGTAGCGATCGAAACCGATCCACCAGCAATGACGCTAAGACCAGGAGCTTCCCGGACCTTCGCCGTCTCCCTCACCGTCAGATCGGTCACCGGAGCCTACAGCTTCGGAGAGGTCCGGCTCAAAGGCAGCCGAGGCCACATCGTCCGAATCCCCGTCGTCGCGATGGCCTATTACCGATAACTCGATCCACGCCGTTCCAGGGTAATAATATTCTTTGGATTCGTGTGCAATAAAACGTATAAGATCTCGATCGAAATGGGTGTTTGTACATAAAGACCCCATAAGTTTTGACGTTGAAGACATATCTATGATAGTGTACTGTCCCAACTGCCTTCGGACAAAGATCGTTTGTTTGTCTTAGGTATTTTTGGTCATATGTAATATCTAATTTCATTTCAAATTTCACCCTTGTTTATTTCAACCAAATTCCACACATCGAAATGAAGATCCAACATTTACTTGCAAGAAAATAACCAATCATTCATTCTTCAAGAAGCTGGCAATCAATCCTCTGGAAACTGATCCTCATTGCATCCAAATCGAATCCAACGTTGTAATACTGCTGTGCCTTAACACCTATAATGTTCTCATTAGCCTCAACCACAGCCATACAGAAGGCCAATCCATCTTTCGTCTTTTGAAACATCGCATCGACATCTAATTCGATATCGGTCCCCTCCGCTAAATGCAGCGTCACGATCGGGAACCCCTTGAGGTCGCGTTCGATATCCCCTCGATAGCAAAGCTGGGTCTCGGCATTCCTAACTAGCGTTCGCGCCACCACCCCGTCCATCAGTTCCTCCACCTCCGCAACGAGCGATCGATACGCGCTCCTCCGGAGCTCGGTGTATGTAGTCCCGGAATCAACCACGACGTTGCTGAGAAACTCCCGCGGATCGATCGCCAGCCGCGTCTCCCCCACGCTTATTCCCTCGAGCGTCACGACGTAATGGCTGTCCTTAATCTGCATGGGCGTCGAATCGCCTTCGAGGACAGCCCCGTCGCCTAATATCAGCTGGTTGTACATGTAACCCAGATCGTTAATATTACCGATGCAGTACGAGAACCTGTAACCCGTCCGAGCCGTCAGGCAGTACTTGTCGGGTACTTCGAGCGCGAGAATGCCGTCGACGGACACCACAGTCCCACTCGTTCTCTGCGCGCAGCCGAAGACCAAGTCGGGCAGCTCCATCGTGCCTCCAGAGGATGTAAGAAACGTGAATTTCTCGAGCCCGACGATGCCTACGCTGCTCGACAAGTCCTGATAGGTGAAACCGAACGTGCAGAGCTGCTGATTCTGGGGGCCGTATTTGTAGTGAAGGCACTGCGGCGAATCTCTCGGCAATGCAGAGTAAGTTGATGATTTTTTAGGATCGAACACGTTCTTACATCCATCACAGGTTCGACAACGAATCCACGTCAGTCGACTTCCGGTGTCCATCGCCATGAGCTGCGGGATCGGAGGATTGCCTATCGAAACATTCACCAAGAAAATGCTACCATCCTCCATTGGAAAAATCGGGGCCCTTACGTCGTCCTCGGACATGTCTGGAAGTTTCGGTTTTGCGCTGCGCCGGGGTGATGTAAGCGATACTGCATCGCGGTGTATGAGCCTAAGCGAGAGCTTACGAGTTTTCGGGACAACGGTTTTGGTCGAACACGAAGGGGAAATGATAATGTGGAGAGTAGAAAGAGATAACAGAAGGCTAAAAATGAACATTGATGACATCTTCATAAATTCCAAGAAAAAAAAACAGTTCTTGGAAGGCATACGATGAAAGTTTTAACTTTAGAGACAGCGAAAAAACAGGTAAGAATCTGTAGTTTCGACAAAATCACATGTTTAGCATTCTCTTACAACATATCTAAAATGAGAGCAAAGAGATCAGTTAGTTTAAGCTTAGTTGATCAAAGACACATCAGTATCTGCATTCCATTGTTTAAATAAGATGAGTTAGTTTCAGCTTAGGTTCGAAAAGAGATCGAAGAGGCGACAACGGCGCAATACTTAAAATCGAAACTCTGCAATATAACTGAACAGCCAAAGTACATTATTATTACAAAAAAAACACATCGAACGCCATGTAGAAAGTTCTTTCATACAACATGACAAGCTTCGCGACTACACTATTCACTATATCTATATCACGTCAGCCGCATTTGTGATAAGTTAATTCAACAAAGAGGAAAACAAAAACTGTGGCTCGCTCGTCAGGGACACGCCAGCGACTTTCGCTAGGCTGCTGTCCCGAGCCGGGCATATATAAATACTATAAATATTTAAACATCGGTTAATTGTCTCAGAGGAAGCAAACAATGGGGAGACCTTCATTTTTATTAGAGGTCAGCTTCTGAGAAAGAAGCCATCTTCGGGGAGCATTTTAATCCTATATACCGTGCGGGAGGTGATCTACAACAGAAGTAGCTACGCACCTGATCGAATGCAGCGATAGGGAATCGATCAATGAGGCAATGCCGAAGCCCTCAACCCAGTGAAATGGATGTATAGTTGGGGAAGAGTTTCAGTAGAATTTCTAGAGTTTCAGGCATGAATTTCCTAGCGAACAAATAACACGGCCGTTGCCTTCCATTCCACAAGCAAGGTCTAATCTGAACATCTTCCTGCAGTGAAGAAAGATTTTTTATGTTAGAGGAGTTATTGATTGGAGCTCGAAAGATTGTGGCGCGAAAAGGAAAGTTCACTAACCGAGGGGTCGCTGGTGACGTGCACACTGTCTCTAATAGACTGCATAAACATTTGTCGGCATAAGAATTTAGTCGTGGAAGCAATTAAAATTTGAAAATAGTGAAGGTGTAGCCATACTGTAAGATTTCTCAACAATTCGAAGGTAACGTCTTGTGTGTGGTATGATTTCGGATGCCACTTTCTTTCGGACCAATCGACATTTGTCACTGACCAATTGGCGATTCCAGAGGGATCGAGCATCTGAAAAGGGAAGGCAGTAGTCAAAAATGGAAAGAAAGTACGCGAAAAGGATGATGGCAATATGTTGATCTGGATAATTGAAGCACAGCGATTCTTACATGGAAAAATGTCGGCAAATAGTGTTCATCGGAGTAGCAGTTGCGCCCTCCCTCCATACCCGGCTGTTCAATGGGAAGAAATACATACATTAGCTATGGCTGGATCAAAGAGAAACTCATTTATACACATTTACAATGAATATGGTTAGAGTAGAGTTTTGATTTATCCACAAACATTACGAACTTTAACCAAGGAAAAGGTTGTTAAACATGTAGTGAAAACACAAAATAACGAATGCATCGAATCAATATTTTCAACTGGAAATGTATACAGAAATAAAACTGTGATTACCCGGCAATGTTCCCTGAATTTACGATAGTAGAGACCGTCAGCCATTATTATAAGAGCATGTCGCCGTTTCATTGTAAACCACTGCAGTCATCGAATAAAGAACATACATGTTATGAAATGACCTATAACTATATTTTGAAGCTGGAAACAATTGATTACCAAATTCAAAACTAAACTCCTTGAGCTCGACATTAAGATGACGTCATAAGATGACGTCGCCATATAGTAGCACTCATTACAATAAAAACCACTCTTCAAACATAAAGTCATACCTGTGAACCTTTTCGAAAGTCCCTCTTCTCAACTTCAGGTAGCATGTAGTCGATATACCTACCACTTCCGTGTGGACCAGGGTCCTCAAAGCTGCACAAAAGAAAAGATTATTGTTACCAAAGATTATCACTATTTTTACCAAACATTAGTATCTCAGTGTTCCATTTCAAATCTCAATAAAATATATATCTAAAAGCTTGAACACAGAAGATCATGTGAAATTGAGAAAAGGATGCTCATTAAAGAAACTACTAATATGAAAATAGCAATGAAGTAAGATAATTGCATAAGGAAGGGGGCTTACCAATCTATGAAGCTAATGTTTGTGTACATGAGATAATTGTACACATAGTCAAAATGACGAAGCGGGATGCAGCTGCAGTAAAGGGAAATGGTGGCTTAGTATATAATTTGATCTTTAGACATGAATTTAAACGTATAAGAGTGAGTGAGAGAAGGAGTACTGTGTAGCAACCTGTCGGATAATAGTACAAAGTGTTGGTTGTCGGGTTCATTTAATGCATTTGCCAATAGCCTTCTTTCAGCATCCACCATTGAGATCTTCCCCCATTCTACCTGATATTGGATCAGAAATATATATATCTCAAGCTAGTGACAAACATCGGTCTATTCTGGCAGCAGGATTTCCTTCACTTAGACAAAACAGCCAACTACAAGATAGATATATAGTACAAATAGATCACTTTAAGTTAGAAACAAACCGTATCGCTACGAATCTCCCGGTTGATAAAATAACGGCTAAAATGGACAGGTTTGTTTTTGGATGCGTGCACGTACACTGAAAATCTACCTTCATGCCCCTGTCATATACATGGAAACTCTGAGAAAAAGATTTGGTTCAAACTTCGAATCAGTGAATTATCATGTACAACAAAATACAAAAATAGAACCAAACACATATATTAAATAGAAAGGCGACTGCTTTTCATACTTTTTTGTAAAGACATGTAAACCAATCTTATAATACACCATGGTTTCAATCGGTTAGGTAACTTGGTCTGGCCCTACACTTGAGCATCCTTGCTACATGTTCAGAAGTCGGCTCAGCTTTTATTGATTTGGCAATTTCAACATTGTAAGAGTGGCTCTATAATTAACTCCTTCGGTTGTAGCTTCTCATACAAAATTCAATTGTATATTCCAATTTCGACTGGACAGGTTACAAGTAAGGCTAAACAGTGCTCTCACAATCACAAGTGAATAAAGAAACAGCTGTATTAGCTAGTCGATATGATATCAGGATTTCATGGACTAGGAAGAAGTGCATAAGAAAACAAAAAAAAATTAAAGAGGAATAGGATCAGAGGAAAAGATTTGCAGTTCACTTTATAGGCAATTGCTGTAGGTTGTCCCCGGCAGTCAATATATCGGATAATCTTAACCTGGGATAATCTTAACCTGGGATAATCTTAACCTTGGACAGAAAGCAAATTATGACAGAATCTTCTGCAGCAGTTCCACAAAAAGTTGCAAACATTTATGATTAATTGCAAAAGGCCAGTATAAAATCCAAATGTTATAAAAAACTCCAAATGCAAGCGAGCAAGCCTAAAATATCGAACAACTTATCCTAGAAAATTCCCTCTCATTAAGTCCACAAGAAAACATCCTCTTTATGCAAAAGTTAATCATGTAAAGACGGCCAAAGCATTGTACAAAATTTACTGAATTTCAACATGCCATTTCCAAATCAAAGAATACCGAAGCACCTGGAAAAATCGATCCCATAACTTCTCAAATGGCAATGGACCAGGTGTCAGAAACAGGAAGGCAATCTTGGGAGTCATTGAAGCAGTAGGCGGCATTCCCAACAACTCTCTTATAACAACACGGGAAGAAAATTCATCGTCAGTGAGTTCCCTGGTCGGTATAGGAGGACGCCAATTTTCGGTTGACTGGCAGCCATGAGATGATGAGAATATATAACATGACACTGAGCTTTGTGGAGGATAAATATATGCACAAACTAGGAACAAGCTGACTAAAGAAATCAATATGATAATCCAGTTAGGTTTCCTTAATTGCCCACGCTGTCGAGGCATTGCCAAAATTGGCGAGTCTTTCACGCCTAGACGCCAGGTCTTAGATGACTTCATCTAGAGAAGATGCATCACAGGTCATTTCAAAGAACCAGCCGATTACATCTCATTGCTTGCATCAGATCCAAATACACGACTCGCAATGCCTAAAGCAGACCTCAAACAGCAATTTCTTGAGAATCTGAACATACAGAACAGACGGATTTGTAACTATATAAAACAATAAGATAACTTTGAGAACACCTCAAACTAACATGATAATCGAGTTGGTAAAAACCATAACATCAAAACTGCTTATGGCTTAACATGGACAAGATCAGAGACTAACATAAACTGCAACAATGAACCTAAATATGATGTCTGCATATTTCTCACACTTTCAACTCACATTAATATTCAAATTTTGCATACACCAAATCACTACATAGGATATTGAAATTCACTCAGAAGAAGAAAAGTAGATATTACATTGTAAGAAACTCGCGAATCCCCCCGCCTTAATTACTTATTCCAATTAGGATCAAATAATCCAAACAGCCGGAATCAAATTTGTAATTTAAAGCAGAACACAATGTTAGAATCAAATCCCTAGAGCCGGCCAAACCAAGATAGCCCTAAGAGTTCAAAGCCACGCAAAAGAGGCAAAACCAATACATGAAACGAACAGTCATAAACAAACGTCAAACAAAACCTCGCTCAGAAACAAATTCTACGAACCGCCGGAAAAAAAAAAAAAAAAAAAAAAAAAAAAAAAAATCAGAATTCAAAATTCAGACACAAGCAACCCCCAAAAAAAAAAATTAAAAAAAATAATCGTAACACCAACAAATGGCGCCTGCATAGCAGCATGGTAGGAACGAGCATTACCTATTGATCGAACGTGGAGTGGCGACAAAGGGAGATGGAGAGGAATCGAAACGTCCAAATAGAAGAATCCCTATACGTCGGTATACACAATTAAAGTATGTCTCTCTCTTTGTCTCTCTCTCTGTTTCTCTCTCTCTGAGATGAGATCCCGAACAATCACAAAACGTGTTCTTGGGTACATTACGCACAGCAGCACTCCCCCAAACAAATCAGGACTGCAGCGTCAATCGAATATGGTGGAAAAACGAGAGATTCGGAATTGATAGGGTGCCCGCATTTGGGGAGAAATTGTTGTATTTGTACGTGAAATTGAGCGAGAGTTCAGAGCAGGACGTTATTCGACATCCATCCAACCATAACAGCATATCAACAGCAGCAGCCGGCGATTATTCCAATTTAAAATCGTTCATATTAACTTTGAAATGTGAATAAATGCACGCGCTGTTTCAGCGCGTGGGGAGATGTACGGCTAGGCTGCCTGTTCCTGTTAGGGCAACTGTTTGCTTATTATTATTATTATTTATTTTATTGATCAAATTTAATTTTTATGAATTAAATTAAAAAAAAATGCAATCGATTATTAGATTAGTTTAAATGATATATTAATAATATAATTTAGATATATAAATATCGATAAATCGCATGCAAATTATCCGTTCATACTTAGATAACAACAAGACAAATATATAAATATGAAATTTGTTTGGGACTCAAAAACTGTAGTCGTAGGCAGATAAAACTATTAGAGGCCTACGGAAGACACTGACTCCGCTCCAAAATATGATTATCTTTTTAGCATAAAAATAACAATATAATAGTATAATTTTATTAATATGCCCCTTCGATTATTTTTTTTAGTGTAAAAAATATTCCTTTCGTTGTTCTATTTTTGTACTAAAAAAATTAATAATTACTACACACTTTTATTAAAATTTGTGTTTGATCAAATGAGCACATGCATGATGAAGAGAGTAATAAATTTTTTGTATTTTTGTAGATTTGCACTTCTAGCTAATATTAAATTAATTATATATTTTCTTCGTCCACTTACAATGTTTACATATCTTTATTTTGGGACGTCCAATTACAAAGTTAACATTTCATTAAATACCCTATTTTTTTTTCAAAAATATCCTTACTTTACATCACATCATTACTTTTACAAAAATAAAATAAAAATAAAAAATAAAAGCAAAAATATCATTACACTACTTTTAACTACTTACTATAATTAAAATACTATTATTTCTTAAACACCCAGAAGTAAATATAAGCATTGTGGACGGAGAAAGTATATAAAATAATTTTGATTTGATAATTAATTTACATATTAATTTAAATTAAGTTTAATCTCAATATTACATAACAAATGACAAAAACTAACTTAACACACAATCCAACAAAAAAAATAATTATTTTACAATAATAATTTCGATTTAATTATGTACATAAACCCTATATAATGTTCAAAGTGTTCAATTTGACTCAAATCGAATCATTGTGAGGTTAGTACCAAGTCAAATTGGAGTTGTGCTATTCTATTGTAATTATAGTGCTTTCTTTAATTTATTGCTAATGATTTTCTACTACTATAACATTTTTTACTAATTTATTAATATCGTAGATGGGTAGTTTTGATTTTTAATACAATACACTTTATTAAATGTATTTTATATATTACGGTAGATTTTTATTAAATTTATTGTTTTTATTTAGATTTATATACTATTTTTACACAATATTTTTACTTCATTTATAATCTTTTTAAAATTTCAATTGTATATAGGTACATAAGTAAGGGCTTAAGCAGCTCAATCTCTTATTTTACACTGAATTTTAACAATATTGATACTCCCTCCGTCCAGCTAGAAATCCCTCCGTCCATCTAGAAAGTATACATGTTTCTATTTTGGGACGTCCAATTACAAAGTAAACATTTCATTAAATACCTTACTTTTTTTTTTCATAAATACCCCTACTTTACATCACATCATTACTTTTACACCAAAAAGCAAGGGCAAAAATATCATTACACTACTTTTAACTACCCACTATAATTAAAATACTATTATTTCTTAAACACCGCGCTAAAAGTAATTGCATACTTTTTTTGTGGAAGATGGAGAAAGTATTATATTAAAATATATTATGAATAAAATAGAAATAATTAAAATAATGATAAATAGTAAGGATATTTTTAATGTTATTAAATATTACCATTACTAAAAAATAAATATATTATAAGACAGAATAAAATAAAAAAAATAAATAAATTATTAAAGGGAGGAAAGAGTATATATATTGATAGTTTATACATAGTTGACATTGTATAAAAGGGTGTTTAATTGACTATAATATCCTAAAAAATTAAAAACAAGACACTGATATCTAAATAATTTGAGGCAACATGTAAATATATTATATTATTATACTTTTATTTATTTTCCTGCAGTCTAAAACATTTAAAAATGGAAATATTAATGTGAAAAAGGACTGATTTGAAATGTTTTATGCATTTTGGACAATGGGCTTCCTAAAGTAAAACACTTCCACAAATTCATGGAGCCATTACTAAGCATATTGCATCATCCACTATATCAAAATTACTGATTAAAATTCTAGGCACGAGTTTATATTCAAATTTAAAATTATTATATACCAATGTTAGATTCCAAACAAAAACCTGCCTTGTGTAGTTACCTAAAGCCTAAAATCTAGTTAGCTAAAACCTAAAATCAAAAGACTAATCTAGTTCAACACCTGTAGTAGTAGTAGTAGTAGTTATTAAATAATAATAATAATAAGTGCAAAATTTATACGCCAATTTATATAGTAAATTAAAAGGAGAAACAGGCGAAACCATTCAATCAAAAATGTGTTTGGAGTTGATTTTTACTGAGAATGGTAGACAGGGGTGGGGATGGATATGATCCATTCACAAATCGACTTACCCTCCGACAATCCCGGCCGTTAACCTGTCCTGGCTGGCCAAGAAGGGTAACTATCAAATGAAACCATGGCAGGTATATATATATATATACACACATATATATATATAGATAGAAAGATGGATAGATAGATACCAATCAAGAAGCTGTTGGAGATAAATATGTACCAGTGTAAGTAACTTGTACTTCAAGTGGGAGTATAACCATGTTGCCCAGAAGACTAGTCTTTATGCACCCTTTTGGGCTTGGCTTTGGGTTTGTGCCCTTTACGGCCGTGGCTTCTACTTGTTTTGCGGTGGCGGCGCTTCTTTGGCTGTCTCCTGCAAATTTCAATCCAATTGTGTTGAATGAAATTTTACCGAAAAGCACAAGTTTGTAACTATGAACTCACCTAAAAACTTAAGCTTACAGGGATATGTATCTTTATCGCATATTATGTAGTCTAAGCTTGCAGGGTATGCATCACATCACATATTATGTAGTCTACCAACAAATTGGAATGTGTTGCAACCAATAGAGAAATAAAATTCCAAGCAAGTACTGAATCTTGGGTTAATTCTCTGGCCGAGAAATTTATGTGCAATTCACCATCTATTGGATGGATGGAAATTTAAGAGAAACAAATAGCTCAAATCATATAGCATAATATTACAAAGGTTCAAGAGAGTAACAGTATCTACTTGTACAGTAAATAGGAAGTGGAAGGAATTTGTATGATGAAAAACCAGGATAATCTGAAAGTAAAACAGGTTTCACAGTTTGGAGGAGGTGAAAGAAGCTTACAGCAAAAGCATTTGCAAAAGAAGAATGGCGGGCAATGCCATTATAAGAGAAGCCTGCAATTGTCACAAAAGGGTTAAGCTAGCATATCAATATGAATTTTCAAAACCAAAATGTCAGGAGTAGATCAACATCTAATTTCAGATACTATTATGAGGTATCAGGCGCACATACCATAAGCCAAACTAGCCCCTCTGTTGCAAAGGGCTTTGAGAACTCGTAACTATTCAGTGTTTCATGTAAAGTTGCTTGGATCTTCAAAATTGAAACTCCTGTTAGATTCTCAGTAGAATGATGCAGAAAAAATCCATGACAGAAAGAAGCATCATGAAAACTTGCATCACTATAGATTTTCTTTTTTTTTTTTTTTTTTTTTTTTTTTCTTTATTTCACCTGATTGTCTGAATTCTCAATTATGCAAGTACCATTTCAGGTTTCAGGTATTGAATTACCACAGCAAAGCAAAATGACCGCCATCTATTATCTTGATAGTCAAGGTTACTTGCCACAGGGCAATCAATTTTTTTAATTTAGAATTGGTGGAGACTAACGAAATACTTACAAAGCTTCATTAACAATGTTAGTATGACCTAATGGGATATAGAACCAAGTTTCTAGCTAGATTAGTTCAACCAGCTTATCAAGAAATAAAAACTAATTCAAGACTGATTATAAAAGAAAAAAGTTCATACCATAGAATGATATTCTCCAACAATCGTGGTGATCTTTCTGTTATACTGAACCATTTCCTGCCAATACGGCTCCGAGAATAATATAACTTTATCAAGATAAGGTTTAGTTATATCTGAAATTTGATTTACATACGGCATCACAACGATCTTTGCTTCCTGCAAAGATGTGCAAACAGTGAGAGCTTGTTGCTGGAGCAAAATAACTATGTAACATTATCATCAAACACCAAAGTCTTCATTCTGTACCTGGAAGTATGGACTCATTATCTCTATCGTATTCTCTATGTGTGGTTTAATGGTGCTCAAGGACAGTTGATAGTAACCTATCACTTGAGCAGAAAATGATTGCATCAACGGATAAAAGTCGTCCACAATAGCGCTGTACTTTTCCTTGATAGCTGGGAACCATTTCTTAACCATGGAAAAGAAAGCAGAGAACAAATCCCATTAACAATCATAAAAACCTAAAAGTAAAAAACAAATTTCAACTTTGGTATTAGGTTGAAAATAAGCAGACATATACATGAAGATATTATAGCAACATAAAACTTGTATTCATAATATATTCAATCATTTTGTTGATTTAGGACCCATGGAACAGCTAATATTTAAGAACTTGTACGAGCCCACATCAGAAAAACTAGATTATAATACACACACATAAACACAGTAACTGTAATGTCTTACTGATTTGATTCTCTCTGAGTAATGCTGAACCCACTTTCCAACTTCATTTTTCTGCTCACAAGCCTAAAAAGCCTGATAATTAGCAGTTGTAACAAGGCTTGGGTACTGAAATAGTAACTTTATTAGGTCTTATGATCAGTAAATATACAGAACTAAGAAACTTCAGCACCTTTTGAATGAACTGATCAAGGGTTGGTCTCCCAAACTCATTCCAGTAAGTCGAAACAAAAGACTGCATGTTCAAGGTAACCCATTATGGAACCAGTTCTAACATACGAGATTTACCTCATAAGAAACGTACATTACCTGACAATGAGATAGATGAGCAGAAACCCAAGGTGGTAACCATGCTTGATTAACCTGGTATTAGATTAGATGGAATAGATATATATAATTTCATTAACTTAATGGTCTCTGCAAGCTCTAATCAGGAATTTCATAAATGGCATCAATGTGCAGCAATGTGTAACATAAGGTTCATCTTTCATCTTCGATTATGAAAATGATATTAAATTGAACAATTGATGGCTTTTCTCATTCAAATTCGACCCTCTTCACTAAGAATGTTATGATTGCTTGGTCTTAAACAATAGTAATAATAAATTAATTTACATTTTACGGAAGAAATTATCAAAGTTTTATGTATGGACTTCATTCAAAGAAACTGGACTAGGGAAGCGAGATGCAAGCCAGACAATTTGGGGGTATAAGCATATAACTGATCACCTCTTTGAGTTGTTCGGATACTAAAGAAGCCTCCAGTTTGGCTTTAAGCATTTTTAACTGTAGGCAACAAAATATAATCTTTCATGAGATAAAACAGGCCATGACAACCGATAACAGAAACGAGACCAACGCGCGGATGACACCTCAGCCATTTGAAGAGCATCTTGGATTTTGAGAATTCTTGATTTTTGCTCATCATTAATTCTTTGCAGCTGCCAATAAAACAAAATAAATCAAAACTACCCCGTTATCAAAATGCATTCATAGAAGTGGCTGCACCACTCATGGCAAATAAATCAACAATTTCCAATGTAAAAATTAATGAAAAGAAAATTTATACATATGCACATATTCTGCAAAGCCTATACAAAAAAAAATAAAATGAAGAATTAATCAGGGTGCTTGAGGAAGCTTACATTTTCAAGCTTCAAGTTTAGTTCCTTGATTTTTTCCTCAGCTACATTTGCCCGAGTTTTCAGCGCATCCTTTTTCTTGTTTTGTTCTTCGATTACCCTTTTAATAGTCACAACCTAAGCCACAGCAGGCATGAGAAGCACACAGAATTTGTAAGTAAAAGCAAATACCAAAATGATCTCTTGGAGTTCATAGTAACCTGTTTCTCAAGTTCATTAACACGTGTTTTGACATTCGCCATTAACTCTGCCTGTGACGACCCCTTCTCAAAGGACAAAGAAAAATATACACAAGTACTACTCAGTAAGTGTATTGAAAAATGACCAAATGAGAAACTCCAGTCCTCCTACAAAAGACTTTTTCACCTGAAACGATTGTATTTTAGCCTGCAAAGATGTCAAGATGTTCGATCTCTCTGCAATAAGTTTCTCCATGTGCTCGATACTACCATCCTTCCTTGTTAACTCCACCGCTTGGTCTTCAATGCTGGCCTCTACGCTCGTATTCACAAAAATATCGAAAAATGATAATATAAAAAATAAAAATAATAGTAACGCAGGATACAGAAACATATGTTATTCACTTCAAATTCAAAATTCTTGAAGGTTAAGAACACACTACAAAAAATCTAACCCCAAAATAAAGTTGTATACAATCACAAGATCGCGCAAGTACCTCTCACATACCTAACAAAGAAATCTTCGACTTGAGGCGGTGGAGCTTGAGTTCCGCAGCATTTGACAGAGATACTGAATCATCCACCGGTTGCAAAACGGCGGCAATGTCTTCCGAGAATAACTCACCGTCCGCCAACGTAAATTCTGCGAAAGTGACGGCGAACATAGTGGAAACTAGGAGAAACAGCTTCCAGAACGCCATCGCCAAAAGAATTGAGCAGAGGGCGTCGCAGTGGTCATAAGTATATATACTTTTAAATAAGGTGATATAATTTTAATAAAAAAATATAAAATATACGGAAGCTTATGTGGGCTCCTTTGCATGACAAAAAGCCCATTTTAGTTTGGGCTTTATGGGCCAACTCTGAGCCCATATCCGAACAGAATATGACAATCATGTATACTATTTTTCAATCTCTAGCTTCAGGCCCAAAGGATGAGTACCTGTATTTTCTATTTAAATAAATATATATATACCCATACACTTAACATCCTATTATATCAAACATTAAATTGATAGATAAATAATAGAGGGATAAAGTATTTCATATAATTATTTGGTAAGATAATATAAATATTTAATTTTATTTTTTTAAAGAAATTATTATATATCAAAATCTTTTTAAAAATATGTATATAAATATTAGTTACGTGTATATTAACAATGTAATTAATTTTGACGGACAAAGAGAATAACTTTAATCAGAATCTTTGGTTGTATAAAGTTTGAGGTAATAAATAATAAAAATTTTGAATTTAAATAATTATATAGATATCAATTTAACAATGTACCAAATTTATTTTTAAAATGTATATTATATAATGATATGTAAAAAATACTATATTTACTTATATTCCCCATCTTGATCTCTTTGCTATTACTATTTTGTAGTATTACGAATGTCTTAAAGGTTTGCAACTTTTTTCACAATATTCATTTTTTAGCATTATCAAAATATTCTATAAAATTATCACAAATAAAAGTTAAGAGTGAAATTATTATTTTAATTTTTGTACTCAGTCCGTTTCAAATATAGTGTAATATTTTTTTCCGACACGAGAATTTAGGTGGATGGTATTAAATATTGATAATTTGAGAATTAGGTGATACGATGAGACATAAAAGTATAAAAATATTTATTTATTTGAGTGATATAATTGAATAAAATGTGGAATTAAAATTAAATATATTTAATTATTTCTATTTTATAAATATTCCAAATGTTTGAAACAAACAAAAAAAAAATATTGCAAAATATTTGAAAGATATAAAATACTAACTAACTATATAATTTTTATAACAATATACTATTTTCGTCCCAAGAAAAATATTATATTAATGTAGATATTGAAAATTTTTTAAAAAATATAATTAGTAAATAATAAGAAATATATTAGTAAAAATAACTAAGTATATAATAAAACTAATTGTAAATTAAAATTAAGATGATTAAATAATTTAATTAAAATTAAAAAATTATAAACGATGAAATAAAATATGATTAAAGTTTATATCATTTTTAAAAAAATAAATAAATTATGTGAAATATATCAAATTAAAAAATAAAATTAAAATTTTAGGTAGAATGAAGAAAGTAACGCTCGTCTCATAAAAGATATACATTTAGGCCCATATGGATTGGCTTCTGGCAGGAGCTTTTGGCTTCTACTTCTTAAAAAAAAAAAGTTTGCACCTGTTTGTATTAGGCTTTTCAAGCTGAAAAGTGTTTGTTCAGAAGCACATTGGGGTAGCTTTTGAAATAAGCAAAAGTACTTTTCAATTAAAATTACGGTTTTATCCTTAATAATAATAATAATAAATACAATAATATAATATAATATAAAAATAAATAACTTATATATTATTATATTTTAATACAAATTTAAAAATATAATTAATTTATTAATTTTAATTTATGTACTATATTTGGATTAAAATTTAAAATTTAAATACCGAATATAAATAGGAGGATATAATACAAATTATATAATATTATACTGTAATTTTATGTTTAATTGATATATTATCCTTAAATTAAAATTTTAAAATATAAATAATCAAAATTTAAAAGTACATTTTTTATACTTTAATTTAAAATCTTTGAATATAATTTATAAAATTTAAATTAAATTATAAAAGTGTTATAGAAAAATACTAGTATTATATTAACCGCATATCCTTTTAAGTAATTTTAACAGTTTAAAAGCACTTTTAACTATATAACGCCTAAACAGTTTTTTACGAAAAGCTGTTTTTATAATGATTTATCCAAATACAAAATCGAACTGCTTCTGTTTTGGCTTCTACTTCTGCTTTTTGGCTTCTACTTATATTTTAACCCAATCCAAACGGCCCTTAAAATCAAAACTCAAAAGTAAAACATAAAAATGTTATTATTTTATGTATTTTTATTGCAAATTACCAAGAATTGTAAAAAAAGGAAATTAAAATTTATTCTATCCAATATTCAGCAAAGGTGTGTTTTATTTGGGGATTGGATTAGATTTTCACTGTTCATCCTTTTTTTTTTCAAAAACATCAAATCAAACACTTATTTTTTATTTTTTATATTATACTAAAAATTAATTTTACATTCAAAATATTACATGAACATCTATTTATATCACATTGTTGATGCAATTTTTCAACAATAAAAAGTAAAATTCGAAAATAGGAAATTATCTTCGAATTTGATATAATTAGTGTATGAGATTAGAAATCTCTTAAACACTACTGTAGGATACATAAATAAAAATAGAAAAATAAAAATACATACTGAAAAATAAAGTGGTGATCCTCAAATACAATTCTTTTGAATCTGATGTCGATTGAAGATAGTTTCTTAGGTCACGAACAGACCTATTTAAAACCCATGTCAACCGCCACCACCAAGTTGTGCCTTCAAATCCGTTCATCTGTTGAAACTTCCTTCAACTGTCCAGAAAACTCCTTTTTCGCCCGACCTGCATACCTGTTGCTCCGTCTCCTCTTGTCCGTCTTCCACTTGTTTGACCTCCTGACTTGTCTGACTTCGCTTCGCCCGACCTTATCACATTCGACCTCCGTACCCGACCTGATCACATCCGACCTCAGTGCCCGACCTTATCACGCCTGACCTCCGAGCCCGACCTGATTACGTCCGATCTCAGTGTCCGACCTTATCACGCCTGACCTCCGAGCCCGACCTGATTACGTCCCATCTCAGTGCCCAACCTTATCACGCCCGACCTCAGAGCCCGACCTGATCACGTCCGACCTCAGTGCCCCCTTATCACGTCCGATTTCTTTGCCCGACCTGATCACATCCGACCTCAGTGCCCGACCTTATCACATCTGACCTCAGTGTCCGACCTTGTCACGTCTGATCTCTGTGCCCGACCTGATCACATCCGACCCCAGTGCCCGACCTGATCACATCCAACCTCAGTGCCCAACATTATTAGCAAAGCCCATTAAACTCTGCACCACTCTTTAACATAATTTGATAGACCCATTCTTGAAAACCTTACCCATCGTTTTTTGGTGCTCTACCCACGTCATACGACTATTCAAATTCAAAATTTTTATTATTTAAATTTCAACTCAAAATTCAAAATTTCATTATATTATAGTGAATAATTTTTGTATATATATATATATTAATTTGTCGAGACATATCCATAAGCATGTTGAATTCAAGTTAAATAATATATCCAAAATTATTATTTATAATGTGCACAGGCAATTATTATTACTTTATTTTATCAGATAGGCACAGGCAATTATTGACAAATAAATAAATGCATGAGAATATATCTTACACGCTGTGATTAATAAAAGACAAATTCCATTACAAACAAATATTTGTTACTTCGGAATGCGTAATTAATAATTTAACGTTGTGAATGAGTTGTCAAATTATTTGACAGGGATTCTTGTGATTTAATATTTCAAAATATTCTCCATTTATGCAGAATTATATTTTTAGTTTTTTTTTAAAAAACTTTAATTCATAATTTTGTACTCCTTTCCTTCTAATAAAAAATATTTATGTTATTATAGATACGAAAATATTTTTTTTAAAAAAATATTAGTAAATAATTTAAAATATATATTAAATAAAAATAAATATTATATAATACAAATAATTATAAATCAAAATTAAAAGAATTAAATAATTTAATTAAAATTAAAAAAATACATATAAATTATAAATTTTTAAATACGAGGTACTCCATATATATATTTAAAAAATAAAAATAAATGATATAAAATATTTTATATTTACGTTCATCCTACATAATTGTCATTTTATTTTTTAAAAATAATTAATTATTTTAATTATTTTTAAATTTTATAATTTATAATTATCTTAATTTTAACTAAATTATTTAATTATTTTTAATATTAATTTATAATCATATTTACTAATATATTTTTAATTAGTTACTAATTATATATTTTTCTAAATTTCTTGTCTACGGTAATGTGCACTTGTTTTAGGAGATAGAGGGAGTAATATTTATAGGCACGAAACGTATAAATATTATAAAAAAATACAATATATATTTATGTTAATATAATATATATACATAATATATTTTATTCACTTACAAAAATATAACAATTCAATATAAAAAATTATTTTTTATATTACTTATACGATTTTTCATACATAACACTAAAAATAAATTCTTGAAGAAACATGTGTGTTTTTTCGTGGGTTTGATTTTTGGGTTTAGATTTTTAAATATTAAAATTAGAATTAGAATAATTATTTGATATGACATAAATTTATATTAATCCGATATTTTGAATGTAATTTTTTTTTAGTATAATATAAAAAACAAAAAATAATTATTTGATATAATTTTATTTTTTAAAAAAAATAAAATAAAATAAATTTATAGAAAACTTACAAAACAACACAAGATAAGGGAACAAGCCCTTTAATATCATATAAAATATCCAAATTAAATGTTATTTACAGAGAAAAAATGAACACTGTAGAACACATATTTGGCATATTTTTAAAATTGTTAAATACTCTTCCCGTTAAAAAAAATTACTATTGTTAGATTTTTCAGATTGTCATAAAAATATATAATTATTTAATTTGTAAAAAATGGTACTATTACTTTTTGGATTCTATTTTTTTTTTAAAAAAAAATTACATAAAAACTAATTATTTATCTATTTATTTTATTTTAAAAAATTATTAATATTTTATATTTTTTTATTTGTATAAAACTTGCTTAATTTAAATATTTATTTAAAACAAAATATTAATTTTGAATTAATAAAATATTTCTTTCAAATTTTATGTTAACACAAACAGCTTCACACAATAAAGAAAATATAAAATATTTTGTGATTTTCACTAAAAACATAGGCGTTATATAATTTCCTGTAAGATTTTTAGATCCATTGCTATTTCCATGTGAAAGCTGTCGACAGCCAGAGAAAAACCGCCACCTTTGGCCAATGGTAGACGTGGAATTCAAATTTAAATTTACAATAATTAGTCATAAGAATTTAGGAGTATAAATAATTAAAAGTATATTAATAAAAATAATTATATATTAAAATTAAAATAATTAATTATTATAATTAAAATAAAATTTAAAAATTTGAAATATAATTAAAATATATAAATTTTTAAAAAATTATATAAAATATAAGACGAATCAAAAATAAAAAATATTATATAATAACTAATAAGTGAAATGAAAGAAATAATATAATATATTGAATATACAAATAATTCTTAATATAATATAAAAGGTAAAAACAATAGTTAATATTCCTCCTTTCAAAAAACTAAACTTCTATTAAGGGTAAAATAGATATAATATTTTTTATTATATTATATATTTATAAAATATTAATTTACTTTAACTTGTGTGATATGATTTTATTTTTTTTTAAAAGAAAACTAATAAAAATCTTCTTAAGCCATTTGCAACAAAAATATTCATTAAAATATCTTCTCAATTTTATTTATTCTCTTTTTTCTCTACTTTATACATTCTTCTTTCAACTCAACAAAAAAATATTTATATGTTTATATTAGTATCAAAATTATTTAATTTTTAGAATTAAAATTTTCTAAAATTATTCATTAAAATATCTTTTGAATTTTATTTATACTTTTTTCCTCTACTTTATACATTCTTTTTTTCAACTCAACAAAAAATATTTATATGCTTATATTAGTATCAAAATTATTTAATTTTTAGAATTAATTTTTTTTTAAAAAAATATATCACATAAATATAAAATAATAAACACATTATAATAAATATATAAAAAAAATTAAAAAGGAAGAATATACTGGGCATATCTGCTGTGATTTTTTATTATTACTTCCCACGTAATTTGTCTCTATTTTCTATTTTCGTTCGTCCCAAGTAACTTGTTCATTCATTTTTTGAAAATATAATTATACACTTTAATCTCATTTTAAATTTTAAATTTTATAATTTTTTTAATCTTAATTAAATTATTTAATTATCTTAATTTTAATTCACAATTATTTTTGTTATACTATAATTATTTTTACTATTATACCCCTTAATTACTTACTAATCACATTTTACCTAAATTCTTATATATACAGTGATAGACTCATATTACGTGTGGGACGGATATTTTTAAAAATGTATGCTTATGTGGCGTTGAGGTGGACGGATTTGTGAGTATCTCCGCACCAGAAGAGATCTCCCCATTACACCTCTCAAACAAACACAGGTAACATGCGAACCACGTGATAATTAATTTATTATTTTCCATTGGGATTAAAAAGATTCCAGTTTGAAATCATAAGTCATGATAAGTTTTTTTTTTAATTAATTTATTTTTTATGTGATTAGTAGATAAACTCTATGACCGTATCCATTAGAAAAATACTATGGTATGTTTATATGTGGGATTTGATTTTTTGTTTCGCTATTTTTTTAAAAAATTAAAAAATTAAATTAAATATTTGTTTTTATTTATTACTTCATTCGCTCTAATTTAAAGTACAATTTTTTACGATTTTCGTGTGTTTCATTCAAAGTATTTTTATTTTATTTTCGTAAAAATAATTATACACTGATAACATTATACCTTTAATTTTTTACATAATTTACAAATATATCATTATAAATACAATTAGTTTATACATAAAGTCAAAAAGACAAAAATTGTCAAAACCACTTACGCATTTCTACTCATCAATAAAATAATATTATTTTTTAAATCTACTATAAAATCTCAAATGATCCATTTGGAAAGTGGGACGGAGCGAGTACATTATACTAGAATTAAATTTTACATTCAAAACAATCACATCAATATATATTCATATCACATCAAATAACTATTTTAATTCAAAATTTCATTATTCAAAACAAAGTCCAAAACTAAAATCTTACAAATAAACATATTATGTATTGTGCCATATGAATAAAATTTGTCTCGTCGTATCTAATTTGTATGTCTATGATTCCCCATCATAAATATATATACTTTCAATTTTTTAATTCAAAATATTTTTTTTTTATCATTTTTATATGTCTAATTTAAAAATATATATTTTCTACTTTATTCAAAGTAACTATATAATAATACCAAAATTCTATTAACTTTTATTTCAAATATAAATATACTATTATACATTTAATTATTTTATAAATAAATTTAATAAACAAAAATATTAAAATTGCTTATACACTTCTAATAAAATATTATTATTTTTTAATTTATAAGAAAATCATTCATTCACTAAAGAAATACTCCCTTCGTCCAAGCTAAAAGTATACAATTACTTTTGGTGCGAAGATTAAAGAATAATAGTATTTTAATTATAGTAGGTAGATAAAAATAGTAAAATGACTACTTTTTTGGTATAAAAGTAACGATGTGATATAAAGTAGAGGTATTTGTGGAAAAAATAAAGTATTTAATGAAATTGTTACTTTGTAATTGGACGTCCAAAAATAGAAATATGTATACTTTCTAATTGGACGATGGGAGTATATATTATGCATATATATTATCCAAGATAGGATACCAGGGCACCTTTATCTTTATATATTATATATGTATATTATCCAAGATAGGATACCATGTCACCTTTATTTTTATTGTATTTAAAAATATGAATAATATTTTATTAAAATAATATAAACTGTAAAATAATAAAATTTTTGAATATATATTTTTATTATATTAGATATATATTAATTTATTATATTTATAATTTTTAATAAATTTATTCCATTGTTTTTATTTTAAATATAAAATTTATATTAATAGGAATATTAATATTTTGATCTAATTTTTAATAAATTTATAAATTTGATGAATAATATAATTTAATGTAAAATATAATAAAATTTATAATTATTTTAAATGTATAAAAGTAAGATTATAATTTAGTAAATAAAATAGTACTATATTAAATATTAATAAATACTCCATCCGTCTCAATACAATAGTTTTTTGTCCGTCCTAAAACAATAGTCTTATTTTCATATATAATCATATCATCATAAAATTACCCATACTTTTTCATTTTTATTACACAATTGTCACTATTTTTAACATTAATACACTTACAAAGACAAAAAATTATTTTATCCATACTTTTTACCAATTACCAATATAATACTCCCTCCGTCGTTCAAATCTATTCTCACTTTCCTTTTTTTTATTGTCATCCAAGTTTATTATTGTTTCTTTTTTTAGTAAAAAAACACCAATTTTCTATTCTTACATATTTTTCTTAAAATCCGTGTCCGGTCAAATGAGCACACAATTGAATGACGGAGAGAGTATCAATATTCCTTAAATTCCGTGTCCAACCCAATTAAGACTATATTTATGGGACGGAGGGATTATATAATAAAAAATATATTTGTATATATGTAAATATTTTTTAAGAGTAAATAACGAATAAAAAAAATTAAAAGTAAAAAAATTATTATAAAATATTAGTTTTGTATAGCTTTTCCTTTTTTATTATTATTTTTATTTAATTTTTATATTTAATGAGATATTTCAAAAAAATTAATTTAATAAATATCTAAAATAACTGTTTAAACAATTAAAAGTTAAAGTTTATTTCCAAATACTTTCTTAATCTAATAAAAAATAAAATAATAGAGTGTGTTTAGTTTAGTCGAATTGGGTATATACTAATGAAGATGCATGTGTGGCAAGTTCAATTAACTTACACGTAATTAAGACGAACAATTAATTATTGGATTAGTATGAGCACACTGCACACACTCTTACCATAGACAATCACTTAAGGACAGCTACAGAATTATTAAAATCCCTCCCAACTAATCCTCTCTATTATAAAATTGACCATCTCCAAACCCTAATAATTAAGTGTAGCACGCATGTAAATTTAGTATTAAAATAATATATGATGAAATATTTTATAAAAAAATATATATATATTTTCTTTTAAAAAATACAGAGTCTAGAACGTAAAAACTTGAAGTTTAGGGGGAGGGAAAAGAAACAAACTTTTAATAGTTATTTAAAAAACAAAATCAGTAAGTACTTCTCCATCATTTCAGTCTTTACTCAAATGATTAATCACAAGTTTTATTAAAAATAGATAATAATATTCCCTCCGTCTCCTTTTTCTAGAAGATGTTTTTGGGGTTTTACAGAAAATAAAGAAATAATAGTATTTTATTAATTAATGAAAGTATATAAAAAATTTTGATATTTTTATTCTTTGAGTTTTTTATAAAGTAATTTTATGTGTAATGATATATTTGTAATTTAACTAAAAATTTAAGTTATTTTGGTATTAGAATATGATTATACTCCCTCCGTCCCATAACAAAGTATTCATTTTTCTATTTTAGTCCGTCCCATAATAAAGTATTAATTTCATTTTTAGTAACTGTATTATCTACCTAGCATTACAAATATCCTTATAGTCATTTCTACCTTATTCCTATTACATCATAATATAATATTAATATTTCTAAACTACTTGCAAAAAGCAAATGGATATTTAGTTATTAAACGGAGGGAGTATTTTTTAAAATAAAAAAAAAATACTTTAAAATAAAATATATGAAAATGATAAAAAAAAATATTTTGAATTGAGATAGCACTTTATATCTTCTATAATAAAAAATACAAAAACAAAAATATCATAAGTTTTTATTTATTTATTTTTTCTTTTATAATTGAAAACGTGGTGCAGCAATGTTTTTTATTTTATATTATTATTTTATTAGCGGGAATAAGAGGAATATAATACTTTGAGAGTAGAAGATCTGCTACCCTACACACTATAAATAGGGGCGACATTGGCATGCTCATTGCTCACTGCAACTATCTTGTTTAATTAATTTTAGATTAATTAATTAATAAATTAAATATTTGGGTTTTGGATCTGCAGTTAGGTAGCTAGCATGGCCGGAGACCGTTACAGTAGCCAAGTGTCTCGCTACCTTGAGGAGAAGATGACCCGACACAACTTCCCGTCCGACTTCATGTGGGGCGCCGCCACTTCTACGTACCAGATCGAAGGTGGCTATGTAGAGGATGGCAAATCACCCAACAACTGGGACTTTTGGACCCAGCAGAACCCTGGTATATTCATTTATTAAAGAATATTGATATTATGTCGGTGGTTGGTAAAAAATATGAATAAATGATTTTTTTGTCCAAAAAATAGTGGCAATTATGTAATAATAATGAAAAAATAGGAATAGTTTTAGATGATATGGTTATTTATGGAAATAAGACTATTGTTTTGAGATGGACAAAAATAGTAAATAAAACTGTTGTATTAGGACGGAGAGAATATTTTTAAGAAATTTATAAAATTCGAATTAGAGAATTTAGTTTCATATTATAATAATTGATATTGATGATGAATGGCTGATTGGCTGCAGATAAAGTTAAGGGGGGCACAAATGGCACCGTTGCTATTGATCACTACAACAGATATAAGGAAGACGTGGCCCTCATGAAGAAACTTGGCCTCAACAGTTACAGATTTTCACTGTCATGGTCGAGAATATTACCCGGTACGTATGTATGAATTAATTAATTAATTAATTGTAAGAAAATAATCTTCTTTTTTAAAAAATTGATTATATATAAATTGCAGGCGGGAGACTGAACGGCGGCGTAAATAAGGAAGGAGTTAAGTTCTACAACGACCTCATCGACCTGCTCATCGCTGAAGGTTATATTGGAATATTGATTAATCTAATCATGATAATTAATTAATGTTTCTAGCCGTTGATTTGTTAATTAATTAATGCGATGAATTGCAGGAATCGAGCCGTTGGTGACCATCTTCCACTTTGACCTCCCTCAATGCCTGCAAGCAGAATACGGCGGCTTCCTCAGCCCTCGTGCTATGTAAGAACTACTTCATTTGTCTCCAAAAATTAAATTATTTAGGCTCCACATGTATATTAAGAAAAATAAATATTTTATTAAAAAAATAAAAAAAATTAAAAAGATGATCAAAGATACTTTTAAAAATTAAGTGAGTAATTAAAAAAAATAAAAAAAAGTTAATAATATTTATTATAAATAAATATTAAATAAAGAGTAGTAATTATATAGTGACTTTTTTTACATTTTTAAATATAGATTATCGGACAAAAAAAAACATAAATTTGGCTTTGAGCGAAATTTGTATTTGCCTTAAAATTAATAATTAATTAATTAATTTGCAGAGAGGATTTTGCGGAGTTTGCGGAGGTGTGTTTCTTCGAATTCGGCGACCGGGTGAAGTTCTGGCTGACGCAGAACGAGCCGTGGTCGTTCACCATCGGAGGCTACGTATTGGGAACTTTCCCGCCGGGGCACGGCTCAGCCGTGGCGCCGAGTGTCCAGCGGCTTGGTACAGCTTACAGGCTCCTCGTTCCAGGAGTCAGCCGACGGGTTGCCGACGACGGCGGCGACGGCGCCGCCACGGAGCCGTACATCGTGGCTCACCATCTAATTCTGGCTCATGCGAGGGCAGTTGAAATCTACAGAAACAACTTTCAGGCAGTTCAAGGCGGGAAAATTGGCGTCACCAATATGACCACATGGTACGAGCCGTACAGCGACTCGCAGGAGGACATCGACGCCGCCGCCAGAGCCGTCGACTTCTCTTGGGGATGGTAAGAAATTAGATTAAAATATTATTAAATGTGATGAAATGAATTGATTATTTTGTTTTGCCCTAATTGCCGCCATTATATAATTTTATTCTTAGGTTTGTTTCGCCGATAGTGTACGGAGATTATCCGGCGGTGATGAGAGAGCGCGTGGGCGACCGTCTCCCTCAATTTACTGAAGCAGAAAAACTGATGGTGAAGGGTTCCTACGATTTCATAGGAATGAATTATTACACTACCAATTGGGCTGCCAACAGAACGCCCATTCCTGGTGAACAGACCACTTATTACACAGATCAAGGAGTCGATTACTACAGTAAGCAACCTTAATTACCCATACAAATTAAATTATACAAATACAGATACATGTATATATTCACACATTGAATTATTTTTTCTTAATTTATAGCTGAACGGGACGGTGTTCCAATTGGGAGACAGGTACGTCAGTTAAACTTTAATCGGGCAACTTAAATTCAAGCTGTTGATAATCAATAATATTTATACATATCACATCATCTTTATAATATAATATATACGTTATCTTATAATATATGATATGAAAATCCGATTAAATCAGCACCTTCCTGAGTTAGTTGAATTACATGATCTGCTGTCATATATATATAATATAATGTTTTAATTTATTTATATGTAATAATTGCAGGCTGGATCGGATTGGCTGTACGTGGTTCCACGCGGCATATACGAACTTCTGATGCACAACAAGAACGAGTACAATGATCCCATAATTTACATCACTGAAAACGGAGTAGATGAGAAAAACGACACAGATCTAACAGTGTCGGAGGCCCGACACGACCCGGAGAGAATCAGCTACCATATTCAACATCTGGCCTACATGAGGCTGGCCATTGAGTAATAATTACTAAGATATATATATATATAATTACTAATATTTATTTATTTTTTTATTTTTTTATGTATATGTAATGTGTTGCAGCCAAGGTGTGAAGCTTAAGGGGTACTACCCGTGGGCGTTGTTCGATAACTTCGAGTGGACGGAAGGATACACGGTGCGATTTGGGTTCTATTGGGTGGACTATGTGAATAACTTGAAGAGATATCCCAAGGCCTCGGCCATATGGCTAATGAATTTTCTTAATCCCAACATTGCCCCGACGACAATTAAGCGACAAGTCATGGAAATTGCCGATGCTAAGGTTACCGATACTCCTGCTGCAAAGAAGAGGAAAGGTCGTTAGGCTTATTAGATCGATCAATATTGGAATCATGTGTGGCCAATTAATTATTTGTCTTCATTTCGGAATTATCCTTTTGTTGTTGTTTGTCATTTTTCGAGTTTTATGTTTGGTGTGTTGTGCTTGAACATTAATAATACAGAGGTTTCTGTCCATTGGCCTTAAAGAATTGTCTCAAAAAGACCACTGCCTCCAAATCCATTTAAAATGGCCCCCAAGGCAAATATATATGAGCGTTTACTATTCAATATATATATAATTTTTTGTTCTTGATAACATTATATTAAATATATATTTGTTCATATTATAATAAAATTTAATTTTATATTTAAAATATCAAATTAAACAAGTAACTTATAATCAAGTAATCCCATTACTGAAGAAAAAAAAGAACTTCCAACTATGATGTAAGCTTCACTAAGGATGACAAATAGCTAAAGTAGATATCTCAAACCTTCCAAAATTAGCAAAGAACATTCCTTCTTTTTCTTTTTTTTTTTCTTTTTTAAGAAAAACATGGTTAGTCAATCCAAATTAAATTTTACCTTCTTTTTTTTTTTTTTCGTTTTAAATACTCCCCCCGTCCCATATACCGTGTATGCTACACTGTAGACGCAGTATTTTAGGAGGGATGTAATTAGTAGATAATTAAGAATATATTAGTGAAAATAATTATTTTATAATATAAATAATTATAAATTAAGATTAAGATAACAAATTAGTTTAATTAAAATTAAAAGAAATCAATTAAAAAGTTTAAAATGAGATTAAAGTGTGTAAATATTTTCCAAAAAAAGAAAGTGACATGGAATGTGGGACGGAGGGAGTACTATAATGATATTGTTCGCTTTGGGCTGAGTCCGCATGGAATTATTTTTGATATTCTTCAAAAGACCTGGTACTAGCGGAGTTCACTTGGGACATATAAAGTGTGTAATTTTCTTGACAACTTCTGACGTGGAACTTAGGTTTGCACCCCAACAAGTAGGCCATGCCAAGTATGGGATGCAATAAAAAATTAATCAAGCGGTCATTATCTTAGGAACACATTACAAATGCATGGGCAAAGTTGGTTCGTTGGTCCTGTAATAACTGTGAACACAGCACCAAGAGGAGGAAGAAGAAGAAGAAGTTCAACTTCGTGTAACCAATTAAAATAAATCAATGAATAAATAATTCTTGAAGTTGGTATCAAGTAAAGAAGCTATGAATAAATTAAAGTGTACGGCAATTCATGCATCAAATTAACAAAAGATATGAATGAAATGGAGAGGTGTGGGCCAATCCCATGCATGCAAATCACGTAATAATTTCATTCACGTACAGGGAGTGTCAAATTTTGCCTATAAATACGCCCCCCTTGGTCTCCCTATAATATATCCCCATAGTTAATACTACTATATTAATTAACCATTTATAAATATATTTATTAGGGATGGAAAATAATACCGAAATGATGAGCCGGCAGGTGTCTCGTTACCTGGAGAACAACTTGACGCGCCGCGACTTCCCGGCGGACTTCCTATGGGGTGCAGCCACCTCTTGTTATCAGATCGAAGGTGCTTACAAAGAGGGATGCAAATCATTCAGCAATTGGGATGCTTTCACCCTACAAAGGCCTGGTATACATACATACATATATTAATTATTATTATTAATATAATTTGAACATGTAATGATCTCTCTCTATATATATATCTATGAGTTAATTGTATTGCATTTTGTTTACAGACAAAATTCATGGCGGCTCCAACGGATGTCTGGCTATCAACCACTACAACAGGTATAAGGAGGACGTGGCTCTGATGAAGAAACTAGGCCTCAACACTTACAGGTTTTCCCTATCCTGGTCCAGAATATTGCCAGGTATATATATTTTATTAATTAATTATATTACATCTATATTTGCACTATGCTTTTATTTAATGTCATAAAAATTCAGGATTTACATATATATATATATATCCACGTGTATGTAATTGATGATCAGGCGGGCACTTGAGTGCTGGCATAAACAGAGAAGGCATCGACTTCTACAACGACCTCATCGACCTCTTGATAGCCGAAGGTCTGCAAAATTAAATCAAATCAATTTGTATAGATTTAATTCAATCATCGATCACATATATGTATATATATATGTATGTGTATATATCCATCCAGGAATTGAGCCATGTGTGACCCTCTTCCACTTCGATTTCCCACAATGTCTGCAAGAAGAGTACGGCGGCTTCCTCAGCCCTCTCATCCTGTAAGTCTTTCTCTGTTGAATCAATATATATATATATATATATAAGTTGTTTATATTGTGTTGTAATGATTCAATCAAACTAACGTACGTGCAGGAAAGATTTTGCTGAGTATGTGGAAGTGTGCTTCTTCGAATTCGGCGACCGGGTCAAGATGTGGATCACGGAGAACGAGCCGTGGGCCTTCACCGCCGGCGGCTACATTTTGGGGGCGTTCCCTCCCGGACACGGCACCCCGCATCCTCTCTACAAATCCGAGGACGATGATGATCAAAACAAATCCTGTCAATACAAGACGACGTCGTCTGCAGATCTCTTCGACAATATTCCGCGGCCAGCTGCTCCTTTCGTAATGCCCAGAGTCGCTCTTGGAATCGATCCAGCCGCCGTCTACGGTTGCGCCGACGCCGGAACCTATGGCGCCGCCGCCGCCGAAATGTCTGACGACGGCGATGATAATAACCCGGACGCCACGGAGCCGTACATCGTGGCCCACCATTTAATTCTTGCTCACGCCAAGGCAGTTGAAATCTACAGAAAACACTTCCAGGCTGTTCAAGGAGGTAAGATTGGGGTCACTAATATGACCACATGGTACGAGCCCTACTCCCTTTCTCAACCCGACATCGAAGCTGCTTCTAGAGCTGTGGATTTCATGTGGGGATGGTAATATATATATAACATTTATTTGTTTATTAATTAATTGCTTTTGTATGAATATTAATTAAGGTTGTTCGATTCTAGCAATAGCAATATTTATGTATAACTAATTAACTCTATCCTTGTTTGGATAAGGTTTGTTGAGCCTGTAGTGACCGGATACTATCCAAAGGTGATGAGAGATCGAGTAGGTGACCGTCTGCCCGAATTTACACCCGAACAAAGAGAAATGGTGAAGGGATCCTACGACTTCATTGGAATGAATTATTACACCACCTACTGGGCTTCTTACAAGCCCAACCCGCCCTGGGTAAAGCCCAATTACTACAATGATCAAGAAGTCGCCTTCCGCAGTAAGTAAAAGTGCTACTTATTAATTAAATATTTCTATTCAGTATATATTTTTTTAAAATTGCTCCTAATTATCTATCTCTACAAATATAATGTCTTTTTTGTTTCTTTCACTTTAAGCTGAGCGAAACGGCGTCAAAATCGGCAAACAGGTGAGTCAATGAACTACATCAATCATTCAAAAATACGTTCATATTTCTTTCACTCACATAATTATGATCAGGCTGGGTCAGCATGGCTGTTTGTTGTTCCACGGGGCATATACGAGCTTCTTATGCACACCAAGATCAAGTATAACGATCCCATCATCTACATAACCGAGAATGGTATATATATATATATATTGTGCAAATAATTAATCTATACTAGGATCTGTGTAACTAATTAGTATTGTTCTTACACTGGTCTGCAGGAGTGGACGAGAAAAATGATCCAAAGAAGACAATGTCCGAGGCTCGACACGATCCGGACAGAATCAGCTATCACATGGAGCATCTGGCTTACATGAGGCTAGCAATGGAGTAAGCCTAAAATATATATATCTATCTATCTATCTATATATATATGCATTTGGTGTTTAATTATTCAATCGATTAATTAACTACATATACAGCCGTGGCGTGAAGCTTAAGGGGTACTACCCGTGGGCGTTGTTGGACAACTTCGAGTGGACAGAAGGATACAGCGTGCGATTCGGGTTCTACTTTGTCGATTACACCAACAACTTGATTCGATGTCCTAAGGATTCCGCCATATGGTACATGAACTTCCTCAACAATAAAATCCTTCCGCCGCGCAACAACCGAGAGGCTGCCGCCGAGGACATTGCTGCCTCTGCCTCTGCCTCTGGTACTGTTGCGAAGAAGAGGAAGGGTAGTATGTAAGAACTAGATCCATCCATATTCGATCTGCATTTGCCTTTATTGCAATATATATACTTGTAATGAATAAATCTGGCCTATATAGCTTGTCTAGCCAGTGTGTGTTTGTTGTTAATTCCTTGTATTATATGGTGTGTAATTTGAATAATAATCGTGGCACTCGAATAAAAATTGCAGTTTAAAAATCTATGTATAGATAGTCTTTCAACATAATAAAAAATGAGATATATACTTGAATTGATCGATCGAGTTTGGCGTGAGAGGACGAGAACGAAATGTAGCCAAAAACAACTTGCCGGGCATGAAAAATAGATCGATGGGTCCGGCAAGTCATCCTTGGCTGCAATCCATTCTCGACCCTCGTCATGCAAAGACACGATCAAATGAAACAACAAAATTGGACAAGAACATGGTGGTGACGAATGTGGTACGATATTGTCATGCTACGACATGAATCCTTTATATAGGCAGTGTAGGAGATAGATAATGGTCAAAAACATTGGGGGGAAGGGGAATATTGATTGAGATTAATTATTGATATTCCGTGGAACATATATGTCAACGCAACTTTAATTTTCGAAGGGAGTGTGGGGACTGCAGACTGGATTGGATTGGATTCGATTCGATTAGATTAAGAGGTGATTGGCAAATAGCTTTTTGAATATATTTTAGCTTATTGAACAGCTTTTAGCTGTTTGACCGGTCAAAGTCAAACAGCTAAATTTAGGTATTCGGTAAATTAGTTTTTTGGACAAAAAAAAATTAATTTTTGAAAAGTTAACTTATCCCGGCGTTTTGAAATAATTTTTTTTGTAAAATTTTTTTTATTCCTTATATGCCTTTAAAAATTTATTATGCATTTTACACAAATAAATATATTTTGATTATTTATTAATTATATTAAAATATTTTATTATATTATAGTTTTACTTTTATAAATTTAAAATAATTAATTTTTATATATAAATTATTTTAATTATAAAATATATAAATTTATTAAAATCAACATAAAATAGAAAATATAAATATTAATAATTTATTTTTATATTAAAATTATATTATATAAATTTTATGCTAAAAATAAATTAAATTTATTGAAAATTATAAATATAATGAACTAATCCATAACTAACATAATAAATATATACACGAAAAATTTATTATTTTATATTTTACATCATTTTCAATAAAAAAAAACTATTTATATATTTCAATAGAAATATATTACTTTCTAAATCTAATTATAATAGAAAATAAATACTTTTATAATACTTTTACAATTTTCAATAACTAATAACAAAAAATTTCAAATATTTGAAACTCAAAAAAATAATTGAATATATTAGAAAAAAATAAAATAGAAATGTCCTCAATTGTCATTTTATGTATAAACAGCTAATATCAAACAATTGTTTTATCAAATATTTTGATACAAACAACTAATCGAATCAGCTAGTCAAATCAGCTAACCGCTATCAGCTAATTGAATCAGCTAACAGTTATCGGCTAATTGTCAAACACGCACCGAATCCGATGATGAGAAACGATGGACACTTGCCAAAAATGTGTATGTTCTAGCTTACGAGTTAGAGGGACGTGAGGCATGTGGTGGTGGGGCTATCTTTCACTCCCACCAGCTGTAATTATATATATATATATATATATAAATATTTGTTTATTTATTTATATATGCGGGCTGTGCTCGAAAAGTTGGAATATTTAGAGGACAGAAAACGAACAAGATTCTTTCTTACAGTAAGTTCTCCACCACCACCTTTCTGTCCAGCCCCAATTCCTCACTCCGCATTGGATGGTCATTACAACCTTATTTGACTTTGAATTCTGCCAATACGTGTAATTGCATGGTTTGACCTTCTTTTTTCTTCTTTTTTTTGTTATAATAAAAATATACTACTACTATATTTTTATTTTTATTTTCATACAATATAAGAGTATCTAAATATTATTTAAATTAAAAGTTAAATAAAAAATATTAATTTAAATTCAAACCAATCAAGCCCCTTATTATGTTGATGGTGATTCATAAGCTATTTGATTCATAGGGTTTACTCAAATCTATATGTACTTTGTTAAGAATAGTAGATGCAAATTTTTATATTATAAAAAAATAAACTAATTATAATAATATTGTTTGCTAGGTGTATAAAATTTAAAAGACCCTAAAATTGTACTCTCTCTGTCCCACATATCATGTCTACGTTGCCGTTTCTATCCGTCCCTGTCACTTTCTTTTTTTTTTTATAAATGATTACACACTTTAATATCATTTTAAATTTTTTAATTTATTTTTTTAATTTTAATTAAACTAATTAGTTATCTTAATCTTAATTTATAATTATTTATATTATAGAATAATTATTTTTACTAATACATTCTTAATTATCAACTAATTATATTTCTCCTAAAATATCGTGTCTACAGTGTAACAGACACGGTATATGGGAGACGGATGTAGTAAGAACTAACACCTAGTATTGAATGTTTGTTATAATATGTATTTCGATTTTCATGTGAAATAAAATGATGTTCGTCTTCACGTTCATCTGCCACACATAGTTCGCCTAGTGTGACTTATTTTATTGGACTTAGTTTATAGGGTATTAAGTTCGGTCGGAGTTTACGTACTTTTGTGGATGTAGATTCCCACATTATAAATAATAATAATAATAATAATAATAATAATAATAATAATAATAATAATAATAATAATAAAAATGATGTTGTTAATAATATTAAGGAGTCCACACATATTAAATAAATTTAAAATCCATAAAATTGTATCGTAATTTAGCTGTTGTAAGTACTTTTATTATTGTTGTTATCTAACTCCATTGCCCTCAGCTTTTATTTATATTTCTATTGGTTTTCCCTTTACAATATCCTCTCTCTAACCTTTTCTTTTCGTTAACAGTAAAAAGAAAAGTAAAGGCTACTACCACTAACCAACTATTCTAATTTTTTTTTATTATTTTTTTTTTTTTTAACATTGATTAGGAAAAGTGGGTGTTAATTTTATTTATTTAAATTTTTTTATAAACTTTGGTATAATGCATGCCTAGGAGAAATTACAGTTCTTGATTGTGACACCTTGGACCATTTAATTTAGTGGTTTCAGTTTATGGGCCCAACAATAAACAAACGTATTTAAATTTAGTTTAACTAAATTTAAAATAAAAACAAAATACATATAAATTTTGATGAATTAAATTAATTCAAGAATTTGGAGAACCATAGAGCAGAAGCCTTTGGATATCTGTTGAGACTGTTGGCATAGTCAACATACATCAATCCAAACCTCACTGTGTATCCTTCATCCCATTCAAAATTGTCACTCCAAGCCCATGCAAAATACCCCTTCACTTTCACTTCTCCCTCACTGCAACAATCATTCATTCTATTTTATTTTATTTTATTTTTTAACATATATGTATATATAAATTTAATTGATACTTTACTTTATTGCCTTTAGAATTTGGACAATATGATCCCGATGATATTTAACCCTTATTGTATCATCGACACTTTGCACTTTGCACTCATTTTTCTCATCCACCCCTGCAAAAAAAAAAAAAAAATTAAATAAATATATATTTCAAATTTGTCACTAAATATTACTTCTTCCGTCCATTTTTCAATGTCCTAATGATATTTACGTGTTTTTTAAATAATTAGTTTTTTTGTTGTAAATTGACAAAATAGCCTTTTATTTTGTGTATAAATATAAAAAAGATAAATAAAATAAGAGTAAAAATGTAAATTTTATGTATAAAAGTAAAAAAATGACAATAATTTTTTAATAGAAAAATAGGATATTAGTTTGTGTACGGAAGGATGAACGAGGGAGGATTATTAATGTAATCGAATTAATTATAAAAATAGATGAGTCCATTACCATTCTCCGTGATATATATAGCGGGTATATCACTGTACGTTGCTTTTATGTGCTTTAATAGCTTGTACAGTCCCCATGGAACAATGTACAACCACGATGAGCCGCCCTACATTACCAATATAATTTATTAAATTAATAATCATTGTCTCCATTTATTAACAAAATTTACACACCAAATAAAAACATACCACTGGCCCAATTGGAATCCCATTTTTCTCAGCTGAAACCAAAAATAAATAAATAAATAATTAAGTCTAATAATTATTTATTTAATTTTTTACTTTCCTCGTTAATATATATAACTTACTAAAAAATTCAACTTGTTGATCTTTATAGTAGGCTTTCCCGGGCTCATGAGTTACATCATTTGCTGCATAATTGGCTGTGTAGTAATTCAAGCCAAGAAAATCAATGGATCCCTTCAGACATCGAGATTCTTCCTCTGTAAATTGTGCCAAATTACTTTCAGGAACAAATCTTCTCATGCTGTCTGGATATTTTCCAGTCAATATAGGCTCCAGAAACCTGGTTCCATCGAATTCAGACAACATTAATTTTGAAAGTTACCAACAATTGATCAAAAAACAGACACAAGTGTTCGGAACCACTGTACCATCCGAGCATGAAATCCATAGCTCTTTTAGCTGCTTCAACATCTTCCTCAGAATTCGAATCGAATGGTTCGAACCATTGGCAGCACGCCACAATCCCAATCTTCCCCCCCTGATGTTCCTGACGACATAAAATCGAAAAATCCTGATCAGATTTTGTAGGAATCTTTCAACAATGTGTGCAATCGAAAACCTGAAACTTTGTTCTGTAAGAATGAACAGCTGCTGCGTGTGCGAGGATCAGATTTCTGCCGACGGTGTACACGTCTTTTGCCGGATCGGGCTGTGTTCTCGGCGCAAACGAGCTGCGGTGTGTTTGGACAGTCGAATTCGAGACATTATTCGATCCGTGAACACCTCTGTATTTTGTAAGATTATTTCCGATGTTGTCTTTAGAGCCTCTGCCTGGAGGATGTGTCCCCCGGACATATCCATTGATGCAGTAGCTCCACGGCTCGTTGATCGTAATCCATGATTTAATCCTGTCGCCGAATTCCCAAAAGCATAGCTCGGCGAATTCGCGAAAATCATCCCTGAATGAATGGAGTTCAGACAAAGGGTAACATTGTTGTTATTTTCATTTGCATTCTTACACGATCTGCCGGCTTAAGAAGCCGTCGTACTCTAGCTCCAAGCAGTAGGGAAGATCCCAGTGGAACAGAGTCACATAAGGCTCGATGCCTGCATCGAGACATCGCGGCAAAAATTGGATCAAGAATGGCATTAGGACATGGATATGAAACAGAGTTTTGATTATTCGAACCATTGGCGAGGTAGGTGTTGATGAGATTGTTGTAATAATCGATCCCTTCTCTATTGATCCCAGCTGCTCGGCGCCCGCCTAGTTTGTTGTAAGATACGGTTAGGTTAGCGCTCGACGACCCATTAGGCGTACACATGTACAAAGTTTGTAAGAATTTTACAGGATCCATTAGAGTTATTACCAGGCAGAATTCTAGGCCAGGAGATGGAGATTCTGCAGGCATCGAATCCGACTTTCTTCATCGCCTCGATATCATCCTTGTATCGATGATACATGTCGACCGCTACACTTCCATTCGATCCATCTGCTATTCTCTCTGCAAATTTGAATCCATTAAGACAGCGCAATTTGCATTCGCTACACTCGACTAAATGTACTAAGAAAAAAATCATTACCGGGGCACTCCATGGCGAAAACATCCCATACTCCGAGTCCTCTGCCGCCTTCGGCGGCTGCTCCTTCAAACTGGTCGAAAAAATAACAAAATTTAAATGATTATTACACCTAAAAGTTTAAACTTAAGTCTTTTGCCTGATTAGCTTCATCAATTGTATGAACAGCCTGACATTGATTTGAGAAATAAACAGACCTGAAAAGAAGATGTGGCAGTTCCGAATATGAAATCCTTAGGAAAATCAGATCGCCTGATCGAGACATTGTCGTCCCTAATTCTAGAAGCTTCCATGGAGGAATTGGATCGAGGAAAAGAGTTAGTGAACTCAGGGCTAAATCCTTTCAACACAAAAATGCTGAGCTCCGACGGCGTAATCGGCGGCGGCGGCGCCGCCGTAGCCAATTGTTCAGACAGGTACTTGGCCTTGCGGAGCTGGTCTGTGAGCTCGACAACATGGATTGCGCCGGCGGTCGGAGAGATGTGTTGCGGAAGCATGGCTACGACGAGCTGGTCCTGATTTTGCACTGTGGCGGCGATGGCGGCGGCGTCGTCTTCCTCGGAAGGGGGACAACATGGGCAGCATTCTCCGATGAAACGCGCCAAGCGTCGGAAAATCAGGGCAGGCAACATTTCTGGTGTCGAAGATTTGAATTTTTTTTTATCAGTTGATCGTGGATTTGGGTATTTATCTGTATGTATATATTGCAATTGCAAGGGAGAAGATACGCAGGTGTTGATTTTGGAAGGGGCCAGGACCACAACTCCACCATATCTGGACTGGAGGTGGTGCTGGTGCTAACAGCGGATCCATGTGGCGCCGGGATCCGGTAAGGGAAAAGAAGGCAGCGGCATGCGGATCACGTGCGCTTCAGCATCAGCATGCAGTTCGCGTTAGCAAAGTGACCAAAGTTCCAGCCCCAGGGGCTTTATAGTCATTACGCGTAGGATACTTGAGTCCAAGTAGAGCTATAATTAGACAATGATCAAGACAAGATTTGAGGGTGAATTTGACTGACTATTTAAAAATTTTGTACTTTATTTTATAATAAAATAAAATATATTTTATTATGTGCATATTCTTTATATATTATTAAAATTTTTAATTATAAAATAATTTAAAATATACTTAAATTTTTATGAATGAAAAGTTTATAAGATTATACAATTCATATATATGTAAATATTTTTTATAATATTGTTGGTATTGGTATAAATTTAAAACAAACATACCAAAAAAAAAAACTAATTAAATTATAGATAGATAGATTAGGATAATCTGTTGTGTGCTACTTGTTTCTTTTAATATTCAAAATCCATTATTTCATAATCTTTCAATCACCATTTGAATCTTTTTCAATAATTATGCAATGAGGCTGATGCTATGCCTATAAATAAATAAATACTTTATTAATTCCACATTAATAGTCTCAAAAGAAACTTATAATAAACTAAAAATAATAATAATAATATTATATTGATAAAAGAATAAAAATTAATAGTACTTTTTACTTTTTACATATACTATGATAGTATTTTAATAAATAAAAATAATAATAAAATAAATTGATAATTACATATGAAATTTATTTATCTAGTATTTTTGCTATAATGTGAAATATAAAAATTATATCGAAAAAGGAAACTGTAGCAAGTCAAATGGGAATAGAAGGACGGAACATATGCTATGGTCATATTTATTTGAAATTTTTTAAAGATTCTTTATTATTTATAAGTATTTAAATAACATTAAATTATTATTTTTATTTAAAATAATATATATATCTTGGCAAGTGTATCTAAATTGTCTTTTATGCCCATATGAAGCAGCAGCATCACTATTTCTCAGTAGCAGACAAAGATCTTCGGATGCACTTAATAGAAAAACAGTACCATTTATATAATACCAATATTTATATTTATATTTTATATTCACATATAAAGTGATGTTGGTGCGAGTCTGTGGCGTTATATATACACACAATATTTGTATCTATATAATATCCCTATCCAATTCCAAAATTTGATGCTAAATGAAGGACCTTCTGGAAATAGCACTTATTGGTTTTCTGTAGCCAAACCCCGACTTGAGTCTTACTGTATGTGTGTGTGCGAGTCGAGAGCAGTATCAGAGTATTACTTGCTGCTCTGTCTTCATTTGTCGAACCAATCTCACACCCCCACCCCACCCCACCCCACCCCTCACTTTCATCCCCCACCCCCTCTCCCACGACGCAACAATTTTGATTCTTTAGATTCTTTTTCCTCTTTCTTCTCGGGGAAGACGACGTAGGGTTTCCTACTCGGGGTAAGTTTCTTGATTGAATTTCTTTGTTTTGATGTTTCTATGAAAAGTCGTTTGTTGTTTGATTAAGGGATTATTGACGGAAGATCGAATCTTTTTGAGGGTTTAGTCCTTTGTGGGTTTCCGATACTGTTGTTGGCTTAATGGTTGACTTCGGAAATGTTCTTCGAGTTTCTTGATTAATTTTTTGTGGGGTTTTAGGAGAATTTCAAATTTTCAATCGCATTAGTTTAGGGTTGTTGTGCAGATTAGGATTCTAGGTTAAATGGGTTTGATTGATTGTTGTGGCGCGTACGATTGTAAAGTTTTTCCATTTATTTCCGTAATTCAACTTAGGGTGTGAAAACCTACGACTGGAAATGGTTTGACTTGGCTTGTGAATGCCCTTCAGATGCAATTTACTTGAAATTTATGATGATCGGTTGAATTCTTGCGTTTATGAAGTTTTGATTGCATTTATTGATTTCTGATTTATTTTAGGGAATTAGGGTTTGAAAGGACCTGTTTTGGAGGTGAAAATCATCACATAGATTTACCTGCATTATCGAAATGTCGATTTGCTCATATTACAAGACCTCAAATGTACAGTCTGGTCTAAGGTTAAATTCTCATCTATTTGTTCACCTTTGTAAACCGGTGTACCGTGGATGAATTTATTTTTCTGTTATAAGGAATGTCGAAACAGGCTGAGGTTGCTGATGCTAATGTTTTTGGCAACGTATGTCTGAGTTTATGTGTGTATATTATGATGCAATAGATAACAAACTAAGATATCTTACATAATCAAATTCGTGTAGCTTTAGGTCTGATTGGTCGAGCGTAGGTAATCTTTGAGGTTGCTAGAATGCTGTATGTCCCCGATTCTATTACACTGCTTGATGTGCTTTCACCCTTACCATTATCATCTTCTAGAACTGTTCGTATACTGTTGAATATGAACTTTTTGATTAATAGCTATTTACTTATTTTTCTGATTGCTCTGTTTCTCAGGGAAGAACTCTCCGGCAAGATCGGGTGAGATTAATCTCCATTGGAATGGCGACTGAAAGCCCCATTAGAATATCGGAAGCTGCTGACAGATGGCCATCGGCTAAGCCTTCTACAAGGTACAGGCCATCATCTGCCGAAATGGCCATTGAAGGTCTGGGCTTGTTCTTCAAAGATCAGTGGCTTAACAACCACGAAAAAGATGTTATCCCGAGCCGATGTGAAAGTGCGCCGCCAAGCATGGAAGGCTCCATCTCAGCAATAGAAAACGTCATTTCCCATCAGAATAACCCTGTTAAAAAATTTCCTACCTTCTCTGCAACTAGCGGAAATGATCAACCGTCGTCTTCATCATACCATGGAAAGTTCAACGAGTCTTTAGGCTCATGGAAGACACACCATGTCTTCCAAGCAACTGGTTCTTCCGGGATCGGGAATGCGGCGGATGCTAAATTTTCCGATAGCTCTCTACAGCTGCCGAGGAATCGACTTCCTGCTCATGAGGAGGAATCTGAGGACGACGTGTTATTTGAATCCGGGGCAGCTGGGAAAACTGGTTTCTTGGGTTACCATAATCGCTCCCTGGGCTCAATGCAGGTAAATTAATTGTCCTCCTTTTACATAATCAACATCTTGCATTTCGGCATGGTTTCGAACAGATTTGGTTCTTGGAACTAAAAAGGATGCGACATTTCAGGAGGAATTCCACCACACGTCATCTCCTTCAAATGATCAGCCACGCTCCTTGGGCAATCGAGCTTTGGAGAAAACAATTGTTTCTGATACCGAACCACGTGTCCTAAACAATACCTCTTCCGGCGTATCTATTGCTGATAAAAATGCTCCTCGACTGGATAATATGATGCAAGCCTTGTCGCTTAATGGAAGAGAGTTCGGTGCTGTAGAAGTCGAGAGAGAGAGTGATTTAGAAAATACCGAAACTGAGGTTATGAAGAATGCCGATCTACTTAGAACTTCAGCGGCTATGGAGTCTCGGAAACTAAACAAGACGGATCAACTCATCTCCCAAAATGAAGTTCTGCAACATCAAGCTGCTGCCCACAACTCCAATGCTTCCCAAGTTCAAGGCTCGTATCCTCAGATTATGTATCCTGGTATGAGTCACGCCTACGGTGGCTTCAACCAGTTCCAATACGGTTCTTCAAGTGTTTCTGCGACAGATATTCAGCCGACTCTCCAGTCATCTGGATTCACACCGCCACTATATGCAACGCAAGCCCTTTATATGGCTTCGACTAATCCTTATTATGCAAACCTGCATCAAGGCGGTTTCTTTAGTCCAAGGTACGGCATGGGTGGCTATAATTCCAATTCTGGTGTTCCAACTCCATATCTGGCCGGATATTCCCATGAAGGTGCTATGCCTCTGGTTTTTAATGGCGCTCCGTATCCAACTGCTGGATCGCCAAACGGGGGAAGCGCAGCTCATGCGTATGATCTCCAGAGTCAACAGAAATTTTATGGTCAAATTGGACTTCCTATGCCACCCACTCTCCCTATGCAATATTTCCAGTCACCTGTTCGAGATCCCTACGGTGCATATGCCCATTTTGCTCAACAAACACCAAGGTATGCTTCGGCTGTGAACCAAGTAGGCCCGAAAAAAGGAGCAGAGAATGCAGGTCCATCGAGCGACCATAAAACTCAGCAGTTAGGTGGGGTTGGGTATAACAATTTGAACCCGAAAACAGTGAATGCACCGGGTCATTATTATTACTATGGAAGCCCAACCAATGCTGGTCCTTCGGTGCATTTTCCCCCGGCATCTGCTGTCAGTCCAGTTGCGAGGGCAAAAACTGCTGCAGGGACGAACTTTTCTGGAGGGGCGACTTACAATTTGAGTCTTTCTCACTCACCAAGCGGTAACTCTAATAAAGCTAACAGACAAGGCCAGACCTGGACTGACATGAATTCGTATTCTTTACTCGAAGAGCTAAAATCTGGTAAAGGTCAAAGATTTGAGCTGTTTGATATAGCAGGGCATATTGTTGAGTTCAGGTGAGTTATTTGGTGTTTCTTGTTTTTTTGAGAACACTGGTTATTGAATGATGGTATTGATTTGTTTTCTTTTTTTTGTTGTTCTCTGATTAGCGTCGATCAACATGGAAGTAGATTCATTCAACAGAAGTTGGAGACGTGCACTGTTGAAGAGAAGTCATCGGTTTTTAAGGAAGTTGTCCCACATGCTTCGAAATTGATCACTGATGTTTTTGGGAACTATGTCATTCAGAAGGTTTGATATCGATCTTTTAAGAGTTATGTGGTCTGATTATAGAATCAATCCTCCCCATTATCCTTAAAATCTCGTTTTCTTTTTAATGTCCTGTCATGATTGTGTGATACAGCTTTTTGAATATGGAAGTCCGGAGCAAAGGAAGTACCTTGCAAATCAATTGGAGGGTCAAATCCTGCCGTTGAGTTTGCAGATGTACGGTTGCCGCGTGATCCAAAAAGTAAAAATCCTATCTTGAAATCTCTATTGCCTATCGTCGTACTTACAGTGTTTCTGAACCAAGTTATTTCTTTGCATTTAGTAATTTTGTGTGATTAGATGATTATTCAATTTTGAGGTATCACACTAACCTGAATATTTCTAATCCCTTTTTGAAGGCTCTTGATGTTATTGATTTAGATCAAAAGGTTAGGCTAGTAAGGGAGCTGGATGGACATGTACTGAGATGTGTCCGCGATCAAAATGGGAATCATGTTATACAGAAATGCATCGAGAGCATTCCTGCTGATAATATTCAATTCATAATTTCTTCTTTCCGTGGACAAGTTGCTACACTTTCGATGCATCCTTATGGTTGTCGTGTAATTCAGGTAACTTAAAGCCTTCTAGAATGATATCTTATAGTCGTGTTTGTGTTTGAAATTGAGACGGACGGTCTATATGCTGTCTTTGAACTTATAGAGGGTCTTGGAGCATTGCGAAGATGAAGCCCTGACGCAGTTCATCGTGAATGAGATTTTGGAATCTGTCTTAACACTGGCTCAAGACCAATATGGCAACTACGTGACACAGGTCATTTTTCCTTTATTTGTTATTACATGATCCCTTCAAGTTTCTTCTTCTTGTGCTATTATTCTATCTTCCCTTTAATAATTGCACACAACTATCTATATGTAGTGTTCAAATTTTAGTCCTTGCGATTTTTTGTTACGGGGATGCTAATTTTCATTTTTCCGTAATGGATAGCATGTATTGGCAAGGGGTAAGGCTCGTGAAAGGAGCGAAATCATCGAGAAATTTTCTGGATCTATAGCGCAACTTAGCCAACACAAGTTTGCGTCAAACGTTGTGGAGAAATGCCTGGAGCATAGCGATGCAGTTACAAAAGAGAAGCTGATCAACGAGATAAGCGGTCTAGGCGATGGGAATGATAATTTATTGGTAAGCCAGTCGATCGATGTAATTCAGGATGTTGCGAAATTGTCGAGAGAACTGCTCTCTAACACTTTACTGTTTTTTTTTTTTTTTTTTTATCATAATCTTAGGTTCTTATGAAAGACCAGTACGCAAACTATGTTGTCCAGAAGATTCTGGATACATGTTCCATCGAGCAACGGGAGATGTTGCTTGGCCTCGTTAAAGACCATCTTCCAGCACTAAAGAAATACACTTATGGGAAACACATTGCTGCCCGGTTCGAGCAGCTGTATGGAGATGGTGAGAGTTTCTTGTTACCTTTAAACTTGTGGTTTTCTGCATTCTTACATCCCAAACTGCAACCAATCTTGAATTTTGTTTTTGGACAGAAATTCAAGGGCAATGAACAGGCTACAATTTAATTCTTCAATGGGAGGGATCTTGATCTTGATCTGGATCTGAATCTGAATCTGCCTGTGTTCTTCCAAGTGTTAAACAGGGTTAACTATTATATATTTCTACTGGACCATCAGTACTGTGTACTATAATATTATTATACATTACAGGACCTGCTTAGAATGTTGGAAGGTTTTAGTCAGTATTTTAGAAGCACTTCAAACGCTTAACAGCCTAAACTTTCAGTGTGCCTTTCTGCTACTTTAATCATTCATTCTCTAACTTTACTTCAGGATGTGTTTGTATATGCTTCCAATAGTTTTCTGTACACTAAAATATTGTGCTCAAGCATTTGTTCAAGAACATTCCAAGATACAAAACACAGCCCTGGTTCTTTAGGTTAGTTACCACTTACTACTCATACATTCAATCTTTTTTTTGACAAATCCATATTTTGATCGATTCTACTAATTCATTCATAACCCTGAATCATATAAATTGAAAAAAATAAAACACACACAAATGATTGATAAATTTGTGGATTGAAAACCCAAAATTCAAAGGACAAATAGTGCATGAGGTTAAATCACACCCAAAATCCAAAACCTTTTTCAATGATTCAAAACTTGGAAAGAGCATAGAAAATAAACCTAATCGAAAAGTGAGAATCCCATGTCGTCGTCGCTCTCCTCTTTCTCTTCCTTCTTCTCCTCAGCAGGAGGGGCATCAGCAGCTCCACCACCGCTGGATGCTGCCGGTGCACCACCACCACTGCTACCACCGACAAATGCGCCACCGCCTACGGCACCACCAATGACCACCTGCATTGTTTACGAATAAATTACATGAACCAACCAAACCCGAAGTCCAGAAACTAGCTACAATTTTCGCAAAAGTGATTTAGGTTTGAGCTAGTCAAATCAAATATTACAAGATAGGTTTTTATGTTTATCTTTTCCTTTTTTCACTAAATGAGTGGCAGTGTACCTCGACTCTTAACTGCCGGATACATACCATCGCCACACCAAAAGTATAACCAAAACTATTCTTTTCTGTTTTCTTGTTTTCTAGTGTTTTAGATTATTGGAGGTGTTAAATTTTTATTTTTTTAAATGAAAAACCATATGTATTGCTGTATATATGAGGATAAAAACAGAACACACACATAATCATCCTTCACTGGAGGAACATTATACGAAAAAACAATGAATTGAAATGCGACGATGGCGAAAATGAATTCACGCCTTAATAATGAAAGAGAAGTATCACATATCAACACACAAATTGAAAGCGCACCTGAAAAACCGCCGACGAAGGAGTCACATAGGAGAAGTTGGACTGAACAGCGCCGGAGGAGTCAGCGGAGAGGGCCACTTGGACGAGCTTCCGCTGGAGGTTGAAAGTGCTGTCTGCTGAAGCCTCGAGATCGCCATTCAGCTGCTTCGCCGACCACTCGGCGCCGGATTCCTTGCAAACAAACGTAAATACTCCCATTGTACTCGCGGATCTGCAATTCGTCGGCGATCAGCAATTGAAGACGACGACTCAGCCGCCCTACTTTGAGTGTATATAAATTGGTCGCAAATCAAACCCTAGATGCAGCTGGAAAAAATTAAAAATGCATTTATTTTGTGAAAATGACAATCGTGCCCTCCATCTACCATTAAATTTACGAATAGCCATTGGGCCTTAAAAGTCTGTTCTTATCTGGGCTTCGCTGTCCACTAAATAACATTTTATTTATTTTAAAAAAATACTTTTACTCTTATTTCGAGAATGTTCTTTTGACCCTCTGACCGTTAAAGAAAAATTAGCTGCGGAAAAAAATCAGAAAAGAAAACGCGTTTTCATTTTTTAAGATTCTGGAAAAGTCGTGTTTGTTTGGGAGTCCTGGTAACTGAGTTGTTCCAAACGCATTAATGGTAGTACATAGGTGTATAATTACCAACAAATGGAGAATTACCAAATGTACGCAACTGCTACTTATATTTGTGATTAAATGCGAACTAAAACTTGGCATTTATTTCCAATTTATTTCAAAGAAAACCATTAAAATGAAGAAAAAAAATTATTTGCTTTCGTGTAATCCTTTGGTCCAAACACCTGGGATCTTGTGATGGCGAGACATGATTTTTGTGGCTCATTGGACCAGAACACCAGATGAATCCCAGCTGTGGGCCCGGATGCTATACATCAGTGGTGTAGATTCGCGTGGCGTTCGAGTCCCGGGACTTCGGGAGAATCGAACACCAATTTATATAGTATTTTTTTTCATTTAATAACTTACTGCTAATCCACAAAATAATACCACTTCAATAGTCCCATAATTACTGTTTTTACCTCTACTTAAAAAATAAAATAAAATAAAATAATTTAAATGCGTGTTCGATAACCACAAGAAAAAAACTATGATCTGTGACTTACTAATCACGTAACTCCGGGATTCAACAGATCACGAAATCAAAGCCGTCCACATAATCCCTGCATATAATGGACGGTGAGATTCGGCTTGTGGTAGTGGTCCGGGAAGGTCCCAGGACCTTACCCCAATGCGACCGTATGGTCGCCCTGCATCAAGCCGACGGTCCCACGACGAAAATGCTTATTGCTTAAGTATCGAGAGGGAAGAGACATTAAAGAGAGACAATCGTATCTCAAATCTCAATCCGCCGAAATTCAGAGGTGATGGTTGAAGAAGAATAACGAAATTTCAGCATTTCGCTTATTCCCATTCCCAGTTCCTTTTTTTTACCAAATCGTAAAGCTTCGGTCTTCCGAAGAAACCCTCCCCAAAAAAACAAAAAAAACCAAAAAAAAATTAGAAAAAGAAATAAAGAAAAGAACCAACCTCCTTGATATTTCTGCAACTCTCGCGGGGGGAGAGAGAGAGAGAGGAGACGCAGGCGGGCACCAACCGAGGGGAAAGAAAAGGTGAAGATTCTTGTCTGACAGGACACCCCATTTCTTGCAGAATCAGATTTCTGGCAAAGGCGTTAACTTTTTGTGCGATTTACAGCGTAATATTTCGCATTTAATATTTGCAATTTTGTGTGCATCGATTTGCAGAAGATCGAAAAGGGCGTTTATTTTTTGTATTTCTCGTCAGATTTTTAATCACTGGCGTGTATGTGTATGTATACATGCTTCTCTCGTTTCCCCAATTTTCTTGAAATTCTCAACTGCCCATCTTCGGCCTCCCCCCGTGTTCGTGTTCTTACAGTTCTATTTTATTGGGACGATTTAGAAATATTCAATCTTTCTTTTTAAAAAGAAAAATATAATATAATAATTAAATCTTTCTTTGGGTTATTGTGCATCGCGATTTATTTTTTGTTTTCTAGATTAGGAGGTGTGGTGGCTTTAATGGCATTTAGCTTTGCTGCTGTGATTTGAATCGAGTGTTTCTTGTGAGCTCGCCGATTTTATCCTTGCCCAGATCTTAGGTTTGTTCTTCTTAAATTCCCTGTTTTGTTCGTTGTTTATACATTAAAAATGATGCTTTTGCGTAAAGGGATTGTAATGATTTCTGGTATTGTCCGCAATTACTATTTTACTCGAATCGATGTGCCCTCTTGCTGCAATATATATGTAGAAATTACTGCGCTTGAATTTGAAGGTACCATTTTGGAGATCAGAGGTTTAGAAATCTCCATTTTCTGTTTCAAATTTGATGGATTGATTGCAGAACTGTAATTAGGTGTTTTTGAAGGATTTGAATCTACATAACTTGTCTGTTTCTGGACAACTGAATGAACTGGCTTGCAATCTTGGATTCAAAGTTCTTAGAACATATTTGACATCTGTTGCAATTTTCTATCATAGATGAGTTCATTTTCTCGAACTCTAATTTGGGAATGTTGTCAGGGTTTGTGTCTCCTCCTACATTGATCCCGGAGGCATTCTGAGGACTTTGAAGAATAAGAGCAAAGAAAGACATGAGCAATATGGAATTCGAGAGCAGCAGTTGGATAAGAGATGGGGTTTCATTCTACCCTCAATTGTTTGGCGGCATAATGATCACTTGTGCAGTATTAAGTTTTTCGACGAGCTACTTCGGCAAGATTACTGTTCCGATGATGCCTCACTTCTTCCCCGGCTTGAGGGCCTTTCACAAGAAGAAATCCTCGAAGAAACGAGTCCGTGTGTATATGGACGGATGCTTTGATCTGATGCACTACGGGCACGCCAATGCACTGAGGCAGGCGAAAGCATTAGGGGATGAATTAGTCGTCGGAGTCGTATCTGATGAAGAGATCATATCGAATAAAGGGCCTCCGGTTTTATCCATGCAAGAAAGGTACAATCACGCGCAATTTTATTCGATAAAAAAGTACAGTAATTTAATTGTAAGTTGCGATTTTATTTGAGGTGATCTTTGTAGGCTGACCCTTGTTAGCGGGCTAAAGTGGGTTGACGAAGTGATTCCTAGTGCTCCTTACGAAATTACCGAAGAGTTTATGAATCGACTTTTCAAGGAGTACAAAATCGACTATATCATACATGGCGACGATCCGTGTCTTCTACCTGATGGGACCGATGCCTATGCTCTGGCGAAGAAAGTTGGCCGCTACAAGCAGATCAAGCGCACAGAAGGCGTCTCTAGCACAGATATTGTAGGTACTGTATTCTTCTCGATCCATGTTCTTGATTATTGAGTCGGGTAATGTTTGCGTGGAAGAATCCCGAACGGGTTTTGCAATATTGGTTCATTATGAATGCAGGGAGGATACTTTCGTCCATGAAGGATACTAAAGCTGCGAAAGAATGTCCGGGATCAGGCGAATCTGATAACGGTTCGCAATGCGACAAGCCTCTGGCTAACGGAAAACTCAGTTCTCATTTCCTGCCTACTTCAAGAAGAATCGTGCAATTTTCGAATGACAAGGTTTGTCAAAGTCGAGTCATTGCTTTCCAAGTGTCACTTGGGTGAAGGATTGGTTTGCTTTCGAGGAATCTTTGTTGGTGATGTTTGCGTCGTTTGTTTTGTTTCAGGGGCCCGGACCTAATTCCCGTGTCGTATATATTGACGGCGCATTTGACCTTTTTCACGCCGGACACGTGGAGGTAATGTGAAACTTTCCATAGCTTCCGTAGCATGTTTTTTGGCGTGTTATCTGAATGAGACAAACCGTCACTTTTTGGGTACGAAAAAATTGATTGAAAGCGATTTGTAACGCAGATTCTTAAGAGCGCCAAACAACTCGGAGATTTTCTTCTTGTTGGTATCTACGCCGACCAGACAGTTAGGTATGAACTGTTACACTCGACAATATTGTTGGAATTGTTGTGTTATGGTAAGAACTTACGACGAAGTTAATCCACTTTGCAGTGAGGTCCGTGGGCGCGATTTCCCGCTGATGAATGTCCATGAGCGTAGCCTTAGTGTACTCGCAACCCGATATGTCGACGAGGTCATTATCGGCGCCCCTTGGGAAGTTACACAGGACATGGTAAGTTTTTTTTATTCGCGTTCTTTTTATTGAGTTGTGTGTTTTCGAAAATTTATGCTGTTAAATACGACAGATCACGACCTTCAACATATCTGTGGTTGTGCACGGGACAGTCGCGGAGAGCAACCCACTGGCAAATGTGAGTCGAAACTATTTTTTACTAAATAATTAAATGAACTTTCGTTAAATCTGGCGTCGAGCGTATACTGAAATGCTCGGTTTTGCAGGTTCACTCGGATCCTTACGCAGTTCCTAAAAGTTTGGGCATTTTCCAAATTCTCGAGAGCCCGAGAAACATCACCACCACTTCCATAGCCCAGAGAATCATTGCCAACCACGACGCTTATGTGGTATTCTTCTTCACTCCCTTCCCCTCTCGTTTCTTTTATCAAAACATTTGGGTTCCGTTTACATGGAGATTTTTGAAATTTTGAAAAATTTTGAAAATAATAAAAAGTTGATATCTTTGATCAATAGTGTCAAATTTCTATAATTTTATATATACAGAACACGATGAGAATTCTCTAGCAAATTTTAACTCATACGGGAAATGGTAATTTGACACAATATTACCAGACATGATCGTCTATCTCGGACAGAACCGCGTCCTGCTGTCCCATACATACAGTGTGTATATATACATACTATGTATGTGAGAAATAGGGTTTGTTTTTGAGACAGGTGGTCCCATAGGCGATATTACAATACGGTAGAGGGGCGTGTTGGAAGAATATTACACTTACTTTTCGTCTAGGTTATTCCGGGCGCTCATAATCGATGCTTACCGTGTAATAACATTTTTGCAGAAACGTAACGCCAAGAAAGAAGCAAGCGAGAAGAAGTACTACGCGGGCAAGAAATATGTGACCGAGTGAAAGACATGTATTTGTCGCTCTGCATGCATCTTTCGTCCGAGAAAAAAGGGGGGAAGGTTGGTCCCGGTAGCTTTTGTTCATCGGAAACTATAGAGAAGATGAACTCGAAATAGAGATAAGGCGATCTAAGCCGTCGATTTTTAGCACATCCGGTGCTCTCTTTGTCGAAAAATCGTTAGTATCTATAGCTAATCTTATTTTGTAGCAAGTTTTTTTTATCTACCATTGTTGTAAATTAGTTGATGTTTTTGCCCATTTGTTTTGTTTGCTTTGTACCATATAATATTCAGCTGCGTATTCTAAAATTTCAAGTGACATAATAAAAATACAAATCTAAATGTGTTGAATTTGATTTTTATTATTTGCCTGATTTTAATTTATTGTGTAATTTTATTTTATTTTATTTTTATTTTTTATGATGTGGAAATCGACAGCTGCTGTCCGAAAGTATGCACCCCTAAATTTTATTAGATACAATGTGTATTGTTGATGTATTGAATTTGTCGATAAGTTTTTTTCTCGCTATCGAATATCCTTCGGGCGGACCGACCGTACGGATAAAAGTTAAAAATAAATAAAGGTAACTGCCCCAACTAATCTTCTGTGTCTGAAGTCAAAACTCTGCCCGTTACTGTCCTTAAATTCTATCGAGTCTTCACAGCACTTTTGACTTTCTGCCTCTCCTCCGCATCACATGTTCTTAAATGCCCGTTTTACGATTTTACCCCTTCCCTCTCTCTAATAAAAAAATAATTTTAATAAACTATTACTAATATCTAGAACTAATTACAATTCAGTTTTTTATTTTCTTTATTAATAAATATATATATATATATATATTTTTTTTTATAAAATAGCATATTGAAATATTATTAAAATTAAAAAGTGAAATGATAATAAATTTGAAACGTGTGGAAAAGTGTCTACTGTCACTTTTGATATTTATTATAGTACTTGTTTTTTAATTCCCTCTTGATGTCACCACTCATTTTATTGCAATTCATAGCCCCTAGAAATTATTCATAATGGTGAATATTGAACTGAAACGTAACACACAAATATTAATATATATATATATATATACAGATGTTATGTAGATTTAAATTAATTAATTTGCAGTTGCGTGTATATATATATAGTCCCTAGGAGATGGTAAATCTCAAGCATGTGGAATTAAGTGGCTATTGCCGTTGTTTAGGGCTGCCCTTTTTTGACTTGTAGTTTAATCCTCCCTCACATCAGTCACGTGCTCAGCTCATGCACTCCTCTATATATTTTAATTACTCCACCAATTAACTGATTTCACTTCTATAATAACTAAAAAAATTAAATAATAACTGATTTCACCTATATATTAATTTAAAGGAACATTGGGTTTGTTGGTTTATGATTTCAAGTACAAATTTATACAATTTAGTTTCATGATTTTTAATAAAAATATCATTTAAATAAGAATTTAAATCAATATATTATTTCAAATTAATTTAAAAAAAACAACCAAATAAATTAAATACTTCCAAGAACATTTAAATATTGCAATTTTTATTATAACTGAACAAAAACAATTTATTTTATTATATATAAACACATTTTGAACCATGATTGATGACGGCATCGGATGCTGGTACTTTCATTGATTAAATTAATAAAGATTTTAATTTAGTGCTTTTCGATTATGATATTTTGGTCACTGTTTTTAACCTTAATGATTATTGGCATTTAATTTATTTAATTACCTGAGTGATGCAGTCAACATCTGATGGTTAATATTAATTAAGTCTTGATTCCTACTGATGTAAACATATACGATGGAGGAAAGGCAGAATGAATAATTGCGTTAAAGGAAAAAGGAAAAAGTAGATATTTTAATTATTGAATACTATTTTATTAAAGTCGACCCATCAATTTTTATATTATACAGCAATATATAGATAGTATTGATTGAATGAATGCCCTGTAGAAACGAAATGTTGGCACGTATTAAAGAGTCCCAAAAAATAAAAATAAAAATATTTGCTGCGTTATAAAATAAGTCCTTTAATAATTGACATTGGCATTAAAAAGTTAGCAACGGGACTATTTTAATTTATTGTCAAATAATTAATCCAAATAATGTAGGGCTAGGAGGAATATAAATACTTTTTAAGGAGACGATAGAAAATGCATCGAATTTAAATTAAATTTGTATTTTTAAATCAAAAAAAAATATTGAAATAAAAGGCTCTATCTTATTTTATGCATATGATTTTTCATGCGAAATTTACATTCAGTAATTATTTTTAAATCTATTGTAAAAGATTATGAGAATTAATGTTGTCACAAGCCATATTCGGAAACAAATTATATAATACATGATTTATTAGTATTAATTATAATAAGCCATTATTTTCCAATCATAAATACAATGGATCTTATTTGAACGTAGGGAAATATCGATTATTAAATTTCATCATATACAATATATATATATATATATATATACATTTTTATTATACGAGCAATTTCATTAATTGCACACAATAGTAATTTTCCCAAACAAACCCTCGCGCTTGCAGAGTATTTACATAGCTAATTGCAAACGGTGCGGTCAGGGGCATTATGGTAAAACGGCAGAAAAGGCCAGTTTCTGCACCCTTCTTTTGCCACTGCGACACTTAAATGCCACTCTCTTCTTCTTCGTCGTCTTCCTCCGCCGCTCTCTGTAACTTTCCCACAACTCGCCGGCAATGCCGCACGCCGCCATCAGGAAGGTCAACATGATCGCCAGGATCGTCCGCCTGAGGCAATTCGTCCGCCGCTGGAGAATCAAGAGCCGCCGCTCCGACGGCGGCCATCGAACCCCCTCCGGCTCGCTCGCCGTCTACGTCGGCTCGGATCGCGTCCGGTTCGTCATCCCGACCCGGTTCCTCAACCTCCCTGTCTTCGTCGACCTCCTCCACGAGGCGGAGGAAGAGTTCGGTTTTCAGTCGACCGGCGGCCTGGTCCTACCCTGCGAACCGGGTTTTTTCCGAGAAGTAGTCCGGCTTCTCGAGGAAGACGAAGAAGCCTTCTGCGGGATGGGGCTAAACGAGTTCCTCAACGTCGCTCCGGAGCTCCGCCTCAAGCCGTTGGATCAATCGCCCTGCAGAGAATCCTCGCCGTCCGTTTCCTTCAGCCCGTTTCTGCCCAATGCAAGGGTTTGAATAAATTATTACTATTTTTTTTTTTTTCTGTTTTTTTTTCCTATTAGGGTTTTGAACATTGCATATCAGTCTTAGGTTCGTCTGGGAAACATCCTTGAGTGAGGCCAGAGTTTTAATGGTGATTTTCTGGCTACTCAAAGAGATGTCTGATACCCCCACCCCCCTCTCCTCTTTTTTTTCTTTTTTAAATAAATAAAAGAAAACAAATATATATGAATTGTAAATTGTTCCATTCCTGATGAACTTTTTACTTCTAAATTTTACCCCGCGATGATAAAAGTATGTGCCAACACACACACAGGCACACTTTTTTGTACTGCATATCACTCTCTCGAATATACTCTCTTCCGTCCACATACCATATCAATTTTTTTTTTAATTTTATTTTAAATTTTTAAATTTTAATTTTTTTAAATTTTAATTATACTCGTTAATTATTTTAATTTTAATTTATAATTATTTATATTATAAAATAATTATTTTTACTAATACATTTTTAATTACTCTCTTTCTAAAATCCCGTAGAATATTTATTTATTACTGACATTTTTGCACTTTTTGTTGGCGTCTTCCCTTTGTCTCCCTCGCTAGTCTCTACCTGCTTTGCGCTCCATTTTTTATTTTTCCTCTATGATTTTAATAAATGCACAAATTAATTTGGGGGCATACCTATTATTTAATTTAATTTATTTATTAATCACAGTAATTGGTTGTAAATGGAGATTTGCAGCATTAATAGTAAGAACACTGTGTTAGTTACTAAAATATATTAAAATAATAATAATAAAAAAAGTGAAACTAATATTATTTGATTTAATATAATTTTTAATTATGGGTGAAAGTAACAGTTGGAAGTGCAATTTGTATGTATGTTTGAAATAAAAAAGGTAACTCTGAAAACTATTATATACTGAAATTCACTGCGATAAAATCATCAGTGTCGGCGCGCGGTTCCTGGAGTGGGATTGGGGCTGATTGGGGATCTCCATTTTGCATCAATCCTGGAATGATTACAGTAGATTAAAGAGCTTTTGATTGCATCGCTTGAACTGCCGTGGTGATGTGTAGAAATGGCGTGCTTTGGTATTGAATGATTTGTACATTTGTAAATAAGGAGAGCCGTCGTTGGGTTGGGTGGTTGATAATCAGTTCAGAATGACAAAATCACAGAACTGACTCTTTAACCACAAGTTTTTCCTTGCTTTGTCGACCGACAGCTATTTCTTAGACTCCACTTCAACGCTCCACGCACAGAAGGCACAGGTGTGTACAGCGGAGACGCCGCGAAAGCCTTGGATTGATCAATTTGGTTGTACTTGTTGGAGGATGGGTGCAGTACGTTGGCCTCGTGAATCAGAGGTAATCTGGATCTGCTGATGGTTGTTACAATGCAATTTTGTTGAGTCGCCGCTCATATCGGCGTTTTATTGCATTTGGCGTACTGATCCAATACAGCTTTATGAAATATCTTATCTTCATTTTAATTCAATTGGTGTTAGATGGCATTTTTTCAGCAACGTGTGTTTGTTTTAGCTCCTTTTCGTATCTGGTAAAATCCGATGCAATCAGCCTGATCTGTTTTGTTCAGCAGTTTAATGTGATTAGGAGAAAGGTTGCGGAGATGTCTGGTAGGGATATTACAGATGTCAGAGTTGTCGTGTCCCCCTATAGGATATGCCCCCTGGGAGCTCATATTGACCACCAGGTGCGTGTCCTGCATAAATCTATGATTACAGTTTGAGAAATAAGTCCAGCTACAACATTGTGCAAATTGTTCTGCAATGTGAAGATGTCATTTGGTTACTAATATCCAGGTTTATAATAACATTCAACCTTCCTGTCATTGTTGCAGGGTGGTATTGTTTCTGCAATGACGATCGATAAGGGTATACTTCTTGGCTTTGTCCCATCTGATGATTCTCAGGTATTTCAATTTACAAAGCTTGTATGTTGAATTCATCAGTTGATAGTGAAGAAAACTGCATTACATCATTGTAAGCTGTACTTAGAAGTTACTAGAAACAGTAGTTGAGTCATTCGGTCACCGGGAATGGACTAACTAGCCTTATCATATTTTATTTGAAAATCTTCACTTGGAAGGGTGAAGCATAAGGACATTCATCTACTTCCTAGAGCAATCTCATAATTTTTTTTGTATTAAAATGATAGGGAATCTAATGATCAATGAGGATGAAACAATATGTACTTTGGTTATAAATAAAATGAAACATGAAAACTCTAGATCCTTTACCACAACTTCTGTTTTCTTTTTCCAGTTGATGAGATTATAGTAAATATTATATATAATGCATTTTCTGATGAAAATTTTTCTTTGTGTTCCTTCGAAGACCAAAACATGATTGCTTTTCTTTTCTAGGTTCTACTACAATCTGGACAGTTTCAAGGAGAAGTGAAGTTCAGGTGCTGATGAACACATTTTTCTTGTAGAATGTTGATTGTATATTTTCTATTCAAATGATTTTATTGAGACTGATATTAATATTTAGGTTTAAACAAGTTTGATACCTTGACTAGTGCCCACACACTTGTAAGTTATTATAACAATGATTTTTTGTTATGTCCAACTGACACAACATTCACAATCTCTTTGTTGCTTTATGAGGTATTTTGATGCTTCAAACTTTTTGTGTTATTTTGGTTTGTTTAATTAGTAGTTATTGGTTGATGCTTGTCACCTCTTGTCATTTATCCAGATAACCATTTTCCATCTCTTTGTTGCTTTATGGGGTATTTTGATGCTTCAAACTTTTTGTTGTGGTGTTATCGGTTAACCAAAGCTAACCCACTCCACCATACTTAAACCAATCTAGGCATTTCAAGCTGCGCACAGTTTATATGAATATCACTCACTAAGTTCTAATCGATTATAATTGTGCAACTACTGAATCTGAAAGGAGCTGACACAGTGAGATACACAATAGTCCTTAAGCATATCTTTATTTCCTCTCAACTTTTGCTTATTACATAGTTTCAAATATGTTAGTTCACTTCTTTATTCAACCTTTTTTATTTCTTATGTTTACTGAATTAATGGCTCTAATTGAAAAGGCTATATACATATATGCATATGTTTTCCTATCCATGGCATCAGTGTAGACGAAGAACCAATACCTGGAAAGGCTGCAAAACAAAATGGTTCAAATCACTTGAAGGGATCTTTCAGCACGCAGGAGGAATGCAGCTGGGGAAATTATGCAAGAGGAGCACTTTATGCGTTGAAGAAGAGAGGAAACAATATAAAACAGGTTTTGTTTTTATTGTTTGAAACCTAAAACAGGAAACATCTCTTTGTTGAAGTTTGAACACACCGACATGGGCAAAATAATGGGATTCCTTTGGCTTCGAAGAGCCATTCTCTGCAAGTTTATGACCTTCATTATTTAAAATTTTATCTAATATTGAAATGGCCTTTATATAAATAATTTGTGAAGTATGAGAATCTAACAGAAGGCAGAGCCACGGGCTAGGGAGCATAATATGAGTATGAATCATAACCTATTTTGTTTAGTTTCTATGGAACAATTTGATTTCTAGTGTTACGATTAGATTTTGTCCAGAAATCTAAACTGCATTTTGAATGGAAAATTTGATTACTGCCATGTGTCCACAATATCAGAATCATGGGGAATTCTTAGCTGACTCTGGCCCCACTGAGTTTTCGAACTCATTATCTCTCTTCAGTTTACAGTTGAATCAGATACACCATATTGTGTTAAAAATATTTTTACAAGTTTCTTCATATGAATGGTGTACTTATTTATGATTTTGCAGGGCATTATTGGGTATATTTGTGGTGCGGAGGGACTGGACAGCTCAGGCCTTAGCTCTTCAGCAGCTGTAAGTTTTCTTTTACACCTTTGAGGGTACCTACTTCATGTTTTGTTGTTGGAGAATTGGTAGCAGAACAATTCCGTTGCGCCCTTATATTTTGAGTAGATAGTTGCAAAAGCTAACAAGGAACACATATAGCTAGCAGCTTTATACTTATACCCATACAAAGTAGACGTTGGGTCTCACACATGAATTGTAACACATACTGGTAAGGTTTTGTGCAAGCAAACATCTGTAGGAGCTGCTGTTCCATCTTTCTTGAATCCCCTAAACAATTGTGGATGTTTATATTTTGACAGGTTGGTGTGGCATACCTGTTGGCTTTTGAAAGTGCAAATGATCTTATAGTGTCTCCCACAGAGAATATTGAGTATGATAGGTAACTTTAGTTTATTTTGTAAGATACATATGTAAGACTTCTTCTTCTCAAAAGTTACCATTGTTTTCATGAGTTACTTCACTCTAAGTCTGAGCATATGTTCCCCCAAATGAGGTTGTTTCCCTTGTTGATGAAGACAATAGAAAGGGTTACTCTACTCTTCTGTTTTCAATAATATACAGCAGCCCACCATCTCTATTTTAATTTTCAGTTTTTGATAGACTAAAACTATAATCGCTTACATGCAGGTTAATTGAAAATGAATATTTAGGTCTGAAGAATGGTATATTGGATCAGTCAGCCATATTACTTTCCAGTTATGGCTGTTTAACTTGTATGAACTGCAAGGTATACCCACTTCCATTTTGTATACATTGGCCTCAACTTACATGCCAAATATGCTGATGACATTAAGAATATATCCATCAAATGTTTGGCATTATGTGCTGTGACCTTAAACTCGTACAATCAGTCAAAATGCAACCTTGAACCAGTCTGTTGTGCGTTTGCAACTAATTTATTGACTAAATTGTTCTCTATAATTTAATTCTGTTAGTAGACCCTTTCAGCTTGGTTCCTTTTATCTTATAATATAATTGATTCACTTTTCCCTCTACATGTTGGTTTATACCTTTCATTTCCTGAACATTTCCTCGCTCAGACAAAAGAACACAATCTGATCCGTGGTCCAGAATTGAACAGCCATACTAGCAACGAGAACAATAGCCCATTCAAGATATTACTGGCATTTTCAGGATTGAAGCAGAATTTAATATCAAATCCTGGGTATAATTCCAGAGTTGCAGAATGTCGAGAAGCTGCAAAGATTTTACTTCAGTAAGATTCCTATTGTGCAAATATCTTGTTCCACCCATTATGTTTGTGACATTTGGAAATTTGTACCATTTCCTCTCACGAAAAAAACAGAACTCTCCACTTCATGACACCCACCTTTTCCTTTGAAATCACAGGGCTTGTGGGAATGAAGAGCTGGAGCCAATCCTATCTAACGGTACCTAGGAGTGTTAATTTATTTCTTGAACCTGCACATGCTCACTCACTTACGCATATACTTTTAACATCTGTTAACTTTGCGACAGTTGAACCAGAGGTTTACAAGGAACACAAGGTCCGTTTTCTAATCAATGTCATGAAGTGATTTTTTACGTTCACATGAATTTCTTATACGAATTGGCGATGCTTGATGGTATTGATATTTACAGTCTAGTTCGCCTTTATTGTTTATTTTAGCTACACTATATTACTAAACTTAAGCAGTTAATGAGGATATTTATTTGTTCTCTACAACCTATTAAGCTATCAGATATTCAATACCTATTCAGATTTTACTAATCTTATGTTCTTTATTATACCATTCTCTCTCTCTCTCTCTCTCTCTCTCTGGTTTCATATTGTTGTCAATGCCCTCAAAACAATGCAGTGCAAACTAGATCCCAATCTTGCAAGAAGGGCAGAGCACTATTTCTCAGAAAACAACCGAGTTCTCAAGGGTATGGTTCTCTAGGACGTTAGTAACTTTTTCTCCACCCACCTACCCGGTCCACCATTTTGTTCATGAGGTCTTGCCATATAGGTATATTGACAACGTGTTTAATTTAAGGGCTTGAGGCTTGGGCATGTGGAAACTTGGACGAATTCGGGAAGCTGATATCAGCATCTGGTTTAAGTTCAATCCAGAATTATGAGAGCGGTATATGATTTCTTGCTAGTTGCTGCAATATAATTAAATATGTGCTGTAATAGTATATGTTATTTGCAGAAAGCATGATTTAATCAAATAATTAAGTAAATCCATCTCATCTCATCTAATCTCATTATAAGTTTCTCATAGTTTGAGTGTATGTATGTATCAGGGTGTGAACCACTTATTCAGCTGTACAAGATCCTTCTGGAAGCTCCCGGAGTGTATGGAGCTAGGTTCAGCGGCGCAGGGTTCCGTGGCTGCTGCATTGCATTTGTAGAAGCAGAGCGGGCGTCGGACGCGTCATCGTACATCAAGATGCAGTATTCTCAGGTCCAACCGGAGCTAGCAAAACAAATGGATGAGGATGGGCTGGTCCTCGTATGTGATGCAGGTGATTGTGCTCGTGTAATTTGAACACCTTCACTTTCTTGCTTATTTTTCAATGTCTTCATCTTGATTTGATTGAAATCTTCATTCGCATTTATACTTGTATTATGGAGTGATTCTATTTGATCTTTTCAATGAATTTACATCGCTAGTCATTACATCTTTCTTTCTTTCTCTGCCACTGCACATGCATGCCCACAACATAAGATTATTTCGTATAAAAAGTAAGTATAATTTATCATTATGAGAATGCATAATAATAAGAAGAAAGAAGAAAAAACTGGAAAATAAAATATAATAAATCCTAAATGGGATCAAAATTCCTCTCTTTAGCATTAAACCAATGATTGAAGTTTGTGTTTAGGGTGGTTTGTTTAAGCTGTCAAAGCACATGCACATGCACATCCACATCCAAGAAAGAAAGATTACAAACCAAATACACATCACTAGGAGACTCAAAACACAAAAGTTGGTGTGATTCATTGGGCAACAACAGCATAAATTTCTGTATCAAGTCACTAGCCTGGCCATGCCATGCCATTCTTCTCTTTCCCAGTCCACAGTGAATAAGAAGATCTGATTGAGCATCACAATGGCTGACAGCAATTCTTGCACCAACTAACATACACAAGATTGAGATCTCAAGTTTTGGGCTTCTTTTGAGAAGCACCATCTCCAGCCTCAGGCTTGCGCTTTATATTCAAGAAGTGCTCCACCTGGGAAAGTAAGTAGATCATTATTATTATTTTGCAGGAAGTTTACAAATCAGTTATTTCATTCATGCCCTACTAATAAGTATTACATCGTCTTGTCAACACTCACCTTTTTATCACCAAGCATGGGGGTTAAGCCTCCGGCAAAGTCCTTTTCCACAGTTGCAAAGCCGCTTCTCGGATCACTGCTTTGCCTGGATACATAGAAACATGAAACACATAAATAGTTGACAGAAAGTGGGAGCAAAGGTAAAAAGACCAACCATAAATTCATCTTACAGACCTGTAACAAACAACAAGCTTGGGCATATTCGACAGGATTTTACAGAAATTAATTATCTGCTCACTCTAGTAATAACAATCAAACACATTTCACAAGCATGGAAATTTATAGTCTAAAAGCATGTATCTCTATTCTTATCATACCCTGGTTTAACATGTCCACTCAGAACAAGATACGGTGTTTGTTGTTTAGCTTGGACTTCCCTCATCCTCTCCACGGAAAGTGATGGAGTATCTGCATTTTTCATCTGTTTAATCTTCAATTCTTCCTGATACTGACGCATACGCTTTTCCTGCTTCATTTTCCCAGGTCCCTTTCCATGGAACTTGTGTGAGAGCAGCCGAAAGGCTTCCTTTGGAGTCAACTGCAAAACAGGAAAAGACACAGTCAATAAGAAACAAACTAACTTTGTCAACTCATTCTGCAGTCAATTGTACAGTAACTTCAACTGATTAATTCGCAAGTTTTAACTACCTATTAAATCAGGTTCCATGAACTATGTTCAGCAAAGAAAAGCACAATAAAACTGCATCCTGCAACGGTTAATCCTAATTCCTGGAGCCCAATTTCCTACAGCGTGAAAGCATGAAATGGTTTAATTTTTATTCCTAGTGTTCCCAGATTTTCCCATCATCAAGACAAGAGCACTTACAATTCGGCCATATTCATCTGTCCTCTCAATGCGTATTTCCTTAGATCCATCATTATCATATATGCCAACAAGCTTGCTTTTTTTCTTGTCCATGTTCCGACCACCCCATTCAACAGTTTCTTTCAGAGTTCCACGATCTTTTAGAAGTTTGAGAGCACCAGCTAGACCCTTCCCAACTGCAGCTTCATGAATTGCCTCATCCGGAACAACCTCCTCGTCTTCCTCCTTTGCAGGAGTTTCATCTTTCATGGTTTCATCCATCTGAGTCTGGTCCTCATCTTCTTCTTTCATTTCTTGATCAGAGGTGCTTGGTACCACATCTTCCTCCATGAAAACATCTTCGCTCTCAGGTTTTTTCTCCTCTGTGAGAATACAGAGAAATCAGAAATGCAAGGGGAAATAAACTTGAAATTTTAAGCAAGGTTAAAGGATCAACATACAGTAGCACAATTTAAGGAAAGAAGCAAAATTATCAGCATAGCACAACAAAAAGGAACAACCAACACCAGTGGGATGTATGAAATCCAATTACTACTAAAGGCACTTTCTTTTGATGGAGGATAGTATGATTTATCCCGTTGAATAATACCATCCAAATTAGTTGGTTTGTAGTGTAGTGACTCATGGTTTTTATGATGCAAAATAAGCAAGTTAGTATGGTAAATGTAAGAGTGAGTATGAGCTAACTGTATGAAATCAAACAGGGATTTCATACCTTCATCATGCTGCAGACCCCACACAAATTCATCCATCTCAGTGAAAACAACTGTATTCTCTTGCTGTTCTCCAGATGTCACATTTTGATCATCTGCCTTTGACTCATTGGCAGTCGAGTTAGCAAGTTGAATTATGAACTTAGCAGAATTCTCTTCCTCATTTTGCTTTTTCAAGGCCTTTTTTCTTGCCCTCTCTAATGCCTTCCGTAGCTCATCATCATCATCACCCAAAGCAGGATTATCATCATCTTCAGTCTGCTCTGTGCGTACTTGTTCCCGTCGAAGTGCTTTAGATGCCTCATCCGCTTTAGCATATGCTGACTCATAAGCATTGCTTCTCATTTCAGCCTCAAGCTTATCTTGTTCCTCCCTAAGACTTGACCTTTTCCCATCTTTTCGTGACCCAAGATCCCCAGCGCCCAATCCAGCAGATATAGCCTCTGCTTCGAGGGCACTGATATCCAGTTTGTCCTTCTTCCTCAAAGATTTCTTTTTCTTTGGCTTTTTGAACTTAGTCATTTCCTCTTGGGTGTAATAATCAGATGAGATCTTCCCGGATGAAGTGAGATCTACAACATTATTGCTTGCCGAAACTCCTTTAATTCTTTTTCGAAGCTGTAATATGTTAAAATTTTAAAATTTTACCAGCAAAAATCCTGTTTTAAATAAGAAACCTACAAATAAACAGAAAATAAATACCTCTTCCAATTTCTTTTCAGCGTCACTACTTATACGTCCAGTTGAATCAAGAGTCACCCCCTATACCAAAAATCAGGATATCGATGTAATCATATTCATCAAGAGCAGGGGAAAATATATTTAAGGAAATTGAAAGACAGACCTCATCTGTGACAGGATCATCATATTGCGGGAGCATTTTCTTCTCAGAACCAGGTTCGTCGTTGAACCTAATAGAACATGAAACAATAATCACTTTATTTACCTGATAACAGAAGACTACATTCAAAATTTGCTAAAAAACCTTACTTGTCATCATAAACACCAGTTTTTTTCTTTGCAGCCTTATATGCATCGTCCCTGCGCTTCTGCTCTCCAAGCTCCACATTCTCGAGCATATCAACCTCTGGTATATACAATTTAACGTCACCTTAGGAAATCTGAGTCCAGAAAATACCGCAAAAGGAATGAAAAAGAACTGTATACACAACTACAGGGGCAATAAAACTATAAAACAGGACAAATATTTTAAAATAATATACCTTGATTGACATCCCCATCGGCGAGTATGCTTTGATCTTTCAGTGTCAATACCACTGCTCCACCTTCAAGTACTTTATCAAGTCCATGGAGAACTCTCACCCCACTTAAGTCATCTGCCATGGATGGATGACATTTCACAATGTTAAGAGCTTGCTGATCATTAAGGCAGAGCAGGAAAGTAATACTGAGTTAATCTTTCTGTGTCACAACAATGCATTCCCGATAGTAACCATTAATTGCATCCTCACCATACACAAAAGATGTTTTCAGCTTTCTAAACATTTTAAGTTTAAGATAACAAAATGAAGTTTGATTCTTGAAGCAACAGTAACTAGGCTGGTTAAATTGGTTTCATCTGAAAGTGGAAATGCCAAATAAACAATAGTCTATTGATATTAGTGGTAACGATGTATAAATTTTAACGAGACATACGAGCTGTTTGTTGATCTGTAGCCTCATCATCACTTTCTTCCTCATTCATGTTGTCCTGAAACATGCAATGAAATATGTTGTAATGTTTCATACGAAAATATAACATTACTCTGCAAGCTTTAAGGTGCAAAAAATAAGTTCAAGACAATAAACCTGCTCTTCAAAAATTTTAGAAAGTTGCAAGGCTTTCTCCTTTTCAGCATTCATCTTCTCTTCAAGCTGTCTGCTTCTGTTAACCCAAGATAAAACCTCTGAAGCACCTTCAGCTGACTTCTTTAATCTTTCTTCCTTCATTCTATGCAGCAGAAAAAAATCAATGTTATATTCACAACTTAAGTATTAAAGCCTCAACTTTCAAACTAGAAACCGTCTCATCAGGGATCAATAATGGAAATGCGACTGTCGCACATCAAAGCTATAAATGTACATCATATCGAATAAACGAATAGACTATTCATAGTAAAATTCTCAGTCAAATAATAAATAGACTACTACCAAACCTTTCAATGTTTCTGTTCAACTTGTATAATTTAATAGATAATCGCACATATAATAAGCCTCTAGTATAAATTTAAACAATAATTATTTGTCTCATTTTTAAATCAAGCAAATTCAGAATAGTTGTCGGATACACCAGTGTGGTGAAGAATTACCATACATGACACACAACACAGTGCATGCTATAACTTATATATATTTTCAAAATACATAATACACATATATATACACCATACACATGCATACCAAACAAACATATATTATATTGAACAAGATTGAACCTCAATATACACATTATAAAATATAAAACAGATTATGCACAAACAGTAACACAAACCTGAAATTTTAATATATATGCACACAGTTTTTGAGCAAAACAGAAACTGATGCTGCCTTACCTGGTGGTTGACCACTGGCGAAGGCAGCATGGTGGAAGATGCAAGAAAAATTGATGAGAGGCAAGGAGATAAAGAAAATAGGATGGGGAGAGGGTCAGTGGCTACGAAGGAGATGAAACTCAGAAGGAAAGATAGAATGAAATTTCCTGCATCCTTATTTAATTGGTAAAAACAAAATAAACTCTAATCAATTGTAATTAACTCTAATAAATGTAAATTAATAGCACAAAGTTTGCATTCAATGTTATGGCAATGGCAGCTCATGCGAGCCTAGAAAATGGCACAGATGTTTGCACACCATGGCGCCATTTACAACTGTGAGCATTATCCTACAAATTAGTAATATTACATAAAAAATTAACATAGTTGTTTCTTTGCACATATCACTTCAAAGTTTTTTTCCTACATCTATCAAACTTTGTACCTTCCTCTCACCAATTACTTTTCTCAGATTTGATCAGTTACTTCAACATTGCACAAAATCCTTTTTGCTATAAGAAAAGGTATAAAGTAAATCAAGTATATGGACTTTATAATAATCAAACATGCCTACTGTAGCAAAAATGCCTGGGAATGTTAAACACATAAAATTTTATAAGAAAACAAACATCACATTCCCTTTAAACAAAAGGTTATGTTTGCAAATTAAGCAACAGCAGTTAACTTACTTGGAGATTCGGTCCTCTAACTCTGATGCTGTTCGGCGTGATCCAGACACTGCAATTTCAGTTTTCTCAAGATGCTTCAAAGTCTCTGAGTCATTCACATCATCAGAATTATCCATTCTACCTTTTGTGGACTGATTATTGTGAGAATAATCATTCTCCATCTCCTTGTCCCTCTTGTGAGTTTCATCCTTTTGTTTACGTGAACTTTTTTCGGTATCCCTTCCCACATCTTTCTCTAGATCTGCTTGCCTTTCTTTATCTCTGGTCCTCTCCTTCCCCTTCTCCCTCTCAGTTGTATCTTTACCCCTATCTCTTTCCCTCTCCCTTTCTTTGTGTTTTTCTCGATCCCTATCCTTCGGTCTTTCTCTTTCTTTCTCTCTATCCTTGTCCTTATCTCTACTACTCTTCTCTTTCCCCCTTTCTTTGCCATGTCCTTTCTCGCCATCCTTCTCAAGCTCCTTTTCCCGCTCTTTATCTCGCTCCTTCTCCTTTACCCGATCCTTTCGCTCTTTATCCTTTTCCTTTTCCCTGTGCTTCTCTCGATCAGCTTCCCTCTCTCTTGCCCTATCTCGGACCTTTTCCTTATCTCTCTCATCTCTGTCCTCCTTCCTCCTATCCCTACGGTCTTTCTCAGAATCTTTATTATCTTTCTCTCTTTCCCTTGGCCTTTCTAGATCCCTACTCCTGTGTTCTTTATCCTCCCTACGGCCACTGCTTTTGCTCTTATCTTTGGCTCGATGTTTCCCTGAATCTCGGGGTTCATCCGATTCATTTCCTTCTAAATCAGCATGCTCCCCATGCCATCTGTCCCTCATAGAGGCATCATCTTGGTCTCGTGTCTCAACACTTCGTGCACGCCTATTTTCAACCAAATCTGCTCCCATATTTGGCGAGGCTAAGAAACTGTTTCCACAGACGAATCAAATATCAATGTTTTATAAAATATTAAAGGCAAACAAACACAACCAGATCAGCAGAAGATGCGAGGAAAAGCCCTGAATAACAGGTGATAGATAGTATGATATAAAAGATCTCAAAAGGATAAACCGCATCCAATTACAGGAAGCAGAAAACGCCAGATACCATCTCTTCCTAAACATTATCAACAACCAAATATTATGCTTACTACTCAAGAGCTATTTCAGGCACCTAGAACTAAAGTCCCAATGTTAAGTAACTCAACCATCTGGAATCAATCTCCGCCCGTCAAAAAAGCTTACCCATCTCTATATTACCATTACAAAACATCATCAACATAACGCACACCTAGCTCTCAACGATAAAACACAAAGTTCACTGAACTGGTCCAAACAAACATATTCAACACACAAATAGTAAACTACGACAATTTAGGGATTGAATCCGAAATACATCTACAAGATAAAAATCCACACAATCCTTCAAATTAATACGGCCGTAAATCTGCTTAACGAAATATCTTTAATCAAAACGAAGACGCACCTTCAACCCGAGCGAACGAAGGGTAGCCGAAGATTCGATGAAGCAAACTTCCCCCTTCAGCCACGGGAAAGAGCAGCGGCAAAGAACATAAATAAATCACAATATGGGCCTGGCCTGTATTTAACAACACTATATTTGGGCCCAAGAATACACTATGGACCTATTAATAATGGACCCAATATATAAGCCCATAATGTGGTCTTAGGCTGTGTTTTCTGTACAACATTTGTTGTAGTGATAATTTTAAAATAAATAACTATTTAATTAATATAAAAATAATAATAAATTAGTGTAATATTTTACATTAAAAATTGAATAATAAAAAATACGAAAATAATAATAATATAAAAGAACTAATTTTAATTTTTATATACATTGATGTACATCTTCGGATGTACAAATAACTATTTTTGACTGAAAATCATACATAGTTATATAAATTGATGTCTGAGGCTCAGTTTAGATAAAGAGTTTGAATTTGGAATTTTTTTAAAAAAAATAGTAAAAATATATATATTTAATATTATATTTTTGAAAGATTATTATAAACTAATAATATCAAAAGTTTCAAAACTGGTTTTGTAAACAAAACTTTCTTTGGGGTCATTTTTTTTTTATTTGGGTAGATTTCTTTAGCTACATGCAAGTATTACTCTTTTAACCATCTATATAAATATAACTTTGATTAGTTTATAATTATATTACAAACGAAAAGTAATATTAAAATGGTCCCAAAATCTATTGAATGATGGAGTAATAAAAAGTAATTTAACCTAAGGACTATTCAACTTTTAAGAGCACCAACATAAAAAAAAAAATACACGCATATAAATCATGGCTGTCTTTTTAGCCAGAAATATATTATCCCTCAGTCCCATTTAATATGGGCGTATTACCGTAGACACGGAAATTTAGGTAAAGTATAATTAGTAAATAATTAAGCAATGTATTAGTAAAAATAATTATTATTTAGTAAACATAATTATAGATTAAGATTAAGATAAGTAAATATTTTAATTAAAATTAAAAAAATTATAAAATTTAAAATTTAAAATGCCATTAAAGTGCATAATTATATTTTAAAAAATAGAAAGGACAAGTTATGTATGACAGACGAAAATAGAAAATAGGGACAAATTATGTGGGACTGAAGGAGTAGGTTTCAATAATAAGTTTTGGAATTTTTTTTTTTTTTTGAAAGAAAAAAAAATTATCTATTGTGAAATTTTTCAAAAATATTTATATACTACTCCCTCCGTCGAATTTCTATTGTCCTAAAGTATATTTGCACGGTTTTTTAGGTGATTGTCTTTTTGTTATGAATCGATAAATGTGCCTTTAATTTTATGGTAGATATTGAAAGTAATGAATAAATTGAAGGTAAAAATGTAAAATTTGTATTTAAAAAAAGAAATAGGACAATAGTTGTTGAACGTCTCAAATAGGAAAGTAGGATATTAGTTTGTGCACGGATGGAATATATAATATTGAAGGTGGAGCTAATATATGAAAATTTGTTGTTCTATACGATATTATTGGATTTAGAATAACTTTTTGACCTGTTCTAATCAGAAAAATTGATAAGATCAGTGCACATGCAACAGGATGCATTTTGTAATTGGTCTATATTTCAAAATGATTGTTATATATATATATATTATATATTTATAATTAGTAAAGTGGAATTAGGTTCTCATTTCCACATTAATGAAAGAATGAATCATATCATATCATAGTATCTCTCCACTATAAATATTATTCGGGTTTAATTGAAGCATACTGTCTTTTAATTTTTGCTGTTGGATTAGACTATTCAACTAAACATATGATATATAGTAGATCTAAAGAAGTAGCACTCCCTCCATCCCAAACAAGGTGTAACGTTTACTTTTGGTACGGATTTTTAGATGGATAATATTAAGTAGGATAATTTAGAAATTAGGCGGGGTAGAAATTAAATATAATTAATTATTTCCTATTTTGGAAATGTTGCAGACTGTTTGGGACATAAAAAAAAAAAAAAAAAAAAAAGAAATATTGCAGGGTGTTTGAGACGGAGGGAGTATTATATATGTCATAATATATTATAAATTCAATCAAAACTAATTATATGACTACTTAGGCACAAATTAAATCTCTTTCACAGGAAATGTGTCCATTCTTGAATTTTCAAACAAACAAAAAAAGGCATATTATTTTATTCGACTAATCGGACGCATCAATAGAGTTGATACTTAATCCACAAAATTATTAGCACATTTTTCACCTCAAACTTGTTCGAAATTCAAATCGAATCTTGCCCTAGAACAACATAGATTTTAACAAATGGTATCATTTCTACTTTCCCAATTTTCTTTTAAGCAAGTGTTATGATATCCACAATGATTTTGATTAATTAAAAAGTCACACAACATTAATTCAAGACTATTAATTAATTTCATAACAATACTTTGACAGTTAACTAATTAAGCCACCAAATTATACACTTTGTACTTTAATAATTAATTGTGAATCCATACACATACTATTATTATTATTATTATTATTATTATTATTATTATTATTATTATTATTATTATTATTATTATTATTAAAATTTCCTCGAATTTAAAAATTCATAAAACAAGAAAAGTCCAAAATGCTACCATCCTACGTCACTAGCACTAGTGCTTAATTAGCATGCAAAAACACACTTATAAATATATACACATTTTTTATTTTATTTTATTTTTTTTTCAACTATGTATATATATATATATATGTGTGTGTGTGTGTGGGGATAGTGTTGGTGCCCCTATAATACAAAAAACCTAAGTAGATATGATTAGATATATCTATGTATATATATATATATATAACTTACGTCCTCCACCATTTTTAACTACCTATCGATCTATCTATTGTACTCAACGCTAAAAGTCTTGTACCTACACTCAATTCGTCTTCTTCTTCATCTTCTTCACTGTAACTGAATTTGTTGCAGATCATGAAGCCCTCTGCAGATGGACAATGTAATAATAACAACTCCTCCACTGTCAGAAGAATTGTGGCGGCCCTTGTCGGCCTGATTCGTTTCTTCCTGTTTCAGGTGAATCCCTTCTGGCAAGAACTCGTCTACTTCCTCCTCCTTTCCGGCGCCGGATTCATGTCCCTTAAGGTTTCCAGGCCCCGGCGGCGACCTCCGCCGGCCAACGTCGATCTATTCTTCACCGCCGTGTCGGCCTCCACCGTCTCCAGCATGTCCACCGTTGACATGGAGGTTTTCTCGAGCCTCCAGCTCGTGTTCATGACCTTCATGATGTTTCTCGGCGGCGAGGTATTCACCTCCATGATCGGGCTTCTGCTCGTCAAATCGAAGATGAAAAGGAGAATCCCGAATGTCTTCACCGCCGGCGCTGATTCCGATCGTGTCGCCGCCGGCGACGGGGTCGAGATCGGTAAGGTTTGTGTTCATCCCAATTTGTGGGAAAAAAACCCTCGCGACGACGGCGACAGCCTGAAATTAAAATCCGTTGCACTTTTATCCACCGTCGTCTCCGTTTACCTTCTGGCGGCAACTCTGTCGGGCTCCATTGCCATTTTCGTGTACCTTTCGTCGATTCCGAGCGCGCGCAGAATCCTCCGGCGAAAAGGCCTGAACTTGCAGGTGTTCGCCGTCTTCACGGCGGTCTCCACGTTCACGAACTGCGGATACGTCCCGACCAACGAGAACATGGCCGTGTTCAAGAAGAACTCAGGCCTGCTTCTGATTTTGATTCCGCAGATTCTGATGGGGAACACGATGTACCCGATTTGCCTGCGGGCGTCGATTTGGGTCGCCGGGAAGTTCACGAGGTCGAAGAAGAAGGAGTACAGGTACATGGCGGAGAATGGCGGGAAATTAGGGTACGACCACCTGCTGGCGGGAAGGCGGTGTGTGTATTTGGGAATGAGTGGATTAGGGTTTATAGCGTTGCAGTTGGCGGTTTTCTGCGCGATGGAATGGAAGTCGGCGGCGGTCGGCGGCGGCGGCCTGAATGGGTACCAGAAGCTGGTGGCGTCGTTGTTCCAGGTGGTGAATTCCAGGCATACTGGGGAATTGGTTTTTGATCTCTCTGCCATTTCTTCTGCTGTTCTCGTGCTGTTTGTCTTCATGATGTAAGTCCTCATTATTATTATTATTATTTTTATTTTTTTTTTTTTCTGTTGATTATTTATTTATTTATTTATTTTTCCATTTGTTTTGCACTTGTTTCGGGTGGGGGTGGAGGTGGGGGTGGGGGGTTCAGGTACTATGTTGTTGTGTGGAATGGAGGAACAGCTCTATATAGTATTATATTCTATTCCCACGCACGTAGGTTATGATAAAGTTGCATGAATGATTAGTTAAAATATATTGATTAGTTTATTGAATGTGGTGCTCGTGTCTTATCCTTAAATTAATTATTAGTATTCTATGTCTCGACCATTGAGAATATAGGTGGGTGGGTGGCGGTCCCTGCAAATCTAAATGTATATTTTGAAAGCACTGCGCGCTACCTTTAATTTATATATATTATCATGGTATAGATAGATAGATAGATAGATAGATAGATGGAATGCTTGCATTTGCATGCATGCAATGCAATTTGGTGATTAGTTTCTGTGAAAATATAATATAATGTAATAATAATAATAATGTAAGTGCAAGCAATTACTACTAGCTCCTTTGCAAATTGCAGGTACCTCCCACCATACACTTCATATGCACCAATTAGTGAAGGTGACACCACAAAAATAAGAGACGACGACTGTGACAATAACGATAACAATAATGATCATGATGTAGATGATATCTGCAAAGTAAGAAGAGAAAACAAGAAGATGAAGCTGCTGCAGGGTGGTTTCTGGGAAAACATGTTTTTCTCACAGCTCACATACCTCACCATATTCGTCATCCTTATTTGCATTACAGAGAGGCATTCGATCAAGACAGACCCCCTTAACTTCAACGTACTCAATGTCGTCGTTGAGGTGATCAGGTAAGCGAGAAAAACACTTGCACTGAAATTTGCACACTCAAATCAAATCAAATCCTAGTGTTGATATGGTTTCTATATTGCAGTGCATATGGGAACGTCGGGTTCTCAGTTGGATACAGTTGCGCAAGACAAATCACACCCGACGGACGCTGCAAGGATGCGTCGTATGGTTTTGCAGGAAGATGGAGCAATGAGGGGAAATTTGTGCTGATCATAGTGATGTTCTTTGGAAGGTTGAAAAAATACACCAGGAGAGGGGGTAGGGCATGGGCCCTGCAATAATACCCTCTCTCTCTCTCTCTCTCTCTCTCTCTCTCTCTCTCTCTCTCTCTCTCACAAATAAACATATATATATATATATGTTTGGTGTGATTGTATCATACAAAATGTAAGTAGCTTCTACCTAATGTAAAACGTATATGCAGGCTTGATCAGCTAGTTGTGTATATAAATATTTCTAGCTTTTGAAAAATGAGTGTTGAAATAATAATAATGTATGTTAGGAATGTGTAGAAATGATGCTGAAAAATATATGTATTTATATGTGTGTGTTTGTCACAATCATGTTCCAAAACAAACCACAGAAACAAAATGGGAGTGGAGTCTAGGTGGAAAGTAAAAACCATTCGACTAAAATTAGTGGAGAGTGAAAGTGGAGCATCAAAAGTCTTGAACATTTTATGGTGGCTAAGGACAGAATGACCGAACATTTTGGGAAGTAAAAGTTCATTTAGCTGACCATTGGTTCGGGGCTGGATGCTGCCAGTATATCCAACAGTGAATCCTTAGGTTCCAGCTCTTCATGCCAGAGAGGTAGTGTATCACCCGGATAGAACTTTCGAACCACTCCATCCTCGTTAATCTGCAATAACAAGTCATCATCGCGACCATAAGGTTTCGAAAGTGGAATCAAGAGACAAGACACCACCAGCAGGCAAGCATGCATGCTGTTTGATGGAAAGAGACTATAATGATTACAGAAATGAATTCCTGTAATTGGAAAGGCAGAAATATGCATAATAAGCAAGAACAAGGTGTAGTTTTAGGGTTTGGGGTTTATCACTTTTAATCAGAACGAGAGGTAATTAACAGGACTTACAGTCACAGTTCGAACAACACCGCCACTAGCACCATCCCGAGCAATGGCAAGAGAAACTGCTTTCACAACTAATTTCTGAGAAAAAATGTCGAAGAAATGTAAGGTACATTAGAATGAGCGGCTGCAATGTAAGTGATAAGCTACACAGCTTTCCAGATTGAACATTATTATATTGCAGGCCTATCTAGACTATGAAAATCACTTGCAAATTCCAGTGATGGTTCATAGGAGCAGTATGCTTATGGTGATACTGATATCTAATTTATACAAACAAAATTTTGAAGAAAAACAACAGAAGGAAGTCCTAAATATTTATTCTCAGAATGAATTCAATAATTTTTCATAGAAGTAGTAGAGCATAAAGCACCTCAGCTTCATCTTGCGTCATTCCTTCCTTCCATTCTTGGTCAAAGAACCCGTACAGATAGGTAGAGCCAGACCCTGAGATACAAACAAGAATCAGTGTGCAATACTTCAAGCCTATTATAATGCATATAGACTTGATTACTACATGTTAAAGCAGAGATATGAAGTATTTGGCCATCTTGAGGTTTGGCCAGTGCAAACCAGAAATATTACACTTGGAGGGTGTGGTCTCTTGTGTTTATTTATTTAGTTCAGTATTACAAAGTAAGGTTCTTCATTCAGTAAGAGTTATAAAAATGTAGGGGGACAAGAGTCTCAGAAATAGCTTAGAAACCATCCTGGAAAACTGTAAAAATAGGTTTTATGTAGAAACTGAAAAATATCTTATAACGAAGAGTAATTTTTAAAAAAAAGTAAAAAAAGGGGGCACCTCCAATGGTAAAAGGCAGATCTAAAATAGTGCCTCCCAGAGGTACTCCAAAAATTTTGCCCCCTTCATACTTATCCCATCCACCAACAATCAGACCAGTTTGCAGCATGTTCTGCAAAAATCAATATATTCAAATAAAGCAGAGACCAAATATAAAAATACTATAACTCCGCAACCACATGAAATAGATATATCAAGGCAGGCTGTAAGTGCAGTTTGGTAATATTTTACATTCAGGCACAAATTAAATGTTCGTCATTCTCATTATCTTGGCTTGGGCCAACTTCAAAATGGAGAACTCTGAAAGCGTTACAAAGACAACAGTCATACTATGTGCATCATCTTAAAAGCAATAAATATGATGATAAGACACATTTACACCTAAAACCATATCAATTATATTTCCATCACATTGAAAAATATATATATTTTGGCATAAATGCATCGGAAACCATTCCAATGGTAGCATAACTATCAAAATTTCCAACAATTTTAACCTGTAAATGCCCACAAAAATTTAAGAATTGCATATAAGAGCTCGTTAGCAAACCTTGTTGTTGTAAGATAATAATCTGACAAGGTTGGCAGCAACTTTTACTGTTGATGGCTGCCCCAACTGTATCCTGCATGGCTAAGAAAATCATAAGAATTTCATTTTATAAACTTAGAAGACATATTTCACCAAGATTCGAAATCCATTTGGCAAACCAATATGAAGAATGTGACATTTGAGGAATTATGCAAGGAGAAATGTTAAACAGCCATTAATGACTAGCATTATTCCAAGATAGCTCTAACTCTCACTCAGTCTATTTAAGCGTTTTTCCTCTATACATAAAGTACACTACATTAGCTCCTTAAGAATTGGAAATTCCATAATCAGGCAGATGTGCTAATAAACAGAATAGATGATGTTTGAGGGGGAAAAAAAGAATTCAAGGTCTTTTAAGTTTCAAAAATCAATTACATTATAAGACACAACAATATTACAATGGAGGTTTCAGGCAAGCTTACGTGTGTTGATGAAGAAAGTGACGGACGTAATCTGATACAATCTGCGAATCTGCTGCCTGAGAAAACAAAAAAAAGGCTCGTCAAAAGTAAGAAAAGATATTTTGCTTCCCTAGTGGAAATCAAGCATAGATCATATACATTTTCCTATTCAAAGAGTAGACACACTGTTCACCGACACGGAACAATATGAGAAAAGCAGCAAACATAATTTCAAACCCTAAACTTCCTAAAAAATACAGAAGGAAAGAAGAAGAGAAACACATAAATAGCACCCCTAAAATTCCTACAAATTCTTACCGAACCAGAGCGGCAGAGATAGACATTATCGGTTAGCTGAGTGATCTTGTCAGATGCCCGATTCGCCACATACATTCCTACAAATCATAGTTACCGAACACAAAACATGAAAAATGGTAATTGTACGAAGCCACGAGATTTTAAGAGCCTTCCTACATCAAATAATTTATTTCTTGGGGCAAGAAGAGTCACCGGTGCTGGTGCGAGAATCGGCGCCCAGAACAACCCCGCCGTTGTAAGTGACTCCGATGATAGTAGTCCCCATCGAATGAGGAGCATTGAGATCTCCTAAGCTGAAATCCATGACGCCAACGAATATGCGAACGAAATGGCCTCAAACCGGAGCACGATTATCAGCAGAGTCCAAACCCTAGCGAAACGATTGAAGAAGAAAGAAGTATCAGTTGAAAATGACAAGAGCCAGGGTTTCGTGCACCGGAAGAATGCACCAGCTCAGTTTCAATCATTCACAAGAGTTCAGCCCCTTGATTTTCAACAATTTATACATCTGCCTCTCTAGAATATCAATTTTGCAAACTGGCCCCAACCCTCTATTCTCCATTGTTCATGCTTTTTTAAATTATATTCTTATTTACAAAATTATCACTTTTATAATCGTTTATTTCAATGTATTTGTTTTTGTAAAATAATTTAAAAGGATATTATATAAAACATAAATAATTATATAAATAATATAAAAATAATAATTTTGTAGATATATTATATTTTAAATATATATATATAAGCTAAACAAACTGCTATTATTTACATAAAAAAATCTTACACAAAATATATTTTCTCTTAAAAATATCACATAAATATAAAACTCAAATCAAATTAAATTAAATACTATGTTAATATAAATAACTAATTGTCAATGTTTATATTTTTCACATATATTCAACACTCCTATGATATTTAAAAAAAAAAAAAACTATTAATAATAACCACAAAACTTTCAAAAAGCATCTATATGAATATTGACCAAATTTTTCCAAATAAATTATAGTAATATGTTTACATTATAGAAGATAAACACAAAAAACAAAAAAACAAAACAAAAAAAAAATGAAAAATTTATTCTTCTTGAATAATACACAGCCGGTGCTTCGAAGACAGGATACTTGAACAAGGCAGACATGGACTTTATGGATTGCAAACTGCAAAACAAATTTCCTATATCTATGTAATGATCTACATATAACTTTGAAGGCAAAACAACAACATTGGATTCTCCAAGCAATCCATGCCAGGTTCCATTCCAGCACCACAAATTTCTGATTCTTCAGAGATACAACGAGTTTGCGAACATTATGCCATGTCGGATGCTTTCGCAGGCACCGTTAAACTTGTCTTCCAGATCAGCTTCCCCGACAGCATGAGCTGCTGATTTCAACTGAAAAGTAATGTACAAAAAGAACATCAACTGAGGTTGAAGATATGGAGTTCAAAAAGGAAATGGCAGGTAGGATTAAATCAGTTTTCAGTCTAGGTAAGAACAGTGGTAAAAACTCACCTGGTTCAGAAACTCGTAAAGCCTTCTTGCTATGCGAATAATACTGCCTTCGAATATGTCAGTCATTTGGATGACTTCGGCAAAGGATGCTCCCTGGAGAAGAAGATTCAAAGATGGATGAATAATCAAGAATGTCAACAACATATATTGATGGGAATATAGCTAATCGAAAATAGAAACAGGGCCAATTTTGAAACTGGTTATTGAAGGTGAAGAACAAAGAAATGAAACAAAAGTAAAAACAGATGTTACTGCTAATCTTAGAGAAATAATCGCAAATAGAATACTGTGAAGGTATACACCAACCTTTGACCAGCAGTAAATTACATCCATCAAGAATGGTCTAATTGATGCCTCAACATATTCGTCCACATCTATTTCCAGTTTGCATTCACGTTGGATCTGCAATGGTGACGTTTCCAGTCATCGTTAATATACTAATTCAAAAAAATGAAATAGAGAAAACATGGAATTTAGAGCATGTTAAAATACCTCAGCTATTCTTCTGGCACTGTCCTGAAGCTGTTGCAGAGGTTTGGAGAGTTCAGCTCTTAAATTTATCTGTTCACTCGATCTATCTCCAGGGATGAAGCAGCTTGCCAAGGCTGCAACTTGATGATAATTCAGATCATTGAAGGTACCTGCTCAAATCATTACAAGAGTTCAAATTACAAAATTAATTCCAAAAAAATTAAATAAAATAAGCCAATGTATGAACAGAACACACAACGGAAGCAATGTAAAAGTGTTTTTACATTAATCATATACAATATGTTTAATTGACATGACAAACCAACACTGCAATAAAACTCTTGGTAACATGTAAAGAAACGCATAGATCTAACCAATGAGAAACGGCAATGCAATATTCAATGAGGCCCCAATGCATAGAACATGCAAGTTAAAATGAAGAGAAATTGTTGCCTAATAGTTTCAAAAAGGCCAAAACATATAATTACGCAATATATTTTGTAATATTAATAGGAGATGGTTTACCATTGAACATCAATTCTGTGACAAGGAGCTCATCTCCTGTATCTATCAGGCAGGCTGCCCGTCCCTTTAACTGAACAACGCCATCAGCATCTATATGACCAAGTTTTCTGAGAACCCGGGAACGATTCTTAAGTTCATCACGGAATTTTTGAAGCTGAAAAAGTTCAAGAGATTCATAACTGATTAGGAAGACAAAATCTTGCATGATACAAAAGTTAGATAACCATTTGATATATGTGTAAAGATAAGCATAAGAGTAAGGAAGAATGGCATGGGTTTAGGAGGAAGCACATCCACCAGAAATAAGCACCTGAGAATCACGCATTTTCGATTTTAGCTGTTGAATTTCATGATTTACTTCTGCTTTTCTCTGAAAACTTCTTATCTCATGTTCATCTTTGGACTGCAAAACATAGCATCGTTTTAAAATATAGATATATACATACTTTTGGTAATGAAAAGCAGCTACAAGACAGTTAGACAAGTGCTAAAGAAGAGATAAATTAACCGTTTGGCATACCTTATGCAGTGGGTGAACAAATAATTTATGTTCAAGTTGCTCAATTTGGTTAGCCAATTTCACAAATTCTGGATCATCAATATCCATATCCTGTCAAAACAGGGGGCGGAGAATATACAGTATCATCCTGGCTAATAAGGTATAAAAGCTAATAAATGCACAAACAATCAGACAAAGTTCAATTTAAATGGAGAAAGCATAACCGTGACAGGATGTTTAGAGTACATGAGAAGGGACATAATACAATATCAGTCATGATAATCCAGGCGACACATATCAGAATAATTGAATTCATGTTGTAACAATGAAAATCATTGAAGCAGCATCGATCACAAACAATACCTTGACAGGGTTCAGCTTTGGAAGACCTTGGGGAAAGCGTTTTTCAAGTTCCTGTACAGCAAGGAGAATGGCCCGGCGAGCTTCCATTGGCCGGAGATCAGAAGGGACTGCTATTATAAGTTTGCTAAGTGCAGAAAGAAGAGGCAGCTGAACAGGAACCTGTCACATTTAAAAAGAAGTGCATAACTTCCCAAGCATATCTCTTTTTATCATAATCATACCAGCTGAAGAAGAAAATTGAGCAGAAATTTTTGGACTGTGATGTTTTCTCAGAAAATTACTAACTCACCACATGCATTTCACCTTTCTCTCCAGGATGAGGAGGACAAGGTCTTGGCTGAGATCCATTTTCACTTGAGCCAAGAGAGCAATGAAGCAGAGTATCCACAATATAGCTATTAACGCGGGAAGAAGAGAGTGTAGCAGGCAAAGAACTTGATGCTGTTGGAGATTTTTTCACCACGTTGATTACAACTCCCCAACCCCAATCTGTTCCACCTTCCCTTACCTTAACCTGCAAATTTCCAGATGTAGTTTGGTATAGGAATAAAGAACAAAGGAAGAAAATGCAGACACTTGATAAAAAATGTGAAAGCATGACATCAATTGAACCAATACATACAGATATTATATTAAGACTGTAATGTCATGTGTTATTTAATTTATACATCCATAACTACCTATCAGCATACATACCAGCCTGCCAGGTGAGAGGAGAGAAAGAACTCTTTCAGGGCGCGTTATTTCAGCCATCATTTTCTTTTCCAGTTGAGCTATCTCAAGTTTTATCTTATGATACTCCGCAACCTCAGCCTACAGTAAAAATATGAGGATCATGTCATTTTATAGGTCTTTAACAACAAATTTCAAGCTCGATGAGGAACTGAAGCTCTACCTCCCCTGATGCATCTAGTACAGCAGCTTCCTCTTCAAGCTGCGTGACCTTTTTCCCAATGTCAGGTAAAGCCTGGAGGTAAGAAAGATGTTGCAGAAAACTTTTAGCCATTGCACATATTTTAGCAAGACAGATCAAATTTAAGTTTAGAGGTAAAACCTTCTCATACTGAAATTGGTGGAAGGAATTTCTGATAACATGCTCAGCAGTGAATTGTCCCTCAGAACGGCTCATTAAATTCAGAATTGAGTAGTAGCTTAGCCTGAAGGTACTGACTAAAGGTGCAGGTTTTCCCAAAACCATGTCTTTGAGGGTATTCATCTCCATCTGAGGTCATAAGAGATGGCATAAAACATCAAATTTATAATAGATTACACATACAAGTACCACAAAATATATGTACAGAGTTCGATTTTACCATTGCTGCAAAGCATAGGTGGACCAAACAATGTTGGCCAACCAAGTAGAAAAAAAAGAAAACAACCAATTGAAAGAATAAAAATAGCACTCAGATTGCATACAATCATTAAAAAGCCATTGCAATTACATACGTAACAGCCTATCAAGATTTTCATCCTACTATAATTAGACAACCATTTTAATTGTTTGCTAAATTCCTCCTCATCACTTCACAATGTCAAAAGATACCACACAGGTTCGCCATAAACTCCCATATTATGACACACAAGGGACCGTAAGATGCTTTGTAATTAGCACATAAATTAGATACAAATTGCAGCTATCTGACTTTGCACATGGAAGCCCTTATCCAACATGCTATCTATGATTAAACATTTTCTACGGCCTCATAGAAACAGCGGAAAATCTTGATAAATGCTTGCACAGCCAGATTACCACCATATTAAAAGCCAGTAGTCTCAAGGTTTACAAACTAGATGAGGAGTAAACTAACAAAAATGGGATCTTTTCTAAGAAAGATAAAATGGGCCAAACCTTTTCATCGACCATTATGATGCATATACCGCGCTCATCTTTACCACGTCGTCCGGCTCTACCACTCATCTACATGATGAGCAAATATGTCAGCAGTCGTCAAGAATAAAAGACATCACACATAGATCATATAAAAGATTGATTACTCACTTGAATATATTCACCAGATCCAATATAGCGATGGCTATCACCATCCCACTTTTTGACACTAGTAAAAACGACAGTTTTTGCAGGCATGTTCAAACCCATGGCAAACTGTTGTATATAAAAGATAAAAGTTAATAAAAAGCAAAAGAGAAAAAGTTTGCATACAGGCATGGTATATGAATAGAGTTTGATTATGTATATAAATGTAGAGCATTCAATATACAGCCAGGCAGGCCCAGGGCAAGTGTGTTTTGGAAATATAGATTATTCGTAAATCAATTGGGCCCCCTCTTGGAGTGGGCCCTGGTCAAGTAGGAGGCACATAAATGTTCAATGAAGAATATATACGACCACAATTTATTATATACGATAATCTATATAAATATATTATTTTTCCTCACAAAGCATCATATTAAAACAACTATTCAAACTAAACTAAAACAAAAATTCTAAACTAAACTCCAAAAGAAAGCAAAATATATGTATAGTAACTTTAACTATCGTGCATATCATCTTTTCATAAAAAATTGCATGCAAGTCACACGTGAGTTTTTAGCCATATGATTGAGGCCCATTACTTATCAATACACCCAGGCTAACAAAAAATTGGAAACAGCCCTGTACCACTTCCTTAATGAACCCAGTGTTAAGACATGTTGTGAAATATAATAAACAAAGTGTATTTGATGTGGAGCTCTTAGTGCAACTAATTTGATTTCTAAAGTAAACACAAACTTATTTGGAAGCGACATCTATATTACCGTTTCTGTCGCAAAAAGAGCCTTAACAAGCCCTTCTTGAAATAGAAGTTCAACAAGTTCTTTGATAATAGGTAGCAAACCCGAATGGTGAACAGCAATGCCTCGCTTAAGCAATGGCAACATCAATTCAACTGCAGGCAAGTTTCTATCTTCTTCACTTAAACAAAGGATGGCATTTCTGAACACCTGCTCCACATCATCTTTTTCCTCCTGGCTATTAAAATCAAGCTTGGACATTGACATGGCGTGTTGTTCACACTCTCTTCTACTAAAACTAAATATGATGACTGGTTGAAATTTGCGCTCCATTATCATCTGGAAAGTTAGAAATAATTAATTCTACGGGAACATAAAATTTGCACTGAAAAAGAAAAAAAAAAAGAGAGAGAGAGAGAGAGGGAATAATGAAAGTGTACAAAGTTCTTGCTTTAGTACAAATTATCGGTAGTCCCTCCTTCCTCACTACTAGGCAAAGGTAAATTAACTATTAACCAATTGGACAAAAGTCAAACATAAATCCTGAATAGTCACCTTGACAATCTTGTATATATCAGAAACACCAGATCCATTGCCACCTTTTGCAATCCTACCCCTGGAATTACCACCGCTTTTGTTTCCATCACCCAGACTTTGCTTTGTGAACGTATCCTGAAGCTTACAAAAGTTATCCTCTCTAAACTGCTCGTTCTCATCAACAACAAGATACAAACCAGAACCACCCATAGGAAACACGTAGTGTTGCAATGGTGTGGGCCTAAAATCTGTGTAGACCACATGACATGGCTGCTTATGTAAATTACAGATCCATTCAGCAAATTCAGTTGCGTTTGACATTGTTGCTGAAAGAAAAACCATCTTAATAGCAGGCGGCAAAAAAATAATACTTTCTTCCCAAACAACACCTCTTTCCCGATCCTTCATGTAATGTATCTCATCGAATATAACCCAAGCAACTTCCTTCAACACCTCGGAACCCCTATAAAGCATCCCCCGGAGAATCTCTGTGGTCATCACCAAGCAACTTGCATTGGGCGAAAGAGTCACATCACCGGTCATCAATCCAACATCTGAAAACTCCTGGCTTAATTCCCTGTACTTCTGATTACTTAAAGCTTTCAAAGGAGAAGTATATATCACCCTCTGTTTATCCCTGAAGGCCATGGCAATAGCATACTCTGCCACTGCAGTCTTCCCAGCTGAAGTGTGTGCCGAAACTAAGACAGACTCATTTCTTTCCAAGCAAGAAACAGAAACCTCCTGAAAGGGATCGAGTTTAAACGAATAAGCTTTCGCCCTTTCTCCAGTATAAATTGGATCACTGAGCGTTCCATGAATTGTTCCATCCTTGTTTGAAACATATCCACTTGGAACTGCCACCTCATGCACACATGTCCTAGACAAGCTTCGCCTCTTGGGCGTCAAGTCTTGCACAGAAACTTCTTGTTTTTCTTTTGAATCATATTCAGGTTGCTTCCTTTTCAGGGATGCGGGAGACTCAGCCATCTGGAGCGCCTCACTCTTTCGACTTCGCACTAGATTTTCCAAACTTTGTTCGCCCACCTTCCAAATCCACCTTCTGCTGATCTGTAACAGGGCAATATGACGACACAAACATTACTTTAATCATAACCAAAAAAATCTTCGTCGCTCTCTATTCTTATTTGACAACCATCATATGTACATGTGCTTTTGCGCCTGTACGTATGTATAACAGGGAAGAAGAGAAAGGACTCGCCTTTCAGCAATAAGATAAATTAAACTGATAGATACGATAAATGCCTTAAAATTAAACAAAGCCGGAACTTTAAACACAAAAATTCACACTTGCGCCCACACAATCTCAACTAATTACACAGGCAAATGAGCGTGAATCAAAACATCCAAAAAACAAAAACCCATGAAAACTGACATGTGAAAAGTAGCTTCAAAGTTCCAATCTTCGGCTACAACAGCATATACAGAAAGAGTACTATCCGAATTTCCGTTTGAAATCTAAATTGACATCTCACATAGCACTTTTACGACTCTACTATTATACCATGAATGTAATTACTTCGCCTATAAGTGCTAATCGAGGAGGCAGTTGAAAGAGCATACCAATCAAATTGAGCAGCAGCAGAAGCAGCAGGCGTGAATGCTTAAACCCTAATTTTTTCCCCAAATTTAAATAATTGCTCCGGGTTCAGGCGGCACCCCTAAAACAAAGTAAACACTATTTAAGGAATATATATAGTGGCGGAAAAAACGAGGGAGATTTTTACTTATTTACAGTAAATATGCGCAGACTTCCCAACCGGTTCCGAACCGCCGGTTCGTCAGTTTCAAACCGAAGCAGCCGTCGAATCCAAATAGATTTTTATACGGTCCGCTTCGGTTCAATACGCGGAACCGTGAACCGCCGGCTTTGAACATTAAATACTACAAATAATATCATACATAAAAAAAACAAATACTCCCACTATAAATACCATAGACTTTTTGGATATTGATATCAATAAATACAACTTCTTCTGTCATAATTCAAACTATTTTTTTTTGTTATTTTCGTATGTCAGTATTTATTTTTATTTTAGTAGAAGTAATCATACATCAATACCAAAATACCTTAATTTTTACCTAAATTACAAATATATCATTACACTTACAAAGACAAAAAAAATTTTATTCATACTTTTTATCAACTTAGACGACGAAATATAATAATATTTTTAATGTTAATAAAAAGACGATCTTATTATTGTATAAAAGTGCTATTATTTTTAATAATTTGTTCATCTACTAATTCTTTTTTAATTAGCAAACGGCTCTCTTTCCTTTTTTGTATGTCTCACAAAAGACAATTCATTTTTATTTTTGGTGATTTTATCGTAAGACTCACTCAAAACCCCCTTGTTGTTGTCTCTCTTCAAATTTATTATTAATAATTTATTATCTACTTAAAAAAAATCGTATTTCTAACAAAATGGTTCATCCCGTGCAGGACGGAATAGATGGAGAGTATATATTTTATCATCTTACAAAATCAACACTCACATATCTCAAATCAAAACACTAAGCATACAAATCCCAAATTAAAATCAAATAAGTTTACCAGTCAGGCAGGCCGAGCAGCAGGAAAGGAATGAAGAAGAATGAGGAGAAGGAAATAATGAAAAGAAGGAAATAAAAGAGCAGCAGAATGAAGGAGGATGAAAAGGAAGAAGGGAAACAATGCAGAAAAGGAAAGAAAAATATGAAGAACGGAGGAAGAAAGGGGTGTTGGGTGGTGGCGGGTTTGGAATTGGATTTGAAATTATTAGGCTGCAAATGAATGCATTGTTCTCCCACTGAGTTTTTCAATTGTGATTTTAAAAGATAATAGTAATAAATAATACAAAAAACGTTTTATACAAAGATAAAAAAATCAATTAGATATTTTAGATATTAAATTTTGGATTTAATAGATATATATTTAGATTTAGATTCAGTATATTGATTAGATTTAGATTCCAGCCGTTTTGTACTAGCCTTTGTTTTAAATATTCAACTTAAAATGATATATTTATATTTTGGACACAATGGAGCCGATGTATTTATTTATATAGTCTCTTTTTTTATGTTTTTATTAAAAAAAATATATGATACTTTTAAAATTAATAAAAATAAATAAATCTAATAGTTTTTAAAATTAATTTTAAATTATAAGAATTTTTTTATTTTATAGTTTATATTTATTACATTTTATTAGATATATAATTTATATTTTTTAGTATAATTAGAGGTCCTATTGGTTACAGTTTCATATTCTATTAGTATAATTTATATACTCCATTAAATTTTATAAAATTATTATGATTAAATATTATTTATTATTTTATTTAAATGTGATTTATATATATTTTTTCAGATAATCATTAAATTAGCGAGAAAGATTTTTAAAAGAAAAAAAAAAACCAATCTATATATATTAATAAAATATTATTGCATTAAGGATATTTTAATTTTTTAATTCATATTAGTTATATTTTATGAGATTACTTATGATTAAATGCTTTTTCTTTTTATCAGTTATTATTTTATTTACATATATTTTAATTTTTGTATTTTTTTCACAAATGAATTATAAAAAATTGGAAAAAGAAAAAACAAGTTTGGAGTTAAAAAGGAAAAAAAAAAAAAAAAAAAAGTCCTTTGACAATTAAATTATTATTATTTTTTTATTGTTATCTAAATTTAAAATTTTTATTTTTGCCTATTTTTTTTATAATCACGCCCGTCAAACACTAATTAAATAAATACTCCTCAGCCCAATTCCAACTACAATATCAAACTGTAACCAATCGCAACCCTAATATTCTTTAAAAGCATGCCAAATTCATATGTGTCTTAACATTAAAAAACACGAATTTGCCACATAAAATTTAACTCGAAAGTTGAAAAGAATGATCAATCTCATCTAAAATATTAAAATTTCTTCAATCATAAACGATGTTGAATTCATCTGTAATGGCATTTAAAGTAGAAATCCCAACAAACTTGAAAACGTAGAGGCCGAGCCATCAAAATATTCCTAAGAACAGTAGGAAAGAGCATCGACAAACCGTATGCAGAGCACACCCATCTATCTGCCTGCATTTCGAAAATCCATAACTTCCTTAAAGCCGATCAATCGAGCTGCCAAACTGCGAGACACGAGTAAGCAAACAGTTATGTTCAAATTACTTTACAATGCTAACTAGTTGTCCATAAAATCTAGCAAAGATTCGAAACTTTTATTGTCCATGCGACATTATGCGCAAACCGAGCAGCCGGCTCAAAGCATATCTAAATAAGCAGTCATTAACTTACCCTTCATGGCTTCATGTTATTCTTGATCTAAAAGAATCAGGCAATTATAGAATTATAGCTCTAAACAAACACTATCTGGATCCATGATAGATCTCGACTTGTATGACAAAGAACAACTGCAAAAATTTCGATGTTTACCTGCAACAGAATCCTCCAGTTCAAGATGCCATAGCTTGCAAAGTAAAAGCCTCAATCAGAAACTCCTAATAAATGATGAAATGCAAGTCAAGCATAACATATAAAAACTCACCGACCAATATGAAGTATCAATATCGAGCACTCACTGCAGTCAGTGATCCTGTCTCTTAGCCATCCTCACAGAGGTCGGCGCATTTCTTGGTACAATGAGAGATGTATTTGCGAATGCTACGATTCATTACTCGAAACATAATAAATGCTTAACAAACATCTCACCTCAAGTTTATTTTAAAATGGAAGAGTTTGTAGAAGGTTTATACACTCAAGTGAATAAGAATCCCTAGTTTTTAAACAAATCAAAGCACAGATCACAGCACCAATATCCTTTTGGCAGACTATACAGAAGAAGATCCAGAGGACTTCACCTCAAGCAGAAAACACCCTATTTGGCTGTGAACAAGAACCCTAAATGTGAATGCTATGTTTCAGCACATAAACACAAGTATTCATTTATTTATGTATATATATATATATTGTTCTATCCAGAACCAAACAAGAAGACAACAAACTTATTAGGACAATTAGAATTAAAGCAAGTAAAGCAAAGCACTTGACAAGCAGCACACAGATGCAATACCCAATCAATCAGCCACAATAAATAGTGCCACACATCACAATTTTGATTGAGACTCATAGCAGAATTGACTGCAGACCATCAATCCCATCCACATTCACTTTCACCTCTGAGGAGGGTCCACTGTCCGAACATTGGCACCGGTCATCACCTCAATTCGGTCTTTGGTGATCTCCACAAAGTGGCCCACCATTTCATAGAACTGCTTCAGGCCAGATAATGGGAGAATGATGGAGGAGCGGTCGGAGCCTGTGACCTCAGATATCCGCAGGAAATGTCCTCTGTTGTTGTTGCCAAGGTCAAAGAAGAACTTCTTCTGATCAGCCCTAATCACTTTCGAAACTCCCAAATTACCACTCATTTCATCAGACGGCGGCAGATCAGAAGAGCGATCGACATTCAATTCGGCTGCCGGAGCCACTGGCTGAGAGCCATGGCTGGATATGAAACCAGCCCCAACATCATCAGAAAGGCCGACGATTCGTTCCGGTGCTTCTGAATTCTGCTGATTGGACAGAATGAAGAGCCCCGACGCTTCGTTGATTTCAGCCAGAATGTTCCTGAAGGCAGCCCAACCTTCGTCCCGGCCGCTTCCGGCGGGGACAATGATCGTGCTGCGGTTTCGATTCACCGAAGCTTCCGATATTTTCAGGAATCGCCCCCTTCGATTCTCCCCAACATCAAAGTAAAACACCTTAGCGTCGAGCATGAGTTCCTTGCTCAATATATCTTGCTCGTCCGAATTCACAAAGTAATTGAAGAGATCGAGGAACCACGCGATGCCGTTCGAGGGTACTATGATGGTTGATCTAGTCGCCGAAGTCTTCTCCGAGATCTTCAGATAGCGCCCCCGCGGATTCTCCTTCAGGTCAAAGTAGAACAATTTGTGCTCTACCTGCAATGTTTTACATAGCAATTCGACATCACTCCCGCCACCGCCTCCCGAATTCCCTTCCATCCACCCGCCAATCCCTCCCCAAACGCACGCAATTCCGAAGAAGGAGAATTATCACCGGAACCTGCACAACCCAAAATAATTTTGATAATATAATCGCATCAGCCCGCGACGTTACCGGGAATCAGACTGCTTGCGGCGGCGGACAGATTGTTTTTCTCGATTTCTAGGGATTCGAAAGGATAAAATCGAATGTCAACACTGCACAGTACATGAAGGTTTTTAAACACGTGCGCCCTTTTTTACTGAATTTTAGTATTTTACTGTTATATATATATACTATCATTGTCTTGTTATTATATTTTTAATTTTCTTCCCATAATATTTTAAGTATATTTTTTATAAGATAAAAAGAATATATTCCCCCTCACCCTCCCCCGGTCGTTCAATGCTGTGCTTATTTGATCAAACAAAAGTTTTTAAAAAATAAATACAAATAAAAAAAAATTACTTTTTAAATAGTAAAAATAATATTTTATTATAAAAAAAAAATAGTAAAATTATGGGCTCAGACACGCCATCCACAACACAGAAATCCATCGAGGGTTTATTCCCATTCTCTCTCCTCTCCGCCACGTCACGAAGAACTCCAACTATATTTTACATTCACATCACAGAACCCTTTAAAATCTTTACTTTTTCCACCTCATTAAATATTTTATCTATTTATAAAATAAACTTATATTTTTTCATTATATTTTATTCTTATAATATTTAATTAAAATAAAATAATTATTTAGCATAAATAAATAAAATAAATAAAAATAATAATTCCACACCCACATACTAATTAAAAATTCAAACTTAAATTTAATAAAAAATACATAATATTACAATATATTTTTCAAATAAATTAATTAGTCGATTGACCAAAAATATTTTACAAAAATATGCATTAAAAAATTACATAAAATATAAAAATATTATATTAAAAATTATAGTTATTAACAATATTATTTTAATAAAAAAATAAATATTAAATAAAACTCATATAATAAAATTTAAATCTAATATTTTAATAAAACAAATTATTATAAATATAAATAAAAAAATATATATTATAAATATTATTTTTAATATTTATTGAATAAAAAAGTGGACCATGGCCCACAAAAATTGGAAGAAACGGTACACTCGCAATGTACCGTTCCTTATGTTAATTGGTGTTTTAATTTTTTTTTATTTAATAAATGATGACGTGAGAGGCGCTTCTCAGCAAGCGTCTCCCGTTGTGGATGCCCTTATATTATTGAATACAAAATGCCACCATAAAAATAAAATTCACATAGGGACTCGGGGGATTTGAGCCCGAGTTATCGTGCCCAATCATTACGTTGATTGTATTATTGTTTATATAAATTATTTGTCTGATCATCAATTTTTACTAAATTAATATTTTTATAACATCAATTCCACTCAAAATAATAAAAACAACTATTTTTGTCAACCTCAACAAAATCCTTCAGCCCTTTGGCGGAGCAAAGCTGGCTCTGCCACTGCCACTGCCACCGCCACTGCCGAACAAGTTTCACAGAAAGAAGCAAGATGAAGACAAGCAAATCATCAAACCAATCCAAGCATCAATAAATCGTCGATACACCGCCGGGCATTCTTTCCTCGGCAAATGTTCTCAGTCGATTAAGCTCAGGCAGCACCACCGTCGCGAGATCAGGCCTGTCTTTACGCCTCAACTCCGCGCAGCCGCGCGCAAGCTTCGCAAACGTCAAGGCTTCTTCCAACGGCCAATCAGGTACCTCCGGGTCGAGCATGTCGGCCAAGGTCCCTTTCTCGATAGCCCTCTCGACATGGTGCATTAAGCCCATCGGAGGCTTAGCTGTTATGATCTGAAGCAGCATTACGCCGAACGAATACACATCGGATTTTATCCCGAGCATGCCGGTCTGCTGGTACTCGGGGTCTATGTAGCAGAAAGTTCCGGCTGCTGATGTCATCCGGTATTGCGTAACGTCGTCGGCTACGGACGGAGGAACAAGCCTGGCCAACCCGACGTCGCTTATCTTGCTCACGAAGTTACGATCGAGCAGAATGTTGCCCGGTTTCAGGTCTCTGTGTACAAGCGGCTCCGGCTTCGTTTGGTGGAGGAAAAGAAGGCCTGTGGCTATTTCCGCGGCGATTCGGAATCTAAGCTGCCAGGAGAGAACCGGAGTGTTCCCTCGCCTGAAAAGAAGGTCATCCAAACTGCCGTTAGCCATGTACTCGTAGACGAGGCAGCCGTACTCTGGACATGCTCCGAGGAGGAGAACCATGTTGGGATGCCTAATGCAACTCAGAACTTCAACCTGTATCGCAGTAGCACTTCGATTAAATTTGCGTCGATATTAAGCACAAGAACTTGAATTTGAGATTTTCATTAGGTTTTTCGAACGTGTGTTACCTCTTGCTGAAACTGTGCTCTTCCCTGGGCAGCGTCGGGGCGAAGAACCTTAACTGCAACCGGTGTGTGATCGAGGTAGCACTTGTAAACAGGTCCGTATCCACCCTCTCCGATTTTACGGGAATCGGAGAAGTGTTCGGTGGCTATTTCGATCTCTTCTATGGCGTATCTGCGCAATCTCATGTCGGTATGGGACAACCGATCCTGCAACTTCTTCCTCTCCTCAGCTTCTTTGAGCGCTTTCATTTCAGCATACTTCCTCTTCTGCGATTCGAGTTCAGCCATTCTCTGAGCCGCGTCGGCTTTCTCCATAGCAGCCTTGCATTTTTGCCTTTCCTTCTCTGCAATCGCTAATGCTGCTTCCTCAGCCGTCCGCGCCTCCTCAAGCTTCTGTTCTTCCTCGATTTTCCATTTGTTTAGCTCTGCAGCCTATGGAAAGAACAGAAACGAACATCAGACTTGCGCCTTAGCGAACAATCTATGATTTCGATAGTTCAGGACAACACCTTTTGTTTCGCGCAGAGCGCTTCCTTGCAGGCGGTGCTGTACAGGTCCATTGTCTGTTTGAGCTCTTGTTTGAGCCGTCTCATCTCGGCTTCTATCTCCTCCTGCAAACAAAAGTTTTCCAAGTATATTAGTAAGAATGATCTTTTCGATTACGAATTGGGGATTTTGAGTCCTTTAGTGATACCATGTTTGGAGCTCCCGACCAAGAGAAATGTCCGCTGTCCATCGAGCTAGATGAGTAGACTCCGAGAAAGCTGTTGTTGGCATCAGATATCAGAGAGTTTGACAGTTGCGACCCAAAGCTCATCCGGCCGTCTGTATCTGAGCAGTTCGACACACGAGGAGCCATCATTAGATCTTGGTCTATTGATCCAATCATGCGATCGCAGCTCGGCCTGCCTGAGCTCACAAACGATAGGTCACTGACATCGGACATTTCTCCATACGATTGGTTTGTAGGAAAGCTTCGAATAAACGGCGACCTGCATAGGCAAGGAAGGTTCACTATTTACATCATCTACTCAATTTTCTTTTGGCTGCTCTTTCCATGTGTCTGAATTATCGAATTTGTGGCAGCGAATCGACTTACTTGATTGTGTCATCCTCCATTGAGCTGCTCAGAGCTCCAAAAGGTGACATTACAGCACCTGCCAACAAAGGGCAACTTTCAGAGTTGTGTTTATCCCGGGGAATGACTAAAATGCTTCGAGATGAAAGCAGAAATCGAAATTTATATGGCATTACTGTGCGCGCCGCTGTTTTGCATTAAGTGCACATCAATTGGATCTGAATAATGTTGTGTTGCAGCAGAGCCGCTGCTCGGAACAGGAGCCGTGGCGGATCTTTGGGACACAACTTTGCCTTTTGATATCACGTACACGTTGCAAAATTCCGGCGCGCCTTTGGATACACTGGTGGGAACATCAGTCGTCTTGAATTTTCTGAATCCAGAGTTTTGTGAGCAAATGCTACTCCATTTTCTCTCTACAGGACGACGAATTAAAGAAAACATTAGGCAAAACAGACAATCCATTCTTACCTGACAAAACCATTCTTGACTGAGGAACCAACAACCAAATTTTCAATCATGTGTTCCTTCACATAATCACAAATGCCTTTCGATACATCTGAATCTTCCTGCACAATTTCAGTGACTTGTATCTGCAGCAACAATATTGTTACAAGCATCAATTAACTAACTAATTCTTCAAAAACTTAAAGAAAAGCAGCTCCTCTTACATCCTTACGCGTGCAGAAGCATCGGAAAGGAAGGAAGAGCTCCTTCCCCATTTTGTCATTGTCGGATGAAGTATAAGCTGCCAAATAGACATGGATTTCATCAGGAAATTCAGATTGACAGGAAGACGAGATGATCATCACAAATAACATTTGGGAAAATGAAACTATCCAAAATTTCAATTTGTTGCTATGCAATGCAGAATATCAGGAAGTGGGCGGGCATTCAGACATTTCGTCGAACAGAAAGGATGCAAAGCAATACATGAACCGAGAACAGAAGAGGTCTTCAGCTTAATGTGGAGGAGGGTGACACTTTTGCCCTTGCCCAGGAGATTATCCACAGCCCATTTCAAAGCTATCTGGCTGCCCTTATCCTTGTCGATCGCCACGGCGACGGTCTCCTGCCCCTTGTCTCCATTCCCTTTGTGGTCCAACATTTCAATCTAGAGCAATTCGATTTTCGACCGGCCAGGCCAGGGGGAAATGGAGTTTTTGCAGAGGGCAAAAACTGTCGACAACCACCAACCACTTTATTGAAGACCTGCTACTGCCCAAGGAAGAATTTCTGTGCAGTTTCCCTGTGCTTGAGGTCCTGTTGTTCTGGATTCTATGTTTCAGGATTGCATTTGCAGCAGCACAGGCCTCGATTCTCGGCCCCAAACAAACCCCTAAAAATAGGTTTATCTCGGCACCGTCCATTGCCGTCGTCTCCTGTTGAATGGTGGTGGGAGCTGCCATTGGAATTGGAATGACCCTCCGGGTTTCCAGGATTATTCATTGGGGGCTTTATTCTGTCACGATTCAAATCAGATTAACACACGTGTTTAGGTCCTTTTTGGGGCCAGAACCCTTGTACATAAAATAAGGTTCTTCTTCTTCCGCCATCGATTTGCAAACACGGTAAGACTTGTTTGGTCGGATTCTTAGTCCAATTTGGCGCAGTTTTTTATAAAATTTTATTAGCCAATAAATTATGAAATAATGTCAAATCAAATATCAATTTTGAAAATCCATTCAAATTTTAACTAAAATATCATTTCAATTATATAGTTTGGCAAAATATGACAATTTTATTGTAAAAATTACTAACAATTCATTTTATTAAGCAAAATTGATTTTTAAATCAAGGCAACATATATTCTCATTCCATTTGAATGTAATATTTTGAAGCTTTATATTATATAAAAAAATAATAATATTTTATTAATTAGTTAAAATGTGTAAAAAAAATATTTTTAAATGATATAGAGAAAAATAATAAAATCAGTATCCTTCGAGTCTGTTGTGAGTAACAAAACCTGTTTGAATTCATAACAGTCCGTCTCATCCCTTTCGAAACTTAAAAGCGTTAGATTAAAAACGTTAGGTTGAAACAAAAAGTCATTGCTTTACTTATAGTTATTTTGGAATTACTTTCAAATTTTCAATAAGTGTGTCTTTGTTTGGAAGATTTAGATTTTCACTCCACTATTCATCCTATTTTTTTTCTAAAAATATTAAATCAAATATTTATTTTTTATTTTTTATTTTATACTAAAAATCAATTTTACATTCAAAATATCACATCAACGCCAATTTATATTATATTCAAATTCGAAATTTTTACTATTCAAATTTCAACTCAAAATCCAAACCCCCAAACAAACTCCCTTGAATGGAGTCCGGAGTTGCTCCATTTCGTTTCCTGCAATTTGCGATAATCCATGATAACATGTCCGTCGCGCACAGTATTGATAAAAATTATTGAGAATTATTTAAGAACTCACACAAACAAAATACATCTTGATGTGTTACTAACAGGGCATGATGAGATAGTTGATTGACTATAATCTATAAATTATTTATAATGTATTATAAAGTATTCTATATAATTGTTTACTCATCGAATTTTATTCTCATTCAAATAATCATTGAAGACAAATCATATATAAATAAAATTGTGTAGTAAACAGTTACCTATTTTGTGTCACATAATATATACTTCATTCGTCTCAATACAATAGTCTTGTTTACCATTTTTGTCCGTTTCAAAACAATAGTTTTATTTTCATAAATAATTATATCACTACTTTTTACACTAATATACTCATAAGGGCAAAAAAGTCATTTATCCTTATTTTTTTACCAATTACCAATATAATATCAATATTCCTTAAATCTCGTGTCCAACCGAACAAGACTATACTTTTGGGACAGATGAAGTATGTTGCAAATGTATTATACTCACTCCGTCTCGGAACTAAATATTCATTTGCTTTTTGCACGTAGTTTTAGAAATATTAGTATTATATTATGATATAGAAGGAATAAAGTAGAAATGACTAAAATAATCTTATATGTGTGATATAAAGGTGATGACATTTGTATAATATATTGTAAATTGTAAGGGTATTTATAATATTAAGTAGATAGTACAGTTACTAATTTATAGTCTAGTAACAAATAAATAATAGAAAATGGAAATATGACATAAAAATCAATTGATAAGAAATAATAATAAAGAAAAAGGATGTGTGCTGATGTGTAATTTTAATTCAGCAATACTGATATATTATAAAATTACATATTTATCCTTATATTTAATTTTCATCTGTACCTATTAAATAAGATTAAGGGATCCAATTAATTCCAGCACGGCTGAATTTTGCATTTCAGCATGCTATCCCATCTAAATAATTATTCTGTATGCACTCCAAATTCATAGTAGTATTTTTATAATATTATTTCATTTCTTTTAATAAAATTTTTAAAATATCTTAACTATCTTTTACTTTTATTATTTTTAAATTTCCTGTCAAATCTATCAAATTTATACAGTAGTAACAAATAAATAACAGAAAATGAAAATATGCAAGAAACATACTCCTACTATATTCTGATTTTATAAAGAAAAAAAAAACAAAAGGGAAAACACACAGTGCAGTCTGCAAAGCCTGGAAAGAACAAAGAATTATTACATTTTCCCAAACCTCGCATCGAAACAACTGCTGGATCTCGTCTCCCTCCCTCTCTCTCTCTATATATAAATATATATATATTTTCACTCTCTCCAAATGATCCGACGACTGTTACCATCATCATCATCATCATCATCTTCGTCTATCATCAGATCATATACAGATTACGACAACAAACGCCGTTGCACTTCCGATCCGACCTACTCACTCACTCATTCTTCCTTAATCTCCTCGATCTTCTCGACGGCCTCCAGTATGTCCGGCCTCAGCTCCACATCCACCTGGCACAATTCCAGCCCTAATTTCAGCAGCTTCATCATCTCCGCATCGCACCTCTTCGCCTTCCCGATCGTCTTGTCGAAAACCTCCGCCGTCGGCTCCTCTCCGACCACCGACTCCACCCACGCCGCCACGTCCGCCTCGCTCCCGCCCTTGTTGTCCTGCAGGAAATCCGGCGGGAACTTCCCTGTCAGGATTTCGATTATCAGAATCCCCAGGCTCCACACGTCCGTCTTCTTCGTTATCCTCCCGCTCTGTCGGAACTCCGGCGACTTGTACGAGATAATGTGCTGCTGCGCCTCCTCCCGGTTCACGATCGGCACCAGACAGTAGTCGTTCAGCAGAGGGTTGTTGGAACCATCTAGAAGCACGTTCGACGACTTCAAATGGCCGTGCGGCGCCGTCAGGCTCGGCAGCTCGTTGTATAAATACTGCAGCCCTTTCGCCACGCCTTTCACGATTTTCAGGCGCGCCGGCCAGTTCAGCGGCGATTGCGTCCGCGACGGCGTGTTTCCGGCTGAAATGAGTTTCCGACGATGCCATTGAAGAACGATTTATAGAATAAAGGTAATTGTAATTGAGAATAGTGGTACGGACCGTGGAGATGGAAAGCGAGGCTGAAATTGTCGACATAGTCGGTGACGAAGAGCTTCTCCTCTTTCCGGTAATAGTAGCCGGAGATGGGGAGGAGATTCTGGTGGCTCAGGCGGCCGAGGCGGCGCATGTGCTCGGAGAAATCCTGTTTATTGACGTTGCTCATGTGCTTGAATCTCTTGACGACGACGACCTCGCCGTTGCCGAGGTCGGCCTTGTAGGTCGACCCGAAGACGCCGCTGCCGAGCACCTCCGCCGACGCCTTCAGCAGATCCGACATGTCGAATTTCAGGCCGTCTTCTTTCAGGAACGTGATCTTCATATTGTGCTCTGATTTCTTTGCCTGGCTGCTCTGCTTCTTTCCGGGAGACGACTTTGACGGCGGCGGCGGCGCCGCCACCGCGCCTTTTTCCATCTTGTCTAAATCCGCAGCCTTTTGATTGCCCTGTCTCATGGCCGGAGCTGCCCTGGACCCCACTGATCCCGCCTCCGCCTGCTGCCCGGCGGGACTCCGGCGACGTAGAAGGATGACGACGACGGCTACGAGAGCTGCCGACGTTAAAACCAGAAGTATCACGACAGTAACGATGGTCCCGACGGAGAGTTTGTTCGGCGCCGTGCACGATTTCAGGGGAGCGCCGCATAAGTCCAAGTTACCTACCAGAGAATAAAAAATCATCAGACATCATTGAACGAAAACGATCGAAATCAAATGACGGACAAACCTTCAAACCCCGACGCTGGCAACTGGCTGAGGCCGCGAGGGACCTCGCCCTGGAGCTTATTATTTGACAAGTCGATCGTCTTGATTCTACCGGGAGGGAACGGCGGAATCAATCCGGTGAACTCGTTGTTCTGAAGCGTCACCTCCATAAGCCGCGGCAATGTCGACAATGACACAGGGATCTCCCCGGAGAGCTGGTTATTAGCCAGATGAACCTTCTTCAAAGCCAACATTCCGGCGAAGAAATCAGGCGGTATCTCGCCGGAGAATTTATTGTTAGACAGGAAAACAGCTTTAAGACTGTGAAGTTTCTTCACCTCAGGCAAAGGGCCATTGAAATTGTTATTGACAAGGCTCAAAACTCTGAGCTTAGGCATTTTAGTGAGAGTGTCGACGTCGATGGTGCCTTCGAGGCCCATATTCTCAAGGCGAAGCCCCCAGACGGTGCCCTGCTCGCACAACAGGCCGACCCAATTCTCGGCGTCGCCGTTGCAGGGGGGCGTGCCGGGGTGCCAATTGGAGAGTGCGCCATTGTTCTTGAGGGAATCCTTAAACTTGACGAGGACGTCGCTTTCGGAGTCTCCGAAGGACGCCGAGAAAAGGATCAAGATGGTTAGGAGAAGGGTGGATGCGCGTAAACGGGGTGATACAATGACGCCTATACGAGCCATTGCGGTGGGCGCACGCGCGGGCGCCCGGGGGAGCGGAATGGAGAAATGAGAGTGATGGTGATCAATAGAAATGAGGATTGTTGACGGAGGATCAAAAGAGGAAAAGAAAAAAAGAAAGTGGTTATGGAGGAGGAGGGAGTGCTAATAATAGGAGGAAAAATTGTGTGTTGGGGAGTAGTATTGTCCTCTTGTTTCTCTTTGCATTTTTTTGTGTTGGAGAGGACTTTAAGGTTTGCCTTTGGATTCTTTGATTCATTTTTGGACTCAATTTAAGGATTTCTTGATTCATTGTTACACACAAAGATCTATCCCAACAGGAAATGTCTTTAAGGTAGTAAAACGTGGTGGTACAGCTGTTAAGATATGAATGGACATCTCCTGAGGCCTGGGCTAGATTAAAATTGAGGCTTTATATATATACATATATATATATATTAATGTATTATTTTTATGTATGAATTTTAATGTTTTTTATTTAATTTTTATAAATGTATTTTAAATAATATTTTATAAAATTTATAAAGTTAAATAAAATAATAATATTGGTCATGATTTTTTTCTCTTTTTAATTTATTATTTTTATCTAAAAATAATTAAAAAAATATTATAACTAACAATAATAATAATTAGTTTTTTATTTAATATTTCCCTTATCTATATTTATCCATTTACTTTTTTTTCTTTTTACACAAAATTTTAAAAATATTATATTGTATTGTTTAATGCTGCAACATACTCTAGCTTTCTTTTTCTTTTTCTTTTACTTTTTCAAGTTTTCTTAAGATTATATATAAAAAAAAGCCTACTATATATCTATATATTTAAGCCCTTTTTTAATCTAGGGCTGGACAAGGGCCTGATGGACCATTTTCCAAGTTTGAGTATATAACATCAAATAAAGTTAGGTTAAAATTTGTTCCATCTTAACTTACAAAAATGGAGAAGGCAGCTTCAATGGATTAGGCATATTTCTCTCTGGAATTCTGTATACCCGACGTCGACGAGGCAGAGGCCATCAGGGGGGCGGGTGGGGCAGTGGCGCGCCTACAAGTTGCATCCATCAGCTTCAGCAATGCGGTTTCGTCTGCACCAGCAGCTGCTTCCCTAATAGCTGTTGCTACAAGAACTCGAACCATCTGCATACAGCAAGACACAACCACAATATCATTGTACCGTACAGTATGGAATACTTCTGGAATTACATAAGTGCACAGAAAGGCATCTTATCGAAAAGAAATATGTGTGTATTTCTCTGAAATTAGCAGCTACCTTCCGCAGGAAGCGATTGGCAACCAATTCAATGCACATTATCCTCGTGCCTGTTCCATCCTTTCGGATATGGGAATAACAGCAAAGCAGATTAGAACAAATGTGAGTCGAAGAAAATGGGGAAGAATGAATTTGACGTGTACAAGATGGAGTGCATGACTACGTCGTGATTAGGCTGGAATATGAGATATTCAAGAAATCAGCACTTCCAACCAATTATAAGACACTTCCACAAGTTAATAAACTCGACTATGCTATTATGGAATACAAGCATATATAGTATATGAAATTTAGAAATGATAATTGCAGAGGAAAAGATACAGACAAATAAAGCATGACTGAGTCAGTTGCCAACCTGAGGACAAGGTAAATATGCCTCTGCAGCCCGAGCATGGAAGACAAAGCATTCTGTTGGTGGACCACTGCAATGAGATCAAATATGATAGTGAATTTCTTCTTTCTAATTCATGCACATTACATCAGATCTTCAAGTTATTGATAGGAATTCGATTCCATGAATAGTGGCCGGAATGCCAGATACAGGAAAGTTCTTATTTCTTTACTCAACAGTAATAAGTTCATGGAAAATAAGGGAAAAATATGAATGAAGATCAACAGCGAGTTACATTGTGTTAAAATCATATCTGAGAAAAAAGAATCAAATGTAAGTCCTGGTGAGCGACATCGGCATCACATCACGCCTACATTTGCAAGCAACTAATCCATCTTATGTATCAAGGTGAAGTGAAGGGGAATTCTTCCAAGTTCCAAAGCAAACCAATAGTTATATGGTAGGAATGCTAAGTGGGGTAGAAAAAAATTTATATTCTTAAAATGAAGATGAGGGGGACCCTAGCTGCACTAGGTTCAGATCGCCTACAAGCAAGAAGGATACTAAAATTGTACCGTTGACATGATGCTATTTCATTAATGATATATACATATATATAGAAAAAGGGGAAAATATTCATCTTACATGTTTCTTGCCGGCTTTGTATCCCGTGCAAACATCCTGAAAGAAAGTAGTTTTCCTTCCAACTGATGCAACATATGGTTAACACGGCTCACTTCAAAACTCATTGGTTTGTTTCCAGTTGACGGTTCATTCTGATCATTATCATGGATTATGTTTTCACAATGTTCCTCAGATGAGGATATGCTGTCTTGGAAATTTTGGCTATCAACATCGTCCAAAACATTGTTGTAGAGACAGTCTTTAGTATCAACGTTTTCATCATTAAATGGAAATATGTAGAGATACCGCCTCCATTTGGCAGAAAAATTAGGATGAAAATCACGAGGAACCTAAAAACACATTATAAACACATCAGTGCCTCTGAAATTAAATGTTAAAAACATTTTGAGGACAGGGTCTTAGAGTGGTTCACAAGTACTACTACAGAAACCATAAATCATGTTCAAAGGCGAAGTACCTGAGTTACAGAATTGACCTTCATCTTCCCAGACGATGCACTGTTTATAGCATCCTTAATTTCTAAAGCTTTGACATCCTGCCTCCATGTATCTACATATGCAAAATGCTTTATAATTATATAAATTTGAGTAATAAAGTAGTTCAGAGGCAATTTCATCAAGAAACTTGTGAACACATTTTAGGTAAGAGGTTTTGTGTTCTGTTTACTATTTAGAGTGAACTGCATAAACCAATGCCCTAGACAAAACCTAATATTGTTTCTCTTGGTTATAGCAATACTGCATCATCTTCTAACAAAAGAGCCACATAAAACAGAAGTTAATCAGTCTCCTTCAGAGATGAATTGACAATGTTCTGGAAAAGGAAGATGTATTCGGGTGATCCAATTAGCAAATATGTTATCCCAGTTAAAGGTTACAGCTTGCAGCTAATAGACCCAACTTTGGGAGATCAGTTGGTAATCAGGAACTTCAGGCTAAGATCAGGCCTTTGAAGCGCTAGCTGCAAACACAAATGATAGCATTGCAATCAAGTCTCCTTCCTTGGGGTTGACATTCCATGGACGTTCCCTGGGGAAGGGCGGCTGAGGGGAAGTTGGTCACCCCTTCCCCATATTGGATGAAGGGGGCCAAAGGATCTACCTCTTATTAGATGAATGGAATGCAGTAAAACAACTAAATGACAAAGAAGGAATGCTAGACTGGGGGCTTAGCAACATGGTTGATATGCCTGACATCAAGGGATGTGTACATACAGAAAGAGCAAACTTGTCCAAGAGCTGTCACCCCTTTGTCTGTTCTCCCAGCAACAACAGCACAGCCATCAATTGGTAATTTCTTGTCTTTGAGTAGCTGTGCTTTCTTATCATCAACAAATTTCCCAAGTGCTCTTTCAATCAAGCTGTTCATAAATAAAATTGTTAGATAAACGGCAAAACAAAGATATGTTGCATGTGAACAGTGTAATGATAAGCCAAGCAAACAAAGTACCATTCAGAGTATCTGATGCAATTTTTGTTATTTCCACTTGATATTTCGTCTGCAAGTAAATTACATTAGCTTTTTTCTGTTGAATTTCATTACTTAGCATGTCACATAACTAAGAAAATAGACACGACATTGCATAAAATTAGACTTGGATAATAACAAATAATAATCTTAGTCAAGCAATATTTTCCAGTGTTGCGCATTATTCTGCGACAATATTATTTTAATTTTTGGCCAGTGAATCAGCTAAAACACTCTCGAGCCTCATTAAGGAGGTCCTTCATCTTAAAGATACAAATACAAGGAAATGAATCCAGAATCCTACAGTTCTAGAAAGCATATGAAGAGTATGATTGCACTTGATTCAATTATTCAAGGAATTTCAAAAGCTCATGGGATATACATGTATATAATTATACACACACATATGCATATCTCACTAGAAGAACAAAAGCACAGATTAGTCTGCATAATTATTATTTCCATGTTGATAGGTGGAAATCATTATGGGAGTATTGTTACCTCTGGACAGTATTTAAACCAGGTTGTTTCTGCCACCCATCAAATGAGCTTCCATGGTATGACAACAGTATTTTGAATGTCACTCTTGCCCATCTTCCAGTCCTTTCCTTAACTGGAATGCTCACTGATTCATATTTATCACAAGTTTCTGCATCTTCAGCACCATGATAGACAGCATGACTCTGTGTAAAAATGAAATCTGATCAAACACCACATAAAATCATTGAAAGTGAATAACAAACAGCCCTAGCATAACCATCACTGTCCTGTGCAGATTGAATTCATTAATTTACAAAGGTGAGACTTCGAGAGTCCATAAGACCTTTTATAATCCACAAAATACCAGATAAAAATAAATATAGCTGCAGGAGGCAAGACAATGCCTGACTTCCATGCAACATCTACTAATGCTGCCCAAGTTACAAACTATGGCTTCTAAAGAATGCATATTGCAGGAAGATTTGTTTCATGTGATTGCATAATATATAATAGAATATGCATGTAAATGGAGGATCCTCGTCGACGTTCAAATAGTTTTAACAGAGCCACTGATATATCACTTATTTGGAAGTTGCAGAACCCCATGAGGAACAAAAAAAAACCCGTCTGACTTGAAGCTTCTACTATTGCTTAAAACTAAACTTCTAAACTGTTACTCAAATGAATGAGAAATAGGAGAATTTCATCTCAGCTGTATTTGTAAAAAGATGAGCTTTCTTCTCAATTAATAAATAGATAAATAAACTTTGAAACGAAGATAATCAATCTTAATTAAACATTTAAACCGCGCGTTTCACCACAAGCTCACCTCTTTCCCAAACAACTCGGACAGAGAGCGGCGGCCGTTTACCACATCCAAGTAAAAGTCATCAATTTTACGCCACTGCCTTGCATACATGTACTCATAACTTTCCCTGCCAAATTCAAGTCATCATCACCTCAAGTTGTGAAAAAGCACAAATCGTGCGACTAGTAGTACAATCAATTTGTCAAATGTATCTTTGACAGAAACTGTACATTTCAGCTCATATATGCATATGATTAACACGATAGCAGACATATATATCTTTGACAGAAACTGTACATTTCAGTTCATGTATGTTATCAAAAAATAAATAAATTAATTAAAGTTATAAAAAATTAAATAAATAACACGATGGCAGAACAGCTACTTAAATTAAAGCTCAGCTCAACAACAAACAAACTACCGTATTGAAATGATATTTAACACGGAGATGCTGAAGGTAGAAATATATGGCGAAACGCAGGAAGAGGAAGCGAGAGGGTATTGGCGTATGTGACTTACTTGGCAGTCCATCTGTACAGGCTGCAAACATCGGCGTGTTGATAATGAACGTAGTCCTTAACCGGCCGGGACGGTGGCGCGTGGAATTCCATTAAAGTTCTCAGCCGCGGTGCCGCCGCCGCCGCCGCCGTCTGTTTTAGCATTCACCTTTCTGCTCCTCCGCGGCAGTCTTTAGCTGAATATGTGGTCATTTAGATTTAATTAGAAAAACATGGGCTTTAGTAAAAACTAATTAAAAAAAAAATCTTAGGTTTAATTAAAAAACATGGGCTTTAGTAAAAGTCTGGAATTAATTGAGCCCAATGCTTAATAATATCTTATAAATATGAAAAAAAAAAAAAAAAAAAAAAAAACTAAAATAATTTATAAGGGTATGATTGTAATCTGAAATTCAAAAAAATTGATTTGTATTTGATATTAAAATAATATTTGATAAAATATTTTAAAAATATATATAATTTAAAAAATACATATTTCGAATAGTGAAATTTAAAGGAATTTGACAAAATAAATACATTTTAATTTTTTTACTCTAATACATTATTTAGAAAAAATATTTTTTAAAAAAAAATCAGATAATCTAATTAATTTTTTGATCCATTAAACAACTGAAGAAATATTTAATAAAGCTAAAAATATTTGAATAAGTTTTTTATTAAAAGGCTCTAAAATTACTATTTCCCCTACGGCGCATTTATTGTCAATGTATTTTTTGTGTGATGGAGGTAATAGTTCCGTCTTTATCTTCCATCTCTAGAGCTGTTACAACCGCTTAAAGTATAATTAGCTTAAAACCTAATTTAATTTTAATTTTAAATTTATATATTCTATTAGAATTAAAAATCTAAAAAGATACTCCCATGTTTTAATTATAAGAGAAAATTTTTGATACATTAATGTGTTAGTAGTTGTCATATTTTTGTAAATAAATATAATATTAAAAATGTATAAATTGAAGAATTTATAAAAATTATTTGTTATAAATAAAAAATATATATTTTTAATAAAAATAATTAATATAAATTTGATGAACGGATAATGGATAATAAAGTATACAGTACTCCCTCCGTTCCGGATACTAAAGACACGGTATTTTATGAGGGGTGTAATTAGTAGATAATTAAAAATATATTAGTGAAAATAATTATCCTATAATATAAATAATTATAAATTAAGATTAAGATAACTAATTAGTTTAATTAAAATTAAAAAAAAAATAAAATTTAAAAATTTAAAATGAGATTAAAGTGTGTAATCATTTACCAAAAAACGAAAGTGACATGATACGTGGGACGGATAGAAACGGCAATGTGGACATGGTATTGGGACGGAGGGAGTATATATTTACTTAAGCATTTCTTTTATTATTTTTTTTGTAATTATGATATCTTAAAAACATATTTAACCAAAATGTTTCTACTTTTATTTTTATTTTTATTTTTATAACTTGAAAATTCGCGGCCGCTACCCGAAAGTGCATACTGGGTAAACCTTCGGCCGAACCTAATACCTTCCAAACTAGGCCCGATGGGAAAGTCACATTTGGTTCGCCGAATCTAATTCCCTGCAAACCAGGCCCGACGAAAAAATTACACTAGGCGAACCATGTGTGACAGACGATCTAAGGGGTCGCAGGCCATCCTTGCGGGACTACTTTTATTTTTATTTTGGGAAATGCTTATTGTGCTAATTTGAAAAATTCAGCCATGTTTATAATTATACGTGTGTTGTATAATAGTATATCGTATACTAAAATCAATTGTTATGTGTTGCATGCGACTGTAGCATGTATTGTTAGTTTATGTATTGTATACGTCTAAATATTAAAACAAGTAAAAATACATATATTTTATATTCAGAGGATGACACTACCGATACTTTTGATAGTAGCAAATGAAATACTATATGGCTTTTGTTTGAATTAGAGATTTTTCTAAAATTCTGAAGTTTTGAAATTTTAAAAATTTAAGAATTGATATAAAAATTTTATTTTAAATAATGCTAAAATTCCAAAATTTATTATGTAAACAAGGCTTATACAATTATGTACCCCAGCCTAAACCTAGACCAGCAGAACTCTCTAGCCCTAGCTCAATTATGTGACATAAATGAAACCATAGGTTTAGGATATGAAAATATTTCCTATTGTCTTGATGGCTTTTGTGTGTGTTACATACACTTGTTTTAATAAAAAACATACTCCCTCCGTCCAATTAGAAGGTTGACATTTATTTTTGGCGTGATATTTAAAAAATAATAGTATTTTAATTATAAGTAGCTGTTAAAAATAGTGTAATGATATTTTTGTCCTTATTTTTTTTTTTTATGTGTAAAAGTAATAATGTGATGTAAAGTAAGGATATTTATGGAAAAAAATAGAGTATTTAATGAAATGTTAACTTTGTAATTGGACGTCCCAAAATATAAATATGTAAACATGGTAAATGGACGGAGGAAGTATAATTTAAAAATTTGTTTAATTATATTTTAAAATTGTTTGGAAATAAATAATATTAGTATTTCTAAATGATAATATTTTGATGTTAATATTTTTTAAAATAAATTAATATATTTTGTTAAAAAGACATCAAAATTGAATAATGTAAATTTATATAAGAAATCATAAACAAACGGGCCTAAGTAAATGAAAAAAATAACTAGATTTACAAAACTCATGTCAGATGGAGTTAGTATTAGATACACAAATAAAAACATCGTCCATTATTTTATTACAATTAAACCGGCAGCCTAACCAAGATCAATCACGTGATGTACAACATATTTCAAAATCAATAATTTTTATTTTTTATTTTTTATTATTATTCAAAATTATCAGATACTCTGACTACTTCTGTTTTTTCTATTATAAAATATTTTATTATACGTCTATTTTAATATTAAATTTAAATTAATTTTTTTTTCAAACCCATCAAAACAAACACAGTTAATTTATTCTATACTATTTTTAAAAAAATATATTTATCTTAGTGTTAATTTTATTTTTATTTTGTTTCATTTGAATACAAGTTTTTAGAGATTTTATTTTATTTTAAAAATAATAAATTTATATATTTAGTGTGATATTTTATTAAAGAAATATATAATTAATATTTTTGAAATAATTATTAATAATTTCAAAAATTTAAAGATTTTTATATAAACAAGCTTTTTATTATTCGCAAATTTGGGAGATATTTCAAACAAACATACCCTTCGGCCTTACGTGTATAGTGGGATGATATATTCTAGAAGATGCCTAGATGTGACAATAGAAATGGACATGTAACAAAAATTTACCGAGTAAAAGGCACCTATAAAGAATTCAATATATATATATATTTTTGAATGAAATGAAAATTCGTAGCCGTTATCCGAAAAATCCTGTAAATTCGGTCCAAAAAGCCACATGTGACCTGAGGATAAACCCATAATCTCACAGTTATCATACCATTCTTTTGGGGGTATTAAGCATTCAATATTTTGACTATCGATTCAATTATATCTCCGAACAGGGTTTGTTTGCACGTAACATTTTTAAATGAATAAAAATTTAATATTAAAAACACAAACAAACACATTCCTGGCGTGCATAAATTTCTTTTAGGTAAATTTATAAAGATTTGCAGAAATTAAATAGTAGTATGATTAATTAATAATTGGAATGTGTCGTGACTGAGTGGCAGGTGGCAACTGTCAAGTTAATTTAATTAATGTGTGTTTTTTTTGGAATTTTTCCAAATTTTTATTATTCATTCAAATTTTTTTTTTTAAAATATCAAATTAAATATTTATTTTTTAATTTTTTATATTATATTAAAAATTATTTTTGTCATTAAAAATATAATATCAATACTTATTTATATCACATCATACAATTATTTCAATTTAAAAAATTTTACTGATCAAATCTCCAAAAACAAATACACCCTAATAGTTATATTATATACACGCATGAGGTCAGTATTCTCTCTCTCTCTTGCTGGCCTTGCAGCTGTGCCACTGTGACAATCTCTGCTTGTATGTCAGTCTTTCTCTGTCTATCTCACTCTATATTCCTGAAATTTGCATCGCTCCTCAGATCAGATCAGCAGGTGGTTTTCGGGCGTAAGTGTTCTCATGCTTTTGCTGCTGCATTAACGACTGAGTGGGATTTACTCGCAGTTATACAAAATGCGAGTTTCGTTTTTCCATCTTTTGTTGATTTGAGTGTTTCCTGGATGTCGTTGATTGAGAGCTGCAATGTAGGAAAGGATCGATCGTGCAGGGGACTAGGGCATTTTTACTCGGCCTTTTCGAGCCTGTTCTTTCGTTTTTTGGGTTTCTTTAAATAAAATTATTAAAAAAGTTTGACCTAATGATTTGCATTTTTTTCCTTTGTACTGTCTAGTTTGCTTCGATTTTTGTTTTTCTTGTTGCTAGCATGAAGTGCGCTGTTATATTCACAGATGCCGACTCTTGTGGATTGCTTCCTGCTTGTTTCTTTGCTGGCGGTGCTTATCGAATTTGCATTAGTTAATTTGGATTTTACTCGTTTAGGGGTTTCACTGTTAGGCGAGGAAATTGAACGAAAAGGGTCGGGAGACGGAAAAAAGAGCCAAGTGGTGAAAGAAGGAATATAATGTGGAAGTTGAAGATCGCGGATGGGTCAAACCCCTGGCTGCGCTCTGTAAATGGACATGTTGGTCGCCAAGTCTGGGAGTTTGATCCTAACCTTGGATCGCCCGAAGACCTTGCGGAGATCGAGAAGCTCCGAGAGCAATTCCGCAATCATCGTTTTGAAAAACAGCATTCAGACGATCTTCTCATGAGATTTCAAGTTCAGTGAGACCCATTTTCACCTTCAATCTTTTTTATTGTTAGATCTCACTGTTGTTTTGCCATGAGATTATGATGGTGATCTCTAGTCTATGTGCAAGATACTGAGTCCCATGAATGACCATGATTATGTGTTACAATTCTTCCTGTGTTTGCAGTGGTTTACTGCACCTAGTTTTGCCCTCATGACCTAAAATTTTTATGTTAGAATAAAGTTCGCTTTGAATAGTTATGGGCTGGTGGAATATGGTTCTTCAATGCTGTTTTGCCTGAACCGATGAGGCCTTGATGCTGGGTGAAATTCTGGAATCAGTTCCATAGTTCTTATACTGGTCTCTGAAATAGTACTGGGCCATCAGTTAATTAATTTGTTTCATTTCGTGTAGTTAAGACTGCTCTCTAAGATGAAATATAAGACATCCTGATGATTTCTAAAATTGTACCAATGTGATCAGTAACTAGTTGTATTTATGTTAATGCTATACACAAAGGTCCAATGAGGTGTATGGAATGCTTGCTGTCCTTGTTGAAGTTTGTAACTATGTTGAACTGGAATTTTTACATGGTCACATTCGATATTGGCAAGGAAATAATTACCTCAAGGCAAATTATTATTTTTAACTCAGTATCTGGAGAGAGAAATTTTGTAGACGCAGAGTACACTTAGTAAGCAGCTTCCATCCTGTTCATGACATTTGTAAGAGTTAAAGAATATGGCTGTTTCTTCTTATATGAATCTCAGAGCAGCTGGATCATAAATTGGTTTGTTTATTGGAAATTGATGTTGTGGTTTTGTTTCATTGTTTATGTAGAGAAGTGTTCCTGTACAAATCTTGAACGCAATGCATGGTTCCTATTTGAGCATGTTGAGGCTGATTGTTATTGATGTAAAATATGGCTGATAATTTTAATTATAGAAACTATATATTGTTTGTGCTTCGGTTGTGGTTGTATAAATATTTGAAATACTAAATGTAGCTTGGGTTAAAAATGAATTTTATAATTTAAAGTACTTTCTTGTTGACAACTTTGTTAGAATAAACATAAGTAACCTTTTTTTTTTTTTTTGGTTTTTGTACTCCTAATATTAGTTCTCAAAGGAGAAACCGAACCCTGTGGATCTGCCCCAAGTAAAAGTGACAGATATAGAAGAAATAACAGCGGATACAGTAACCCATACATTGAGGAGGGCCGTTGGCTTCCACTCAACTCTGCAGGCTCATGATGGCCATTGGCCAGGAGACTATGGAGGTCCCATGTTTCTATTACCTGGCCTGGTGAGTGTTACTTTTTCAGTGTTCTGCTTTCTTACACTCAATTTGAATGATAATTCTTCTAAAAAGGATGACTATGATAGTTTGAGGCTGAGCCCATTTTGCATTTTGATCATCAAAATTCAACCCCAAAGCATACGATGCTCAAATGTAGCAATGAAGCTTGAATAACTCAAAAGAGATGAATCCTGAAACATTAGGTTCTTCTATCATTTATTGATATACATATCTAAATAATCAGAAAGTAAAAGTATTCTTTTCCTAGGAGTTCTCCAGCTGAGGTTAAGATCCAGAATAACATGTAGTTTTATTGATTTTGCATGTTCATTGTCTGTATATCAAGTTTATCTTGTAGAAAAAGTTTGTTGTCTCAATGGAAGTAATGATTTGGAATTTCGAAAACCAGTTATAATAATCAGTGTTTCTATAACTCAGTTATTTCTCTATCCAATATCATTTTCTGGAACAGGTTTTTACATTATCTATTACTGGAGCATTAAATGCTGTATTGTCAAAAGAGCACAGGCGAGAGATCTGCCGATATCTTTACAATCATCAGGTGAAGAGTGCATTATGTTTGTAAAGTTAACTGTGTCCTCCTAGATTGTATCAAATTGATGTACCATTCAGGTTATCCTCTATTCCTAACAGTCTCGTAACTAGTAAATGTTCTATAACAGAATAGAGATGGTGGATGGGGTCTGCACATTGAAGGGCCAAGCACCATGTTTGGATCTGTTTTAACCTATGTCACTTTACGGTTACTGGGTGAAGGAGCGAATGATGGAGATGGAGCAATGGAGAAAGGTCGAGACTGGATTTTGGATCATGGCGGGGCTACTAAGATAACATCATGGGGAAAGATGTGGCTATCAGTTAATAATTCATTTCTTGGCTTTTAGTTATGCTATTTGTTCCAATTGCAATCTTCATGCGCCAACTGTTGATTTTTGTATTTAGGTACTCGGGTGTTTTGAATGGTCTGGAAATAATCCATTGCCACCTGAGATATGGCTTCTTCCCTATTTTCTTCCAATTCATCCAGGTTATGCTTGCGTGTCTTTAACTATAATTTTTCCCCTCTTTCTGTTTCCTCTGCAAGTGATTGTAAAATCTGCCCATGTCTTCCTTATATGTTCTAGTTGTCTTAGCTTGTTATTTAGTGTATCTTAGACCTACAGTTAGTATTATTATAGGAATCGATGAACATTTTAACTCACACACACACACACAGACATATTTCAACATAGCTGTAGCTTGTCATTTGAAATTTCATGTTACACACCCTTCATCTGAACTCACTTAAAACCCATTGTTCAGGAATTAAATTCTGATTTTTCCATTTCAGATAAATACATTCCGTGATGTTTTGGGTTTTTTTTTTTAAGAAACCACTTCATTGCGTCGTTTTTGCTCTTGCCTAATAAACACAACATTTTCCTACCATTCATATTGCAGGCAGAATGTGGTGCCATTGTCGAATGGTTTATCTGCCAATGTCCTATTTATATGGGAAAAGGTTTGTTGGTCCACTAACACCCACAGTATTGTCTTTGAGGAAGGAAATTTACACAACTCCTTACCACGAAATAGATTGGAATCATGCTCGTAATGAGTGTGCAAAGGTTGGTAAAGACCACAATTTTACCTTGCAAGTTTTAAGTTTGATCATAATATTTTTATGAGAGTTTTTCAGTGATTAAAAAACAACAATCAATCTCCCCATTCTCACATATGGTGTTCTCTGTTTATGCTTAATATAGTATCCTGTGTGTCATCACTGCAGGAAGATCTGTACTACCCACACCCTCTTGTACAGGACATACTATGGGCGACACTTCACATGGCTGTGGAGCCTGTTTTGACACGTTGGCCTGGGAAGAAGCTCAGAGATAAGGCTCTGCGCACTGTTATGGAGCATGTACATTATGAAGATGAAAATACACGTTACGTATGTATAGGCCCTGTAAATAAGGTAAATTGGAAGCAATTATAAATTCTGGGGATGAAAGATTGTGATTTTTTTTTACCTATTTATGAACAATCAGAAATATTGTTGCACAGCAAGATGCTTGCAACTATAGATTAGTATTATGGGATATGTACGAATTCAGGGGTGAGTTTAAGTATTCAAACTATGGGTGTTGCTTTTTCCAATAGCTTTTCTGCATCTGTCCTAACCTATTTCTGTGACCTGCTACTTGCAGTAATGTTAATGAACATTGTCTTTGTAAGAGCCACATATGTCAACAATCTTAGTTTTTCTTCTGTGTTTTAATTAATGGCTGAAAACCAAAATATTTTAAATGCAGTGACCTGGTTCTTGCAACCCTTTCTCATGCATCCTCTTTAAAATGAGATTTACAGGTGTTAAACATGCTTTGCTGTTGGGTGGAAGATCCAAATTCAGAAGCTTTCAAGTTACATCTTCCAAGAGTATATGATTACCTATGGGTTGCAGAGGATGGCATGAAAATGCAGGTTAATTTTTATGCATATGTTACTATATGTATTTAATGTTCTTTTCTTCTGCTGGTATTTTCAATTTGATGCCACACTGAAGGATATAAATTTAGGGCAAGAATTTTCTTACCATTTTTCTTGATAGTTTGGATGATTGTAGCTAACTTGATACTGTTTCAGGGATACAATGGCAGTCAGTTGTGGGATACTGCCTTTACTGTTCAAGCCATATTGTCGACAAAACTTGTAGAAGAATTTGGCCCAACTTTGCAAAGAGCACATACATACTTAAAGAAGTCACAGGTTATCTTTTGAATTTTTCTTTACCACGTTCATAGTATTCTGTTGTGTCATGATAACGCATTTGGCATGATTTACTATATTCCATATACTGTATCTTCTTGTTATAGGTTTTAGATGATTGCCCTGGAAATCTAGATTATTGGTACCGTCACATTTCCAAAGGTGCCTGGCCATTTTCAACTGCAGACCATGGCTGGCCTATTTCGGATTGCACTTCAGAGGGACTGAAAGTACCAGTTTAATATTAAGCTAGCCCACTTCCCTAGCATTTGTTAAGTATAGTGGCTACATAATGGTAACCTGTTACTGTTTTTTCAGGCAGTTCTACTGCTGTCAAAGTTACAGTCCGACATTGTTGGTGAACAACTGGATGCGAAGCGGTTATATGATGCTGTGAATGTAATTTTTTCATTACAGGTAATACACCATGTTTTTGGAACTTCATTCACTTTGTAATTTGGATGGAGAGAAGTGTGGGGTAGTTGTTTCAGTTGAAGGGAAAAGCTTTACCTCAATTATGCATCATGTGATGTGACGAACATTCAGTTGATAGATAAATGTAATTGATCCAAAAAATCAGGGATTGACATTGGTAAACTTGAATTGAACATGCAAATTTTACCCAGGCCAAACTTATAAAATTTGGAAAAATTGATACATCTGTGGATTTTAATAGACATTAGGGTGTGTTTGTTTGGGGGTTTAGATTTTGAATTGGGATTTGAATAGTAAAAATTTTGAATTGTAATAGTCGTATGATGTGATATAAATAGGTGTTGATGTGATGTTTTGAATGTAAAATTGATTTTTAGTATAATATAAAAAGTAGGTATTTAATTTAATTTTTTTGGGGGAAATTTTTTTAATGAATAGTAGAATTTTTGAAAAATCCTATAAAAGAACACACCCTAGATGGGCTAATAGATTGGCTATGGAATTGCATATTATCCACAATTAGCAGTATCAGATTATCTGTTGTAATTAATAATTTATGATGTCATGCATATGGTCTAATAACAAGTCTGTCCTGGATCATGTAATCTTATTCTCTGTCTGTTCCTTCTTCGTCATCTAGAATGTCTAATTGATGGCCTCTAAGAAACAAATTCCTGGAATCTTTTTCAGAATGCTGATGGAGGATTCGCTACATATGAATTGACAAGATCCTATAGTTGGTTAGAGGTATGTTATTGTATATGTCTATACCCACTACAGCTTCCATTTTCATACATATTATTCACTGTCAGTAGTAATGATAGGAGAAATTGTACCTCGGTTTGACTGGATTTAAAGTTTAACTTTGGTGATTACCCAAGCTATTGTGACATGGTCTTAGCCTACTAAAGATATTTGCCTATTGTTTCTTGCATTCTGGACAACTCTATATGCTTTTTCTGTTTATGTTTGTTGATATGTTGACTGTAAAGCTTTTACATAATCATGAAGCATGTGGTCTTGCTTTTTTCCTAAAGGCAGTTTTGTTGTTTAGGCATTTCAGGTATTGTATTTCCTGCACTATTAAATAAAGATCAATAGAGTTAATTTCCTTACCAACAAGGTCGTTATTCTAGCTTTTGGTGTGATTCAGTATGCTTTTGTTGCAGTTAATCAACCCTGCTGAAACTTTTGGGGACATTGTCATTGATTATCCGTAAGATATCTTATCTTCTGCAGTATATGTATCCATTTTCTCATAGTTTTTCAGAATGCCAAAAAAAAGCACGCAAAAATGTCAGATAAATACTCTATCATGAGCATTGTACTTTATCAAATAAAGGTTTGTCTAAAATTATCGGGGACTACGTAGCAGGAGTGTAAATAGCTCTGATTAGATTCTATAAACTTAAAATATTTTGACTTGCATTACTTATTAACCTCCTGTTAAATAAAGTCTGTACTCTGGTTTCATAGGTACGTCGAATGTACCTCAGCTTCTATTCAAGCATTAGCAGCATTCAAGAAATTGTATCCTGGGCATCGGAGAGAAGAAGTGGAACGATGTATTGATAAAGCTGCTAAATTCATTGAGAAGATTCAAGCAGCTGATGGCTCCTGGTCAGTTTTTTATTCTTTTCTGCTTGAAAACTTTCTGTAGTTTCTTGATCCTGAGTTGGAGTAGATAGTGTATATTGTATATTCTTTTCTGCTTGAAAGCTTGGTGTTGATTTCTAGTCAATCTACCAATCAGCTTTATTTAAGATTGAAACTTCACACAGGTACGGCTCGTGGGCAGTATGCTTCACTTATGGAACATGGTTTGGGGTGAAAGGTCTTGTGGCAGCTGGGAGAAGCTATAATAATTGCCCTGCCATTCGCAAGGCTTGTGATTTCCTGTTGTCTAAACAGCTTCCTTGTGGTGGATGGGGAGAAAGTTATCTTTCATGTCAAAACAAGGTCAATAATTTCTAAATTAGTTTTCCTCTCCATCTTTTTATCTTGTGGTATGTGGCCTGGCTCTGTGGCTAAAACAATTTTTTTTTTTTCTTTGTGAACTATTTGACCACTAACTGATTCTAAACACAATCTATACTTCATCCTTTTTTGCTGTAACCTCATTCATAAAAGGAAATCATTAAAATCTGAAATTTTCTCAAAGTGGTGAATAAGGTTCTAAAGTGGCCTAGTTATTTTCCTTTTTCAGCATATGTGAAAAAGTTCATATGTTTATCCAATAAATATGCAGAAGAAATAGTTGGTCTATACAGAGTCGTTGAATGGTTTATGTCTGATACTAAAATGCTCCTTTACAAGTACAGGTGTATTCAGATCTAGAAGGGAGAAGATCTCATGTGGTGAATACAGGGTGGGCTATGTTGTCTCTCATAAGTGCAGGACAGGTACATAAAAATCCTTCTTACTCAAATGTGTTATTGATGCTTTGCTGTCTTTTCTCCTTCTAGTGAAATGTTGATCATGGAAGATGATTCAATTTGATTACCAGAAATCACTAGACACAACTAGCAATTGTATTAAATCACAGTTTTTGTTTCCTGTTGATGTCCGGCAGGCAGAGAGAGATCCATTGCCATTGCACCGTGCAGCAAAGGTTCTCATAAACTCTCAATGTGAAAATGGAGATTACCCGCAACAGGTAAAATGATTATATCATTAGCCTATACTGTTTCTTTCATGTAATCCTGATCGAAAGCTTTGATACTAACACCTTTAAGAGCATAAACTAAACAGACTAAACAACTACTCACTTTCAAGATCCACATTCACCCGAACTGTTTCCCTTACCACTTTTCGTTTTCCAGGAGATCATGGGAGTCTTCAACAAGAATTGCATGATCACATATGCCACCTACAGGAATATATTCCCCATCTGGGCTCTCGGAGAATATCTCACCCAGGTTCTTCAACCCAAGGAATGAATAAGATCTTCACACAACGAAGATGTTTCCTTTCTTTCATCTTAATCATAATTGAAACGTCGCTGGTCTTCATCGTCCTTTCTATTGCCAATCTTGAATTAGTTCCTAACTTTGGTTGAAAGTAGTGGGATGCATTCTCATTCTCTGTTCTCTACTTTGTCATGATATTGGTCCCCATTTTTTAACTCAAAAGTAGGAACAAAGTGATACTGGTTTTACGACTATTATGGATGGAGAATGCCTCATTGTTTGTGTTGGCCTTTCTTGGTACTTGCAAGGTGCTTTTAGTACTTGCAAGGTGCTTTTAGTCAATTCAAACCACAAAATAAAGTGAACTATGCATGTCAACATTCAATTCTAGTTTGAAAATAAATGGTTGATAGATGACGAAATACATAACACAACAAAAACTGTCTGCACCAATAAAACAACACAAATGAGATTTGAAATTTGAAATTCGAATTTTATACATGAATGAAACGTATTCGTTATAAAAGCGTGTTTTTTAAACAGCGGTCCCATGTGAGCACGCTTTTTTCAGAATTTCGAAATCCAAAGCCAAAGCGCCAAACTTCGAATAAAATATTTTTCCTCTCTGTGTGTGTACGGACGGGCGAGATATTCTCGAACAACGCTCCCCTCCCCCTTTGCTCCGAAGTTCTTTTAGCTCGTGGATCTTTGAATTTGAACTTGAAGGTGGTTCCATGGCAGGACTCTGTAGTATTCAACCTACTATATTTTAAGTGGCTTGCTTTTACTGCTTCAATCTCGATGCAGCGCTTTTACCAATGCTGTTTGTCTTGAATTGTAGCTATGAATAAACATTAGCTTTGCGCGGCTGAAGAGAAGAAATGGTTAGCTGCTAGGTACGTTTTTGCTTTGAATGCAATGTCGTCTTGCCATTATTGTGTGCTGTTGTTTATCTTGTTTGATTTGTGTTCGTAGTTAAGTTTTGCTGAAAGTTTCTTTTAAGCTTAATTCGTTCGAAATTAGCTGAAAGGAAATATTAGTCGTTGGAAGCTGCAAACGATTTGCAATGGTTACATTTCCGTTACTATTCTTTGTTGATTTTAAACAAGTAATTTTATGCCATGTAGATTATATCGAGAGAGAGAGATACGGAGGATTTTAACGCACGATTTTTGTAGGGGAATTTTGGAGCGTGGAGCTGAGCAGTCATGCTGGCCTGCTGGGGGTGAAAACTTGATTGAATGGAAGTTAAAGATTAAGTTGAATGAAGAAGATGAAGGCTCACGTACATATGGTGAAAGGAAAAGTAACTTCAAGGGCGAACCCTCAGCAAACAGCCTTTGAGCTGAAACAGCGAGTGATTCTTGCACTCAACAAACTTGCAGATCGGGACACTTACCAACTTGGGGTGGAGGACCTTGAGAAAACTGTTGAATGTTTGACACCTGATGGAGTTGCACCATTTCTGTCTTGCATATTAGACACAGATTCAGAGAAGAAAAGTGCAGTTCGCAAAGAATGCATTCGCCTATTGGGTGTCTTGGCAACTTTTCATGAGGATCTTGTTAGATCTCATATTGGAAAGATGGTCGCTGGCATTGTTAAGAGGCTAAAGGACTCAGATTCTGTTGTAAGAGATGCTTGTGTAGAAGCTTTTGGAGTCTTGGCTTCCAAATTGAGCAGTAGTAGAATTGACACTGATGGCATTTTTGTTGTACTGGTTAGACCGCTTTTTGAAGCCCTTGGTGAGCAGAACAAGCAAGTGCAATTTGGTTCTGCCTTGAGTTTGTCGCGGGTCATTGACAATATTTATGATCCCCCTCCTTTGGTTTTGCAAAAGATGTTGACAAAAACTGTGAAGTTGCTGAAGAATCCTCATTTCATGGCAAAACCGGCAATAATCGAGTTGAATAGGAGTATAATTCTGGTCTGTCCCCATCCTGTGCATTTGCTTCTATTTTTATCTGTCTTTTCTTACAGCTCATAGTCTTCTTTCTCGAAGGCTTAGTAAATAAAGATTTATTGATAATATTCGAGGGACAGTTGAAATAACATCCATTTGTTTTTGTAGTACCAAACTTCAATTCTTCAAATTCCAACACCCAGTTAATGTTTTTGAAGTTAGTATATAATTTGTGTATTAGAATGTGCCAATGGACTTTTAAGTAGCTTATAGCAGAAACCCTCAGTATGCTCTTATCTTAATATGCCATGCATTCATATTACGAAGTACTATAATCTTGTACCAATGGTTTCAGGCTGGTGGTACTCCAACACACAGTTCCTTAACGGCTGCAATGACGAGTATTCAGGAATCTCTGAAGAACAATGACTGGGCAACGCGTAAAGCTGCCTGTGCAGCATTGGGAGACATTGCTACTTGTGGTGCAGCATGCTTAGGATCATATCGGACTTCTTGTATTCGATGTCTTGAATCATGTCGCTTCGACAAGGTTTTATTGATCTTGTTCAGCAATTCATTCAGCTGAAAAAAGAGTTTCTTAAATAAATCCTTAACCCATTTTTATCTATATAGGTGAAACCGGTTAGGGACATAGCTTTGCAAGCATTGCAGCTTTGGAAAAATCTTCCTGGGGCAAATACACCTGAGCCATCTGAGGCTGGATCTTCTGTCAAAGGTATTGTCTTAAGTACCCTATTATTGCTCGATGTCCAGGGTGGGTATAGTGTCTTGCAGTTTGCTATATTCTAATGGTGTGCAATCTTTTCTATTACTTCCTTAACTCTGTGCTTAAATTAAATTCCAGCAATCATTTCGTGTGCTATTACTACATGAAATCTATAATACAATTTTGTTTTATAATGTATTAACCCAATTTGTTAAGACAAATAGGGATCTTTTGTGGATGATGCATGAATATTGTGAACATTTAAGAAAGGTGATTATAGACTCATCTAGATAACGAGGACACCATCTCCTCCAACTTATGAAAAGATTGAATGTAATAATGTTTAAGAGAGAGCATTGTTTGCACATGTGGGGTGTGTTGGAGGAAAGAATAAAAGTTATATAACGATATACTTTGCTATAAAATTAAGCTTTGTTAGACAATGTTTTCATTTCACATATTCTTGTGGCACTAAGAAAAAAATTCAATGGTGAAAGATCTGCACATGTGACTATTTTAGTGGTCTAACATTTTGAACTAGAACTTGGACCTCCTTTTTATGAGTTTATGTTCTCTAAAGTTTTGTTAAAAGGTAGTGCAGTCAGTAAGTTCTATTGTTTTTGTCAAATCAATACTTCGTTGGCCCTTTCATGGTCTTGTCGTTATTGGTAACCAGTCTTTTGTTGTTTATGTGTAACATATTTGCCTTAAGCAGAAAAATCTTATAAAGACGAATACGGTGATATCACTAGTGCTAGCATCACTAGTGCTAGCGGATCAACACAGACCGACAAGACACCGTTGAAATTTGGCAATGAACTGCCCAAAAAAAGGGTTCCTCTATCTTCTAGAAATTTCGGAAGTGCTTATACTGATAAATGTCAGCAATCTGAAAGCAATGACTGGCAAATAGAAATTGCAGTCCCAAAGAGACATAACATTTTGGCATTGGAAAATCAACACGGTGAATCTGAAGGTGGTTCTGTTATCACATCTCTGGGTAGTTCTGTTAACAGGAGATGTGAAAGAGTAAATTCTGATATTAGAAGTGTCAATAGCATTGGATATGCATCTGTGGAAGTTGATGATAAACAGGAATGCTCATCTGCTTCCAATATTTTCACTGAAAGCAGCAAGCCAAAGGTTGTCACTACCCATTTTGATGCTTTTGACGATGCCAGTTTGGTGAAGTCCACAGGAACTAGTCAGAGGTTTGCAGCTGATGAAGTTATTATTGAAGAGCAAAAATACTTGTCTAAAGTGCATGACCGTGTAAGCTTAGATTCAACTCTCACCAATTCAACCTCACAGACTGTGCGGGAGTGTTGCTCACAAACAGAAAAAGAGATGGTGTTAATCAGGAAGCACCTCTTGGAGATTGAAGATAAGCAATCTAGTTTGATGAATATGCTAAAGGTAGCTGCCTTTGTTTTCTAAGCCTCATTTTCAATAATAATTTTTAGAATGTTTAGAAACTCTGAAATTTTCACTTTTAATATTCAATTGCATGGCCCTGTCTTAATAGAAGCAATGTAATATGTTACAACTGCGGATCAAAGTCGTGTTTGGTTGGGAGCAAAAAGAACCTGGTTTACTTAAATGGAAGGAATGAACATGAAATTCTTAGAGCTAATTAGTATAATGAAAACAAGTTCTTTGGATGGTAAATCTAGAATGAGCATGGCATGTTATTCTAGTTTCATTATATTGTTTCCTACCCATCTGTACTGCCCTTATTCGACTGAAATTCTACAGATTCAATGATATGAATGATAACAATCACTGAGAATGGGTGGTCTTCTTTGTAAGAAACTTATATTTAATGGAGGCAACTAACTTGAGATTCTTCTCCATCTTCAGGTGTTCACAACTTCTGTAATGGATAGTGTATCGGCAGTGCAGATGAAGGTCTCAAATCTGGAACTAGTAGTTGATAAAATGGCACAAGAGATTTTTCATGGGGGAAGATATTCAGACACATCAACTACCATTCTGAAAAGGAGTACTAACAGTGCTTCCCCTAGATTTTCCACATGCACTCCTAGACCATCTGTTGATAGCAGCAAGCAGCCTCCATTGCCACCCAACAAAACTTCAGGAGTATGGGAGAAGACATTCACTAGGAACAGTTCAAAGAATTTTGGAAAACAAAAAGCAGATATATGGACTGATGCACATCTTAAGCCAAACAGAAGTTCTTTGTTGAAGGCAACTCCTCCAAACTTTTGTCTCGAAATTCATGAAGACCAAAGGAGACATGTTGGTGTATTTGATCAGGTTTCTGCTACTAAAGCAAGGACAAATAAACTAGAAACCAAGAGAAGCCCCCGGGCAGTTATGCGAGATTATTTCTTTGATGGGGATCTGAACTCAGCATACATTGAGGCCCTATGTTCAAGAAATGAACTTCTTTTGTTTGAAATTTTGGATAGAACAGGTCCTGTGCTGGATAGTTTATCACAAAATACTGCAAGCAACCTGTTAAGCACATTGGCTACATATCTACTGGAGCAAAGATTTGTGAACTCCATAATTCCTTGGTTACAGCAGGCAAGTTTATTTTGTATGTGTTATTTAGTTATAACAATATCTAAACAGTATGGCATGAATTCTGTTTCACATTTTTGGATGTGAGCCATTAATCTTATACTGATAAATAATCTTCTGGAAACTTTATGATTACATTTATCTGTTGCTTGGTTACTGTTTTAGATGCTATCGTGATTTGCTAAGCATCATGAGTTATATTGCCTTTTGTTGCTTTATTCAGCTTGTGGAACTCATCAACATCCATGGCCCAACATATTTGGTACTGTCAGCTAATGGAAAGCGAGAGTTTCTATATGCTATCCAGGAAACTGCCAAGTCTGTCAATCTTAATGCCACAGAGAAAAAATTATTTGTTGATATTGGCAGGACATTGCGCCAAATATGGGGTTAGACTACTTTTTTGTTTGAATTTCTCAGAACCTCTTAACTGGGCTGAATTTGAATTATGGTGTGCTGATCAGTAAACTTGTTGAAGTGTCAATTGTCAATTGATTAATGTTTAGACTTGCATTTTAGAAAGTGGGGTTCTTGATTTCTATGGTATAGCCACAGGAGTTTCTCAACAATTGTTGATTTGATGTTTACACATGGCTTTATTATACACACATATCTCAACTTAAAACAGGAAATGTTCTTCACGGAGAACATGGAATTCAAGGAGATTGAAGGGTCGTAATTCATTCTAGTTTGAAAATGCAGCTTTTTTTCAGTTATATTCTTTTAAAACTGGCGGCAGATAAGGAAGAGTTATGGCTTCCAAGCAGGATAATTTGTTTGGTTGCATTTTGCAGGAAATGGTTCATGCTAGCGTTATATACAAGAGCTTTTGCAGGAAATGACTCACGCTAGCTTTATTTACGAGAGCCTACTCACCGGAACTGTTACAGAAGCGTGCGACTATGGAAGCCTAGAAAGAAAGCAAAAAAAAATGTGTTGAATTGCATTAAACTGGATTCCATTCCTAGTACAAGCCCCAACTAAATACATGTAGCAATGACAATCCCCCAAGATTCACCTGTTGTTGATTGTCTCCCTTTAAGTTGATTGAACAATAGTTGTAGTTTGCTTGTTATGCAGTTATGACATTTTGGCAACATGTAAAACAGGTGATGTGCAATTTCAGATGGAATGGAAGCACTACAGAAATGGCTATTCAGGGATAATAGCAGGTAATTCAAGATGGGCAGCTTGTAATCTTCATAAAAATACCATTTTATATACAAAGATGATACCATTTCTGATACAATGAAGTTATGGAACAGGGTCATGCCAGAAGTACCTTGTCACTCATCTGGTTGACAATTCTTGATGAATCATTGAGCCTATTTGCTTTTTCATAGATGCTGGCAACAACAAGATGCAAGTCCTTCTGGTTAATCTTAGGATCTTGCTCCAGCCTCTCGAACAATCTCTCCACCGTCTCGAAATCTCTTCTCGCCCCGCTAATGTCCAGCATCTGAAAATGAACCTCATCCGAAAAGATACACCCCTCCTCCTGCAGCTCTGTATACACGGCATTCGCCTTGTCGAACTCATTCAACTTGCCACACGCATTCAGAACCAATGCCAGCACCTTAGAATTGGGAAAATACCCTGCCCCTCGCATCTTCTCAAACACCTCAATCACATTTGCATACTTTCGGTGTTTAGAGAGCATATCGATCATGTGCTCGAAGATGGATATGTCCCTGATCTCTCCGGCTTCAACAGCCTGCCTGAAAACCCATGTCGCTTCTTCTATCCGACTGGCTCCAGCAAGGATTCGGATGGCAGTTTCCCTTGGGATATTGTCGGGTTGCTTCAGTTCTTGCAGGAGTCGTTTGGCATGACCAACCAAACCGGCCTTCTCGTACGCAACAATCATCGTCTGATAAAGCACCTGATCGATCTCTACACCAGAGCTTCGAAGCTTCTGGAATAACATAGCTGCCCGGTCCAGCTTCCCTGCCTTGCCCCATATCGAGATTATTGTCGAATAAGTTATCGCATTCGGCTCAATCCCTTTTCTATGCATCTCCTGGATAAGATTATTAGCCTTTTCGTGCTCCATTGTCTTCCCGTAGATCATCATCATCGTATTATACGTCACAACATTCTGCATAATGTCCTTCCTCTGCATCAGCCTAAACAAATGTATGGCTTCCCCAAAAAGCTCGGCATCACCATACACCCGCAAAAGGGTGTTATAACTAACCACATTGGGTTCAATCTCCATCTTCCGCATCCCCCAGAACAACTTATCTGCTTCTTTAGCCATGTCGACCTGCCCGTACACATCGATCATTATATTACAGGTTGTGAGGTCAAGCAAACACTTGTTCTCCTTCATTTCCTTGAACACTGATAGAGCCTCAAGAAACCTGTGATTCTCAGCATACATTGTCAACAGTGTCGAGTAGCTAACCGTGTCCGGAACAACCCCTGCCGATTCCATTTCGCCAATCAACGCTCTCGCCTCCCGGAAAAGCTTGGCCTTCCCAAACACATTGATCATGGAGTTATACACAACAAGGTCTGGTGCAATGCCTGACCTCTTTAGCCTGGAGAAAATGGAGATGGCCTTGGAGTAGTTGCAGAGTTTTCGAGACAATTCGATCAAGTTGCTGTAGAGAACTAAATCGACGGGCACATCGTCCTGCTCCATCTTCTGCAGCCACGACAGTGCATCGTCGAAAAGGCCTTGCTTCCCGAAATGTGTGATCAGAGTGGAGTAAGTGTACCTATCGGGTGATAGAGCTCTTTGACGCATTTCGTCGAACAGACCGTGAGCAACCTCCCATTGCTTGGCCCGCAGCACGTTCCTGAGCACCACGTTGTAGGCGAACACGGAGGGGCTGTAGCGCGCCTCCTCGTTCATCCAATCGAGCAGCGCGAGCGAGCGCTGCCAATCGGATTCGGATGAGAGGAGGGAGACCATAAATCGTACGGAAAGGCTGCGGCATTTGTACGGCGACATTAGGGCGTAGAGCTCGTGCTCGTCCGATGTCTGGCCGATGGAGGAGACAAGCTCGTTCATGTCCACGCTGTGGTCGATGAACTCGGAGCTCCGGTCGCGCCGCCGAATCTGGCGCGGCGGCAGATTGGCGGGCGTGGATAGGGCAGGGGATTGTCTCCGCCACACATCCTTGGGAGACGACAAGGCGACCACCGTGAAGTTGGCTCGCCTCCTGTTGGCGACTTCAATGTGCAAGAATGGAGCGTGAAGCGTTTCCATGGCTGGTTTAGGGCATACCGCCCCACTCATCTGCACCACTCCTGGACGTTGATAGACACAAAAATCTTCTGCTGTGGCGGTTGTCAAGAACTGTATCCAGAAAATTTATCTGCAATTTATATCATAAATATTAATTATATTTTTTTTAATTACTTCAAATTTTATTCATATTTCAATATATTTTTTGAAATGTTTCTATATTAACTATATTTTTACATTAAAATATTAATTGAGATTGATTAATCAACACAATTTTGCCTGATATCAATATATTTGTGTCTATAATTGCTAACATTTAGTCATTCATTTTCGACAGCCAAATGGTGAAAGACAAAAAAACCTTATTACCAAGCAGAGGGAAAAGAGGAAGATACATTTGAAGAAGGGTTGTCTAAACTTGAAAACAAACAATCAACAAAGATCAGATTTTGATCTCTCAACAGGGACGCCATTGTCATCTTCATCACCAAGCTTGCATTCCTTCGGAAGCTCGCTATTGCATCTTCCATTCCCCGCCAAATCCTTCCGACAATTCTCCGACCGGCTACTCGGCACTTCGTAGAGAGTGATGCACCCGCCTCTGCTCTGCGCCATCGCCTCTCCCCGGGCCGTCTCCTGCGCCACCAGAGGTTCGAGTATCTCAACGACTTGCGCCATCACCGGCCGGCCCTTCGGGTTCTGGCTGAGGCATTGGTACGCCAAGTTCGACACCTTCATCAGGACTTTGATCGAGTATTCCCCATCGATCCTCGGATCAAGAATTCGAAGCAGTTTCTTGCTATGGTTGAGCAGCGGCCGCGCCCACTCCACTAGGTTGTGCTCCCGGCTTGGCCGACTCTTGTCCATCGCTCGCCTCCCGATCAACATCTCCAACAACACCACCCCGAATCCATACACGTCGCTTCTTGCCGTCAAATGCCCTGAAAATTCCCACCAAGTAAATCCTCCAGATGTTGGACTATTTTAAATTTTTAGGTGAAACAGTCGTCTATTAAACGAGTCTTTGAAAATGAACAAGAAGTTTAATGACACTCACCGGTCATGACATACTCGGGAGCTGCATACCCGTACGTACCCATTACCCGTGTCGAGACATGCGTTTGATCTCCGGTTGGTCCGACCCTAGCGAGCCCGAAATCAGAAAGCTTCGCGTTAAAATCCTGCGTAAATTCCCATTACATTTTCAGTCAGTAAAGGCGTATAAAACTGTCGAATATCTCAGACAACTAACAAGCTAGCTCAACTCACGGCGTCTAGCAAAATGTTGGACGTCTTAAAATCGCGGTATATTATAGGATTTTCGACGCCGTGAAGAAATGCTAGCCCTTTTGCCGTATCCCAAGCGATCTTCAAGCGTCTATGCCACGTTAAAGTGGCGCGCACCCCTGCAATGAAACTATAAATGAGGCGACGCTGGATCCATATAATCTACGGTAATAATGTCGATACAACTAATGCCACTCACTTAAGAAAAGGTGCTTCTCCAAGCTCCCCGACGACATATACTCGTAGACTAAAAGCCGGTGATCGCCCTCGCAGCAGTAGCCGATAAGTCTCACTAGATTCGGGTGCCGGAGTTGTCCTAAATAGTTCACTTCCGCCTGCAAATTTTAACCAAATGCTGAATTCTACAAATCCACATAATGTAATAATGTAATGTAATGTAATGTAAGGTTTTGATTTGTAATTTTAATTTGGTTTTAGTTACCAGCCATTCTCGATCCCCCTGCAGACTTTCTGGATCGAGTACTTTAATGGCGACTTTGGTGGCTTTGTAAGAAGGCCTTACATTCTCGTCTATCACTCCTTTATAGACGACTCCGAAGCCACCTTCCCCGAGAATGAGGTCGTGTCGGAAATGCTTGGTGGCCGCCTCCATCTCCTCGTATGTGAAGATGTCGAGGTCGCCATTCCCAGGACTCTGTCGCAGATCCTTCAAGTCTTTCGGGATTACGAAAATGTTCGATTTGCCTGAGCTTGATTTGTCCGGAGATTGGAGATCCCCACACACACCTGCAGTTGCAGTTGAGGAACAGAACCCTAAATCGAAAGGATAAGTGACGATAGAGAGTTCGGACACGTGGAAATTAGATCAGTTGCTTGCTACACACCTGCGTTGTGGCTCGATACCTTGTTGTTCTCTCTCTGCTCTTTTCCGGAGTCGGCGCTGAGACAAGACCCCATTTTGGCTGGATGAAATCTTACCAGATTCGCATCAGGACTTCCATCGTTCGTTCAGTCGAGATTGGATTCTATCTCTTTACCAAAAATAAAGAAGTGCACATCGAACAATTCAAGTTCCAAAACGGGTTCGACGTTAACGGAAATGATTTCGCCGGAATCCCATCTGGTTCGCCCCGAAACAAAGCATGCAGTCGAAGGAATAGGAATAGGAATAGAAATAGGAATTGGAATCTATCCTCAGCGAAAAAGAAAAGAGTGAAGATAGTGCAGTGAGTGTAAACTTTGGGTATTTTGCTATCGTAGCACCCTTCCTATCTTGTTTTTATATATATAAATATATATGATTCCATTTGGACCAATCAGTCAAACTTTGTATAGGTTTGGCAAGAAAAATACAAAAAAACAAACTAGATGCCATTTTATTGTCTCCCATCCCATCCCATGGCCTACCTCTATATATATATATATATATTTCACACGTATTTATTGAATCCATAAAATAAACAAACTAAACCACAGGTTTAGGATTACAGTGAATGAATCATAATTCTACTACAGTCAAAATAATTTTCAGTGAAGAAGAAGAAGAAGATAGAAGCAGGAACAGCAAGCATCTTACAAGTTGCAGTTAATTATGATTTTACCATTTTAGGTCTTAATTTGATCAAAGCACTAAACCCTAATTATGATTTGATTTCAATATTAATTAATGTCTCCATACTAAAAAAAAAAAGAAACAAAATTATATTTATATGAACGAGAGGGAGAGAGACTGAGATTACCGGCAGGGGGTATTATTGGAATTTGATAGAGTCGCCTAAAGCTGCTGCCACAAAATTTGCATTTCCACGTCATCCGTTGACCCGGTCGGCTTTACGCGCTTCCAGCTGTACAACACGCTTTTAAGGTTGTTGTATTGTATCGGTTTTGCGACTTCTAGACTTTCTCCTTCATTGTGTCAATATGTACTAGAAAATATATAATAAATGCATACATAAAGAAAAACATGCAAGCGCTTAACTTATTCGTTGAAACTCAGCCTAGTCAAACGTTAAATATGATACTAATAATTTTGTATATATATATATATATATACATGTAATAAATAATACATCTAGATCTGCTTTCATTTAATTATTTTTCCTTTTTACACGAATTCAAAACTCAAAAAGACATACAGTATTGTAGTTATTCCATGTAGTTTAGTTAAGGTGTTGGTAAGAGAGCATTTAGAGTGTTTGTTTGGTTGTTCTTCCCAATTTTTTACTAGTTGAATTATGTGTTGAAAATATATATATATATATATATATTTTTTATCAAAAAAAACATCGCATCAAATATTAAAATACAAATTTCAAACTAAAATTTCTCAATGCATCCCAAAGAAACACACTAAAGCGTGTACTTATATACATACATACATTTATTTATTTATTTATTATTTATTATTTTGATAGCGCGAACTCAAAATACACTATATTTTATGTATACATGCATGTTTATTATATATGTTGATTGGAAATTTGAAATCATATCCCGAGCTAATGTAACTGTGTGTGTGATTGATGAAAAAATATATATTATATCTATCTATCTATATACTGTATAAGGCAAGCACAGTCATTATATAGAGTCATGCATATAACTTTAATAATTATGAGACGAATAATTTGATTAAATAACCAGTTTTTATTAAATAGCAAAGGATATGTAACTTTAAGTGGTTTTTAATGTATCGGTTACGCGTGGTAAAAAAGGGGTACAAATTGAAGTAGCAACGAGTACAAAGATAGTATCATAGGGTAAGTACTAAGCATCATAATTAGTATAATTTAAAATTCACATCGTTGAATGACAGTGCCATAAATAATGCAATAATTCATCCAAAATCCGTACACAACTTGGTTAATAATTTAATCATAACTTTCCACGCACACACAGTTCTTTTCTGTCCACTGTACAATGGGAATTAAATAAAGTTCAATCATGAGAATTACATATAGTAAAATGTAATTACCAAAATGTAAAGAGCAATAAGCATGGTTAAAAGAGGTCAATACTGAATTTTATAAATACACATTAAATGTCCTCTATTGATTCCCAGTATCTCAAATCCAGAAATTTAATTAAAAAAAAAAAAAAAAAAAGAAAAGGAAACAAGCCCTTGTCTATCATAAAATTTTCTGCCCTTTTATGCAAAGCCAGATGACACATTACATACACAATGCTGACAGAGAAATCGGCTTCACTTCACAAATTTATTAATTTTTATGCATTTTGTAAATTATATTTTCTGCTGAATCAGTCTGTAGTCATGGGTTGAGCAATGCAGCACCTGAAACGAGCCTTTCTGACGGCGGTCATGATCTCAGTCTCGGCAGCAACGAGCATTTGAACTATCTCAGTGAAGGACGGGCGAACATCAGGATTAGGGTCCCAGCAAAGCATCATGATCTGGGTGAGAGCCGGCAGGCAGTCGTGAGGGATGGTTGGGCGCACCCCTTTGTTGACGACAGCAAAGGCTGCCTGAACAGCAGTCATGTTCTGGAACGGAAGCATCCCTGTAATGAGCTCCCACAGCACTATCCCGAAGCTATATACATCAACTTTCTGGGTGTACGGCCTGTGCTGGATCATTTCCCTGACATTTCACAATATAATGGATCATGTGCCTTTTCCCGATTTTTAAAACATAAAAGTAACATCAACAAAACTTGCACCAGACTTGATGCTTATAACCATCTGTCAGCCAATAATGTATAGAACTATCCACAGTATATTACAAACCAATAGCAAAGTTTCAGCTGTCCTGAATAGAGAAGTTCATTAAAAGTAGATGGTATGCATAAATAGTCGCAACTAAATCAAGTTCGCTATATTATAATATGGTCATTTCAATCATCATATGAATAAAGGGAAGTTTCTAATTGGATAGGGAAAGTTTCTAGAATACCTAGTTTATATTATAATCATAGCAAGACGCTTTCATATTTCCCATCTATCTTGCAAGACAAAAAAGACTGAAGAAAGTCATATTTAATCCATGGTGTCACAATGTATCCAGGTACGAAAAATACATGATAATTATCAATTTGCAATGCACATATTGAATGATCACACCAATCAGGAATTCAGAATTTTACTTGATGTGTGTAACCTTTATCTAGATTTCAGTGGGAATCACGAATTATTTCGTGACAAAATCTCATTCAAACAGTGTATATGATGATGTGATATGTGTATATACAAATCAAAAGAACAGAGTATCGGTTACAAATAGCAGATAGCAGCAGATCATGTAGCAAGTATCGAAGAGCTATGGAAAAAGACATATGACGAACCAGAAAAAAGCCTTACCAAAGGATGACTACAAATTGCATATGTAATACGTTTGAACAAAGGTATAGATTATGCCTTAGATAAAAAATATATAATTAACAAAACCATATCGAGACTAAATATTCAGGCATTCAAATATATTTAAAGAAAACTCGACAACTTATTTGAGGAATACCAAAATAATGTCTTGATATGAGACAAAACGAGCAATTGAAACAAAAAGCAAACTCGGAAAAAAGAAACATACAAAAATATGAGAAGAAAGATACCCAACACCATTAACAAAAATTATAATAGCAGTTTTATTTATAAGGAAAAAGCGACGAGAGAAATGAGAAGAGAATCACATTGATGAGAAAGAACCAATAATCAGCTTGGGACTAGCATCTTTATCGTGTGATTATTATTAAGTAGGCCTATTACAGTAAACAGTACTTTGCATAAAAACACTCATTTATGTATGTAGACAGCAGCCCCCGAAAAAATTCAATCCATTGGAAAACAGGGTTTTCATGATCGACAGTTATTTTTTTAACATACCATAGACAAGATAATGCCCAACTCATAAAGTATACACATGTTGCAATGCCACTATAGCCACACTCCACACAATAATGATTCCGACAAAGATGATGAAATCTAAATTTATCCTTTTATTATAAATCAACATCAAGTTGAAGCAAATTTTGTTCTCATTAATATTGTTTCTATCAATGGTCATAGACAACACGTGGCCTATCTTTCATTCATACATGACTTACACGTGTACGTACCAATTATGAATATTTTTGTCCACTTATGCCTTGCTTGGATGTTACCAATTAAATGCTGTTACAAAGATATCATCTTTTCAGAAAAAAATAAAAAAAAAAAAAAATCAATTTGACCTGATAGTGAATCCAATAAAGTTCACGAGGTTGCAATATGTGTATGTAACTAGTAGTTATGATATGGGAGTATTTGGTTTAAGCCAGACCAGCCAAAAATCCAATTCTAGGCGTGACATGGAATCCAATACACATGGTTGAAATGTGTGCCTCAGTAGTTGTAAAATATTTAGTTAAACTAAGGGAATCAATTGAGTTCGGCCACCTAGTACTCGATTGTTCGATCTAATTAATTGATTTGTAAGACAAATATAAGTTGAACCAAATCTTAAATGATTTGAATGAACTCAAATAATTAATGACCAGATATTGAACCCAAATAAGGTTTGACAACCATAAGCTTTGGTTCCAACATATTGTTATCATTCTTGATATATACTGTTATATGTTTTATAGAACATAACATTCTTGCAGAAGACATGGTAGCATCCAGTGACATTACTATACTACTGGATGCTTTTAGTTGTGAACTCTATGGGATTTTCATGTTAATTTTAAGTTTTAATTAATTTTTAAAGTTTATTTAAGGAAAATAAAATATGGTTCTTCTACATTTTAATGTACTTATGCAGCTTTAGTTATTTGTTTAATTTACTCATAAAATATACATTTTTGAACAAATTTATTTAAAAATTTTAAAGTCTAAAATCAACTTTGAGAATTTTGCATTTTCATTCCTTTTGAGATTTGTGTTTTTTGGTATATTTTATCTTGTATAATATAATATAATATAGAATCTTAAAAAAAAAAAAAAAAAAAAAAAAAAACCACAAGCACACACACATCATTTATGGATGAGACTCTGTCTATATTTTATTTGTTCACTCTTTTTGTTAATGACTTTATCACATATGAAATTTTATTCACAGCATTCAGATTTTTGCGAAATTAGGTTTCCCTAAGAAATGCATGCATATCAACAGAAATAATTAGAGAAAGAATTCAATCATGCATACATAATATTGAGTAAAATTCTACATCACGACACGTAAATACAGCTCATGCCAAAAGGCAGCATCATGTAAACCTTTCCCAACTAAAAGCATGTTGATAATTCACAGGGTGAGACAATGAATTTCAGGAACCATTTATTTGAGTATCCACAATCCAACTGAAGACCTTTACTTATAATTCTTGATACTATACAAAGTACCGACACATAATCAATAAAAAAGGAAGGCTTGACATATGAACTTAAGAAAGAAAAGTATTACAGATACAGCATGCCACTTGTTTAAAACGAGAAACATTTTTTACTGGTCACCTATGAAAACTTCCGCTTCCTCTGCATTTTCATTAAAATGAAAACTAACCAGTCAAGAGAAGAACTTTCTTTGATTGACTTGAAAGATTGAGAAAGATTATGAAAACATTAGCGGATCAAAGTTGTCAGCATTCAGAGACACAAATCTGCAACTCTTTGAAAAATCAAAGACATGATTACCCAGTCAATGCAACTTGAATGATTTGATTTAGGAAAGGGCATTATAAACACTTACATATAATTCCAAGAAAAAGGTACCGATTAAAAACTGCTGACAAGACCAATACACCAAGACAGTTTTTAGCATGCATTGCACACACTTTAAGAGCCCTTAAAGATGAAAAATCATGTTCCCGTAATCTTTGCAAGGAAAAGATACATAAACCAAAGCATGCAATTTTGATGTGGAATGGAGGATCTAAGCACATCAGGGCATACAACGTGCAGCTTGTCAGTTTCTAAACATCCTCTTAGAAAGAGAAGTATACAGCATCAGTATGATCAATAGCTTAAAACAAAGGAAAAAAGAGAATCAACTAAGAGAACAATACAATGGTACTAGTGACAACATGGACTTATTAATCCAAAAGTAAAAATAATTTGTCACTTTAATTAGTTAAAAAAGGAAAAGGGTACACAAGTACAGCTATGCTAATTATAAATATGTCGTAATTAAAAAAGTGGGTGGAAAAAAGGAAGAAAAATAAAACTTACGGAGCCATCCATCTGTATGTTCCGGTCTCTGGCGTCATTCCTTCAGTTTGAACCTCAATTCGAGCAACCCCAAAATCAGCAATCTTGATGGACTTATCAGCAGCAATTAGAAGATTATCAGACTTCAAGTCTCTGTGAATCAAATTCAGCCCATGGACATATTCCATCCCTCTTGCCACATCTAAGGCCTGCTTCACAGCCAATTTCAGGGGCACAGAACGGTTCTGTCGCCTATTCAAGAATTGGCGCACTGAACCCCCCTTTGCATATTCGGTCACAATACACCAGACCATGGGTTTGCGGCATGCACCAATGAATCGAACAATATTTGGATGCCTCAATGTGGCTAACATCATTACCTCCTGTTGAAACTGTTGTTCCATTAAGTGTGCCCTCTCTACATCATTTTCAGGCTTCTCTAGAAGCTTAATAGCCACATCCTCACCATTATATGTCCCTCTATAGAGCTTCCCAAAAGCTCCCTGAGCAAAAGCAGGCCCCATGTTCAGCCTCCTCAAGTCAATTGTCCACTCATCATAATCACCAAGTCCCTCTGTAGGGTATCGATGATCCATCAAGGCTTGGGCCAGGGCATCATCACTTAGACCTTGAGAAGCTCTCACATTATTTACACTAGCAGCAACTGAATAATTATTGACATGCCTGAGACCCTGGTGACCCAAGATGTGAGTGTGGGAGTCAGTAGATCCAACGCTGCTATTGTCAACAGACATGGCAACTGAACCTCCACCATTGCTCATCCCATAACTATCTGTTGACATGTTCGAACCTTCATTCAGCTTGCGGTAGAAATTTTGTGAGAAATCATAGTTGTCATGATTATTGTTTAGACCAGTGATTCCAGTAAATTTTGGACCCTCCAACATTTTCTTCGTTTTATCAATGCAGTTGTGGCGCAGACCTTGAAAATTCTCTTATATCTTCCGCATTAGTCCTTTTTCAACCACCCTATCAAATCCCTGTCAATGATTAACGAAGAATGTCAATTAAAAAAAATTCCTGGCATATGTTTATCATTAGAAAGCATCGCACTGACAGTCCAAGAAGCATTCATTAAAACATCCAATTTGGGAGATTTCTGAAATTTCACCTTCAAAACATATGCAAAAATTTTCTACAATCAGGAACTAAAAAAAAGAAATATATACGCATTCACACAGTAAATCTCTTTGCTTGCGTGAAATCTTCATAATCATCGATCATGATGTAATTTACATAAATCTGATGGAAAATGACAACAAAAAAGAAAGACGAAAGTTCAAGCTTTAGCCCAAAAACACCATAAGATAACACCTTTACACACACAACTCTCTCCAAACGACCAAAACTCCACCGCGGAGAAAAAGAAATACAAAAAGGTACCAGCAAAATTGGCTGCTACAATAAACAGCGTAAAATCAACTGCAGCGATGAAAAATCATTAAACTCTCAACTTGGTTCTTTTTTTTTTTTTTTTCAAAGGATAATCAAGGGTAAAATATCGATGAACGAACATAAAAGCACGTCTCGATCGACAAGGCTTGACTTTACTTTCTCCACGGCTTCAAATTAACGCGACAGAACTCCACGGGAACTTCAGCAAATTGACAACCCTCTCCCTCCCGGTACACCTCACAAAAGGTCTCCCTGTACACAAGAAACACGCGAAGGTGGAGCAAAGACGACGATGTCCGATGGGACAGTTAAGAGAGAGAAAGAGAAAGATGGAGAGAGTACCACCAACTGGGGATGAAGAGACAGAGAGAGAAATGTATGCAGACTCTATCCAGTCTTCGTCTGCTTTTCTTCTCTTTTTTCTATCTTATTGATAATATCATTTTCACTTTCTCTTTTGTTTTTTATTAATAAAAAAATAAATTAGGGGGTACGGGTACGAATTCTCTGCGCGCGTCTGCATACTAGCACCGCTCATCGTCACCGTTGGATTCTAAACCAACGGTAGAGATAAAGATTGGGCCCACAGATACACTGCAAAGCAAGCCACTGACACGCGCCGGTCAATAATAGAGGTTGCACCTTCTCCTTGGGTAAAAAATGTGGATGAGAAATAAATATTCCCTACAATAAATTATGTAACTACGATCATTAACGTTTATTTAACATTGTATATATAAAAATTAAATACATGTAATATTACTAATAAGGGTCTGTTCTTTCTGTAATAAAAAATATGTTTCTTTTTAATTTAATATATTACATTCGTTATTTTTATATTAATCATATAATTTTTATATTTTATTTTTCATATATAATTTATTCATATTTTATTATTATTTAAAAAGTTAAAGATTGAGGGTTAAGTGTATGCATGTAAATATAAAAATATTTTAGATGTTACAAATAGTTGTTTGGTTTAGCCTAATATAAAACGACTGCAAATTTTTATATTATAAAAAAAATAAAAAAAATTAACATAAAAATAACCATTTAACAGGACTATTTTATTTTATTTCCATTTAAAAACAATATTAACGTTAAGAGGTTTTTGTTGATATAAACCATGCATACATACATTTCTATTATAGAGTGCAAAGTTAACCCAAATATGCAGACAAGTATCAGAAAATTTAGCGCAAAAGCCACCGACACGTGGCAGTAACCTGTGAGTAGAGTTCACAGGTTTTGTATAAATTTCTCGGTACGAGCAATCGATAGAGTTGCATAGCTGCCATGATTCTCCAGAGCTGTTTCCTTCGCCCCATTCCAAATGCTGGGAGTCGCTGGTCCAAGCCATTGTTGGTGGAGAAGAGTTCACAGTTGCGCGGCTACTATAGTTTGAGACTGCAAAACAATTTCGAGGTTCGGGGTGTTGAAGCCAAAGCTACTCGCGTAAGTTCGATTTGACACTAGGGAATGTGATTTTCGGTTGAATTACTAGTAATTTGCTGGGAGAGGCGCTGTCAAGATGGGGATGGGATAGTATGACGATTTGAAAGTAGTGTATGGTAGAGTAGTGAGAAGGGAGAACAATCGTTTGGATAGCTAAGGAAACTTGAAGTGAATCCAAAGCCGAGGAAGGATTTTGCCTGTTGTGTTGCGTGTCTCGTTTTGTAGGTGCTGCAGTATAGATTAAGTAGTTTTTTTTTTTTTTTTTTGTATGATTGATACTACTTACTAGTGATTTGCATATCAATGGAATCGAGCAGCCATGTGTTGCGTGGTTCAGTCCTTGTTTTTTGTCTCAAATGTGAGTGTTACTTGAAAAACAATGATACAAACTGGAATTCATTTTTCTTATTTTTCTTTATATCTTATCCATCTTTATGCTGCTTGTTCAAAATGCTTTGATTGCATCTACCTGTGATAATATGTGAAGCTTCTGGATGGTTCCATGTGTTAGCATTATTATAGATGCCTGACTGTTATCATGCCAAGTTCTGCAGGTAGATCGTGCATTTAAAGAAGGTCAAAAAATAAAGGCAGATTATGATGATCTTATCTGGCCTTCCCCAAGTGATGCAACTCCTTTTTGGAAGAGAGAATTTCCTACTTGGGATATCAGTTCAGAGGGTCCTGATGATATCCAGAAGGATTCTGATGTTATACACATTATGCATGTTACAGCTGAACTGGCTCCAATAGCTAAGGTAGGAGGTCTTGGTGATGTTGTGACTGGACTTGCCCGTGCTTGTTTAAAACGTGGCCATAAAGTGGAAGTATTTCTGCCTTTCTATGAATGTATCAACAAGCAACATATCAAGGACTTGGTTTTGACTAGCTCATATAGCTCGTATTATGATGGGAATTGGGTCCCTACTAATGTATATCGAGGTGCAGTATCAGGCATCCCAGTGTTGCTTATTGAACCTTCCAACCACTTCTTCAAGGGACAAAATGTTTATGGAGGTTCATACAATGAGTTGGAAGCATATCTATATTTCAGCCGTGCCTGCCTTGAATGGATGCAGGTTTTTTACCCTGTATCTATATACAGTTATTTGACAGTAGAGCCTAAACAAGATCAATTTCATAGGTCCTGCTTTACACATTTTGAATGATCTTGTAAGTTGAACATGGCGGTAAATTTTCATTTAGTAATTATTGTAATTGCTATTGTCAGAGTTCAATTTTTGCAGGTTTCTGGGATCCAGCCAGATATTATCCATGTCCACGAATGGCAGACTGGTGCTTTGCCATTGCTCTACTGGGATATGTATCACTACCTTTCCCTGAAGGTAAATGATCAACTTATAAGTAATTTCATAATGTTTGAGGAAGACTGCTCGTCGAACAGGCTTGTTGTTAAGATCGTGAGTTTGACATCTTATCTCTTGTAGAGACCACGAATTGTGTTGACCATCCACAATATGGAACACTATGGAGAATGCAGGTACTACACATTTGATGAGTTTTCTATTAGTCCGAGGCAAACATCATATTTTATTTTCCTTTGAGCAAAACGTCTGAATTATTTTCTTGTCAACTTCTTTTCATTTCTTCTGATCAATTGTGTTGATTTCAAATTAATTATAATTGAAGCAGCGCCTAGTCTTAGTATCATTTGATTACCCAGAGAAAAGCATTTCATTTTTGCATTTATCTAGTGGATGTGTTTCATGCAGGCAAGAGCAACTTAGCAAGTCTGGTCTTGATGGATCCATATATGCAACTGAAGAGAAGGTGAGGCTTTCATAGGGTTGCATGTATGTAAGTGCCAGAGTTTGTTTTTTCATGCTGCAATGGGAAGGATAGCGTTGCATTTTTGTCCTTTGACCCTTATTGCTTTGATCTATACACATTAAACATAAAGATTCCACTTTTCTGCAAATCTTACAGTATTTACTTTCTTTTGTTTCAAACTTGCAGGCTGTAGATGATCGAACTATTGGGCATAACCCTGAGAGATTAAGTTTACTGAAAGGAGGCATTGTCTACAGCAATGCTGTTGTGTAAGTTGTAATAAATGATCATACTTTTCTCATATAGCTGCGTGTGAGTTTTCCTATTACTTGGTGGTATAAAAATAATTGGAAGAATGGTCATTGGAATAATATAATGTAATCAAGAAGATAAAGAAATAGTTATGGCCCATCTCTAGACTAGCAGAAAAAGGAGTTTGCAAGGACAATCTTTATTGAAAATCAAAAGCTTCATTTTACATTATATACACATTTGTAGTAATTTATTGATTGAACTTATGCCGTTTTTTTGTTTTGGGCTTACCTCCAGTACAGTTTCCATGACATATCTCAAGGAAACACTTTGCTCTGGTTGGCTTGCTGCCATGCTGATAAGACATCGTGACAAGTGAGCATCTCTAATTTTGAATACATTTGTCTGGCTTGCTGAATGGTATTTTATACTATTGAATGGCATGTTTTATTCTGTTTATTTACAACAGATGTCCTCTATTATTTTGTGTATTAAATTCTTTCATCTTATTTTTATTTCAAGGGATATGGACTCCGTAAAATGGTTTATCTGGCAAGAAGGGTTTCCAATTTAGAACTATCAAATATCATTGTTTATAGATATTCAATAGAATCCATTAATAAAACAGTAATAAAATGTCTCATCACTTAAGTGCATAACCATACTGTGATTGCCATGTTTGAGATGTTCGTAGTCCTCATGTGTAACATTAGGAATATGTTCTTACATCGTCAGTTTGTAAAGAAGTGTGATTATATTCATTTTCAACCATTAGTTGTCTGAAGGTGGCAACAGCAACCTTAGTCTCCTTCAATTTAAATGCCACCCTGTTGGTTTTCGCGATTCCACCTTCATTCTTGCCATCTCTTCCTTGTCGCTTCAAGACTCCAAGCTATTTTATTTTTTGTACACTTCACCTCTATATGTCCAGAGTGACCAATTATAACTTTTCAAACCAAGAAGCTTCATTCATGATTAAATATTAAAGAGAATATTTACCCATACAATTAGAAAAAAAAAACAAGTAATACTTTTAACTTTGACCAAAATATCAATGAGAACAAAATGCCTCATTACTTCAAACTTTTAGTACATAGCTCATGAATAAGCATTCTGTGATAATATGTCTCTACATGGGGACACAATGCCCACCAAAGGTTAGGACTCAATGATATCTATATGTCTGTTTTTCTGCAGGTACTTTGGCATTTTGAATGGTATAGATACTGCAATGTGGAACCCTGCAACAGATCCATTCTTGCCTGCCAAGTTTGATAGTAATTCTTCTTTCCATTATATTTGTTTTATTTTGTTTCATCATCATCATCAACTGAAACCCATATGGTAATGCTTCTGATTGATATATAGTGATTGCTCTTGTATGGTGTTTGTGTTAGATTCAAAACACTTTCTATGTACATTCATCTCTATTATGCTATAGTAATGTAAAGCAGCTGTAGTTCACAGAGAAATTGGTGTTAGCGGGAATTGTTAACTACGGGTCTTCCTGTCAGTTCTATGTTTGACTGATGTTTCCTTAGGCTGTAACTCTATGTTTCTCTATTTATAATATATTCCTTTCTTTCCCAAAAAAGGAAAATAAGAGATGTGTGGTGTATCCCAAAAAAAGAGATGTGTTTATATATATGTGAGACTGTACTACATCTTTTGCAGGTAACAAACTTGAGGGGAAGAATATCTGCAAACTTTATGTTCAAAGAGGACTAGGTTTGGATCCAGGACACCTGTCAAACCCAGATAAGGCACCTCTGGTAATATGCATAACTAGATTAGTTGCACAGAAAGGGCTTCATTTGATTATCAACGCAATCAGATATGTGGAAGAACTTGTATGTTGCTCTCTCTCCACTTCTCACTCTGTGTGCGTGTTTCCATTTGAGCACTTGTGGCTTGCAAGTGGAACATATTGAACTGATGAACTGGTCTATTTGTTTTTCACTGCTTTCTGTCATTTGATTCACCAGTAACCAGTTACCAACTAAACCATACATTTGCTACCGAGTTTGTGGTTCTCTGAACTATATGTTTATGGATTGTCAAGAAGTCTGATTAGTATAGCTCTATGTGAAGGACCATTGATTCCACTGTTTGATGGTTTGTGCTTTCACAGAGCACTGTCAGCAGCATATGCTTGCTGCATGGAGCTGTAGTGCATCTAATTGAGTTTTACTATTTTTAGCAATGTATCAATTATGATGGATGACAAATACTGTACATTTAGACCATGTTTACTGCATGGAACTGTTGAGAATTATTTAAATCCTTATGTGTTAATTAACTCATGAGGATTAACTAATAATCATTTATAATCTCTTATAGTGGACATAGCTTTGGTGGTTTACTATATAAATATTTCCTTCCATCCTGGATGAAGTTTTTGATCATTTTCAATAGAACCGCCTAAATCGGATATGGCCTTTAAAGAATCACTGGTATAACTAATTAACTCATGTTATTTGTTTATGAATCTGGCTTGTGTTATGATTTTGTATTTAATACCTAGTATCTTGGATATTGCCATGTCATGTTCATGTTTTGGAACTACTCGTGGTTTTGATAATGCATGAAAGCAACATTGGCTAATGAGATGCTTAAGAAATAAAGCGGACTTCTAGTTAAGCGCACTTGCCAGCATCCCAGATACCATTACCAGGAATTACAGAACCGTGTTAACATTATTCTGATTTTATGTCTAAAAACCTTGAAAAAACTGATATTCACTGATGATTAAAAGTTGATTGTCATGTGACGTAGGGTGGACAAATGGTGGTTCTTGGGAAAGCTCCTGATGCTGGGGTTCAAAGAGAATTTGAAGGTCTTGCTCAACTGGTAAGGCAAATTTATTCTGTGCTGTATTTTATTCCACATCCAAGTATCAGAAAATTAATATGACGTATTATATGTGGAGGAGGGACAACAGAATGACAATAAAATATAACCTATTCATTTCCTGGGTTCTCTCCCTGTGTAGTTGCCCGGAGGGCCCATCAAATAGAAAATTCCTGCTCCCCACCCCTGTTTCCGCTCTCCACGTGTAACTCACATGTGTTACTAATTATGCAACCTTCTCCGTTCTAGAATAAGCATTGAAAATGTTTTGACCATATAACCAGTGAGCTAATAGTGGTTTTGAAGCAGTTGATTCACTACCACAGATGTATGCAATTTCCTATTAATTAATGATATCTTTATATAATTTCATCCTCTGAAGGGTAATGCATGGAGAATAGCAGTTCAGCATTTATAGTGTTTATGATCTGCTTGTCGCGCATGCTTTTGTGCAAATCTATCATTCGTCAATTGTTACCCAAGAAGCAGTGCTAAACATTATACTTAATGCAGAAATTGCAAAATTTATATGCCGTCACCAGGGTTTAAGCATGTGTAGGAATGCATTATGATTTTTCGATAGCCTTCACTTTTTTAAATACTAATTAAGATATGACATTTTGACTTCTTGTAGCATAAAGAACGTTCCAGCATCCGGATTCTTCTGATGTATAGGTACTTCCAATTTGGGTTTCAACATTATTGTTCAAATACTATTATCTTTAAGTCATTCTGAACCTGAGGCTACATAAATGCTAATTCAAAGAATTTTGTTTGCAGCGAGGAGTTATCGCACATGCTCTATGCAGCTGCTGATATTGTGTTGGTTCCATCAATTTATGAGCCGTGTGGACTTGCTCAGATGATTGGAATGCGTTACGGCTCGGTATGTATATACAGTTAAGCACACAGCATGCACTCATACCTTAGCAAAAGAATAATATGAGTGCATAAAATAAGATTTATTGTGTATCAGATCCCCCTGGTTAGGAAGACTGGTGGTCTAGCTGACACGGTTTTTGATGTGGATGATCCATCACAACATGAAAAGGGAAACGGGTAATGATTCATATCCCTCAACAATTTTCATAATAAGGTGAAGAAATCTAGACGAGACTAGATTTCAGTTTTTTTTTTTTTTTTTTTTTTTTCATCTTACGTGAAAATCTAAAAATCAAACCTAAGTATGCACACCCCGAACCTTAGCCCCTTTCTTTATCTAATACAAAAGAAATTGTAATCTTTCATCCATCTTGCCTACAGCTTTGTTTTCGAAGGAATTGATGAAGGGTCGTTGAACCAGGCTCTAGACCGTGCATTCTATTGCTACAAAGAGAGTAAGTTCAACAATTTTCTTTTTCTTTTTCAACCAATAGCATGCTAGCTTTTCAGTTTACTTGGAAGGGGTAAAACCACATAGTTGTTTGGTGATCGCAATAATGCATAGTGTGCTTTACCAAACCCTGTGATCCAACAATTACATGAAAAATGTACAGGATTGTAGTCATTGTTAAATGAACTGTTTGTTTAATTGTTGTTGCTGTTTGATTTGTTTATCTGTGCAGAACCTGAGAAATGGAGGGGAATAGTAAAGAAGGTAATGCAGATTGACAATAGTTGGAACAACACAGCAGAAAAATACATCGATGTATACAATTCAGTGAGAGTGAGAGATCAGTGACACCTTCTGAGGGCTAAAGCAGAGCAATTTGCACTAATATTTTGCAGTAAAGAACAAGTTCTACTACTATTACTACAACTACAATAACCCTGTGTTGATCAAATAGGAAAACAAAACTGCATATCTACTTTCAGCTTTATAATATAAATTATGGATTAAAAGAAATGCAAACCAAATGCTTATAATATTAACATCACTAATCTCCAGCACAAACTCACATGTTTCTTTGTGCCAAACTCTTCCATGGCTGATGAATGATCAAGAAGAGCTTTGTTAATGCTTTGAAGGTGTGAGCCTTAAAGCTTTTTGCATTGCACATATAACTTTAAGGAATCATGCAACTTGATGAAGCAAAATTATACACTTGAGTGATGCCCTACAAAGCACCAGCAAACTGCAGCAATTTATGCACAAATAACACATGCAACTGTAAGAGTAGCTCATTTTCGCCCACAGGACAGAACACTACTACACACTTTCTAAGTTCAAGCATAATCCATCTGAATTGCCTATAGCATTAGAAACCTGAAAGAAAAATTCAGATATAGCATGCTCTAGGACAGATCACAGATTTAAACTAATAATAATTCAAATACTGTATGTAAAACATTGCCCCAATCATTATTATATGAAATAGAAAATGCAGTCCAATAAAAAGAAAGACATTGATTAGCATAAAATGGACAGGAAGAAGTAAAGAAAATGAGCAATTAAGTAAGAAATTCTTTCCCTTCCCCGTCGAATCCTGACAAAGTGAATAGTCATGTTGTCGAGGACATGATACAACAAAAGTCGGTCACTAGGAATTTTGGTTATATTCAACAATGGACAATTATTCATTTAATTTCCAAAATCAGGTAGTCTGCATCCTTCAATTAATGCCAATTATTTTGAGACTTATACAGATTGCCACTGCATGGCAGCTGAAATAATTGTCCTGCACTAAAAATCAAGCTAAAGTACAACAGGTAAGTATTAGGAGAGAGGCACACGATAATCCTATGCCCGATACCATCCCTTTCAGTGAGAATAATGAAGCAATAAATGGAGAAAGGATGAAAGGGAAAATAAAAAATAAGAAGGAAAAGGTGAGCCCAAATTTTCACAGCACCGGCTAACCTAAGGCTCCATATGAGGACCAACTACTCAGACTCGCAGAAAAATTAGATTAGGTAGGTGACATAGAAGGAACAAATAATAGCAAAGATGAACCCATGAAGAGATGAAGATATCACCTCATCGATCATAATTCTCAAAGACTACAACCATCATTACTCCAGCTCCACCTTGGGAAGCTTTTTACCACCATCCAAATGGAGGGTGTCAGCCAAGTTATTTGAAAGTTGATTTATTGAATCCTTTGCAAGGCCCGTTGTTGTATTTCCAGTTGAACTGGTTCGATGCTTTGCCTTCCGCTCCACCAAAGCCTTCTCTCGCTCATCATAAAAGTTGAAATCATCAAGAAGGGAAGTATCAGCATCATGATTCTTGAATATTTTTAACATTTCAACTCCCTGTTCCAGTTTCACCTGAAATGCAGGAACATCATCCATCATCTCAAGACATGTCAAGAGTTATCTGATTAAATAATAACAACTTGAAGCAGAGGCCAAACCTCTTGAGCATCTCGACTATGTGTGACAGGCTTGTTGTCATTATTTTCAAGTAAAATGTGACGGAAGCGACTGTTGGGTACATCTTTTATCATATGCCACTTGACTGGAAATTGACCACTCCACCTGTCTTGCTGCCAGTAATCAGCATCTTTCTCGAAGTCAACATGGCCAACCATCTCGGCTACACCGCAAAACTGTCCACTAGCATTAACCTGCAATTTGTACAATAGATAAGTCATAAAAAGAACTAAATACCATAGCCAAAAAACAACAGAAATCAACAACATGAAAATGTATGTAAAACCAAGTATAAACCATTTCAATTAAACTTTACAATTTCAAAAGGATAATAATATGGAAGAACTTGAACTGATGGCACGATGCTACATTCTACTCTTATCAAAAAAGAAATGGTAACTGATGCGCATGTTGAGTAACACATGAACAAAGTCTAAAACATCCTAAAGCATAGTGCTTCTACAAAAAGCAATTCCACATTAAGTAGATCTCTTCAACTGGCAAGCAAGACCTAGTAAAATATAACCAGGGAACACTAACACTTGTATAGTGAATAAGTATGATAGAGACATAATTTACATCCAAAATTTTCTGGAAGTTTCCAACAAACAATGCCAATTCAATGCTCACTTTAGCAGAAAATACCAAAGGTAAAAGAGACATGTCAGCAAATACTTTGCAACCATTTGTTACTATTCTTTTTATCGACGTAACAATAAGGACACGTATTTCAGGTGCCTATTCTCATCAAGTCAGATTCCAGAAAAACTCAAGACAATTTGAAAGAAAAACAAGAGACTTACAGAGAAGAAGAGGAAGACAGGACAAACACCTTCCATTTCCTTTGACTCCTGGTAGGCAGCATCAAGTTTCCGATTTCCAAGCGGCGTACTTGCCCAAACACTATATTTAATACTTTTGTGGATATTGTCTTCATTGAAGGACTTAATAACAAAGAATTTTGCACGTTCATATTCAGTTATAAAATCTGGGGAATTGACACTATGAATTTGAATGCCAGAAGTGGATTCAACAGCTTTAGTGCCAGCAGAAGATCCATCTTCGGGGAAACTCTTGCTTTTGGGCTTTGAAGATCTGGGTCCTCTGTTCCGATCACTTGACAGAGCAAGTGCATCAGCAGACACATTGGCAGTACCTTGTTCCTTCTCACGTCTGCCACTGTTGTCACCGACAAATCGATTTCGGTTATAACCTGAACCCACAGTGCTTTGGTAAGAATTGACATGGGGTAAACGTCTAGAAGAGGAGCTTGATGTTAACCCAAAACCTTGAAATGATGCCTGCCATCACAAAATTAGCCATCGCAAACAAGGTAAGTACTTCCGAAGGGGAGTGCATTCAATTGATCTTAATAGAACATATTCACTTAAGAAAACGAAATAGTAAAGAAAAAGCAGTACACAAAACAGCTGCAAATAAAATAAGGCACTGCAGTGTGAAATATCACTAGATGATCTTTACAGCTATAAAAAGAAATTGCAGTTCGCAATTGATTGGTAATAGAGGAATAGAGCAGAACAAAACTACAAATCACTATAATGACATTGTGCCTAGTGGCTCATGGCTTCTGATTAACGCTATTTTACTATTTATTGAAACGGAAATACTATCTCATGCTGCTGCTTTTTAAGCAACCTTTTGCTTTCCTCTTCTTTTTCATTTTGGATACATTTTTACACTCCTCTCCATCAAACTCACTTATTATTGTTGATTCACAAGCAAATATATGTTGTACCTCACTAAATACTCAGTACTCACTAATTATTCATAGCTGATCCACAAGCCCATGTATGTCATAACCCACTAATAACTGCTAATAATTCATTGCTGATTCAAAAAGCACAATTTTGTTCATATGATTTCAAAAAGCATGATTTACGTATATTGTGCATGAAGGCTTTAAAAAATTAACAGACCTGTGCAACATTTTGTTCATATGATCCAAGTACGCCAATGGGTTGAGGGTATAAAGTTCCAGAAGCTAGTGGAGACATGAACCTGCTAGTGTCCAACGAGCTTGAACTACTTGGCAATGGCTCACTGGATCCCAACTCGCCAGGGAAATTGTAAAGACCGAGGCCACTATTACCAGAAAGCTCCCCACTAAAAGGCCCTAATGGTACATAGTAACCTGATCCTGGTCCAAAAAACGCATTGTCCACGAAATTCTCTTGATTGTTACTTCCTGAAGCCATTAACTCAGGCTGAGAAACTGGATGCGCTGAGGTAACATGTGGCGGACCCGGTGAAACTGATGGTGCATAGTATGATGGAGCCACGGGCATTTGGTGTGGTGGGAAAAGTTGACCATCAATCACTATTGGTGACATAGGGCTAGGAAGCGGTGAGAACTGTCCGTATGCCATCTGTGAGTCAAAGCCATAGCCGGGATGATAGATGATCGAAGAGTTCTCATTGTACATTGCCTTAAACAAGATAAAAGACATCACCCATTATTTGCAAGGTCCTATCTGTAATAAACATGTATAAATCACAATAATTATACTCACTGGCTGCATGACATGCAAGTTGTTGGCATTGACATAACTTGAATGTTCATCCCAGTTACCACTTCCATTTTCATAACCTTAACAAAACAAGGTCAAGGTTAACATACTAAACAGCAGGTTGCAGTGACAAAGATACAAACAACGCATAATTCATAGACAAGGTTACATCCAGAATTCATAAATTATATGCATGTCAACCAAGATAAAACTTATCATATTCTGGAGGCAATATTCACTTAGGAGTACAGAAAAAAAGGGAAAAAGTGGGGGTGGGCAGTATTAGCACGTAAAGGACGTTGCTCTTTACCTCCAAAATAATAACCCTGCTCTACAGGTGTATATGAGTTGAATGGTTGCATTTTGCTAATAGTTCCACTTGTTCCTGAAGTTGCAGTCTTATCTTTGCTGCTTCTTGAAACTGCTGGGATGGCTGCATTCAAAGGTGGAGTTCCAGAGACAATTCTTTCATCTTTTGGTGAAAGTGGCTGCCAATAAATTCGAAAAAGGATTAGAATGATTCAAGCACACAAATCTGGCAAAAGAATAAAACTATTAAAATAAATAAATAAAAACCTGCTCGGTCAAATTATGCAGCTCAACAGTTGTGTCTCCTGCACCTACCAGGGCAATCACTATGTTGTTAATCAAAAACAATAAGATGACTATACATTTCCGATACACGTGAAGTCATGTAGAAAGAACACCAAAGAATAAACAGCCAACAAACTGATCTTACTGAAACAACATTGCATATGCATCATTGCATCACAAAAAAAGAAGGTAATATACACTTAAGAAGGTTATCTACAAAATGTTCTATGGCCCGATTTAGATTTATAAAGGATTGGATTATGTTTATTCCTGCAAGTAAACAGTTTCTGACAGAAAGTAAAAAATGTATTATCCCCATGTTCTATGGATATACCAACTACTACAAACACAAAACACATAAGCAGAACAAGGAATAGCCATGTTTTGGATAGTAAGACACAATACAAGATAAAGCTGAGATAATCAATCTGCAGTTGAAAATTGTAAAACTCTTTATAATTCTCTAATTCAGTGACAGGAGAATTGATGTTGATGAAAGTACACATACACCAAATTATAATATTAAAATTATGAATTGAATAAAATTATAATGTGATGCTTTGTTGAGAAAATGATTCTTTTATGTAATATTTAAATGAAAAACATTTGTTTGATTTGATAGTTTTGAAGGGGGATGATGAATAGTGCAAGACCTAGCCCAAACCTACAGACAAACAGACCCCTTATTCCCCGAGTCTCCTAATCGGACAATAAAACAAATAAATAAAGGAATTCCCATAAAAATTACTCTCGTGTGCAAAACCTACTAGTGGATCTTCGAAACATCGAATTGAGAAAACCACTTCAATGATAATAAGACTAACACAAGCATTTACAGGGCTTTGCGCTTGGATTATGTCGGCGCCCACAAAATCGAAACCAGGAAAACTAAACTACGCCGTATTTCCACTTTCAACAGTAAAGATTTCCTATTTAATATGCAGTATACATTCACCAATACCTCACAACCTATTCCCAAGTTCGCATCAAAAGCAACACGCTAAAAATAACTTAGGGCAATAAACTGAGTAAAGACTGGAGCTCACCAGGAGACGAGATTGGGGCGAACCGGTCGCGGCTCTGCTGATTCGCGTCTTCCATTAAACTTAACTTAATCAACTTAAAAACTGATTCCAACCGAAGCTCGCGGAATGAAAGCCACTGAATATCTCAGATCTACAGGAATTAAATTGCCAATAGAAGATCCAATTGAACGAATCGAATTCTACGCAACTAGTACATACATCTCCGCGGCGCGCAAGTGTGAAAAAGCGAACCTTTTTCCCTGAAGCGATTGGAATTGGTTGAGGTCTCCGGTTGAATCTAGAATTGCTTCGCGGGAGGGTTTGAAAATAAATAGTCAATAAGGGTTTTACAGAACCAACCATACAGTATATACACACTCGTACACACAGACACGCATACATATATATATATACGTATATATTAACTGCTATCCGACTCTCAACAAACTTTTTACTTCTTACATTTCTTTAGGGCGTGTTTGTTTGGTGTTTGGATTTTTAGTTGATATTTGAATAGTAAAAATTTTGAATTTAATAATTGTACGGATAGATTGACGTGATGTTTTGAATATAAAATTAATTTTTAATATAATATAAAAAATTAAAAAATAAATATTTGATTTGATATATTTTTAAAAAAATAAAATTAATAATATATTTAAAATTCATTCATCAAACAAACGTCTTAATTATTCAGTGGGTGAGTTTGGTTAAATAAATTTGTTCATTATTTTATTATTATTATATTATATTATATTATAATTTATTTTTATGTTTCAAATATCAAATTGATATCAAATCATATAAAATATAATTATTTAAATTAAAATATTTTATTATTTAAAGTTTAAATTAAAAAATCAATCAATCAACCAGTGTGTTTGTTTGTCTTTTTTTTCTCGAAAACATCAAATCAAATACCTATTTTTTATTTTTTTTATATTATATTAAAAATTAATTTTACATTCAAAACATCACATCAACACCTATTTATATCAGATCAACACATATTTAAATCACATCGTACGAGTATTCAAATACACTAAAAAAATGTGTATTAGAGCATGTATTATAGTCACTCCCTTCATTGCTTTTGTGATTGTCTTTCCGATTGTTACTATAACAATACTCATTACCTTTAATAAAAAACACAGTTATTCTAAATTTATTACCTTTCTCAAGAATCGGTTATCTTTAACAAAAATAATAAAAATTAATTAATATTATTATTTTTTTTAATCTTAAAATTTCAAATTTTTTCAATAAAATTTATTTATAAATATATTTAAAACTCATTATCGTTTTATCTATCATATTTTAAAATTATTATTATTTTTTTATCTCTAGTTTTTCTTATTCAAATTTTTAAAATATTAAATTATATATTTCAAATTATTAAATTCACATAAATTAATATTTAAAAATTAAAATATAATATTATATAAAAATATTATGACAATAAAAATATAAGACTATATATAAATAAATAAATTATTTGTATTATATTACTATATAATAAAAATATATACAAATAAATAAATTATTGTAGGTATTATAAAATAGTAAAGGTAATGAGTTGAAGGTAAGTAACTACAATAAGTGATAAATAAAGTAATTTGAATATTGAAATGAATATGACGTGGACGGCTAAATAAAATAATAGCTTAATGGTAATAGCGCTAATTTCCCAACAAATTTGGTATGAATAATTTGTTTGGGTATAATATGATTTTCAAATTATTACTATTTATATTATTAAAAATATTTTTTCATATAAAATATTATATCAAAATATTAACTCTGTTTATATATAAAAAGAGATTCGTTCATGAGTGAACTACAACAAACAATCAAAAATATAATATAAATAACCAATGAACTATAAACTATAAAATTTTATTGAGAGAATCATTAACATCATCTAACAAAAAAATAAAAATAATAAACTAAATAATTGTACATATCATAGCAAATTGGTTTACAACATAAGAGAAAAGCATTGGGGATGGTAATAAAAGTCTTGAATTCAACTGAGTTTAAATTCAACACAATAAGCCTACCCTAAATGTAACTTTTTTTTTTTTTTACTAGAACCCCCCCTCTCAATCGTCATCCTTAATATCAATAAATTTAGAGGACATGAATTCGAGTAATCTATTGCCCTAGATGCATGGAAATGGGAAGCTATTATTTTTCCATCACAGTTTCTTCCAATGGTTTGATTTCTGGCAACAATGTGTTGTGGAAAATGAATCTATATAAGTCCAATATAATCGAAAACTGAAAATTTCTGCAGAGAAGAATACCGTACAAGAAACAGGTCCGCACGAGAATGGAAGATGTCTTCCTTTCGACCTCTAAAGTGGGGTGTGTGTCCTAATGTCTCTTCATTTCCTGGAAAATATTCGACACCTTCGGGGATAGTTTCGGGAGAAACTTGAACAGCTGAAAGAGCAAAATCGAATGCGAGTTTTAGAATGTTCAGAAAAAATAAAAATGCTAGCAATAGATGTGTATTGCGTACCCATAGTTTCACACAAGCATCCATGATAACTGGAATTATGCAGACAAATATGGTTATGGCAGACGAATCGACCTCAAATCCGTAGTGCTCAAATATGATCTCTAATAATGTCTGCCAACCCGATTCAGAATGGTATCTGCAGGTGTCAGTTGTAAGCTCAAACTGCAAAGAACATTGGGACACCATTTTCGCTTAGAGAATAATGCAGAATAGTACCCTAAAAAAATATCTGTCACGAGTATTATGAGAAACGCCTTCCCGGTGTCTGTAATGTTGTTCAGTAGTTTGTAACCTGTAAATTTCAGCAAAGCCACCTGTACGAGTGGAAGACGAGAAAATGTAAGACATCTCTGACATGTAAAATAAAGGGAGACTGCAAAAGGTTGTTAAATGGAAGCTTACTTGACTCTGGCAGAAGTATAGAAGCATGAATAATGAGATCCCGAAGACCCCGTCTGACCAGATGTTAGCGAAAGCTTTTCGGTTCTCTAATCTCCGTTCATCTCGCAGTTCTAAACTGTGTCGAGTTACTTTGTCGAATCAGAATACAGAACAATACTAACTTTTAGCAGGTCTTATAATAATTTCTTATCTTCTTGTTTTCTTCTTGTATAGGCTAGAGAAGACGAATAAAGTACTCGCGAATAGTTTGAATAGAACAAGGCATGTGTAACACCAATTCAGTCGATACTGCAAACAAATACTTACGCTTTGTGGCGTAACTCTGAGTAAAGATCCTCATCTGAAAGAGGAGGGGATTTACCAATCTCTACTTCAAGACGATACCGTGCTTTTTCAAGATTTAGAGTCTTGACCATTTCGAGCTTCTGACTTCTCCTCACGTCGAGCAGCTCTGCTGCAAGTGGTACTTTCTTGACATATCTGTTAAGAGAGCAAGCACTTCATCAAGTTCATCTAGAAAGTTTCCGGAAACAGAATTGCAGTCTCCTGGGCCTTATAAAGCTATCAAGATCTTGTCAGAGTTCAACAACACTTTGAAATCATACATTTAAAACACAGGAAACTTGTTTCGAAAGATCAATCAAACAAAAGTTTTAAGCTGGAAAGAGTATAAAACCAACAAGTTAGAAATCAATGAGTTGCCAATAAAGTGTTAGACTTTACAAATGGCATTGTCTTATAAGAATAGTATGCATTAATGTATTCATTTTGATGGATACCAAAAGTACATGACTATAACGCAGTTCGATAACCAGTACTCATGCAGTTCATACTCATCCGAACCATCAACTATACTTGAGAGAAACCTACTATCATCAACAGATATTTGTTTGCAATTGAGAGCACTCATGGCCATCATCCTCCAGTTCTCAATAACTTATTTTCTATCCTTGATATGGCCCTTTATATGTATGTGTGTGTGTGTGTGTCTCCTACTAAATTAACAAAACTTTGAGTGTCGGTAAGTTCTTTCAGGAGAAGGTGATGTGTTATCAGTGGATTATTCTCATCCTCAGGTCCTAAAAGTGAATATAAAGAAGAAGAATCAACTGCCCACAGGGAATTAGAAAAGGTATCTTGTAACATTAATTTTCAGACGAAAAATCATTATGTATAGTGTAGCAATATCTACCTGTCGAGGAAAGGCATCAGAACATAATCATGAACCAAGAAATCCAAAGCCCAAGGGACAATGATCAGTACTGCCAAAAATTTAGCCTGAACAAATAAAGATTAAAATAATCTCAGATGGACAGACTTAAAATTTTTTAAATAAGTAAAGAAATTTTAAACCCTCCAACATCAGACCCTAAAACTTATACAAGGACGTAGTCATCTTGATGCAACAAATCAAACACGTCAGAATCACTTACCGAACTGTACGAGGCGTAACGGAAGACTCGATCTTCATATAGAATGTCATCATCTTCTCTACCTACAATTGCATCCCTTACCGACTTAACCAATCCTCTCTCAGAAAAGAACTCACTAAATTCCTTTCCTACATCATTTCCAGGTTTATCAATGAGGCTGTTTGGGCTGTTTTCGGACCACGATGCATCACCACCGGCATTACCATTATTAGTACTTCCATCCACAAGCCAGTCCTCCCACCTCCTATCCTCCTCATTTTTCACATCTTCTTGTGCTTCTCTCAATTCTACAATAGCTTCAGCTCTTCTTCTCCAGGCCTCGAATTTCTCATACTCAGTAGTCAAATCATCTTCAGTAGAGCTCCCCTCTGATTCCACCAAGTCAACCATGTCCTCATAGTCATCTTTCAAACCAAGCCAATTTCCATCCTCATCAAAAAAGAACCGCTGCCACCAACTTTTCTTCTTCGGCCGCCTTTTCTTAGCTTTAGGAACCAGGCTCCTAGATTTTCTCCTCCTACAGCCCAATTTAACCACACCACAAGATGCATTGCAGCAGGGTAACAATGAGTTCTCGAAGCTACAGTTCTTGGATATAACTAGATTCTGACATAAGACCATTGAAGTGCTCATGAAGAACATGTAAGAACTTCCACATTTTTCAGCTTCAGAAGGCAGTAAAGATGCAAACTTGCTCAAAGAAAGAAACCATTCTATCAATCAATCAAATAACATGAAATTCCCACCACGTGCGTCGTCGCATCCCAGCACAGAACATAATTTAGTAACCCACATGATAAAAGCTGTGAAATTCAGCAAAATGAAATGCGCCCATAAACAAAAAAATTATCGCACAAAATGCAGAAGAAACCTGATCCTGTTCGACGAAATCTGGAGAGGAAATAGCAGACAATATAACGATTTCTTCTCTTTTCTTCTACCCTTTATTTTTTCTTTATAATTTTTTTCTCTGTGGGTTTATCTATTGGGGTGGAAAGAGCCAAGCGGGAGCGGATAACGGTTTTGGGCTGACGTTTTTGCGACAACCCCTTTCCACAGCTTGCTCGGTAACAGCCTTGGTGGGTATCCGCTAATGATACTCCAATTTTTCGATAATCACAGAACTATCGAATTTATGGGTCAATTTATTTAAAGGTCGGTTTTGTAGCATTGTTTTATCAAAATTTGACTTCAAACTTATCAAATAAAACACTTTTTCAATTAAACATATCATTTAAAAAGAATTATTTTCCCATCCAAGATACTAATATCAAATGCATATTTATATACATTAATCGTTCTTTCAATTTAAATTTATATTATTTGACCCACAAAACCAAATCCAAATATTATTAAAAAAAAAGTGTTTTGTCTTGAGAAATAGTATAGAAGAATTTTATTTTATTTTAAATGTAAAATACAAATAATTGTATAAAAATATTAAAATAATAAATATATAATATATAATTTTTTTAAAAAAAAAATATGAAGAGTTTTTTCAAAAAAGATCACTCCCCGCAAGATCATCATTTTGATTTTCACTTTTATTTTTAGTAATGAAAAATAAGTAGGACTCGTCGACTTTCTTCTACATTCTACGAGCCTCACGTGGAATCACTACGACACACACAAAAAATAAACAAAATCTTATGTGGGTGCTCATCATTCGTTTTAAAAATATTTTCTTTTAATCTAAATTCAAAGAATTTCTAAAAACAAATTCAGCAATTCAACACAATCATATAATTTTTGTACATCATTGAAGGAGGAAGAAATCAGTACCTGAACCAATTTGGGCTCAACGAAGCCACCGCATCCACTAAGAAGAGTCCAAGTGGAAAATATCATTGATCCGTAGGTTCGTCGCCTCCTGCAACAGAACAAAGATGCTCTTCAATAAACTATCATTTTAATCAATTTTGCTAACTATACGTATTTAGCCATTAATAATACTAATAATAATAATCAAACATCCTTTTGTGTGTCTGTTGCAAGACACATTACAATTACACAACCGGCAGAAGCAGCGCCTTCAACAAACCAGACAAGAAAGCAGCCAACACTACACCATTGATCTTCACTAAAACAAACAAACACACACAGGCCAGGTCAGCACAGGACAACCTCAACGGCGGACAAACCATCGACCAATCTATGATCCCAAAATACACACACACAAAATCACCACCTATATAAACACTCATCTTCTCCATTCAATCTCCACAGCAAAGAAAATGGCGACCCCAACGATGATCTTCCTTGCTCTTGCTATCTTCCTTCAAGGGGCTCTCGGTACTCACTACTCACTGTGCTTATTTACCATTTCATTACCTTCAATCTGTAGGAATACTTCAAATATGATGCATGTCCTGTTTGCTTTTCAGGCGAGCTCGTCTGCGATGAACTGCCGACAGCGTTGTGCTCCTTCTCCATAGCCTCCAGCGGAAGGCGATGTGTGCTGGAGACCTCAGGCGGGGCTCCGGCAAGGCTCCAGTGCAAGACTTCCCAAGTGATGGCCACAAACATGAAGGAATACATCGAGAGTGAGGAGTGTGTGGACGCGTGTGGGGTCGACAGGGATTCTGTTGGCATCTCGTCGGACTCTCTGCTGGAGGCGGGGTTCGCTCGTAAGCTCTGCTCTGCACAGTGTTATGACAACTGCCCGAACATAGTCGATCTTTACTCCAACTTGGCTCAGGCAGAAGGTAGTTGCCATAATCCTTGCTCTTCATTCATTCTCATCCTTCACTAACCTGCAAATATTGCAGAATGTAACAAATAATTCTTTGCATCGGATCCACAGGCGTGCTTCTACCAGAATTGTGCAAGAACCAAGGATCAAGCTCTCACCGTGTCATGTTTCAGCTCCAGAGTTCGGCTGCAGTGAAGTATGGCAGCGTATCTGCACCTGCGTATGCTCCAATATCAGCCAGAACAGATTCTTCGCTCGACTGTGCTCCAGCACCTATATAATTGCTTTGCTTAAGCAGCTAAAAACAACTTAAATATAGAAATAAAGGTACTCACATACGACAGTTACTTGTATTACAGTATTCATATCCTCGAGATGTATTATTACACATTCGGCATTCATGAAATATACCTGAATGATATCTATTTCCTCTATTTTCTTTCTCTGGCCATTTGTTGTCTCTGTCCTCTGATGGATTTCAAGTTAGCTTCAGCAATATCTGAACCACTACTTCAACCAAGGACTGAATGAAATATTACAGTTAACACTTAACATTAAAGAGTGTAGCATATATCAATGAGAAAATCTATTACAAGTGAACCTTTGCACAATATGCTATCAAAGAATTATCCAACATGAACAAAAGTACCCCAAATTCTCAACGAAGCTTGATTATTTCACCTCAACTGGCTGGGCTTCACCGTCTCATCAGTCTAGCCCCAAATTCATAACATGGCTAAGCCATGATGATACTATGAACATGCTAGAGCCAATCCCTGCATCAATGCTAACACTAGTTTTTTCAAACAATAAGCAGCTTTGAACCCAATTACAATATAAAAGAACTTGCTGAGTGATTTTAGCCTTCTCACCATTTCCCAGAAGAACAAGAAAGAACAGAGAGATTTCCTTCATTCATAAACGTAAGGGCTAGATGCATAGAGTTTCACTATCGACAGAAAGTTAAAGAATGTAGATGTGTCTTATTACATAGGTATTTAGGTACCCCCATGCTACTGTAATCTAACATACCAAGGGTAACCTCAAGAATTGGGGATACAAAAGAACTTGGAACAGTGATGAAATTCATTCTGGTTTATGGATTTATTGTAGACAAACTAAGTGAGATATATTTCAAAAATCATATCATCATTATCAATCATCAATCACAATGCTTCATCCAGATTCTTCCCCGTCGTCTCAAACGGAGTGAGCCAAACACTGAGTGCAGATAAGAGTATTGTGACCACAAACAGAACCACAGCATATGCTTGATGACAGCCATTAATCAACCCAATTGCAACAAGAGGGGATACCATCCCACCAATTTTCCCTATAGCACAAGCTATTCCAACAGCAGTTGCTCGGATTTGCGTTGGGTAAACCTGTTAACATTACAAAAAGACTTATGCAAGACACATAACATAAACGTGGAAGGAGCATAACAAATCCCACAGGATGATTGCTTTCACTAGAAAGGCACAACAAAGGTTTACCTCAGGAGCATAAATGAAGGCAACAACAAATGTTGCTGAGACAAATGTGCGCGCTCCAAACAGTAAACCCGTGCTCAAAGACTCACTTTGTTGGATCAACAATGGAAGGAGTAGGATTGAAGCAAGTACAAACATGATTACCATTGAAAGCTTGCGGCCCACTCTGTCCACGATGAAGGCTGATATAACAAGGCCAGGAACCTCTGAAAAAAGAGGTCCAGTCAGTTCAACAAATAATTCTGATAAGAACAAGTATTAGTACTGTTACACATTGTTGTGAATCAACGTTGTCATTACCTGCTAAACTGGTGACAAATACATCTACATAGAGGCTGTCACTCTGGATGTTGTCCGAATGAACTGCAACTGTTTTGCATTCCTTTTGATTACTCAGTTCTGAGGTCAGCAATATAATGCCATAATATGCAAATGTATTCCCAAAGTACAAAAACCACAATAGAATGTTTGTTTTGATTAATTTTGAAGAGAACAGTAAGGCCGCCGAAGAGGAACTGGCATGGCAGTCATGTCCATTATCCATTCCCGGGGAGACCAGACGGTCATTTTCTGAAATTTCATTAAGATCCTTATCAATATGATTCTGTGGTTGATTATAAACAAGAGATCCACATGGGAGCATTGCTCCACCAGACCATGCTATTTTCTCCAGAATATTTTGAGCTTCATTGATTCTTCCTTTCATGCAGAGAAATCTTGGGGACTCTGGTACAAAAGGATGCAAGAGAAGTACAATAAAGGTTGGTACAGAAGAAAGACCTATCAGCCATCTCCAGCCAAAATTGGGCATCACAACCTGCGAGAAAAAATAATCAAGAATTCAGGTTCCTATACCATCTTTTATGGAGAATGAACTACTACCTAGGAATTGGACGTGCAAACATTAGGTTAAAAGAAATGCTGTTGGTGAAATCCGAAGATAAGGCTCAAACAACTCACTGAACTTGAACATTAAGAGTCAAGGCATTTTTCAGCTCACTGAACTTGAACATTAAGAGTCTGAGTTTAGGTTGGCAAAATATATCCCATGAAAGTAGCCTATTCAATTCCAAACTAAACTGAGAAATAATTGTACCCCTCTGAGTAAAATCGAAAAATCTTCATGCTATGGTGTATGGTAAGCTGTCAATGGTTGAGCAGCTGGATAATTGCAAAAAGTGGCTGATACCAAGTGGACACATAATTCATGAACGACACAGACTTAGTATATGAACAAACCAAATTTTATCACCTGCTCCATATTCTAAAAAGATATAACACAATGACATACCCATGCAAGAGCAGCCTCAGATATTGTTCCAAGCGTCCAAAAGCTTGAAAAAATAATCATCCAAGAACCTCTACTTGGTGCTGGGACGAATTCCAAAAACCATGAGGTAAATATATACAAGCCTCCAAGACCAACTCCAGAAATGCCACGAAGAATGATTAATGAAATGTAATTAGGTGAAAAGGCACTTAATAAGCCGGCAACAGCTGTAATAGTAGCCACACCTAGAATGCCCTTCCTGAAAATGAAGAAACCACTCAATAAGATGAATGCAAATAAGCCATGATGGCATATGATAAGTAGAATTGACTTACTTCCTTCCATAAGAATCAGATACGACGCCCCACAAATATGACCCAACTAACATTCCGCCAAAGACTACAGTTGATATAAGGCTCTTCTGACCAGTAGACAAATGCCACTCAGTCTGAACTGCTGATCCAATAAATGATAGAATCATCATCCCCATGCTTTCTGCAATCCAACCCAGTCCTCCATAAGCAAGCAAAAGCCCATGATATTTACCAAAGCCAAAGGCTGTGAGCACCTCGTCCAGTGTGTAATCAGAATTAAAATCTCCCATCTAGGCAATTGAACAAGTAAACATCAGAAACCCATGCTTTGATGGAAGCAACCGATTCAGTCGTTCAAACTTAGCAACCAAGCAATTAAGAATAATATACATCTTCCTTTCAAAGTTCAAACTATGAAAATACAAATTAATCATGAACATCTATCATACATGAAGAAACAATCAAGAAATATGAACTTTCACATAACAGAATACTTCAAGAAAATATTAATACAAGGCTTACGCAAGCGGGGCTCACCGTGGATTTGCACTGTGAATATAGTCCGAGCCTCTATTTTAGCTTGACCTAGCCCTTCCACTCCTGAAACAATCATGAAACCATCTTACTGAGATACCATTGTTCGATAACAAATTCTATTCAAGAAAGTCAAACACGATTTCATAGTTCATACTATCGAAAACTCAGATTCCTTTCAGTCGAATAGCATTTGATATCGGCAGTCCAGAAACACTTTCAATCAATAGCGGTTAATCCAATAGCACGGAAGAACCATTACTTTTTCCACAAAAACCAAAAACTCCATCAGTAATCCACCAGAAGCATCTTATAAAATTATCATCATAATATTTCCATTAATAGCAGAAGAAAAGGAAACTAAAAATCAATCAATGATTAGGCCTTGTCCTGAAGTCCGTCGCGGAATCTCTAGGATTCCGAAGTTCCCAGATCTTGATAAGAGTTCAGGTTATATGGTAGAGCATCAACCTACCAAAAATATCTACCAGCCTCTCCTCAGAAGGTTTTTAGCCGACGGATATTCTATATGGGGACCTGCGATGCCGCCATGAATATGGAATGGAAACGAATAGATTGGGTAGATTATATCATAGATTTGTTGGTTGACCTCCCGCTCTAACATTCCCTGTTCGCACTGAATTTTCCCTTTTCTTGAATTTTGTTAAAATATCATCATAAATAATTTGAATCTCATTTGCGGGCTATTCATATAAATATTATTTAATTTTAAACGCTAAACAAAATTAAATCAAAATAGATATATTTATATACTTTCCCATCCAATAGAAACATTTGAAATGGGCACGAAAATTAAAGAATTTGGTGTAAAAGTATTTTATAAAAAAAAATAAAAAAATAGTTAAAAAAATACAAATGAGACTATAGTTTAATTTTGGAAGAAAAGAAAATGATAAAATAAAATAATAAGAAAAGAGTATATTATTGTAACATTATTAATACAATCATTTGAAACATTTTTTTTTTTAATTTTTAATACTACTCTGCATACATACATGCATATATATACTTTAATATAAATAAACTTATTCAACAGAATATATTATAAATAAATTTTATATGATTGCAACAATATATTAAATGAAAGAAAATTAAATATAGATAGTAATACTTTAATACAAAAGAGAAAAAAAAGGTATAGATATATGAATATCCTTTGGTGTTGATAGGTATCGTGTATATTGCATGCTACAATTAGCACCGGGATAGGTACGGATAAAACAATTATATATTCATTTCCCAATTATAGGATTAATTCCGAACTGTTTTAACAATGATGTACACAATACATGCAATACTCACGAGATTTATCTGAGAAGATATTTCAGGCTTTCAGTCTGTAGAGTGGAGGCAATACTTAATCTAAATTGAAAACATATTAAAATTGCAGTAGAGACAAAAGAGTGTAAATACTTATACACACACCCAAAAAAAAAAAAGGAAAAAAAAGAAGAATCAACTGACCTGAAATGATCAAAATTATAGACAAGTGTCACGACTGCTTCGTCTTTCACATGAAGGATGTACAACATAAAGTATAAAGTAAATGTCCAGCATACAGATGAACATGAGTTGGGAATTCTGGCCACGTCTTTAATAAAATAAGTCTTCTCGGCGCACACGTCACTAAAATACTACTAGTATACTACATAACACAATAAATGCAATAGCTAAAAAGCATATCAATTATTGATGGTTAACAAATAATTTTGGTCAGCTGTCAACATATAGGAAATTATATTAGGACTACCAATAGGAAGGTTCAAATCCAATATTCATGTATCAAAGACATGATCTAAAAATGACATCATATTCGTGAACGCAAACTCAAATTATAAACGGATGCATAAAATTTAATCCTCGAATCAGCAAAGCAATCTCAGTTGAGTGTTTATCTGAGTTAAGAGAGGTAATGGATTTTTAATATGTGCATACAACTTAGTCGGTCAAAATGACGAAGGAAACAATTTATAGTGAATTCGAACAAAAACATTCACATAATCCATCCCCTTAAACTGAGATTTGAAACGAGAAACACAGATAAAATTTCACCAGAGGAGAGAACAGCGTACAGTGTAATCATTTGAGAAATGCCGACTGACACGGTGGAAAACGCATTACCTTCTGTAGCAGGTGAAAGAAGATCTGTATAGAGTTTGAATCGCAGCAATCCCTACCAATCAGATGAGCTCCAACACTAACAGTTTACTTTGGTGGATCGAGCTTGAATAATAGCTGAAGCATTATCCAACGCAAAATCGCGTGGGGAGAAGCGTCATTAGCATGGCATGGCAGAATTGCTCGATCGAACGCAGATGCAGGCGGTTGGTGGAGAGCAAGGTGAAGCGGTTTCCATTATAGATCTGCAGAAACCATTACTTGGAATGTCAGTTTGAAACTAACAGTGCTATTTATAGGGAAAAGGGTAAGTGCTACGCATGATACGACAGGTTGAACCAGAGTTCCCGCCCAAATACCAACAAAGTTACAAAGTAAGCAGGGATTGTACTCAATCGATAATTCACAGAAAACCCTAGGCATGGAAGACCTCAAAAATGAAAAATGCGTTTGCCGGGAGTCGAACCCGGGTCTATTGCTTGGAAGGCAATTATCCTAACCGTTGGACTACAAACGCTGGTTGTTACATTGTGCAGATTATTTTCTTTTTATATAATGTACACGCTTATAATACTAGTTTTACACAAGAAAAACCACGCGACTAACATTGTCACTGCAGCAAACCGCACAGCTCGCACCGTAGAGTCCACAGAAACATAGTTCTCTCAAACAAGGAACTAATCTTAAATGGCAGTTGAAGATAATAACAATCATAAACGACAACATTGAAAAAATTCTACTCCTCATCTTCGACAGTATCTGCCAAAGCTCTTCCTTTCGTCTCCACAGGGAAGAACACAACACAGATTCCTGAAACCAGTATAACAATTCCAAACACAGCCACAGCAAGTGCCTGCTGGCATCCCCTCACCAGTCCCACGGCCACCAATGGGCACACCATCCCGCCTATTCGTCCCACCGCCGTCGCAAGTCCCGATCCACTGGCTCTTATCGAAGTTGGATACACCTACGTTATGCATACAAGTAAATCATCTAAGGTTCAAAGAAAATTCAGTCACTCATCACACAATTTTCATTGAAAGAGTTTACTACAGAATCACCTCCTTCGCGTAAACGCTAAGCGAAGAAAATGTGCTGAAAATCAGCATACGTGCGCAGAACAGCAGTGCCGTAGTGATTATATCGTTTAGGCGGACACTCAATGGTAGGAGCGAGATCAATGCGAGGGACGTCAGGGTTTCCATGCTACGTTTACGGCCTATTTTTTCTACGAGAAATGCCGCTATAAACAGCCCCGGAATTTCTACACAGGCAGCAAGCAGTTTTCCATTAGTATGTATGCAACGATCATAAAATGGAGCTTCTTCGAAATTATGGTTACCTGCAGAAGAAGCGATCAACACAGTGGTGTATAGCTTCGTGTCCTCGGCACTTGCAGAAACTACATTCAGTGAGTCACAAGCAGTTTGGTTGCTGCTCATCGATGATGTCATCAGCATGATCCCATAGTATGCAAATGTGTATCCCAAATGCAGCAGCAGCAGCAGCAGAGTGGTTCTAAGCAATTTGATCGAGAAAAGCTCGAACATGGTGTTGGTGAACACTTGCAGATGGTTTGCCTTCTTCTGGGTTGGGGCAAGAAGAATAGCCTCGTCGGAAGGAATGCTCTCTACTTCAAAAGTGCTCTGATTGGCAACGTGAATACGGCCTGCGGGGAGCTCTTTCCGGTTGATACGTGCTACTTTCTTTAGAATATCCATAGCCTCATTCGTTCTACCTTCAATAAATAAGAATCTGGGAGATTCTGGTATGAGAGGCGTGAGAGTGATCATCAGGGTAATTAATGCCGGGGCTGAAGAAAGAGCAAGTAGCCATCTCCACCCGAGCCTTGGCATGATGATCTGCATGTCGAGTATAGTTATCAAACATTCAAGATTGTGTTCATCAGATCTATATATCTATATATATATGTGTGTGTATGTATATACCCATGCGAGTAATGCCTCGAGCAATTCTCCGATAATCCAGAAACCTGTCAAAGCGAGCGTCCAAGCAGCTCTGTTCACACTGGGGACGAACTCGAGAAACCAAGAAGCATATACATGTCCACCAGAAACGCCGAATCCGACAATACAGCGGATTGCTATAAGTGATTTGTAGTCAGGGGAAAGAGCACTGAGAACTCCTGCAACGGTTATCACTACGATTACGCCTCGCATTCCTTTTCTGGATTGAGCAGCATAAAAGAGGAATTGCAGTAAATTAGAAGGAATGTGGGGGAGATGAATTGAATCCAGTTCGATGTGGTGGTTTTATACCTTCTACCGTAGGCGTCTGATATCAAGCCCCAAAAAACTGCTCCGACGAGCATTCCGGCGAAGACTGCAGTCGACAGTAGGCTTTCTTCGGTGGGGGAAAGTGACCACTCCGATTTAACCGCCGGTCCGATGAAGGAGAGCAGAGTAATTTCCATGGCTTCTGACAGCCAACTGATTCCAGCAAAGACTATAGCGAGACTTTGGAATTTCCCGAACCCTAGAGTGGAAATCGCTTCATCTAACGTGTGGTGCCCGACGTTCTGATCTCCCATCTTGAGAGTCAATCAACTGTCAACAATCCGTCGGTTACATCTTTCCATAGATCAGTTCAACAAAATTGACCAAAACGAGAAGAAAATTTACCAGTGCAAACCTAATCGGGGGAGCCGATTTCCCGCTAACTTCTGCTCCTCATCCGCAGCAATGGCAGCACGGATTGGAATCCCTTGAACACAGTCAGAATCAATCACTAAAGGGGCACACTCCCAGTGCAGCTGCCAAAATCGATTGCAAGCAACAGGTTAATTAAATAACAGAACTCGACAGGTTGGACTTGCTCCTACACAATGCGTGGGACCGCCATCGAAGTGCAAATGCTTCTAAAATCTCATTTTCGGAGAGATTAACAATTCCAGTTGAGCATGGCGTTTGATATTATAATTGTTACTGGCAGTGGGTAATCACTGGCAGCGACAGCCACTCAAGGAGCACCACTTGCAGACTCGTACGGAACGTATGTGTATAACAAGGAGAGAGAAGTACGGTCTGACGGAACAAGACATGTATTTCATAGGAGAAGCCCAGCCCACGATATCCGAGTGGAGGCCATGGTTATTTGGGTCAGGGTTCAGATTGGGCCATGACCCAACCCCGAATAGGGATGCAGAAGCCCAAAGATGGTTTAGAAGCTTCCAGAGAGGTCTCCAGCGAACGAAGAAGCTGTACCCGCATCCAGTCAAAATTGCACCACAGATCTTGGGCTGCACCGGCCGCGAATCTTCTCGAATCTCCAAGGCTCAAGTTTCCATAATAAGCACGTTCGCTGATTTGCCAAATTTCCAACAATCACTTGCTCCCATCTGTGATTCGTCGCGTTTTCCCCAGTTGCCTCTTGGCTTCAGAATTGCGAAAATGGAGGCGAGTGCGGCGGTATCGACGGAGGAAGGGGCGCAATCAGCTTCGTATACGTACTGGGTGCGGGGGGTGAGCAGCGATGCCGCGCCTTTGCCTGTGCCTAAGAAGATTGACCCGGCGGACCTTTCCAATCAACCTAACCAGACGCACCTTGGCTCCGCCTGGAATCGGGTATGCATTTTGGGATTTTTGTTTTGGTTGGTTCTATTGCAAAAGATTTCAATGTTTAATGCTGTATTTCTCAAATCGATGGTATGCAACTGGTTTCAAAATTCGAAATTAAGGGGCTCAAATAGGGTTCAAAAGTTGGAAAATATATTTGAAGCGTCGTTGTAGTCAGATCTGTGAAGCTATCATTATTCGTTGTGACATGTGCGAATACGATGTTGCTCTTGGCTTGGAAATCGATGACGACAAGGTTGATAAAGAACAAGCAATTATCTGTCTCAAGGTGTATTAAACGTTATATAGTTATGACTTATCAGTGCTTATTGAGGATCAATTGTCTCCTTAATTCTGCATGTGACAGAAAGATATGTCTTCTGCAATTGGTCAGAGGGCGCTGTGATCCCCTTAAAATGTTGTTAGATGCAGTACGAGTATACACTTCTTAACTTTGTTCATAATTCAGTTCCCCCCTGTTGTTTAAAAAGAATAGCAAAGGGTTAAAAATAGCAAGTAGAAACCATAAAGAGATTATTCCCCTACCTTTCCTTGGATGCATATAATCAAGATCATTTTGGTCGGGTGGCGTTGTTCTCCCCTTAGGTGCTTATTTTTGTTGTTTTAGATGCGGTAGAAGTAATACACTTCTGAACTTTGTTCTGAATTTAAGTCCCTCCTTTTGTTTTAAAAGAATAGCAAATGGTTAAAACTTAAAACGTAGCAAGTATAACTATATTAGAGATCATTCACCTACCTTTTATTGGATGCATATAATCAAGATCATTTGTACCTGCCTTCTCTTTGATGCATGACGTGTGCCTTGGCTGCTTTTGATCAAGTGCACTGCTTGTTTGCTGATCTATTTAGTTTAGTTATTCTAAGCTTGTGAGTAATGGGTATTTTAATACCTTCTATCTTGAATAGAAGGTATGAAGTAAATGCGGTACAAGTCTTAATACTTTTCAAACGAATTTTTCTACTTTCATATTTATGTTTTTCTAATCTTTTCTTCTACTTTACAGGCTGGGACATGGGAAGAGAGAAGTTTAAACAAATGGGCAACTGATAGAATTAAGGTTTGTGATCTCCTTCTTTACCTCAGTTGATGCGTCAATATTCTATCAACTTGCAGAGGGGTTAATTAAGGAGTAGAGTTTAAGAGACAATGTAATCTGATGTGAATAGGTTAGGTTGTGTTAATGTTCATTTTGGATGAGTTGATTATAGTATAATTTGGCTTAGTGGTAACTGAATGAATTTTGTGCCTGTTTGTTGAAATTGCTCGCTCTGTGTTATTCATGGGAAAATGAATATTCTGAAAAATTGAGTGAGTATAATTACATAGGCATGATGGGTAATGGTTTCAATGTGGAAAGATTTAAAACATTGGAATTACAATGCTAGTAGGCATAATCATCCATGGCCATGGTGCAGCCTCTGTTCCATTTGCTATAGCGAGGCTTGCACCTGCAGTGCTGTTGTTATGGTGCAAAGCACAGCCTTTTTGTTATTTATGGTATTAATGTAGGTGGATGTAAACGTTGGAATTTTAATGCTATTGGACATAGTTGTCCATGGCCATGGAACCCGCAGCCTCTGTGCCATTTGCCATGGTAAGGCCCGCGCCTGAGGTGCTGTTGTCATGGCGCAAGGCACAATCTTTTTGTTTTTTATTTACATTTATTAGGGTAGTTAGGATTAGTTGGGTTTTATTCTCTTTTTATTAATCAAGTAGGGATATGAGAAGTTCTATTCTTTCTTTCTTTCATTATGATTTTTGCCCCCTCACAACCACTGGCACTCTGCCCTCCTGTTTTTTCACATCTCCTTGCCTGTCATAACTTTTGTCTGGCTCTCAAGTGCAGATGCTGTTCAACTGCCATGTAAGGCAGTGGCTGCTTCTGTTTTCTCATAACCTGTATTATTATTACTATTTTTATTTAGTTTAGGGTTTGTGTTGCTATTTGGACAATGTATAGTGTATTATGCACATATGTGTCTGTATTTTGTATATTAAAATGATAGTAATAGCTATGGTGTGTACCTGCGCTGCCCCCTGCCATATTCAACTATATTAGTTTGGTGGCAGAGGAATCTTGATAACTGTAGTGAAGGAGGGTGTGTGTTTTTCAGCACTTGTGATTGTGGAAGTAAGAGTGTGTAGCTTAAGTCATTCAGAAGAAAAAATTCAATGATGGTACCTCCCGGAGGTGTTGTTGCAAGTACAAATTTGTGAAAGCCAAATCATGAATTCTTTTATTCTTGTTTGCTAGTTATAACTTATATAACATCTTATATTTTGGTCTTGCACTGTAGGAATTGCTTGTGTCTATGGGATCCTTGGAGTTTTCTGGAGGTAAAGCTGAAATAACTGAAGTCACAAGATGCTCTGGAGATGTGAGTTCCTTGTTAACTTGTTAGATTATGAAACTGATATATATCTTGTAAGCTTTTGGAGTCCTGTCCAATTTGAACTTTATCGCCTAAAAAGTACATAAATAATCTAAACTCACAGTAATCTCGATCTTTACAACTTTACCTACTTCGCAATGTAAATGGTTGCTTAATGCATATTTGTCATTCTTGTGGTGTTTGACTAACTTCCTGTAGAGGTTTAAGCAGTTTGGTTAATATCTAAATAAAGTCAGTTATAGCCCCTGCTTTCTTAACTTCATTGCTACTTGTGATAGTAGAGAACTAAAGTTATGCACTACAGAGATTTTGGCTAACAAAACAAAGCCAGAATTTCTTGATATTTCTGTGGTCATGTCTCTCTTGTGCTTTCTTAAGATATTGTTGATTGAATCATAGCGTCCTTGATATTTTAAGTCAGTTTAAAAGATGATATAGCTTCCACTCATAATTCTCTTGTTCCTGAGTTCATTATCATTTCATTACAAATTTCTGATTAATCATCTGAAGGGAGCTTGGCAGACATACAGCTATGCTACCAATTCAATCATGACGTGCAAAATGAGCAGTTTGTATTATCTCCGAAACAAGTAAATCTGTTTGTGCTATATATTAATTTTGAAGGAAATGAGAATATTAGAAGCTATTTGAAGTACTGGAGCATCCTTGTCAAAATAACCTGGAACATTGGTTATTGTTGAAAGTAGCCTCCTGTTGATATGGAAAATAAGCAAAATAAATGAAGGTGCATCCTCTTGCAGGCAATCTTGGTGACTGTTCGAAACAAGAAACGTGTAGGCTATAACTATGAGTTGACCTTAAAAGTGAATGGTAATATTCTTTCCATGCTTATCACATCATTTCTCAAGTTATACATTCCATCTATATTTATCTTCTTGTGTGTGAAATATCAGGGGAATGGGATATTGAAGGGGAAAAAAAGAAGGTAAAATGCCACATCGATGTGCCTGAGTTCTCCTATGGTGAACTTGATGACTTGCAGGTATTTATTTACCTACAATCATTTAAATTATCGCGCGAGGCATCGAGTGTACCTTCCATTTAACTCTACTCAGTTTCTGGCTTCTGCATCTATTCTAGCATATTGTGTAAATTATTTATTGCCCCTTGAGATGCCTTATCTAGGTATGTGTGTGCTTATATAAGTGTATTAACTTGGTTACTTTCCCAGATTCAAGTAAGGCTCGGTGAAGATGTGAAGACGCCGCAAGACAAGCACCGGCTGAACCAGGACTTGAAATTATTTTTGCAGCCTCTCCGGGAGAAACTTCTCCAATTCGAAGAGGAACTGAAATCGCGGTAGAGGATGATGGTAGATTCTATCTTGATCTGGTGGTTTAAATGGCATCAACATATATATATTGGCTTTAATCACCATTGCAAGTTGATTGTTTACTAAATGTTGTAATTGTAAAACTGTTAACTGTAATAGACAGAGAGACACCAATGCTCATCTCTGAACCAAAATCTTATGATTCTGAACTATTTGGTGCAAATCATAGTGACAAATTTACCCTATGGTCCTTTTTGCTGCCTGCCACACTTACTATTGTTAAGTTGCATATTATTTCAAGACTAACGTAGTAGTTCACTGTGACTAAGTATGTGTTTGGTTATGTGATTTGTGATTTGTATTTTTAGGTGAAATAGTAGTAATTTCACTTTATGTCTGGTTTTGGGTTTGGTATTGTGATTTGTGTTTTCTGATAGAATTATTGCTACATGCGGAGGATTGTATATATTTGATAAAAATATATTATTATTATAATAATAAAATATCATATCAAAACTTTATTTAACTCAATTTAAAAAAATTTGTGTAGTAAGTTTTAGTAAATTTGTCACTCAATTATTGTTATTACCTCCTCAAGAAGATGTTTAAATATTATTTCCACCTAACACAACTGCAACCCCTTTTCGTTTAAAAAAAAGCCCCAACAAGTGACTTAAGTATAAACTAAGTTGTGCAGTTGAAGCAGTACACCTAATTACCGCATTCAGGGGTTTCTTCATTTACTATACACATGGGATGGGATGGGATGCTTAAACAAATCTATAATTTTAAATGTTAGTTCGAATCACCATCATATATCTTGCCAATGAGCAAATAATTAAGTGGTGAGATCCAATGCATGCAAGCCATATGGATATGGAATTATGGACGAACCATGCACGTATGCTTGCCTAATTGTATTCTTCATAATTATATATTGTATTAGCTAGTACAGTGGTTATGATTATGATTGATTGATTCAATTAATTCAACAACTCCAGAATACTATATCCCTAGATTGCGATTTATTTGAAGGATTGGATTATAATACTTAAATTATATTTATAGATTAAATAATCATGAAATTAAGTAATATGATATTTACTTTGATTTAATATAAATTTTAGTATAAATATTACTTGAGTAATTAATTCTATCTGAGTAGGATTAATTATCTTTAATTATTATAGCAAACTTTAATCATTATAAGCAAACATGATTAAGATGAATAAAATTATTATTCATCCTAATAAGTAAAAACACCCATAATATATTATCTCGCCCAAATGAGGTGGTCAACCACACCACCTTCCACTAAATTAGTTTTTATTTTTATTTTTATTTTTTTCTATTTCAAATAAACAAATTAATAGATTTACAGAGAAAATGATAATAATAATAATAACGAAAGCCGCGTTCAATATCGACGTATTTATATATATCGTGTGCGACTGAAGTGTTCTTATTTCTGTTTTCTCAACGTACGTAAAGCGTCAACATGGACTCCTGTGGTTTTCCGGTGACGGTGAAGCGGAGCGAGGTGGTGGCGGCGGTGCTGCCCCTGCAGGAACACTGGCTGCCGATGTCGAACATCGACTTGCTCCTGCCGCCGCTGGACTTCGGAATTTTCTTCTGCTATAAGAAGAGCAGTTACACCGAAAGCCTGTCACCGGAAAATATGGTGGCGGCGCTTAAGAAATCCCTAGCTCAGGCGTTAGTGTCGTTCTATCCGTTCGCCGGAGAGATCATGGAGAACCGACACGGCGAGCCGGAGATCCTCTGCAACAATCGCGGCGTGGATTTCACGCACGCGTGCGCTGACGTGGAGCTGAAGGACGTTGATCTCTACCGGCCGGACGTGTCTGTCGACCGGAAGCTAGTGCCTGTTAAGATGCGCGGTGTGCTATCGGTGCAGGTTAGCATTCCACGCATTCTCTATTTACAGTTTCCCCGCCCCATTTTTACTTAATTCTATTTTTTATAATAAAATAAATATTTCTATTTATTGATAATTCATTTTAGAAACTAAAATGTCATGGAAATTTTGAATACCTGATGAGTTTAAAATGTGCTCAGCCAATTATTTAGTAATTAAATATAAGATATGTTTGTGACTGTAACCTATTACATTATATAGTACATATTAATTTAGCCTATGCTTAAACTTTCACTCTACTTATTCTTACAAGTTTTTATTACATGTCGATGTCACAATTATTTTTATACCTCCTAAATAATTGTCTATAGAAATATATATATTGAATTGGATTGGATTATGGGAATAGGTCAACTGATGCATCCATTGAGAGTTGGTTGGTTTTGTTGGGCTTTCAATTAACAAAAACCTTTTTCTATTGGTCTGTCGTTTTATCTTTGAGGGATTTAAATTTAAAAATAAAATGAATTAAACTAAGATGCCATTATTTCATAGTCAATTTTATTTATTAAAGAAAAACAAATATGATGTGAAGGTGACGGAGCTAAAATGCGGCGGCATAGTCGTCGGATGCGCGATCGACCACCGCGCCGCCGACGCCCACTCCGCCAACATGTTCCTGAAAGCGTGGGCGGAAATGGCTCAATCGAAGACCATCGCGCGCCTCCCCTCCTTCCGCCGGTCCATACTCAACCCACGCCGACCTCCGCAGCCGCATAAATCGCTGGACAAATTCTACGCACCGCGGCTGCCGCCGCCGCCGCCGTCGTCCGGGGAGGACGAAGACCGCCTGACGAGCCGAATCTACCACATCAAATCGGAGGAAATCGACCGCCTCCAGTCTCTGGCCACGTACAACGGCACCAAACGGAGCAAAATAGAGTCCTTCAGCGCGTTCCTCTGGAAGTCCATAGCCGAAGGCGGCGGCGACCGCTCAAAGACGGTGAAATTCGGAATCGTGGTCGACGGACGAGCGAGGCTCGGCGGAAGAACGCCGGCGTCGCTGGAATGCTACTTCGGGAACGTCGTCTCGATTCCGTACGCCGAAGCAACCGTCGGCGATCTCCTTGCGACGCCTCTGAAGGGGGTAGCTGATATGGTGCACGAATGCGTCGCCGCAGCGTCGTCGGCGGAGCATTTCCTGGCGCTGATAGACTGGGTGGAGATGCGGCGGCCGAAGCCGGCGGTGGTGAAGGTGTACTGCAAAGAAGAGAACGACGAGGCGGCGGTGGTCGTCTCTTCGGGGCAGCGGTTCCCGGTTCAGGATCTGGATTTCGGGTGGGGCAAACCCGAATTCGGGTCGTACCATTTTCCGTGGGGCGGGCAAACGGGGTACGTTATGCCAATGCCATCTGCAAAACGGAACGGAGATTGGATTGTCTACATGCATCTGATGACAAAGTACCTGGACCTCGTCGAGGCACGTGCTCCTCACGTCTTCGTTCCCTTTAAATTCTAAATATTCGAACTAATTTCGAATTGGGCCTAGCCCACTTGGTATTTACTATTGGGCTGTACATGTCACTACCTTCACAAACTTTTAAAAATATGGTAGAGTATTATTATAGTGTGAATTCTCCTTGTATATGGATGCATATTTTTCTGAGACATCTCTCAAAATTCAAATTTAAAAAATTATTAAAAAAAAAAACTTTATATGTAATATATATATATAAAAAAAAAAACATAAATAATGAGAAATGTCTGGGTGTCTTTCTTTTGTTTTCTTATTTACTCCATAAAATAAGAAAAGGCAAGTGAAAGGCAGCATGAATTGTGTTAGAATGAGCTAATATGGAAAAGCAAATGATTGAAGAAATCTTTTGGTTGAATGGACAAGACAGGACAAGACAGCCTGTCTCCAATATGTAATACAGACAGACTCACTCCAAGCGGTGATTATAAATACAAATTTAAAATTTTTATAAATATTTCATAGAAATATAAACTAAATTTTAATTAATTAAAAATACAGTAATATTATTTAAAGCACTTTTTATTTGTCTGTTTGCATGTTTAGTACTATTAAAAAAACGCATTTAATTTTGTACAACAAGTGCAATTATTAAAGAATTAAGATTTGTTGTAATGTAAGACGCTACAAATAATTTGGGCGTAGCTGTGTAGGTGGGTAAATGTAAATTACACAACTTTACGAGATGTATTCCACTATTTCATTTCAAAGAACCAATATAATACAATAAAATTCATTAATTAATTAAATTATAAAGCAGACTTTTGACATGACCAAATGTATATATATTTTTCCTTTATATATAAATCTAATAAATGAATATTAAATTAAAAATAAAAATGTAAAGGAAAACGCGGACTTACAAATAAAGGCCGCGGTTTGAATACAGCGTGGCAGTTAGCTGCAGCCTTGTAGAACGTGGCGTTGTGGGCCTGGGTGGGCCCATTTATTATTGTAATTGCACATTATACGATCCATATAGATAAATTAATTAAATGGGCCCACTTCTTCTTAATAATTATTGTATTAATAAAGGTAACCCATCATCAACTGAATAATTTCATCCTTTTTGCCACACACATATAATTTCACCAGTCAGATTTATCAAAAAATAAAATAACATTAATTGGGAGAATAATTGTTGGGAGACTTGTTCGAGCGTAACCAAACTTGGACGAAACCAATTTGACAGCTGTGTCCAATCATTGTAATAAGAATACTATGCTAATTCAATTTTATTTTTATTTTCAATATATATATATCTACATGTTTATTTTCAGGCGACGTGCTGACATGACATGTCTAGACTTATTCTTTTCAAGTTTTATGTACATACGAACGAATGATACGAAATTGATACAGCAAATTAATTGGAATATTAAGTTGTAAATTTATTGTAAGCCATAAACTAAATACACATTGTGGTCGCCCATGAACACTTTGACTTCCAATTACAAAAACTTTCAAAAAATAAACCATGGAGTGAGATGCCAATTTCAATTTGAATAGTAAACCCAGCTGCAATTTAAAATTTAATTAACAGGTGAGGACTAATAAAATAGGATTATAAAATACAAACCCATGAGGGAATAAATTGAGCCAACCAGGCAGTAGCTAATGCTCATTACATATTCATTCATTCATTGTTCACACATACAACAAACATAAAAACTCTTGCACCTGCCACTTTCCCTATCCCCATTTTAATGTGTTGTTCTAATCCCTAATTGCAATGACTCCCTCAGCCGCCACCCTCGCGCCGCCGCGGCGTCGCCGGAATTTGTTGTTCGTTGCGGCTGTCGTCATGGCTCTACTGGCAGCTCTGGTCCCCAATGCTGCCGGAGACCACGACGATGTTGACTTTCGCGACATTGTCCAGGATGCCCGGAAGTTGAACTTCGAGAATCCCCGGCTCCGGCAGGCCTACATTGCCCTGCAGGCCTGGAAACAGGCCATACATTCCGATCCGTTCAATTTTACAGCCAATTGGAAGGGCGCGAATGTCTGCGGCTACCGTGGGGTTTTTTGTTCCCCGGCGCTGTTTAATTCTTCGATTAGAGTGGTCTCCGGCATTGACCTCAACCACGGCGACATTGCCGGGTACCTGCCGGATGAGCTGGGGCTGCTCACCGATCTGGCGCTTTTTCATGTTAATTCCAACAGGTTCTGCGGCGTTGTTCCCCGGAGCTTCAGGAAATTGAAGCTCCTGTTCGAGCTGGATCTCAGCAACAATCGATTCGCCGGAGGGTTCCCCAAGGTTGTTCTGTCGTTGCCGGAGCTGAAGTTCTTGGACCTGAGGTTTAATGAATTTGAAGGTGGGGTGCCTGATAAGGTTTTCGATAAAGATCTGGATGCCCTGTTTTTGAACGATAACAGATTCCGGTTTGGGATCCCGGAGAATCTTGGAAATTCGCCGGTGTCGGTTCTTGTTCTGGCGAACAACGATCTGGGTGGGTGCATTCCCGGCAGCATCGGAAAAATGGGGAAGACGCTGAACGAGCTGATTCTGATGAACGATAACTTGACGGGATGCTTGACGCCGCAGATCGGGATGCTGAAGGAGCTGACGGTGTTTGACGTCAGCTTCAATAATTTGCAGGGACCGTTGCCGGCGGAGATCAGCCGGATGGAGAGCCTGGAGCAGCTGAATGTGGCTCATAACCGCCTGACCGGAGATGTGCCGGCGAGTGTGTGCCAGCTGCCGCGGCTGGAGAACTTTACTTACTCGTACAATTACTTTACCGGTGAGGCGCCGCAGTGCGCCAGATTCGGCGGCGGAAGGGCTTCCGATGGGCGGCAGAATTGCATTCCGAATAAGGGGAATCAGAGGTCCGCCGGAGAGTGCTCGTCGGACGCTGCTAAGCCGTTCGACTGTAGGAAGTCGAAGTGTGGTGGTAGTGCGCCGATTCCGGGGGGTCGGCGGGCGCCGGTGCCGAGCCCGCCGCCGCCGAGACGCAGTAGGCCTCCCAGGCCGAGTTTTAGGGTTACTCCGCCGCCGCCGCCTACGTCCAAGTCTTCGCCGAGTAGTAGATCGCGGCCTCCGCCGCCACCTACTCATAAAATTTCTCCGGGACACCGCCTTCCGCCTCCACCGCCTCCGACACCTGAACTGGTGACTCCGCCGCCGCATTATGCTTCACCTCCACCACCTCAACACAAATCATCTCCGACGATGCACCATAGATCGCCGCCGCCTCCTCCTCCACATTCTCCGCCGCCACCATCACCACCGCCTCCTTCGCCCTCGCCGCCGCCGCCTCCTCCACCTTCTCCACCTCCGCCTTCACCGCCGCCTCCATCCCCCTCCCCGCCGCCACCTCCTCCACCTTCTCCGCCTCCGCCTTCACCACCTCCTCCTTCGCCGTCGCCTCCACCTCCTTCGCCACCCCCTCCCCCACCCTACGTGTACTCATCTCCACCTCCGCCTCCGCCGTCTCCTCCACCGCCGTACGTGTACTCATCATCACCACCTCCTCCGCCATCACCCTCCCCACCGCCACCATACGTCTACTCATCCCCTCCACCTCCTCCACCTTCACCCTCCCCTCCGCCACCATATGTCTACTCATCCCCACCACCACCCTCACCCTCACCTCCGCCACCATATATCTACTCATCCCCACCCCCACCTTCACCCTCCCCGCCGCCGCCTTATATCTACTCATCCCCACCCCCACCTTCACCCTCACCGCCGCCGCCTTACCACTACTCATCCCCGCCACCGCCATACACACATCCATCGCCATCACATCCCACAACATCACCGCCACCACCCGAATGCTCGCATCCACCTCCACCACCCCCGCCACCGCCAACCACCGAATGTCCGCCATCCCCACCACCGTACAAACACACATCCCCACCGCCTCCCACGCCATCCCCACCGCCACCATACATATACTCCTCACCCCCGCCGCCGCCTGAAAAAATCCCACTGCCTCCAATAATCGGAGTTTCCTACGCATCTCCACCGCCGCCGGTAATTCCATACTACTAAAATCCCTAAATCCTTTCCCCTCCCCCCACCCATCTGTTTCCAAAATCCCCAAAAAGAGAGCCTCAAGCCCACATTCAAATTGCTGTTCTTCCCAAGATCTGAGGGCTCATCTCATCTCAACATATCCGCATCATTAGCATAGACCATTAGTTTCCTTTCCAAATTCATCTTCAATTTTTTTCCGAGACAACAACAACAGGCACTATCATCACTTCATCAATCACTACTGCGCATTGAAGAAAATGGGTGGGGACAGAGCATCATTAGTTCATTTATATACAAGAAGAGTTCGTTGTGCATAACAAGTCTAAACTCATTAATATTCTTTAGTCTGAAGCATTTTCTTGATTGTTTTTGAACAAGTGAGCTTTCCCTTGATCTTGCTATATATATATTGTCAATGGAATAAATGTACGCCATTTTCCACTTCTATACATGCGCTTTCTACTGGCTTTTCATACTGCAGATTCTGTATTTTTTCCCTTAAAAGTTCTATATTTATGACATTGGTGCATTCTTGAGATCTTCTTTGCAACTCAAAACAAAACTAACTGAAAAAATCTGTCCTCCATTATTGTTTGAGCAATCCCTTCTAACAAAATTGTTCAATTCCTACTCAAGATCACGCCAAAGATCGTGCAAGATACAATCTTTATTGCAACCAAGCACGAGTATTTCAAGAATCATCGATTAGATCACACCAAATCAGGCAAGGAAACAATACCAAGAACACAAATGTTGGAACTTAAAAGTCGATAGGTAAATGAATAAGCTGTTCTCAGTACTTCCCAGGTATATATATATATATATATACACACACGCACACATACAAACTGACAAAAAAAAAAAAAAAAAAAAAAACAGAAGGAAGAATTCGAACATGAGCATCCCAAATCGAGCTTATATGTGCAACCATTCACATGTAACTCAAAGCTTCTATGCACACAGATCTCCCTATCTAAAAATGCCATGGAAATACACTCCAAACTCTTATCTAGAAAAAACATACACGACTTTATATTCAATCGTCCTGGTTCCAACAAAGGGCAATCGGCAATGCATAAAAGACATATACGCTGTATGATATCTCCTCTCGGCTGGATATGATCATCCAAAGCGAATCACGATGCATGATATATCATCTTTACTTTTTCTTGTCAACGCCTCTGTCGTCAAACGCTTGGCGGCTGCTTGAGGGTCCTTGATATGCCTTACCAAATCAACGGCCTCTTGGTTACTCATCACCTGCACAGTGAATTATTTGGCCATCAGGATTTGCAGGTCAGGAATGATAATAGGAACTAACGACGATTCAAGAACTAGCCTCACCTTCCACAAGCCATCACTTGCCAATATGACAAACTGTGTATTTGAGTCAATGCATAGGTTACGAACATCCGGCTCTGAACTCAAATGCGCCTTAAGATTTTCATCTCCAAAAGCACGTGCGACAGCAAGTTGGCCATTAACCCGAGGTACATCTCCTGAAACAGGAGTTTTAGGTTTTTCATGCAATCTAGTTACAAATCCCCAAAGCACACCATGATTTCTTAAATCCGGAATGCATTGGAGAAGAATCCATTGAAATGATTATAAAATACCGGGAAGAGTGGTGACGAAACCTCCCCGCTTCTCAATCCTCCTCCTCTCACTATGCGGCTCGTGGTCAACCGTAAGTTGCTCTGCTGTTCCGTTTTGGCAAATGACAGCTCTCGAATCTCCAATGTTTGCCACCCACAATTCTTTTCCATCAATGACAATTGCAGTCACGGCAGTCGACCCACCAGGTCCAAATTGCAGGGAGTTTTCTAGGATGCGTTTATCAGTTGAACTGTAAGCATTTATTATTGCGGCCTTGGGGTCTGCCCAAAAGTTTGTCTGCAACAGGTAAGCAAAAACATGATTTCAGAGAAGAGTAAAATGATGCAAGAAAGGAAAAGTTGACATGTTACAAAGGCAAATCGAGCTATAAAACTTTAGGCAAGAAGTTACAGGGGCTGAGGTTAAATAGTTAAAACACCACATCCATCGAATTACAGAGCATGATAACTGCAATTAAATCAAGCCAATAATTGTACCCATTTGAGAATTTTTTGTATATACAACAGAAGAAGTAAAGTTCTTTCCAGCTTCATTAACAGACCGAAATCATTTGCATAATTTAAAGGCCAAACAAAACATTCTCAATCCTTTACACCTTGCTTATTTAGCTACTTAATATCTTGTGTATTTCTAACAACGCCTTTTAGCTGTTAATTTCTATGTTTCAACATTTCAAATTATCCTAACAAAGAATGAAATTCCTCCCCATCAAAAGACCTTAATTTTCGCATACTCTAGCATCCAACAGAAGTGCATAAAACTGCCATCAACATTATTATCCCAATAATGCCATAGATTACCTCTATGTTACCTTACATAGTTACATTCTCCATTAATCCCCACAACCCCATTCGAAGAAGAATAAAATTCAAACTCTTGTACAGAGCACAACAAATATAGGATTTTGAGAATAAAATGAGTCCCAGATAAATGGCTGGCGAATATAAACGAACCTCATGAAGTATGTTGTTGAAGAGATTATCCTTCAAATAGCTGGGGACTCGATCACCTAGATGGCCGTCGAAAATTGCAAACAAACCAAGCCCACGGCCGTCCATTTTTCGGTATTCGGCTACGTGGTAATCCTCCATGTCATGACCTGCTTGTCCTTCCACCAAGTGGAACCCATGGCGCACCTCATTTTTAGCTGATGAAGACTTGAATTTACTCTTCCCTTTGCCAGTGTCAGGGGAAGATCCATCTAAACAAACAACCTTCTGCAAATCTCACAGCAAATAGAGACAGGAAAAAAAATCAGTTCCGGCGCCAAATCATATGGTGATGCATCACTTTCTTGTAAACAAATCCTTGGTTCTACATAACAATATCACTAACCATACATAAAATATGTATTTTCACTATGAGCTGAAAACAATTTAGAGTAATTCAAAATTAGGGCTTCAAATTCACCCCTTGCAATTTTGACTCATCCATATGTACATCCAAGAACATACTGGATTCTTTGGCATAGTCGAGAAAATTAGACCTGGAGAGGCCATCGTCTTCCTCTCCCAAGCAACAATAAACTGACTTTCTCTTAAGACAACCATAATTTGTACGTATAACAATTAACTGATTCTTTGATCCCAAGAAGCAAAATTTCGCTGAAAATTTACCTTGATCACGCCAAGGGGACTGCAGCCTTGTGAAGGTCGCTTTCTCTCCATCTCTAACAAGCAAACGAAAGGGTATCTTAATCATATACAAAGGAACACCAAAACCAAAGATAGGGGACGGCTTCTTGATCAAAACACAGGGTTCAATTCACCACTAAAAAGGGACAGAAATTGAATTCTTGAACCAGTTCCTTTCCACCTCGGCCGAAAAGAGAGTCTTCGTCGGAAGTCTTTGTACGGGCATGTATATTAATATGTGAAAAGAAATTCTGTTTAGACTGGAGGCCGGAGTTTCAAGAGGGTGGATTCATGGACAATTTCTCATTTGTCACACACACTTGTCTATTTGGAGCAAGATTTTTTCTTTTTCTTTTTCTTCTCCCCTCTCTCTCCCTTTCGAATAAATTTTATTATAATTGCTGGAGTGGGGGCGAAAGAATTGATGAGAGTTGGTTGACGGATTCAAAGTCCAACCCCAAATGCGTGTCTTTTGATTTTTCTAACCCGATGCTTCAGATGCTATCGTATTGGGGTCTAATGGCCATGCAAAGATTTGGGTTTAAACCCTATTAAGTTGACTGGAAGAAAATTAGGGACTTGATGGGCGACTGTATTTCCTTTCCCCACTGCCCACTGAATGAGTACTGTAGAAATAATGTAATCGAGTTGAGATAAATGGTTGGGCAATTGGTAATCCCAAATTTATGATGGTAAGTTTGACTTGGAATTCGATGTGACCCCCGTTATCCATTATAGATACGTTTCTCCAATCCGAGAATTGTAGAGTAAAATGAGGCTGAAGCATTAATGTCTGCAAGTGCTGCTTCTCCACTTTGCGCCGCCGGGTAATTATTTGAGTTTTGGTTCAGAAATGAAATCGAATTACGTTCTGTGTTGGACATTCTTTGGTTAGTTTCAGAGTTGGATTCTGATCTTTCTCCTCTTTCTCTCTCTCTCTCATGATTGTTGAATGGTGGGGTTTTGGTCGAACAAGCTCATACATTCACTACACAAATATTCTGTGATTATATCAACAGATACCACAATGGTGGAAAATGCCCATATGTATTTTTCGACAGATTGTCATAGTACATCCTTCAAAAGATGGAATCATTAGTTTATTTCAGTAATTCTTGATACGTAGAGAATGCTGTTTGGTAACAAGATGTGTTGGATTAATGGAGGCTAGTAAAACCATAGCTGGGGATTTCTGATGGAGTTCCTTTAGCTGCTCACCCCATTTTTCTTTGGTGAAAAAAAGCAAAATGATTGTCAAGAATTGAGTTTGCAGTACCACGACACTTTAAGTTCTCTTCATGTTTCTCCAGGATTGCTTTCTGATTTTGAATTAACGGGTACTGAGCAAGATTCTAATCTATTTCAAAAGTCTAGAAATAGGAAATTATCTTTACAACATACGAATCTTAGTGCCAAGAAATCTCCTTATTCATTCCTGACATTTGTGAGCCGAAACATAGGATGCCTTTGTGCTTTGTGAATCACCATCTCCTCCAAAAGATGCCATGAGACACAGGGTAGAGCTATTTTTATACTTGATCTTGCCTTTTTCGAGTTTGATATACTTTATGATTCCGTTTCCTTTAGCAATAAAGTTCTAACTAAAATCCCCCACTTCTATCCATAAGAGTTGAAAATAACAGAGGCTGTGATTTGAAAAATATCCTCTGTGTATATGCAGCAGCACTCTGTAAAATCATATAACAGCTACTGAATGGTTAGAGCTCCTCTAAGGCCACAAATAAGCCAGAATCACACAGCACACGAGTGCCTGCATGATATTTACATAAGGACAAGAAAACCGGAATCTTAATTCTTGTCCTCAGGGTTTGTATTGTATCAAACATGTACAAATATGCATGCAGGTAAAAGTTGAGAAGTTTTTGCAGTACACTATTGAATCCTGGTCACCAACTAATAATCTCAGCATATCAGGTTTTACCATCCTATTATATATTAAAGGTGTCGGTTTCTTTAGTAACATGATGTTCTAATTCCTTTGAAAACACCCCTAAGTTTGATTGAGCTCTTGCCATATTATCTTACAATGAAAAATAAGATGAAATTGATATGCAATTCGACCCCTAAATGTGAAAGCTGCTATCTTTTCCAAAAGAAATATCAGTCATGTCTCTTGATATTACAATACCACAAAAACACCATCCAGCTAAGGACTTAATGGACCCCTTCTATTTAGAATCCCACTAATTTTTGTGATTTTGCTCAACGATCTAACATCTTACCTTTCTTTGCACTGAAAGAGTTGAATCTTGAATGTCATAAATTACGATTATACACAGGGATGATGATGATTTTAACAGGTGGCGACCTCATGTGTCTCGCCCTTCTTACTGTCTGCCTATTTTTCCATGTCTGTGAGCATGCATATTTAGGGCAGACAGGATTCAGTGTGATTTCACTTGAACATGTCGTCTAGAGATTGTTGGATCCACGACGATCTACGTAAGAAAGTCTTGAATCCGTATTTAGCAAATGTGTAGCACACATGGGGAGTTTCTTTGCTGTAGGCTTTTTCTTGTCACACTGTTATTAGTTCTTTGGGTGCTCTGCCGAGAACATATCTTTGAATGAATGGCTTCCAAATACAAAAAGCAAGTTTGAATGCAGATTATGATGATAAGTTAGGGTGATAATTGCTTTCTTTATCTACCTAATATCTGTCTACTAAAGCTGCTTTATGGGGCATGGCTGGATAAGATTGTTTTCTTCTTCCCATCCTCAACACAAATTTGCAAGTAGGTTTTCCACTTTACTAACTTGCTGCCATCACAAACTGCTTTCCATAAAGTGGAGTATGAAGTAGATCTGATGTGTAAATTTGTAATTAAATCTTTTTAAAGCATCTGGGGACTGTAGGTGTCATCAGCACACCTTCCATGATCAATCAAGATATGGCTGTCAAATGCTTTCTTTGGTCAGCAAAAATATGCCCCAAGTCCAGGTCAGGCTCTTTTCTCTTTTTATTCTTACTGGGCATTGAGAAAGAAAAGCAGCTAAAGGTAAATGCCAGCTACCCACCCGCCCCCCCCACCACCCACCCTAAACGTCAGCCACTTTCTATAAGCTTTGATCTCTCATGATTCACCTATATATATACTTCTTCTGGCTATTGAATACTTCCCCCTCCACTCTCCCACTTTATAACAATCTTTGCAATGGTTTTCAGGGATTTCCATTCAGTTTCTGCTTCAATGGTTGTCAGTGATCAGTTTGTGCTGTGTAAAGCAGCTCTCATATTTGCTGTGACTAGATGGATCCTGTCATTTGCGCTGCACTTCCTGACCACTTCCTTGGGCATTTTATCAGTGCCGACAGATTCGACAGCGCCGGCTTCTTCGGGCTCGTCTTGCTGCTCTTCTCCATCATCTTCGTCGGCCAGTTTGAGAATTGTGAGGGACAGTCTTGCCACGACGACTCTCGGAAGCATCCTGCCGGAGCGCCAGGACATGTCGTGCGCCGTGTGCCTCAACAGGCTGAGGAAGAACAGCAAGGTGTGCCAGCTGAGCAACTGTAGCCATGTCTTCCACAAGCACTGCCTCGAGAGGTGGCTGTCGTACGACAACCGGTTGACATGCCCCCTCTGCCGGGCATCTCTCGTCGCCGTAAGCTCTGCGCCGCCAGCGCCACAACCGAGCTGGGCGGTGGAGCGGATGCTTTACTTGTTTGGAGATGATCTGCTCCCTTAGGCCCTGTTTTTCTTGATTCTTGATCAGGGGAATGCAATTTCTTGCACCTCCTCCAGATTCAGATTCTGATTATTTGTTAGTTTAGAATTGTTATTGGGCATAGGGAGATTCAGATGTATTTGTTGAGCCCAGTTTGTACATACGAAGTTGTTTGGGGTTGCACATTTGCAGACCCACAGAAATTACAGTGCCAGGTTATCAGAATCAGCCATTCTTTTTTCTTAATTTGTAGCAGTTACTCACTCATGTACAGTAAGAGGCTTTACCATTATTGATTGATGATCTATTGTTTGTTCTACAATCAAACCGTGTCTTCAATTCTTGATCCATTCTGTTATTAATTAATTTGAAATTTGTGTTTGTTGAGGACAGCTGCTACTCTTTTTCTTTTTAAATTGCTGTTAATTTGCTTTTGCTGTGGTCACAAAAAAGATAAAGATAAGTAAACCAATGAAAAGGACCCAAGAATGTCAAAAAAGATTTAAAATAAAAAAAACGAGTTGAGGATATAAAGAAAAAGCTGACTGTAGTAGGTGTTAGCAGCCCATGTTCTTCAATGTAAAGTTAACAAAGATTCAAGGTTTTCGTACAATGTTCCAAAACTGGACAATCCATTAATCCTTAATTGGAATTTTAATATTCACCAAGACAGAATTGCTGATTCAACAAGCATATTAGTCTGGCCTGTAATTGAAGACTAAAAGGTTCTTTACTTCTTGTTTGCAACTTCACTTGCAGGCAAGACTTGGAGTTAACAACCATTGAACACCAATTTCACTTCATTCCTTCCTTATCTAACCTCCACAATTACTACACGCACAAAATTAATTATATATATATATATATATATTCTTGTCCATCTCGAATGTGTCCCCATGGAATCCAGTTCCTTGTTTCACCTCAGCTGCACCCAAATTCCTTCCTTTTACCTCAACATAAAGTACCAAACTTTTTCCCAGTACTAGAATCAGCCCATAAAGTGATCGAAATGTTTCTTGTTTATATCCCAATCTGCTGAAAATTACAAGCCATGAACACACTGAGGTCCTCCCCCTGGCCCATCATGGAAATCCATCAATTCTTCACCATTGTCTTGTTTATCATGCTCGGCCGGCATTTGTTCGTCGTCGAAGGCTTCGCCTGCAACTGGGGACTGCAGGCGACGCACCCTCTACCGCCTCGCATTACCGTCAATTTATTGAAAGACAATGGATTCAATAAAGTGAAGCTCTTTGAGGCTGATCCAGGCGCATTGCTCGCCCTCGGTAGGTCCGGCGTGCAGGTCATGGTCGGGATTCCTAACGACATGCTGGCCGACATTGCCAGGAGTGTTCGTGTCGCCGAGGATTGGGTCGCCAAAAATGTGTCCTACTACTTGTCCAATAAGGGAGTGAACATAAGGTGCATTGATCTTCCTGTAATGTATTTATTATACTGTAATTTGTGCAATGCTGATGTATTCAGAATTTGATTTTAGGTATGTTGCCGTTGGGAATGAGCCGTTCTTGAAGACGTACAACGGCAAGTTCACTCAGACGACCTTTCCGGCGCTGCAGAACATTCAGGCGGCCCTGATCAAGGCCGGCTTAGGCCGGGACGTCAAGGCCACCGTGCCACTCAATGCCGACGTTTACCAGTCGGATTCCGGCCTGCCGTCAGGGGGGAATTTCAGGCCTGATATTCACGACCTGATGGTTTCCATGGTCAAGTTCCTGAGCAACAACGACGCCCCTCTTGTCATCAACATCTACCCTTTCCTCAGCCTCGACGCCGACCCAAACTTCCCGATCGATTTCGCCTTCTTCGACGGCGCCGCCGCCCCTCTGGTGGATGGCTCATACACCTACACCAATGTCTTCGACGCCAATTTAGACACCCTGGTTTCCGCCCTGGAAAAAAATGGCTTCCCTTCCATGCCGATCATCGTCGGGGAGATCGGCTGGCCGACGGACGGGAAGACCAACGCCAATCCTCAGCTTGCCCGGAAGTTCAACCAGGGCCTGGTAAACAGGATCATAAGGCGCCAGGGAACCCCCAAGCGATCGACCCTGCCGGATATCTACCTGTTTTCTCTGGTGGACGAAGATACCAAGAGTGTCGACCCTGGAAACTTCGAGCGCCATTGGGGAGTGTTCAACTTCGACGGGTCGGTAAAGTACCCCTTGGATTTGGGCGGGGGGCGGAACCTGACGGCGGCGAGGGGGGTTCGGTACCTGGAGCGGCAATGGTGCGTCCTGGCGCCTGGTGCGAATGTGATGGACCCGAATGTGGCGCAGAGCGTAAGCCAGGCGTGCACTTACGCGGACTGCACGAGCCTCGGGGGTGGGGCATCGTGCGGGGGCCTGGATGCGAGGGGGAATGCGTCGTACGCGTTTAATATGTATTACCAGACGATGGACCAGCGGAAGGGGGCGTGCGAGATGCAGTTTCGTAATCTGGCGGCGGTGACCAAGATTGACCCGAGTTTTCACGGCAGCACGTGCCGGTATGAGATCATGATTGATGTGGGAAGGCACGATCGGGTTAAGCAGAATCCCGGCACGTCGGCGGCGGGGGGGAGGCCGGTGGGAGGAGGGGGTTTAGGGTTTCTGGTTTTCTTGGCCGTTGCTCTCTGGGCTTGTCTTATCTGACCTGCTCTGTTTGACTTATGTGTGTGCATATAGAGAGAGAGAGAGGTGGGGAGAGAGAAAGATTTGTTTCAGTTTTTTGGTGGATGAAACCATTTGTTTCAGATGCCATGTATGCATTTGATTTTTATTATTATTCTTTTTTAATGTAAAGGTACATTGTTCAATGAATCTGGTTTATTGAGACACATTTGGTTCACGAACGTGTTGCCTACTTCTAGATTCAGAAGAAGAAGAGGAGGATAGCTGTGTTACAGATCTCATAATTCTATTCAAATAAATTAGAAGAATATATCAAATAAATTCAACTAAATATCAATTTCAAAATCCAATAGTGCATATAGTCTGCTCGAGGCCACTCAGCGCCCCCAAATCCTAGGCAAGGGAAACTTTTCTTGACCCCCGACTCGCTGACCAAACAGCAAAATCTCTATAAAAATTTTAACAAACTAGATTCAAAACATATAGACATCGTGTCATACTGATTTTCTTACAAAAATTCTTAGGAATATAGAATAATCTCATTTTGCAAAAGGTAAAAACATGGAGTATTTCAGATGAATACTCAGAGCGGTATCCGTTGATAGTCCAATATGCTTGGGGATCGGTTAATACAACCACCAAAATAAAATTCCACCAATAGTTGTGCTTTCTGTGTGTTTATATACTGTAGTGACAATCCTTTAATTGAATAAAAGTTCCATGGATTCAATTTACTTGTAAAATTAATTTTTTAGTATGATATATATATAATAATAATTAATAAGTAGTTTTATTTTATGTTATTGGAGGAGTTCTTTTTATATATATAGAAGTAGTAAAAATACTGTAAAAAATCTACAAACAAACAGAGCCTAAAGGTTTTTGGGGGGGTTTATTTTTGAATTTTTAATAATCATTTAAATTAAAACTAAACAATCTCTCCCCCAATAAATAAATCCCTTTTTAACTGATATTAATAGTTAAAAGAACACATATTACATCAAAATTACATATACAGTTAATTTAATTTAATTGATTATCAATTTTTATATTAATTATTCAATGTCATTAATTCCCTTATAAAATACACAAATTTTTTTTTTTATACAAAGTATCATATTCAATAAATATTTTATTAAAAAATTAAAAAAACAATCACAAAAATAAAGAAACAATCTTAAAAACACGCTTTCATTAAAAGACAATAGAAAGCGAAGTTTTCGAAAACGCGTTTTATGGACCCCTGTATTAATATTGCAACTCAAAAAGACGTTAGAATATTTTGGTTTCCTTTAAATTTATTATTTAGAAAATAAAGAAAAAAGTCTAATTATTAAATACATAGAATTCTCCCCTTTACAATATACAAACTAATTGTGTGTGGTGGATGATTCCCTTATCCTCCCTATTTTTATCTAACAGTACTTTCACTTTATACACAAATATTCTGTCCAATCATTATTATCCATCCTCCTTTAACGTTCCAGATCATTAAAAATAAATATATTGAATCAAATTATTAATTAAAGACGTTATGCATTCGTATACATGCATGCATGCATGCATGTTCACTCCACAGCTTCCAACACTTATCTTCGTGTCCAAATTCGACAACTGAAATAAATACATTAATTAATTAATTAGGTGTAACATGCATTGTGCTTATATATAAAAAATAAAAATCAATTTTCATGAACAGAATAAATACGAGACCGTATAGCACTTGTAGAAATAGAACTATATAGTAAATATTAATGATTTGCGTTTTAATTTAAAGAATAATTAAATGGAGTCCTTAGAGAAGAAGTAAATAGCAAAAAAGGCCCGAGGGACAGAAGAGTTGTCATTGCTGCAAAAAGGCACCTTTTCTGATTTGCACAATTAACGAACCCTAAAAAAGATTCTCAGGCTGGCCTTCTACTGCCGACACCTAAGTAAATTTGTTACCTGATTTGATGTAATTCTTTTGTCATTTAAATGTATGTTTATTTAACTGTGGGTCTTTTAAAAAAAATAACAAAAAAAATATTTTATCAAATAAGAATAATATTCGATAACAATAAAAAAAAAATCATAAAATTGAATTATAAAGAAAGTATTATTTAATAGTAATATAATTTCAAATTAAATTAAGTACTTCTTTCCTTTTATATTTTTTTTATTATTTATTTATATTCGTTAGATATATTTAAAATTTATAAATTTAATAAAAATAAAAAATTGTCAATTACATTGTTATCAGCTGACTAAAATAGAAATATATTATTCAATTAATATACGTATGTATTCATAAGAGTTCTGGGTGCCCATTTCGTTATGTTTATACATTATTAATTATTTAAATGCATGCTCCAAGTAACCACTAGATGAGTATATATTGAGAGTACCCAATTTTTCATGCAAATGTAAATTTCATTTATTTAAAATATTATTTAATTAATTATTTTCCCTGTAAGTTTCCAAGGTCCTTGCATGCACCTCTCGGCTCTCGACACATAACATACATTCTACAGTCTCCTCCTCCAACCCTATTTATTGCCTCCACTGCCCCCTGCCTTCAATTCGCCATTGCACCTTCAATTCTCATACTTTAATTATCTGCTTAATGATTAGTGTGATCTATTGATTTATTGTTACATTCTTAATTAATTAATCAATTAATTAGTGGTGATGATGAAGGGAATGTTGATGTTGCTGCTTAGTGCAAATATTGCACTTATAATCGTGTGTTGTGTTGTTGCAGAAGGGGTTTCTGAGTTCAGTGACTCCAAATGTCTGAAGGTTCCGGTGTCGGAATTCGCCGGCACTGTCCGGAAAACCATCGGCGTCGTCCGGCAGGTGGCCGCCGCCGTGTCGGGCTTCCCCTGCAAGGGCGATTTCCGGCTCGGAAATGCCGTGTCCGATTGCCTCGATCTCATGGACTTCACGGAGTACCACCTGCAGTCGGCGCTGTCCGCTTCCCAGCGCCCCAACGGTAATTAATTCAGTAATCAATTCCATGTATCGATCTATCACATTATGGAACTTCGATTGATACGATGATGGTGTCTAATTTGCAGGCAAGAGCAACGACACGGGAAGCGTGATCGCCGACATCAAGACATGGCTGAGCGGAGCTCTGACCAATCAGGACACCTGCAGAGAAGGCTTCGACGGCACAAATGGAGTCCTCAAGAATTTGATTTCAGGCAATCTGGACAAGGCCGCCTCCTTGGTCCACGACCTTCTCGCCGCCGTAAAGCCAAATCCGACCACCTCATCAAAAGCCGGCGGCGGCGGAGGCGGCAGGAAACTTTCAGGCAACGACAAGTTTCCTCACTGGCTGAAATCCCGGGACAGGAAACTCCTTCAGACAACCAGCGTGACGGCGGACGCGGTGGTTGCCGCAGATGGGACAGGGAATTTCACGAGCGTTATGGCGGCGGTGAATGCGGCGGCGGCGAGTAGCAGCCGGAGATTCGTGATCCATGTTAAGAGAGGCGTTTACAGAGAGTTCGTGGAGATCAGTAAGAAGAAATGGAACATAATGTTGGTCGGAGACGGCGCCGACGCTACCGTTATTTCCGGTAACCGTAGCTTCATTGGTGGATGGACCACTTACCGCTCTGCAACTTTTGGTAAGAACACAACACAACCCAAACCCTTTTAATTTATAAATTGCAAATTTAAAGGATAATTCATTTACTGCAACATTTAAGTCCATGTCCCACATAAGATTTACTTGATCAGTTGATCCACCCACCATGTTTTGACTGAATTTAATTAAAAAATGTATGTAAGCCCATGTTTCCCAATTCATTCAATTCCAACATCCCAAATGCAGCTGTCAAAGGCCGCGGATTCATCGCACGCGACATAACCTTCGAGAACGCCGCCGGGCCGGAGAAGCACCAGGCGGTGGCGTACCGATCGGACTCCGATTTATCGGTCCTGTACCGGTGCAACATCAGAGGATTCCAGGACACTCTCTACGCCCATTCCCAGCGCCAGTTCTACCGAGAGTGCAAGATCACCGGCACCGTCGACTTCATATTCGGCGACGGCGCCGCCGTCTTCCAGAGTTGCAGCATCCAGGCCAGGAAAGGGATGCCCAATCAGAAGAACACGATCACCGCCCAGGGCCGCAAGGATCCGATTGAGAACACGGGTTTCACGATCCAGTTCTGCAACATCTCGGCGGAGCCCGACGTGTCGTGGAATTCGACGCCGACGTATCTGGGCCGGCCATGGAAACTGTATTCGAGGACGGTGGTGATGCAGTCGTTCATCGGCGGCGCCGTCAGGCCGGAGGGGTGGCTGGAGTGGAATGGGGATTTTGCGTTGAGTAGTTTGTACTATGCGGAGTATATGAACTACGGGGCGGGTGCGGGTTTGGGGGCCCGGGTCAAATGGCCCGGTTACCATGTGCTGAACAGCTCGGCGGAGGCGAGTGGGTTCACGGTGGCGCAGTTCATCTTAGGGAACACGTGGCTGCCATCCACTGGGGTGAGGTATACCGCCGGCCTCGAGATGTAGGGCTGGGATTTTATTTCATAATTGTTCATGAAATGGGTGCTACGATTTAATTTAACAAAATTTGGGATATTTTCTTGTCGTATATATTATTGTGAGCTTATGAATTTGACTACTTACAGTGTTCCGACTATATATACATATGTATGCATGTATTTATATATATTTTTTTACGCGAATGTTATCTCAGTCGAGAAATAGTAATTTGTTTTTGTTTCGTTTTATATATGACCTTTATCATGTGGGACCCACACATGGAATCATCTGGAGTCGAGGTCCATGGAGCCTCATAACTCAAGGTCTCCAATTGCTCTGTTACATTGTTTAATGTTTTACCACTGGGCCACTCTCCTTTTTTATTCATTAAAAAAAAAAATAATATTATGATGTCTCACGCTACTTGTCACGTATGATTCCGCCTAAAGTGATTTATCTGTCAAACTTAATTTGTTTTGATTACTAATATAATTTGTTTTGATTTATCTTAATAATGATGTATGAAAATGATAAGAGGCAGTATGCCTCAAAAATATTGACTCAAATTATGTATTATTTACTTTGTAATTCAAATTTGCAAAATAATTGTTTATTTAATTTATATCTACAAAATAATTATTTATTTGAGTTCTCGAAGTTGTATAATTTGATTTAAAATATCTCAAATTTGGCACATGGTTTTAAATTTATATTTAAAAATAAAAATCCTAGTTAATTAATGTTATTGAATTCAAGTATAATCTCCCAAGTATCCGGATTCCAGCTATTAACCATCTCGTCATCTCGACTCACGTTTGGGATTTGATTTGTAAAGTCAAAGATCTCCAACATATTATATAATAAGAAAAATGTAAAATATAATACTATAATTAATAGAAAATTGTAAATATCTCCAACGTATACGGATTCCATGCATACTACCTAGCCTCTTCATCTTCTTGGCATGGCATAATCAAATAATTGCCACTTTGATGATGAGAACGTGCATGATTTTCAAAGATATTTTACTTTGTTTTAGGTCTGTTTCATCTTTAAACAATTTCCATGTGGAGTGGAATAATTTATGAGTTTATGTTATAAAAGATTAATAGCAATATAACAAATTATTTAAATTAATTCATAGCAATATAATTTAGAGAATATATTACATATTTAAAAAATATCTAAGACAATATATTATATATATACTGTAATAATTCATTCATAGGAAGTGAACTGTCGTATGTGTAAATTAAATCTATTTATATAGATGTCCCCTTCAACTCATTCCATTCATCCTCTCATCTCTTCTCATGGATTCCCGCGTTTTCAAATCTTTACTACTCCTCTCTTCTTTCATCATCGTCTTCTCCAAAGCTAATTCTGTCGCAGCAGCTGATCATACACTCACCTCATCATCGTCTCCAAATTCATCCAATAATTCTCTGGTCAACACTACTCGTACTACCCACCTCTCTGCAGCTGCAATGGCGGCCTGCAAATCCACACCTTTCCCCGACTCCTGTTTCCATTCCGCCAAGCTTTCCATCTCCATTAACATATCACCAAACGTCCTCTCTATCATCCTCCAGTCCCTCAACTCCGCCCTGTCCGAAGGCTTCACGCTCTTAAAACTCCTCGCCGACGCCGGCGGCGCCAATCTCGTCGAGAAACAGAGGGGCACCATTCAGGACTGCCGGGACCTCCACCAGATCACACTCTCTTCATTGAAGAAGTCTCTCTCCTGGATCAAAACTCCAGGACACTCCAAACTGGCCAACGCCAGAACCTCCCTCAGCGCTTCTCTCACCAATAAAGTCACGTGCTTGGAGGGCCTCAGCTCAGCCTCGGGCCCGATGAAATCTTCACTCGAAACTTCCCTGACCTCCGCTTACTCCCACGTCAGCAACTCCCTGTCGTTGCTGCCCCGCCGGAGTCCTCCGCCGGACCACCGCGGTCGCAACCGGCGGCTCCTCGGCTTCCCCTCGTGGCTGCCCAGAAAAGCCCGACGCATTCTGAGCTCCGACTACAGATACGATCCCAGTGAAGTGGATATCATAGTGTCCGCCGACGGCACCGGGGACTTCACCACCATCTCCGACGCGATCAATTTCGCGCCGGACAACAGCGACGACAGAACGTTCATTTACATCAGAGAAGGAGTGTATAACGAAAACGTGGAGATCCCCAGCTGGAAGCCCAACATTGTCTTCCTCGGCGACGGAACTGATCTCACCGTAATCTCCGGCAGCCGCAGCGCCGGCGACGGATGGACTACTTACAGATCTGCTACAGTAGGTAATCAAATATGATTTACTCTCGAAATTAATAACACGAATACTGAAAATTAACCCCTTTCCTCGATCAATCATCGATCAGCTGTATCTGGGCAGGGATTCCTGGCGAGGGACATAACATTCACGAACACCGCCGGCGCCGCCAAGGGCCAGGCCGTAGCCCTCCGGATAAACGCAGACTACGCCGCCGTGTACAAGTGCAACATCACCGGTTTCCAGGACACCCTATACGTCCATTCGTTCCGACAATTCTACAGAGAATGCGACATTTACGGAACCATAGACTACATCTTCGGCAACGCGGCGGCTGTCTTCCAGGCCTGCAACATCTATTCAAGATTGCCGATGCCGGGGCAGGGGACAGTGATCGCCGCCCAGTCCCGCCAAAGCCTCGCCGAGAACACCGGGATTTCGTTCCAGAATTGCAGTGTCCTGGCGACGGAAGAATTGAGGTCCAAATCGAGCACAGTGAAGAGCTACTTGGGCAGGCCCTGGAGAAACTACTCGACGACAGTTTACATGAAGTCGTACATTGATGGTTTCATAGCCCCCGAAGGGTGGAGTAAATGGGATGGGGATCAGGGCCTCCATACTCTGTATTATGGAGAGTACGGAAATTACGGGCCCGGAGCCAGCCTGGATAATCGGGTTACTTGGGAGGGATATCATCGGATGGATGACGACGATGCTTCTGGGTTCACAGTGTCTGAGCTCATCGATGGACAGACATGGCTGGATTCCACTTCCTTTCCTTTTGATGATGGAGTTTAATTTTGTTGTTGTAGTTTTTTAACCAAGTTTATCTAAAAATATTTTTTGTTTTATCTTTTTTTAAAAAAAAAAAAACAAGAAAATAAAAAAGGAACAAGAGACTCGGATTGGATGTTAAACGTCTTGGGCTTGGGCTGGTGGATTGGACTATAGAACAATTTATTTATTGAAGAACGAATTGGGCATGTGAGAAAAATAAATATTTAATATAATAAGTATTTTATTAAAATATTATTATTAATAAATAATATCACATTTTGTAGAAAGCATATATTTAGATAAACAAGGCCTGAGGCTGTATTTGGATTACTATTCATTCTTTTTTTTTTGGTAAAATATAATAGAATATAAAATAATATACACATATAAATAAATACAGTACGTGATATAGGGGTGGACAAATACTAACCCGATACGAAATAATTGGGTTTGGGTTAAATATTTCAACCCGATTATGTATACGGGTTGACATGAACCCGATACGATAGTAAACGGGTTGGATTAGGGTTGAGGCTCTCAACTCGAACCCGATATGACAACTCGATTATAATATATTAATATTGATTAATATATTTATTTTATATATAAAATAATCATAATTTAATAATTTTCTCATAAATTAATTTAAACTCAGTTCAATTTTAAATAATTCAACATAATTTAAACTCAATCCAATAAAAACTAACATAACACGATAACATAACAAAAAATTATTTAATTTGAATCAAAAAATCCGACTTAATCATGTATACGGGTCAACACGAACCCGACACGACACGATAATAAATAAGTCGGGTTTGGATTGAATAATTTAACCCGTTTAAAATATTTAACCCGATACGAATCCGACATGAATTGACCCATTGTCAGCCCTATGTGATACGGCTTAGTTGTCCCTTTCACCTTAATTAATTTACATATATCCCTCAAAATCAATAAACCATAACGGATATCGATTCAGTTGCAACTTGGAAACACACACAAATTTCTGATTTTTTTGTAGGTATACATACAACTGTTGCATCAATGCTTAGTAAACGAAACTTTACGTGCACGACCCGTTGTAGAAATTTTAATTCCTAAATTTAGTAGATTGAGTTTGCTTATATATATATATCTTTACATATTGTTATTTTGGGGTAAAAAATATATAAGTATTTAAAATAATATTTTCAAAAAATAAGAATCGTTTTTACTATAAACATTTAGGGAATAACAAAGGAAATGAGAACACAATAATGCGTAGGAATGAAGTACTAATATAGAAAAATTGTCACTTTCATGATGAGACGTTCTTGATTTTCAAAGATATTTGCCTTTGTGAAGAATTTCTGAATGGTGTGGAATAATTTATGAATTATGTTATTAATAATGAAGTCAGAAATTTATTTATAAACATAAATAATAATTATGATTTTAAATTTAAATTAATAGCAATCTAATTTTAAATTTTTGTCAAAAATCAACGCCATTTTACACTGTATATTCATTCAGTAGTTTGCCAAAAATCAAGAGGAGGAGGAGGAAGAAGAAGAAGAATTATTGAGTGAAGTGGTGAAGTGCCGTATGACTACAAATGACTTAAAAAGAGTAAATGAGAGAGAGGGCAGTAAGTAGACATCAAAGACCGACCGACACAGAAAACCAAATTAAAGCTGAATATGAAGATGAATAAGAGAGGACAAGACAACACAGACAGACAGGCCTGTTTTTCAATGAAGTTTTTGGTGGTTTCTGCAAATAGATAAATAATATCTTTACCAGGGACATTGCATTGCATTGCATTCACATGGGCTCTCACAAAGACTATTGCCCATGATCGGTAATGCACCCCACCCCACCCCACCCCACTTGCCATGTATCTATTCTAGTGGGATTTTTCTTTTTATTGGAGTAATTTGCTGACTATTATGTTGTTTATTACTCAACTTATAGTCGATGCTGTTCCAATGTTCTAATAAAAACAATACTTGTTATTACATGTTGGGGAAAACCATGCAGCATTATTTTCGAGAGGGAATATGTGTATATATATAGATACATACTACATAGTGCTTCAATCAATCACATGGCACTGAAACTTTTAACGTATGTATAAATTAAAAATCTATTTATATGTCCCCTTGAACTTGATCAAAAACCTCATCCTCTAATCTCATGGATTCCCACGTTTTCAAATCTTTCTTGCTCCTCTCTTCTTTGCTCATCGTCTTCTCCAAAGCTCATACCCTCAACTCATCACCCTCTCCAAATTCATCCAATAATTCTCTGGTCAACACTACTCGTACTACCCACCTCTCTGCAGCTGCAATGGCGGCCTGCAAATCCACACCTTTCCCCAACTCCTGTTTCCACTCCGCCAAGCTCTCCATCTCCATTAACATATCACCAAACGTCCTCTCCATCATTCTCCAGTCCCTCAATTCCGCCCTGTCCGAAGGCTCCACGCTCTTAAACCTCCTCGCCAACGCCGGCGGCGCCAATCTCGTCGAGAAGCAGAGGGGCACCATTCAGGACTGCCGGGACCTGCACCAGATCACTCTCTCTTCCTTAAAGAAGTCTCTCTCCTGGATCAAAGCTCCCGGATCCTCCAAACTGGCCGACGCCAGAACCTCCCTCAGCGCTTCTCTCACCAACAAAGTCACGTGCCTGGAGGGCCTGAGCTCAGCCTCGGGCCCGATGAAATCTTCCCTCGTGAATTCCCTGACCTCCACTTACTCACACGTCAGCAATTCCCTGTCGTTGCTGTCCCGCCGTAATCCTCCGACGGACCACCGCCGTCGCAACAGGCGGCTCCTAGGCTTCCCCTCGTGGCTGCCCAGAAAAGCCCGACGAGTTTTGCTGGGCTCCGACTACAAATACGATACCAGTGAAGTGGATATCATAGTGTCCGCCGACGGTACCGGAAACTTCACCACCATCTCCGACGCGATCAATTTCGCACCCAACAACAGCGACGACAGAACGTTTATTTACATCAGAGAAGGGTTTTATAACGAAAACGTGGAGATCCCCAGCTGGAAGCCCAACATTGTCCTCCTCGGCGACGGAAGTGATCTCACCGTAATCTCCGGCAGCCGCAGCGCCGGCGACGGGTGGACTACTTTCAGATCTGCCACAGTAGGTAAAAACTAAAAACTAAAAACCCAACTAAATTTGAATTACTTCCGAAATTAATAACCTGGATACTGAAATTAACCTCGATCGAACAGCTGTATCTGGGCAGGGATTCCTGGCGCGGGACATAGCATTCATGAACACCGCCGGAGCCGAGAAGCGCCAGGCCGTAGCCCTTCGGATAAACGCAGACTACGCCGCCGTGTACAAATGCGCCATCACCGGTTTCCAGGACACATTATACGTCCATTCCTTCCGACAATTCTACCGAGAATGCGACATTTACGGAACCATAGACTACATCTTCGGCAACGCGGCGGTTGTCTTCCAGGCCTGCAACATCGTATCAAGAATGCCGATGCCGGGGCAGTTCACGGTGATCACCGCCCAGTCCCGCGAAAGCTCCGACGAGAACACCGGAATTTCTTTCCAGAATTGCACTGTCCTGGCAACAGATGAATTGTACTCCAATTCCAGCACAGTGAAGAGCTACTTAGGCAGGCCCTGGAGAAACTATTCCACCACAGTTTACATGAAATCGTACATTGATGGTTTCATATCCCCTGAAGGTTGGATTAATTGGGATGGAGATCAGGGCCTCGATACTCTATATTATGGGGAGTACGAAAATTACGGGCCCGGAGCCACCACGGATAATCGGGTTTCTTGGCCCGGATATCATCTAATGGATTACGAGGATGCTTCAAACTTCACAGTGTCTCAGCTCATCACTGGACAGGAATGGCTGGATTCGACTTCCTTTCCCTTTGATGATGGAGTTTAATTTAATTGTAGTTTTTCCACCAGATTTAGAGTAAGGAGGAGAGCGAAATTCGCCAAAAATATGCTTGGATTGTAGCACGATTATCATCGGTTATTGTTTTGTTATTACAAGGGAGCCCTGAAATCTCTCTAATCCACAGATGAGCAGTTTTTTAAGAAATTAAAGGTATAATTGAAATGTTTTTGAAATCTGGACAGAGACTCCTGCCTTGCCTTAATCTGAAGGAAGACAGGGCAGAGGGACAATGGCGTTCCAGGATTTTGACCAGATTACGGAACGCAGGCAGAATTATCGTAAGCAGAGGATTAAGAAGAGGATCATCATCGGATCGGCTGTCACCGTCGTTCTCTTAATCATCGCCGCTGTCGTCGGCCTGGTGTTGCACTCCGACAATAAGGAAGCTTCTTCTTCTTCTTCCTCCAATCAGAAGGAACACAGCCCTGAATCCCCCAATCCTGTCCAGAAGGAGGTCAAGGCTGTCTGTGCCACCACCGATTTCAAGACCACCTGCGAAGACAAGCTTCTTAAAGCTCTTGGCAAGAACGACTCCCCAACTCTCAATGACTTCGCCAAAGCAGCTCTCTCTGCACCTTCCGACGAGATCAAAAAGGCTCTCAAGAAAGCGTCGGCCCTAAAGTACGACGGCGCGCCGTTAAAACAAGCCGCGGTGGAGGATTGCTTGGAGCTCCTGAACGATGCCGTTGCCGAGCTCAACAAATCGATTGCCGGTGTCCGGGGAATGGATTTGTCGAAGCAGTCCGGAAAATTGGCTGACTTGAAAAATCAGATGAGCGCGGCGTTGGCACACCAGGAGACGTGCATTGATGGATTCCCCGACGGAAAGGAAAAGAGTGAGATGCAGAAGCTCTTGAAGGATGCTAAGGTGCTTAGCAGAAACGCCCTCGCCATAGTCTCCGGCGCAGGCTCGACTGTAAAAGGATCGGGTGCACAGAGACGGCTCTTTAGCCTGGATGGAAATGGAATCGGGAGGTCGATGAAGGAGGACGACAAGAATGAGAAGGCTCCGGATGCGACCGTTGCTAAAGATGGAAGTGGCAAGTTCGATACTATTTCCGCGGCATTGAAGGCTATGCCGAAAGTGCGATCCGGAAGGTATTAGATTTATGTTGTTTCGATTAACTTTCGATGTAACATGTTTACAGGGCTCGATCATGATCCGTACCTTATTTTTGTGGATAATTCAGATACGTGATATATGTCAAAGAAGGTGTGTACGAAGAAAATATTGTGATCGACAATGAAATGGTTAATTTAACGATCCGCGGCGATGGATCGGAGAAGACGATTGTCTCAGGGAGCAAAAGCTATGGAGATGGAGTGACAGTTTATAGATCAGCAACATTTGGTGCGATTGATGTTTATGAGATTAATTTCCATTGATTTTTTTTGGGATGAATATTAATTAGAAGCTGAAATTGATTTGCTCTTGAGATGTGCAGCTGTCCAGGGCGACGGATTCTTGGCGAAGTCGATCGGATTCAGGAACACGGCGGCGCCGGAGAAGAAACAGGCGGTGGCACTGAGAGTGCAGGCGGATCGGTCGATGTTCATCGAGTGCAAGATCGAAGGGCACCAGAACGTTCTATTTACCCAATCGCACCGCCAGTTCTACAGAAGCTGCGACATCGCCGGCGCGGCGGACATCATCTTCGGCGATGCGGCGGCGGTTTTCCAGAACTGCGTGATAAAGGTGAGGAAGCCGCTGGAAAACCAGAGCAGCACGGTGACGGCGCAGGCGAGGGTGGACAGGAGGGAGACCACCGGAATTGTGATCCAGAACAGTCACATCGTGGCGGACGACGACCTGGAGCCGGAGAAGAAGAAGTACAAGAGCTACCTCGGCAGGCCGGAGAAGGAGTTCTCCAGGGCCGTCGTCATGGAATCGCAGATCGGCGACCTGATCCAGCCGGAGGGGTGGCTGGAGGAGAAAGGGGTTAACAATTCGGGGGTTTACTTGGCGGAGTTTGAGAATAAAGGCGCCGGAGCGGAGACTTCCGGCAGGGTGAAGTGGCCGGGGCACAAAGTGATCGGCAAGGAAGAAGCTGCCAAGTTCACAGTGAGCGCTTTCTTGCAGGGGGAGAGCTGGACCAAGAGTCCCGGAGTTCCTGTCAGGATGGGCCTGTACAACTGATTAATTAATACTATGATTGAAAATTGGGGGGTTTTGATCAAGGCAGTTGGGATAAATATATATATTTATAATTTTATGTTTTAGTGATGTATGATCAAAAAAATAAATAAATAAATAAGAGTAACAAAAGATCAGATCTAAAAAGGAGACATTAATTTCTACTTAGGGATGGGATGTATAACATGATTTGTGTCTTGACAATTTGTATAATCCATCACAACATTGCTATGTATCTGTAAATTAATTGAGACTTTTTGCTAATCATATGTAATTTTGATTCTACTATTTTATTATTATTATTTCCTTATTTTCTTTCAATCCTAAGATAAGATTCATGGGCTTTGATTTTAATTTGAAGGCTGGAATTGGATAGGAATCCCACATTAGGATCAGATCACAAAAGCTGTCGGAAATATTATCATCTATTATTGCATTAAGTTGTTTGTTAATTATGCTGATTGATTATTTTATTATTATTAGTAACTAACTAGTTGGTGGGGTGTGAGGGTCACGCGCGCATGTGTTAGTTCAAACATTGCACTCAAAATTCCTTTCGATAGTCAATTAAGTCAATAAGTCAATTGTGATTGATGCCTGAGCTGGAAAGTAAGTTTATCACATCTTTCCACGTCATCTTTTATTTAGTATTTATTTATTTATTTATGAATCCGTTAATTAAGACATTAACATGGCATTAATTACTTGGTACAAATAGCAGCACGAGAAAGCCGCCAATCGAATACTGGGGACGGCGAATACGATACGACGCTAATTTGGATACCTTTTTATATGCTCTCTATTCCGACAACCAATCATCATTTTCTTTTTGACTCGTATATACTCCTTACGGCATGAATGAGTGCTTATTTTGCCAGATACAAATTTTAATAAAAATAGATAATAAATAATTTGACCGCGTTACTGTAGATACGAGAATCTAGTAGGAGTATAATTAGTAAATAATTAAAAATATATTAGTGAAAATAATTATTGTATAATAAAAATAATTATAAATTAAGATTAAGATAATTGATTAGTATAATTAAAATTAAAAAAATTTAAAATTAAATTTTTAAAAATAAAATTAAAGTGTATAATTATTTTGCAAAAGATAAAAGTGACAAAATAAATTGGACTGACAGAAATAGAAAAATGGACATGAGAAGTGGGACGGAGGGAGTATTTTTTTTTATAGTAAAAAAAATATAAAATTATAATAATTTTTTACTTAAAAAAACGATAATATTTTTTTTATGATAATTCTAAAAAAAAGTGAATATAAATTTGAATGATTGAGAGAATATAAGATATATATATATATATACAACTATTAATTTTATACTATAAATATACTTTATAATTAATTATTTTTTGAAAAAATATATCATACTGAATATTTATTTATTTATATATATTAAAGATATTTTATTTCGAAAATTATATATTGTTAAAGAAATTAAATCAAAACTTTGGAACAATGCAAACAGACAATAACTAAAGAAAGCAATACAAACGGACATGCTCATTGCATAGTTGTGTTCATTACTTCCCTTAGTCTAAAGCTAATTATATCATTTTGTAAAATACAAAAATAAAAAAATAATAATATTTTAAATAAAAAATGATAGGTAAAAAAGTAAAGTATAAACATATAATATTTTAAATAAAACTTTGTGTTTATACAATATTCTTTATATAAATATATCATATTCAATTCACTTTGAAATTATCAAGTAAGTGTATAAATATATCATATTTGCTTTTCTCTATAAACTTGATTATATATCTTAAAATTAAATATTATATGTATCTTTAACATTTTGTATAATTCTTTTGATGGAATTTGTATATATTATTTTGATAGAAATTTATTGTATAAGCGTTTATATATATATATATATATTTAAAAATATAGACATCAATATTTATATATATATATATACGAAATTAAGGGTTGTATATAATGTATTTTTGTCTGATATGTTTGTACGTACTATATGTTATAATTAAATATGTATAAGAATTGACATAGAGACATGAGTGAAAGATATGATAATTTGGAAAATAATTGGAGGCCATAACTTTATCTGATAGAAATGTATTAATGAACGTTAGCTTTAAGTTGGGTGGTTTGTTCTCTTTCAGATTTAAATGCAATGTTTATAATAAAATTCTAATTATTTTTTTATAAAATAATAATTTTACAGTTTATAATAATACACACGTGCAATCAAATTGGAGACCTCTATTTATTCTGCTATGCTGTTTAAGAATTTTTATGGGAGGGAGTATTGTTGTAAACTGTAAAGTTATTATTTAAATTTTTATTTTTTAAAAATATTTTATTAATATATATAATAACAATCACGATGATTAGGGTCTTCAATGAAATAATGATTAATGCTAATTTGAAATATTTATGGTATTTTAATGGTGACATCGTCACAGATTTTGACATAAAAATGACCAAAGAAGACTTTTTAAAGGACCACTTGCTTGTATTTTTCGGTTGACTTGCCCGTTGATTTTGAAACCAAGTCATTAATTGGTATTAAAAACAATGATTTGTTTGACTTAATTGTGCGTTAATTACTGTGTTTTTATTTTAATTATACAGTTTTACTTATATTAAATTTTCATTTAGAATAATATTATATTCAATATTTCACTACGTTGTTACATTCAAATATTTATTTAAAATACATTTATTGCTTAATTATTTTTCAATTCAAACTTTTTGATACTTTTAGATTTGGATTCAGTTCCATGTCTTTTGAAAAAAGAAGTGATCTTTCATTTTAAATCACTCTGGATAGTGAAAATAAAAAGTACATAAATCTTTTAACAGATTCTAATATGTACACATGTTTTTTTACTATTTAAATCAAACATTTCCACGAAATGAATTAATCAATTATGTTTATTGATTCAAACAATAGACATATATGTTGTAGAAATTTATTTATGCCTTAGAAATTTTTTACTGATTAAACATAATATATCGTATACTATACTTATATACCGCACTACCTATACTATAAAATGATCCATTAAAAAATAATGTACAAATGAATTATCGATAATCCCATATACATATATAACTTCAAACTGAAGGTAGCTTCGTTGGGACCATGCATGTTAATTATTTAATTAAGCAAATTAAATTTCAATAATTCTTAATTGGACAAGTGGTTTAATATTTTTTCCAAATTACGTACACAAAATAGAAAATTGACCCCCAAACTAATTTCCCACAAGATTATTGCCACCCCGTTCGAGTTACAGGGGTGGTCTATAAATAAACTTCCCAAACTTGCACAAATGATTGTAAGAATTTAGTATATATATAGTTCAATTAATTTTAATGGAAAATATAATAATTCTTCCAAGAAAATGGAACTCCTGCAAAAGTGGTGGTGCAGTAGTGGCAATCGCAATTGCAATGGCGATGATGGCGGGGAGAGTGTTGGGAGGTAATAAGGTTGAAGAACAAGTGAGGGTTGAATGTGGGCTCACCAGGTTCCCTGATTTGTGCATTCGAGCCCTCGCAGGAATCGAGGATCCCAATGTCGACATGATGTCTGCCCTTGTTAAGAAAGCTATCATCGAGACCAAGCTGCCGGAATCCAATTTCCAGAAACTCACCTCCCATTTCATCTCCTCCGAAGCTCAACAGGCCCGAATCGCCATGGGTACGTATACGTTAATTATGTATATATATATATATGTTTATGGTATGGAACTGTAATTGGGTAATTTGATTTGCAGATGATTGCCAGGAGCTGATGGAAATGTCGGTCAGGAGGCTGAACCAGGCCCTGGAAGCCTTGCGGAGGTCGCCGGAGAAGTACAAGTCCGACATCCAGACATTTCTGAGCGCCGCCATCACTTTCCACGAGACCTGCAAGGATTCCGTCAAGGATCACATCGCCTCCAACGTCCACCTCGGGGAAATTTACAGGAAAATGGATTTCCTGTCTGAACTCGGCAGCAATCCCCTCGCCCTAGTTAATCGAATCAATGAATCCAATCCGTCGTCGTCGTCGTCGGGACGCAGGGTTTTGGAGGTAGACGACGGGTTTCCTAGCTGGGTGTCGCCGGCGGACAGAAGACTTCTCCAGAGCACGCAGATAAAGGCCAACGCCGTCGTCGCGAAAGATGGGAGTGGGAACTTTAAAACGGTGTCGGAAGCCATTCAGGCCGCCGGCGGTGGCGGGTATGTGATCTACGTGAAAGCTGGAACTTACAGTGAAAGAATTAATACCAATAAAGATGGAATTACCCTAATTGGAGATGGAAAATACTCCACCATCATCACTGGAAGTGGGAGTGTTGGCAATGGAGCTTCCCTCCGAGGATCTGCAACTTTCGGTAATTAAGCTTTTCTTCTCTCTAATTCTGTGCTTAATTTCTTCATCGTCGTCTATCTGTCGGTGGCGAGAAAAATTTCAATGGTGATTAATTATAATTGATTGATTGATTAGTTTTAATTAGGGTTACAGTTTTCCCCAATTTAATTTTGATTTGATTGATGTATTGTTTTTTCTCTAATCAGCGATTACGGGCGACAGATTTATTGCGCGGGACATTGGATTCCAGAACTCGGCGGGGCCGTCGGCGGAGCAGGCGGTGGCGCTGACCGTCGTCTCCGATCATTCGGTGTTTTTCCGGTGCAGCATCGCCGGCAATCAAGACACGCTCTACGCGCATTCCCTCCGCCAGTTCTACCGCGAGTGCGACATCTTCGGCACCGTCGACTTCATATTCGGCAACGCCGCCGCCGTCTTCCAGAGCTGCACCCTGGCGCTTCGCAGCCCGCGCAGCGGCGGCGCGTACAATGTCATCATGGCCAACGGCAGGACGGACCCGGGGCAGAACACGGGGTTCTCCGTCCACAATTCTAGAATCACCGTCGCGTCGGGTTCTTCCTCCGGCAAGAGCTCGTACCTCGGCCGGCCATGGAAACAGTACTCCCGGGCGGTGGTGATGCAGTCGAACATCGACGGCGCGATCTCGTCTCGGGGATGGGTCGAGTGGCCCGGCGCCGGAGGGTCCACCTACAAAACGCTGTATTTTGCGGAGTACCAGAATATGGGCGCCGGCGCCGGAACTTCCGGCCGGGTGAAATGGCCGGGGTTCCACGTCATCGCGACGCCGGAGGCGAGCAAATTCACGGTGGCGAATTTCATCGGCGGGACTTCGTGGCTACCGTCCACCGGAGTCACTTTCGTCGCCGGGCTGCAGTGATTTAATTACCAGACTCAAAATTAAAATTGTATTATTGAAAATTAGGTAAGAACGTGACAGAACTTAAAAGCTTGAAAAGTGTAAAATATTAATTACTCTGGGCCAAGTTAGTTAAAGAATAATTAGCTATTCTCATAAATATTTACTTGTATTTCCGGTCGATGAATTAAGAAAAATACATACATATATATATATAAATAAATATATGTTTTTATTGAAAATTATTGAAATTCCTTTTGTTATAAAATTAAATTGGATGAGGCAGTATGTAATTAAGCTTTCACTATCAAATAATGATTCCAATTTCCACAAACTTGAGTACAAATGAAAAGGGCCATACCAATCCAATTTGCATGTGCAGTCACAGGCTCACGCCCTCTATTACATCATCTACAATTTAGTTAATTGCATTATTTATTAATAATATTATTATTATTATTAGTTGCCTGTTTAAGCACTTGTCAGTTTTGTCATTAACAATTGTCAACATGTGTTTACTCTTACAAGAATGTCTTATTATACCTAATCAAGCAAAGGTGATTACCCTTTTATATTCCTGTTTCAGTTTGTTTACACATTATGACCAACTTTTCAACATCTTACTTCATAAAATTAAGTGAATTGAGCCGATACACAAACTTTACAACGTGCAATTAAAATAATGATGAACAGTTTCTATAATGTATGTCAGCACTACCAATAAAAGACAGAATCTAGCATCATCAAAAAAGATACAACATTATCCCTGTGAGTTTCTTGAAAGTGAAATTATCATGTTCTGAGACTAGAAAAGGCCCAGAATTACACAAAGTCATGGTCAACAATCATTGCAACCTTAGCAGCTACAAGATTTTTAAAAGTTAAACAAACAGGCTTTTTTAGGTGGGAATGGAATCCTGTGGGAGCAGCCCAGTTTAACAATTCCAAGAATCAGACAAAATTCGAACTAATAATTCTTCATCTTCCAAACTCAAAATATAAAATTAACAAATCGCAAGATACTGACGAAGAAATACAAACATTGATTGAAAAAATGGTCATATTCAAAGCCTGCTGTGGATATGCTGTCATCCACTAAAATTTTTTGCAATGAGACATGATTTGCCTCGACAACTACCAGTCAATCAATTCCATTTTCCCCAATTCAGTAATGAAATAATCTATAAAAAGTTTATCCACTAAATCTACAGGTTCAGTTATAAAAAGGGATTGTCGATATCATTACATCAAAGAAATATAAAAGATGGTAACCAAAGAAAATTCAGACAGTTTCAAGAATTCAAACAACAACAGAGGTTTATTGAACACTGAAATTTGTAGATATGAATTTTACACTTCAATTCTGAGCTAATATATGTATTTATGTATGACATCAAAATCTTTCGTGGCAAATAAAAGTAGCCATGCATTCAGGTCTACAACAAACAGAAGATATATGTGCATTATATGCATACTATATATGATCATGTAAGAACACGAGAATGTAAGAGAGGGAGATCAATGAGATGGGATCACCTTCTCTTGCCAGTTTTCTTCAGAGAGGTTGGAGAGGGAGCCGCTGGGATGGACTGGCGACGGCGACGAAGGCCACTGATCCGGAACCATGAGGAAATAAGCAGACATCGCCTTCCGGAACCTTTTCTTGTACTGTTTTGGAGATATCACTGTGGGAGCCACGTTTTTAGGCCCTCCCAGAATGCCCGACGCCTTCACCCAGTTTTCGAGATGCTTATCCCACGTATACTGCCTCATGAAATCAATAATCCCAACCACCAGCTCGTGCTTCTCCTCATCAACACCAACAAGGAGCGAGTAGTCCATCACATCTATCGACTGGACAACATGTGTATTATTATTAGCATGTTTGAAAGAATTTCGAATTCAAGCAAAAAATTTAAAAGCTTACGGCAAGAAATGAAGTGTCGTTCCAGATGGCTCTCTCCAATAGACGTTTCGCCTTAGTTCCCAAGAAGATCGGAGAAGTAGGCATGGATTCTATCAAATTCTGATCGAGTAGAACTTTGTTGCTCCCGCTTGAGTCGGGATTGTACCGCGATCGGGTAGAGCCTTTCAGGTCGTATATCCGTGTGATGTTTCGTCTGAAAAGAAGATTCTCCATGACGAGGACATCCATTCTTGATTCTTTACCGCCTTTCAAATGCTTTGACGTAACCTTCCATGCAGAAATAATCGTATGAGATGATTCTGTAGGCATAGACGAATACTAAAGATCGAGCTTACACGAAGGCTGATAATAATTAATACCTGATAAATTCCAAAGATCTTGGCGAGGCAAGTCGGGCATCCGCTGTTGATTGATTCCTTTAGGTACTTAAAATAAGACGGCGCAAATTTGAGAAACGACTCGAGCTCTGTCTTCGTCACTTGTTTGATTATAAACCTGTCATCCAGTGTTTTCGCGAAGAACACATTGCTTTTACCTCCTTGCGCGCCCCATTTCTTACACCGGCTGATGGAGCGGATAAAATCCACCTCGTTTGCAATGCAGGTCTTCCTCAAAACTTCAAACTGCTTCGCGTAATAACATGTTACAGAGTAGCTCACCTTCCCCGGAGGGCCATCATCCGAGAATGTAATCCTGGTGTACAGAGTAGTATTCGGGAATTGGACAGGATCCAATGCTGAGAAACTCCGGGAGCCAGATGACAGGATGCTCTCATCAACGGAGCTGAGACTCTTCAGGGTTTCGGAAGATGATTCATCAAAAGAATGTAGCGAGAACAAATTAATTGAATTTAATAACGAGAACGAGGATGATAGCTCCAAAGAATTCTTCGGCTTTTCAGGATCCTTGGACATAAGGTTCTTGTAATCCGGCGAGACGAGAGCATAAGAAATAATGCTAGTAGGCTCATCATCATAAATCGGCACAATGATATCATCCAAACCCATAGGCAGCAGCAGGCAAGCACCACCCTGATTGATCAGCTCTCTCATATATGTGATATAGACAGGATTGTACTCGCTAATTTTGCCGAGCTTCAGAAAGCACGCCGTTGAATTCTTGTTGAAAGACTGGTATATAACTGAAAAAGGCGTGCTCGCCCAATTACTCGGATTTTCAACATCATCAGACTCCTTTGTATGCAATGCCGAATTTTGAGCCTCAGTTACACCACCAGCTGGATCTACTTCAGTTGAAAGGATGCCAGAGGAAGAATCAGCCGAGGGCATGTCAGCATTTTCAGGTACATCTCCCATAACGACAATCTGCCCTTCCGACTGAGCCCTTCGAACTGTATTTCCAGATTGCAGCATCTCCGGCTGGTTGCTTGAATTCGCGCCAGAAGAATTATAAGTGCCAGTATCTGCTCCTTTGTGAGTCTTGTTTGGAGAATCAACATGGCGATGTTTGGCGTCAGCCATGATCATATCAGGAATCATATTAGCAAGAGAAGGATCCCAGCTGCTGAAACCCCGTCCCGATCTGGGAACTATGTCCATTTCACTTCGCTTCTCCCTCGAATTCGCAGCCTGTTCCTTCGATCTGGAAACCATGTCCGCTTCACTTTGCTTCTCTCTCAAATTCGAAGCCTGTTCCTTCGATCTAGAAACATTCACCAAGCGTTGATCCCATACGTAAGCATGAATAACTAACTGGCGTTTCAGTTTGTTGATCTCGAGAATGTCGATTTCAGGTTGGACCAGTTTTGCCGACATTTTAGGCATACACCACAATGACTCCTAAACCAGAAGATGCTGATTAGGGACAGAAAATAGCATCCGATTTATAACACAATGAAATGATGTTACCTCAAATTCTTTCTTCTCCATCTGTATCATTGACTCCAGCTTCGATATCTGTTGGACAAAGCCTGATTCTGTCATCTTAGTGTTGTGATTCTTTTCTATGATCTGATTAAGCGCTTTTGACACTTCCGAGAAGAGTAGATCTGCCTTGTTGCGGACCTATAATTATATCGAACCAAGCCATCGACAACATAAACGACACGAATCAGATAAAGAGTAAAAGGATGTTTCTACTGTCTTACCTCATTGAATTCCCTCTGAATCCATTCCTGACTGTGGTAGTCAAATTCAAGCTTGGGTGGCGGGAGATACACAGAATGTACATTGATCGGCGCATACCGAAAACATGCAACCATCCTCCCGCAACTGCAATGTTTATAAAAGAATGCATTAGACCTATCTATACTCGAAAATATATTGCTGAGAAAAGAGTCGAATACCCATAAAACCGAAGACAATCTCTGTGAAGTGAATGGCCACAGCTAGCAACCCTGCTTGCAGCAGCATGGTTCGAAAAACTGAGTTCCAAAAACTTCCCGAAAGACAAGCCCCAGGCTGCATTAGACATCAGAACCCTTTTTGTAGTTGGAGGGAAACCATGGATCCTCGGACATCGCAGGCATCGATGCCACATCCAAATTTTCCCTTCACTCTCGCCTGGCAATGTGAATTCTTGAAGCTTCCGTAGAGAAATTGTGAGGCTGCCTAGTCGATGAGTGTAGCAATGAACATGTGCTTCGGAAGGTAATTCACACGACCGACATCTGTAGTCCTGCCGAGAAAATCATGGACCAAGACAAGAAAATTTAGAAAGTTATAATTAAGCCGAAGAAATAGACATGCATGTCCATTACAAAAGTAGATACCTGATCGAACAGATGGTCTCGAAGAAATCGACCCAATGGTTTATCAAAACTGCCATAGTATTTGATTCGAAAAATATGAGCACGTTCACATACGCTTCCTTTCCACACACATCTGGTTGATAGAGAGACCAAGATGCTTTGATGATCGGATGTCGAGGGAGGAAACTCTTCTTTCAGTGCTCCCGAATCCCCCGTCTGTTCGGTGTTGTATTGTTCCAACTGTACTGACTCAGAATTATCCAAGATTGAATACAACTTCGTTCCATCACCATGTGAATAGCCAAAGCCCGGTCCGGAAGATTGAGAATCAGAGAAAATGTTGGAATTAGAATCATGATTTCCTTCCACCTGAGGACTACAACCCACAGTTAGATCCATATCTCTGATTGCAAATTCAGAACTCTGGGTCTGAGAAAAGGAATCTTTCTTCCAGAAGGACTCAGGGTTAGACGGGGCCATCCCGGATGGTTCATCAGCATTGCTGGAGTGTTGCTGATCTTGCGGCTTTTCAGAGAATGGAGAAGTGGATCCAGGTATTATTGAAATCGAGCTTCCAGATCTTAGGGGTGTATCAGGCAATGCAACTTTTATAGGAGATTTCAAAGGGAGCTCCGGCAATGACGCGCCTTCATCAGCTAGAAATGAAGTCTCTAGCGACAAGTGATAAGCAGCAAAAACGCCATAATTTACTACATGTTTCACTTTCTTAAGCTCATCCCCACTGGCACCCTTTAGCAGTATCTGACACCGTGTAAACAACATGTTAACAAACATTCGATGAAATGGCCATAACCCCTAAACAACTGAAGTTCTAACAAAAGTCAACCAAGGTTATTTCGACTACAAAATGATTAATAAAGTTAACCAATTTGTTTGCCCGATGCATCAAAGTCATCATTACAATGTACGATAGGAAGACCAGAACCATTAACATAATCATATATGAAAAGCATATTTAACAAAGCTCATGCTTGTTCATTTGAACTTACAGTGCATCCTAACGGTCGAGGACAACCTTCGAGAAACATGAGTGTCTTTGTCAACTTTTTTCCACCTTGTCCAGCACTGCCATGAACTTCCAGAAACTTGTCCACATGAAAAGAGTCACAATATCCCAGTTTTGGTGCTGAGAGATTGTCAACCGATGGTATTATCTGTGCACCGGTGCATCGAGCTATACGCTCTAAAAGAGGTCTCTTGATGTTAAGTACTAGAGATATGTTTCGAGCAAGAAGATAGTCTTGTGCATACCTAGATACCGATTTTTCTACCATAAGAACATTCGGATGGTGCGCATCAATTTTTGCAACAGCCATTTTCAAATGGTCCATTTCCTAACAGAACCCAAACATCAAGAATAAGAACAATGGACAAACAACAATACAGATATAATTTACCCAGTCAAGATCAAGATCCCTAAAAAGTACAGAGATGGATCAGATTCCACAACCTGCTGCAACAACGTATCAAAACTCGATAAGTGGTTAGCAACACGTTGGTACTCCAGGGCGCCACCGAGCAGTAGAATCCGAGCTTTATCAATTTTTGAAGTCATTCGTCGATGAGCCACATTTTTCTTGCAAACCACTCCTTTAATTACAGTACTAAAGATCAAACAGGAAGAACATCATTAGACTTACATAACAGTAAAAGGACAGCAGCTGCATTTATTCAGTGATATTTCAGAAATTTCACGCAACTAAGAAATTATTAAATTCCCTTCACATAGATATACCTTTCATTTCGATGCCCACAAGCCACACACTTAACCTTCACATATCCACCAGGATCCATTCCTCCACCTCTGCTTGTATCCGGCTTTATAAAAGTAGCAGCTTCCGAAGACAATGCCATAATAATTTCCAACCAACTCTCATGCTCGTTCGCAGGCACATTCTCGGCCTGCAGAAGTTGAGATATTAAAGATCTAAAATGTCCATCAACGATCCTCTTCATAGCCCTCTTGTGCTCATCGTGTGATCTACGATATTCCCCATCCAAAAAACTGCTCGAGCGCAGGTAACCCCATTCTCCTGCTGAATTCTCATTCCCATCATCTTCTTCAGATGCAACATCTTCCCTCTCATCTTCTTCGTCCTCAGGTTCTGGAGGGAGCCAGATAAAACCATCTTTTTCATATTCAACACTTTCAAAATCCACGACGTTGATACCATTTAAAGGAGCTGGATCCGGTTGAGCATGATCGCTATGGAGATCCTCATCTTTTCCACTCACTTCCCCACGGTCTGGCCCCTGTTTCTCATAATGTTCTAGCAACGGGATAGCATCACAAGCTCCATGTTCGCTTCCCTCCGTAGGATGCGCCTCACCTCGCTCGTAGATGTGAGCAACCTGATAATAGTCATTCGTCTCATAGCTCGCATTGAAAGGACTAGTGGAAGCAGCTTCTGAGTGTGATCTGCATATCGAGTAGTCGTCATCCTCATCATCACTCCTGCATCACCAAGCAAGAAGTTATATCAATCATGACAATGCACACGGAACTTAATTGAGATCGAAAAACATCAAAACAAAGCAACGACCTGCTGCAAGAACCAAATGGCTCACTGAAACTATCCCTGGCATCAAGATAACCCGCCTTTCCCAAACCTCTCGCCCGGTCTTTATTACCTAAACTAGAGTCCATCTGCACAGAGTCTGCCTCTGCCGGCCAACAATGGCCCTGAGGGAAAACTCCGGCAGAATAACCACCCGAACCGGCACTGTTACACGTGCAGCAGCTCGACTGCGTGCTAACCAAGCTCGAAGACGACGGCGACAAACTTAATCCAGGACTCGATTCTACCATCATGTCATTATTACCAGCAACCGATTGCTGCTTCCTTTGGGTTAAGCAAAAATTGCATACCCTGATCCTATCCCCATCTCCAACCCTACCGGCGGCGAACTCATCGGAAGATGATGAGAGTACAGAGTTTGTAGTACACCTGGCGCAGAAAACTCGGCCACACAATCGACAATGGTGCTTGCGGTTGATAATATTGAAGGGCGAATCACACTCGTAGCACACCCTGCAGCTGGCATCCGGCATCCAGAAATCCCTGGACATTTTCGAAGGCTCCAACCGCCTCGGCATCCATGATTTCACAACCTCAACGATCTCAATAAACTTCCTGTTGTCACTACTACTGCCCATGAACACAAATGAAAATCGAATCTCATTGTTGGGGATCGATGATCATCAGCTGCACAACAAAAATAAAAATAAATGAAAACTACAATTTAGCTCCAGCAACAATTTCATGAATTCAGGCTACCAAATCATAACCTATACAGACGAAATCGTAATAAGGAGAATGAAATTACACAAGTTTTAAACACAACAATTGCCGATTAATCCATCCACCTTCTGAAAAAACACAAACTTGAACCCAAAGCGAAGTAGCTCTTCCCAAAAAAGTATACACAGAAACCGAAATTTCGTTAAAATTTTTCAAAATAAAAAAATAACTGTTTGTTCAACCTAATTCAGTTATCCACAGCTGAGCAAAACCACTTGATCCGAAATCTGTTATATACGTATTTATACAAACACAGTTCATATATAAAGCTTAGCAAAGCAAGATTTTGCGGTGGTAGAGGAGGAACGCACTGAATGGCACAATTTTGTGGTGGAGGAGCGTCCTGACAATTCAATAACCGAAAAAATGAAAATAAAACCAACCTGGAGCTGATAAATATTGGTGCGTTATACGAAGAGATGAGTGTGAAGGGGCAATGATAATAATAACAATAATAAAAAGAGAGCCAAAATGAAAGGTAAAGAGCGGTAAGTAAGAAGGTCACGAAGATGGTATGAGTGGGGGATGGAGAAAGCTGAAAGGGAAAGTGGGCAAATGTATGGTTACCAAAGCTGTATTAATGGCGGAAATCAAATTAAATGAATCGATTTTATTTTATATTTTTTTTCTTTTTATCATCTGGCTAATTACGGATTGATTATACGTTATTACCGTTGCCCTGTTTTTTAATTTTTTTATTTTTACGAAATTGAAACTTCCCTTGAAAAGAATATTATATCCTTCTGTATAACTAGTTAGCTTACTGGGACTTTATCGAACTCTTCCAAATGTTATATAATAATAATAATAAGGAATTTGATTGTTTAAGTTCTATTTTATTTGTAAATATAAATATAAATTATGGCGGAGAAAGAAAGCATGTGGTGTGACAGAGATGTCTTTTACGTAGAAATTTGTAGTTTCAAATGGGATTATAAATTAATTGACATTTAAAATGATGATAATTCCATCTAAAATGAACGGTGTAGATTTAATTGATGGGACAGGGAATCTAACCGTTTTATCTGAAAACCCTAAGCTAAAGTAGATCTCTTAATTAGTCATAAATGAGCCGCCAATTGGAAAAAAAGATTAATTAGGCGGAAATTCCTGCATTTACTAATTGTAAAATTTTATTTTTATTTTACTTAGCAGACAAAATTGTAGAAATTGGATATTGAATTGAACCATCACATTTTCATTGCACATGTTTTTCCTGGTTTTTTTTTTTTAAATATGTATAGAGGTGTTTACTGTTTAAGTTTTGGGACATGCTTTGAGTTTTTCTTTCCTTTTTTTTTATTTTCCTCAGGAATGGAAAATAAGTATAAAAAGATTGGTATAATAGTAATTATTACTATTCCATTGAAGATTAATCGATTAACACGAATACGGTATGAAAATGTTAAAAGTAAGTTGTAGATTAGGAGGAGATTATCTGGATGATAGGTGGACTTGTTGAGTCGTGGAGGAGGCGCCACGACAGCACCCTCAGCTGATTACGTGTCAGCCTTGGAGAGTCCCACCCATTGGTCTTCTTGTGCATACATGCACACCTTTTATTTCTACATGAATAATTGATAGACTGCCAAACACAATGGCCCCCCAAAAAATCATAATAACAATTCAATATTATATCTGAATCTATAAAAGTAAGGTAGTTAATAGTATTATATCTTATCCTGGGGGTGATTAACAAAAAGAAAGATTAAGACAACCTACATAATAGATCTACAAGCAAGAACATGACTAGACAAGATGAAAAAGAAAACAGAACCAGAGAGTATATACAGATAACCAAATTTTACACAACCAAAGGATTCATGTTCCTAAACCACATATTTCTGGCCAACATCTGTCTGGTTCGAAACAGATCAGTTGTTCCTAGAGAAACCATAACCACTTCAATGTATAAGGAGCGTCTGCCTACATAAATAATGAAAAACATAGAAGCTTCTTGGTATGAGGATTTCCCAAATCTTCAGGAGCGGAAAGGTACAAATAAGAAATGAATATAAAACATGGCAATCACAGAGCAAGTCGATTTCAACTTTCAAATCCACTTTGATAAAAAAGTAAAGAGCAGGTTAACACAGAAGCATAAATATATATACAACTGTAAGAACTTGAAACCACTACTAGACAACCTTTTTCGGAGGCCGTCGCAGTAGGGGGGGGTATAGATCCATCATATATACACGTATGTCCCAAATTTGACCAAATCTTTTTACCAATTTGAAATAAGCACGACATGTGTTTCCCAGGAGAGATAAATCCCGAATCCCTTCAAAGCCAAACTAAAATATTCACAAAGTCCTTAGTAAGGTAAGGGGATTTAAGCTTACAGATAAATGAGTGCGATAAATATGCTACTAACACCATCAGCATTGCCATTTGGAGAAGAGGGCTCTGAGAGCTGTGTACAGAGGTTCAGCTGCCTTTGGCCGTTCTACGTTCCCGAGCAGAATATCAGCTGTAGTAAGGTATGGATCGCCATAAAACTGGAGATTTGTATCCATTCTAGTGGCTACAATGTTCCCTTCTAGTGAAACCCCAACAAATGCACCTGAGGAATTTGCAGTAAACTTCATGATTAAGAATGCAATTCCATAACATGTGCAATGTGTCGTGTATTAGCATGGATATTGATTGTGAAAATATATCTTACAGAGTTTGAAAAACCAAATATTCTAGCTCCAACATCTCACACTTCTCAGAAATGGCAAATTAACAACATATGGTATCCATTACAGTCAACTTTCTACTAAACATAGGGCTGAAAGGTTGTGTTTGTTAAAGAGATCCTGGTGTCCTACCGGTTTGCTTGTTTACTAACAGGTGAGGCACCGCCAATTCCAAACTCAAATTGTACTACAGAGATGACAAAAAATTTATACAAAACCTCGTACCTTTACTGCAGCTATAGGTGTAGCACATGCCAGAGCCTTTTTCCCCAGCTCGCATATCTGCTTCTACAACTCTCCCAATTGGGCCAGCGGCAGCACTGCAACCCGCACCAAGAGAAAAGTGCATGCGACTACAAAATGTTTTCACAGCTTTGGCATCACGCATCACTATTATGAAATCCATGAGCTCGCCCCCAACCTGCAGTAGATGGGGAAAAACAAAAAGGAAAAGGATGGAGAAGAATAAGGAAAATAATACTCAACTTGGAAAATAACAAAGATCTTGTGCCTTGCAAGAGAACTCCAACAAACTCTTCTAGGTAAAGCAATTGATACCATATGAATACCAAGGTTTATTAATTCACACTCTAAAATGCAGGTTACTAAATAGAATAGTGTGCCAGAAGTACAACTAACTTTATTATAGAATCTTTATTTTTATTTTTCCAAAAAATAGGATTAATAATTTTTTTAGGGAAACGTGTAACAGCAGATGAAGATCATCAGCTAAGAAAAGCCATAAAATCATAGCTGGAAAAACAGCCTAAACGAAAAGCATCAATAAGAATGAGTGCAAAACCTGAAACCAACTACATACCTGGGCACCCCAGCCTAAACCAACAGAGAGTATGGCAGATGGTGCAGACCATGACCCATCTGATCTTCGGGCAATAACCAAGCCAGTTCCAAGTTTATATGCAAGTAGCACTCCAGCTTTAGCAACTGTTAAGATCGCTAAACCTTTGGCTCCTTTCAAAACAGCAGCAGGTATGGACTTCTCAGGATTCAACCTAGAAACCTGTAGACAGTAAGCTTCAAATGTCACAAACAAATATTATGATAGTTCAGTTAATAATGGGAAAACTACTAGGAGATAGGTAAACAAACCCTCTATACAAGCTCTTAATATCATTTGACCTAAATATCGATTGAGAACAATTAACAAGAACCAAATAAAAATGATAGACCTGGCAATAGCTTCTCAAAGTACTGGATGATTTATATATTTCATATTCCATGGACAACCCCACAGGAAGATTCAGCCAGCCTCTTGTACTAGTCCAATCCATCACATCATGCTTTGCAATCTGCACAGCATTGCTGATTGTATTGATCAATACACCTTGCAGCGGATCAAGCCTATCATAGCATGTGTCACACACCCTCTGTGGATTCCTCTCCCTAAACTTGGAAGGTAACAAGCACCTCCCTTTTGTGCAAACCCTACAGAAAACACCTCCACAGAAACGACAGTGATGCCTTCCACGAGTCAAAGCTGTAAAGGGAGCATTGCACTGCATGCACACTGTTGTTGAACTATCTGGAAGCCATTCTGGTGGCTCAGCCTCCAACACCTCTTTGTAAGCACTGTAATTAAGTGCATTAGGATCAAAAAGCGGGGGAGCACTTGGTATGTAAACTGAAGAGTGTAGGACAGTCTCTCCATTCTTTGCAGATCCAAGGAACGATACGTTTGAGCTAGGCAATTGAGGAAGACTGCGAACGCCAGAATTGTCTTTATTGCGGCCTGTAACGATAGCAACTAGCCCGTTCATTACATTTCTCAGGTTCACCTCTGGTGCGCCATTTCTCATAACAGGAGGACTTTTTTCCTCACCAGAGTCATAACCTCCATCCATAAAATCCTCAGAATCAAGTGGGGATGGATATGACACTTTCTCACTCAGTGCATCAGAATTATGGTCTTCTTGCACATTCCAAGCATCATCATCAAAGTCATCTACATACATAAATTTACTATTCTGTTTTCCCAAAGTTGAAATAGAAGCATATGAAACATCTCTTTCTGATGCTGCCATTGATCATGACCTGCATTCAATTCAGCGTGTGAGAAAATTTGAGTCTTGAAATGATAGAACAAATTACCTAATAAAAGCAAGAGTTACTGGTAGGTAAGTTTAGTGGAATGAAACATGCAGAAAAACACGATACATACATAAACTTTATTCTGCGAGATTTATAGCAACCACGTGTTTTCCCATTAAAACTAATACAAAAGCTACATGTAGCACAACATATTGATAAACTGGGAAGCAGAATCAATCGTAACCCTAGCATAATTTTGCATTCTGATATAACAGTAAATCTTCCGATTAAATCTAGAGATAAAAGCAATAAACGTAAACAATCTTCTTTAAAAATCTATATAATAATAATATAAGATGTTATTAAAAACCATCACAACTGCGAAAATAACAAAGCAACCATCGAACTGCTAAGGAAAAACCTGCTTGCTTGCCAATAGCCTATTCAACTAAAGAATACCAAACTATTCAGAAATGGTTCGCCACCGGTACAGATCTATATCGGGCGAGTCGAAACCCACTAAACGATGGCAACAAGTGAATCACTTTAATAACTATTTCAGGTGCGAATTGATTTTAACTCCGCCGGCGTTTAACGATTACACCGAAATTTAGTGAACCGACAAAAACTCGGCGACTTCTCCTGAATCTCGAATTAAATTCTCACGCTCGCTTCCTTTTTTACCATAAAAGAAGATTAACAATTGAACTTACAATTGTGTGTCCAGGAGACGAAGCGGCTGATAGAGAAGAAGAAGATTAGGGCTGGATTGGATTCCGATTATAAGGCTTGTTACCGAATTTGGCGTCGATGAAGGATGGCGCCGAGGAAATCTCCCGATCTAAGTAACGATATGAATATTTCCATAAATATTATTTTATACTATTATATATTCTATGATATACGGTAGATTGGCATAGAAGTTTATCAACGGTCAGGATCTATTCCATCTTAAGGTCAAGATCGATTCTATCTTAACAACCGGAGGTGCTTCAAAATTTCGCTGGGCCGATTTATTTTTTTGGTTTTTTTATTTTTATTTTGTATTATTTATTAATTTATATATATATATTATAATTTATATTTGTATACTGTAAATTGTAAAAAAATCAAATTATGTGTTTGAGGTGGTCTAAAGTAAGTATATGCCATTTACATTAGCAGTGTATTTCAATCTTAAGAAATGACCAAATGCAAGAACCTATAAGGGAACCAAACAACAATTACAAACATGGTATATGAAAACCAAAGAACAATTACAAACATGGTATATGAAAACAGAGTACAAGATTTACACGTCAGTATCACAACCTTAGCTTTTTTCCTGGATGTGTTTCGTCCTCGTGAATCCGGCCATCGTCGCCACCGCCACCGCCGCCCTCAGCTTTCTTCCTAGCAAGTATTTTGTTTATCTTGTGCAGGTCATTGGTAATTTTCTGTTCTCTGTTCTGTTTGCGGGTCTTCCGGCCATCCTGCATCTTCACGCCAAACTGGAATGCAGCTTTCGGCATAGCCTCCTTCTGCTCGTTGTATGTCGCCCACTCTTCTTCAGTCTCAAAGTCCCACCGGTGAAGCCGTCCCTTAGCCTGTCGCAGAAAAAGGATTAATCCTCGGTTCAACTAATAAGTGCAGTGCACCTTCATTTGTCAAATAATTTTGGACGTAACTCACCCGTCCGCCCATATCCATTTTGGACAGGTCATCTTCGTCATCACTGTCAACTACCTCCCGGTTATATTCTTGGTAGCCAGGATAGCATTCGGAGTAACTATCGGATATAAAATTGGGGTCTTTCTCCCGGGCATCCTTCTCCCTTAGTTGTTGAAGCCGCTGATCATCTCTCTTAAACACGGATCCTAAGCCCCTATCCTTCTCTTCTTGAGTCATAAATCGTGGATCCTGGATGACATTTGAGCCCGCTTGCACATCGTAATTCTGGATGTCCTGCAGCATATATTGCTCAGGATATGCCAATTGGTCAGCATATTGGTAATTCTGCCACTCGCCCTGGTAACCAGCAGCCATTGCCTGTCCTTGCAAAGCTTCATATCCATTCTAAATTTAAGAAAATAAAGGCAGCATAAAAAGGTTGGAGAGGAAAAGGTCTAAGCAGAATCAGGGTAAGAACTTGGGTCGCTAAATTAAGAAAATTACAAAGGCAGGCAAATGATATATGAGGTGAAGCAAAAACTTAGTAATAAGCACTCACAGTTTGCTGCCAACCCTGGGACAGGTCAGCAGGCGGAACTGGGCCATATGTGGGTTCAGAGAAGTAGGAACCTTTCTCTTTATTTCGAGGAGATTCTTCCATGTCCTCTGAGACTGGGCTTTGGCTCATATCTTTACTGGGAATGGAGTAGTCTACACCGTCGCCTACAAAGATATCATCCTCCTCTTTCCTTATAGTGGTTGGCCCCTGCTTTTCTTTAGGTTCGGGATAGTTCTTTTTGGGGAGTGGGGGAGGTGGAGGCAAGGTCTCCACTCCATTCTGATTCTTCAGAGAATCAGATTTTGGTATTCGCTCATCTTCTTCATACCCATTAGAAGCCATTGGCTTTCCTGTAGAGTATGTTTCAGATTGGAGCAAAACATTAACATATAAGAAATGAATAGGCAAATGGAGGATTTAACAGCAGGAATCATTCAATGAAAAAAGGTTTCAGTAGACACTAATGCATATAGTTAGCATAAGCAAAATTAAGAGGTATCGTTCATGTGCTGGATTCCATTCTGTAGATTTTATATCAAACAAATAAATTTATTAGTTCAAGGAATACAGTCTATTTTTTTGCTTGTGCACCACTTGACTTTATTAAAAGATGCACCAAAATATTCAGTTCGCTCATGCAGCATTTTTCCGATCAAAATTCTATCTAAGCAGCAATCCATCAGCATTACAGAAAATAAATGGTTTGATGTCAATTAACATAAATCACATGCAAGGTAAAATACCTTTGGCATCTTTGTCTTTCTTCTTCTTTTTCAGAACTTTTCCTGATGACCCGAGGCGAAGATATGACATGATTTTTGCTATTCGATCCAAAACTGAGCCATCAACACTTACAGTAACCATTTCCTGGAGAGAGAAGGATGAGTATCATTCAGAAACAAAATAAAGTATAACAGAAAATGAAAATCAGAAATGATAAAATACCTCAGGAACAGGACAATCAGCTTTACTTCTGTGAACTGTTGTTGGAATATCATGAGAGAAACCATTTTCCTGGAATAAATGCAAAATTAAGCTGTTTTTTCAGTAAGAATAGAAAATAACTATAACAGGATGTATAGAATGCCACGTGAATGATATTGGATGGAAAGATGCTCCCTACTGTGCTAGCACACGTGTTTGTCAATCAGTCATTTCAACATATCATCTGAAAAGCATACGCAATGCAATACCATGTCAAAGTGCTACCATATTCCAGGTAAGGATTTGCTGATACAAATTTACAAAGTACCAAGCTTACAGTCTTCCAAAGTGTAAAGGTTAGAGGATCGAGAGTAAATACAATAGAGGAAAGGTCAAAGGAGCTCAAAAAAAATTTCACGTTCAAAGTGTAGTTACAAGCGATGAAGCAATTTGTCAACAAAATTTCAGGTAGCATATGAAGGTCTATCTTCTAGTCATACTCTACATTCAATAGATAGTCATAAATGCACAAGTGACTCTACATTGATATTATAAAGATGATACTTCTCATAATTAGCACATAGGAAGATAGAAATCGAACCATATTGAATATAAAAGCCATTCGTCCAGGAAGGAACATTTCGTTGGTCTTGATAACAGTTTGTGGCTTGACCATCCACTGATAAATTGACTGCAAGAACAGAAAGTAGAGCCATGAGTTTCAAAGATCAAATATCATGCAAGCAGACTGCATACTTCCTGACCAGAAAACATCCTACCTTGGCTGTTGTGGTACGGAAAGATACCGGTTGGTCATCTTTTGGTGCTCTGTTATAATAAAAGAGAAAATAGACTGTATCAAGAAAATGAAAATTACTAATGGAGCATCATATTGACATAAACATTTTCGGATCATCCTTTAAGCCTGGCGTTGGTAGAAATGTTGCTACTTATTACCAAGTTTTATTTCACCATCAAAGCCTACTTTACAAGAATATAAATAAAGTTAGCATGACAAACAAATGTTAGTTTTGTATTCAAAGTAAGCAGGCCATATAAATAAGCCAGCAAGCACTTAGAAAAACATAATAACATCTTCAACTAAATTGCCATGCTCATAGAGAAAACAAAGCAGCATACTTAGAATTCCCTTCAATCTCTTCTCCGGCATCGATCTTCTTGTCCATTTCACTTCGCACTTTATGAAGCAAAGCATAATCCAACCCTTTGACCAAATGTGTGTGCTCAACATCACCTAGATAACATAAAAAGACACCCATAAGTGAAGTTTATAGCATAGAATAAGTGCCAAAGGTGGTCATTTTTCCAGGAAAATTATTATAGTAAGGAGAAAAAACAAAACAAAACAAAAATTATTCATGTATTGCCAATATACAAGCATTATAAACCAAAACAGATTGAGCATTTACCAACAATTCAAAAATTGAATGTACTAGCATTCTCCTCATACTCAGTGACAAACAACATTAAGAAAATATAATCATCTTAACACCAAACCAATTTGAACATTTTAGTCACTAGTTCAAGCCAACATTCTCTTAAATTTCCTCATACTTCATTAAGCCTCATTGCATACATCTAACAAACCTAAAGCTCGCCTAAGCAAAGAAAACATACTGGATAAAATGCTACATCCCTTTGAAACTAAGGGTGTGTTTGAAGTTATTCTGCTCCAAACTCCCACCATTCATCACTTTCTAGCCCTCGAAAACATCAAATCAAGTGCCTCTATGTTTCATTTAAAATATTGCATCAAAAATTTTCATCAAACACCTATTCCAACTCTAATGTTTTACTTTTCCCAACCCCCAAACCCACATCCAAAGATGACCTAAGAAACTAGGATTTGAATTGAATGTCCTGTCTAATCTCCTAATGGTTAAACTTCATCTGCTAAAATGAGAAAAGATAAATGAGCCAGCCTTAATTTATCCATAGGCTTTCTAAAACTACATCTATTTAGATAATATGCTATCCATGAAGAGTAGAAACTTTGATGTGACAAGATCAGTACCACCTCCGGTAGGATAAATCACTGCTCTGTAACTGAAAAAATTTACTCTAATGAGCAAATGGTTTTGAAAGTAAACAGTAGTTTAACAGATAGGAGGAAAAGGAATGAAATATATGAATATCTGTCTTACAATACAAAAATCATTTCCATATTTGCTGATGTTACATCCTGATCATTCATAATCAATAGAAGTCAAAAGTAGCAGAAGCAATATCTCATTCTCCGATCATATCAATAACTCACAAATCATCTAAGAACACTTACCTCCGAGATATTTGCTCTTCTCAATAGATAACTTGTGAGCATCAGCTGACCTACGGAATGAAGGAAGATAGGTGATTACTTATCCACTTAACCAATAGCAGAAACAAAAGATTAACCCAGTATGTAGGTCTTACCGCAGATCAACAGTTCCCGGGGGAGCAACAGCATGAAAGGACGTCAGCTCAGTAATCTCATAATCAGGATTCTGATCTTCTCTACGTTCTTTGGCTCGGTCCCTGTATTTCGGCTGCTCCGGCTCCTCTGGTTTCTCCTCTTTCCTGCAAAATTCAACTCACACTCTCAAATACACACTACATTAAGAGACCAAAAAAGGCAGCTCCCCCCAAATTACCCAACACGCATACTTCTACCCATAACAGAACACCAAATAAACCCCAACACACGAGCTTCATTTTCAAATCGGACCACGCCATATACAACGAAAAAAAACACACACACACACACAAAAGCTAAAATCGCATCCGAGGAAAACCAGGAATCGAGAAAACACGTACTGGTGGCGGCGAGCGATCTTTTCCTTGTAATTACTACGCTTCGTCGACATCGCTAAACTAGCGCGCGGAACAGATGAATCAATTGCACTCAATCCCCTAATCAATTAGACGAAAATTTTCGCGGTTAGGGCTTTCGCACACGCAAATAGGAAACCTATTCACCGCATAAAGGAAATATATTTGTATATCTATATAATGGAAAATTACGTATTTACCCTCATCTATTTTGTGTGGGCGGGCCTAAACACGTGACCCAACATAGCCTGCGCTCCCAGTTTTGGACCGTAACAAATAAAAGGGCCCAAAGATAATTAAACTAAAAACTCTATATATTGTCAAATATTTAAATAATTAAAATTAGAATTCAATCATTAAATAATACTCCCTTCTTCCAAATTTATGCTCATAAAAAAAAAATATTCATTACACTTAAATATTTTTTTATTATAAAATAAAAAAATAATAATTATTAGTCATTTTTATTAAAATTCGTATTCGATCAAATAAGCACACTAATTTGCACGACTGATGAAGTATGTAGATAATTTTGTGTTTTTATATAAACAAGATCCAGTACCCATCTGGACAGTGCTGTAATGAACAAAACTGAATGACCTATGCTTGCCAACGAAGGAATGATATGAAAATCATAATCAACGGCTGAATAGCTGATGCTGACGGTGCGGATAGCCGGATAGGACAGTAAACTGCTGAATTTTTCAAAGTTTGTGTCGTCTCAGGGCAGCCTAAAAGCATAACTACTCAATCCCACAAAACAAACACTTCTTACCAATCAGCATTGGTCCGAACGTCCCAAGTGATGTTATTTAAAGACCTAATAAGTAATCGAACAAACTTCACACTTACAGTCTCAAGAATGAAGACATCGATAAGCTTCGTGATCATACTGAGTTTGATCGGGTCGGAGGTTGTTTCAGCAAAGAATCATCTTTTCATTTTCGGCGATTCGACGGTCGATCCGGGGAACAACAACTACATCGAGACAATCCCGAACAATCGGGCTAACTACAAGCCTTATGGCCGGAATGGCTTCTTTTCGAATCCCACGGGGCGATTTTCAGACGGTCGCATCATCGTGGATTTCCTAGGTGAGTATTCGATGTTGTCCGAATGATGATGAGAATGATGGCAATGAATAATGAGTCAATTAATGATGTTTTGATGCAGCTGAATATGCTGAGCTTCCTTTGATTCCTGCATTTTTGGATCCATCTGGTGATGATTATAGTTATGGAGTGAATTTTGCCTCTGGTGGTGCTGGAATTCTTTCTACTACAAATCAGGGCCAGGTGAGTCCTAGATTAATCAATCCTCTGTTTGTATGTCTGAATTTGATGTTAAAGATTTGCATTTTTGACGGGTAGGGAGTTATCGATCTGGCGACGCAGTTGAAGTACTTCGAAGAAGTGGAGAGGCGGCTGAAAGAGAAGTCGGGAGAGGCTGAAGCAGACAAAGTCATATCGAGCGCGGTGTATTTCATCAGCATGGGAAGTAATGACTACTTAGGAGGGTACCTCGGAGATCCTAGGATGCAAGAACTTCACCTCCCCGAGCATTACGTCGGTATGGTCATTGGAAACTTGACGCAAACAATCCAAGTAAGCGCGCTTTCAAAACATTGTGGTCACTCGAATGTGTGGTGAGATGAACTTAACAAAAAGTTGACTTTCTTTTTTTTTTTTTAATGTTGTAAGGAATTGTACAAGAAAGGCGCGAGGAAATTCGGATTCTTGAGCCTATCCCCGCTCGGGTGTTTGCCTGTTCTTAGAGCAATGAACCCGAAACCTTCTCAAGGAGGGTGTTTTGAGCAAGCTAACGCTCTCGCTTTAGGACACAACAACGCCCTCAAGACTGTCCTTACAAGTCTCGAGCATTTATTGCCTGATTTCAAGTATTGCAACTCCGATTTCTACCTATGGCTTCTTGATCGCATCGACAATCCATCCAACTATGGTACAATTTTTATTACATGATAAGCGCGCGTACATTTTGTTACTAGTTATAAAGTATGCAACGTGACGCATCGAATTGAGCTTGTTTGGACAGGTTTTAAGGAAGGGAAGAGCGCGTGCTGCGGAACCGGGCCGTACAGCGGAGTTTACTCGTGTGGCGGAACGAAGGAGGTCGCAACATATGAGTTGTGCGATAACGGGGAGGATTACGTGTGGTGGGACTCGTACCATCCGACGGAGAGGATTCACGAGCAATTTGCGAAAGCACTTTGGGACGGGTTGCGCCCCGCCGTCGGACCGTACAATCTCCGGGATATGTTCTTGTATGATCCAAAGCAAAAACAAACAATAGCTGATGTAGTAGATGATACCGTTCCGGAAGTAGAACAAATTAAAGAGTAATTTATATTTATATATATAAAAAAAATAAATATAGTTTAATAATAAAATTTTAAATATTTGATATGATATTTTATAGTAAATGTGTACACTAAAAAGAACAAATAGTTTAGTGGTAAATGTTAGTATAATTTTCTTTTTAAAAAAACAAAAGTTGTCAGTTTTCAAGCCAACATGATTCATGTTGTGCCTCAATTTTTAGGTAACATACTTTTCAGGTTAAATAGCTTTAAATAATAAAGAAATGAAATAATTAATGCTAGCTTACTTTATATATACATATATATATATGCGCACAACAATTTCGACCCGAACAAAATGTTTAATATATTAATGACACGTACATGGTTCTATTAATGGATTCAATTTATTAGTCCAAAATGCAATTAATGCCATTATCTTCTTGTTTTTTTCTTCATAATATATATATCATACATTAATCCTACTTATTTTTTCGATGCAATTTTTGCTATTAAACAATCAGCTACAAATGCATAATTTATTTAATTTTTTATAATAATAATTTATTTTTTTAAAAGAAAAGAGTATATATACATGGAAATGTATGGTAAAAGTGACAGAGAACCAGAAGTTTCAATGTGCACGCAATATATGAGCTGGAATATTGTAACCATACATCAGGGTTTTGGTCTATGTGATTTTTTTTTGGCATTTAATATTTATTATAATGATAAAATTGCAAAAAAATGTCTCGTAGGTAGCTCTAATTATTATTTTTGAACATTTTTATTTTTCATTTTTACAATTTATGACATTATGTGTACTTCAGATATTATTTTTGTCCTCCGATGCTGAAAAAATGCATGTGACCGTCACATACGCTTTCGTGGCATGGCCGACGCATACGTGGACGTCACCATTGTTGTGTTGTCATCCACGTGGTCGTCGGACAGATAATGTAGAATTATTGTTCTTTCACTTTCATAATTTAGGACATTATGTGTACGTCGGGTATTATTTTTGCCCTTTGGTGCCGAAAAAATAATTTGTTCTCAATTGTTTATTTCAATCTGGTCCAATTGATTATTTGCAATTTGGTCCAATCGGCCAAATTAAAATTTTTAAAAGATAATTATTTTTTAAAAAAATATATAATTTTACGTCACCTATCCAACGACCCTATAACAAATTGTTTTTAAGAACCATATGGCAAAAATAAAACTTAAACTACACATAATGTCCTAATTTGTAAAAGTAAAAAGAAGATAATTCCACTTCACTTGTCCGATGACCACGCGGACGACAACACAGCAACAACGGCGTCCACGTATGCGCCAGCCATGCCACGAAGGCGTACGTGACGGTCACGTGTGTTTTTTCGGCACCGGAAGACAAAAATAATACCTGAAGTACACATAATATCCTAAATTGCAAATGAAAAAAAAAAAAAAAAGTTAAAATAATAATTAGACTGGTATTTTTTTTTGCAATTTTCCCTATTATAATCGGTAGTTTCATTTCCTGTTGATATAATGTAATAATTTGTACTTAAGTAGCATTATGTTAGGGTTATGTTAGGGTTTTAATTCAATATTATCCTCAAATGGTACTGAAAGATTCTGAAAAAATAAATTTTAATTTAATACGATTTTCAATTAATCTGAAGCATAGCATCATATTTCTAGAGGTTTGTTGTGAATTTATAGTGGTTGAATAAATTATTTAATTATTCGTTTATTTATTTTCGTCCAAATTAAATTCGACCTAGTCTATATATATATATATATATATGTATAAATAGAGCAGACTAATCTGTCCAACAAGACAAAATTGGTGTAGACGTGGGCTCAATTCACATGCCAAAATAATAAAGAAACTTCAATCATTGAGACACTTTTATTTATTCTTTCAGACCTAATCTAAACCTCCTAATTATTATTATTAAATAATACTTTATTTTTACATACACATCGACACATACATATATATATATATACATACAGTTATAACTTCACCTTCTCCGTAGGCCTTTGAATCATGTTCTTTGGAATATAACTTAGTTGTATGTAAATAATTAACAAAAACTTATATAAGCTTATATTATAATTTAATTAAAGTAGTACACAATTTTCTTTATTCATATTTTTATTAATTTCTATGCTTAAGAAATATTACATAATTTTGCCGAATAAATGAAATATTTAATACTCTCTCATTCCGGAGAATTTAGACTATTTGGGCTCGCCATATTAATTAAAAAAAATAAATATTTTATTTAAAAAAAATAGAAAAAGTTAAAAAGTAATTTAAGATATTTTTTAAATTTTAATTATAAATTAAAGAGAAGGTAGAGAGAATATAATAAAATGAATGATATTTATTGTAAATAAGTGTTAAATAAAATGCAGTAATTAAATATTGATATTTTGACTTTTACAAATATAGTAATTGGGTAAATTTGACGGACGGACGAAAATTAAAAATAAAAATAAATTGAATTATTTTTGAATTTTTGCACTTTTTTAAATAATATGATCAATAAATTACTAAAAAAATGGGGATAAAATCATAATTATAAATTTATACTATGAGTTTAAAAACTGAAAAAAAAAAAAATCCAATAAATTTTGGAATTGCATAAGTATAATTTGTTGTTTGTATTTTGGTGTAGTTTTCTCTTATTTTTAATTTTTTTCAAAAGATTAAATTTCATAAATACAAAAGCGCAATGGAACAAATCGAGTGTTAACAAGATACTTACATACACGATCCAAATAATTTCTTTATTTATTTATTTATCATTGTTGAGAGATTGGGAAATTTCACCCTAATTGAATAGTCAATTATTGATTGGAATAATTAACACGTTTTCATAAAATTAAACTATTGGTAGATTAGTGCATCTAACTCTATTTCCTACCAACCCCTCAAATGTCATCAAACAAAATTCTTACTAGTGATTTATCTGATGTGCATTTAAAGAATAACAACTGCATAATAATAATAATAATAATAATAAAAATAAAAATTAAACCATGTTGTCACGTAACACAATTAGTAATTTAACCACTTATCCCTTTCATCAATGTCAAAATAATTAAACATATATATATATATATATATATAAAACCTATTTTCCAAATTCCTGCTTAAATTAAAGTTAGTTCATGTAACTCTCTGTGCGCATCACTCTAATTAGTTTAATACATTTTTATTTATTTCCTTTGTGCGACGTGTTCATCCGTAGCTTTGTCTTTTTTCTGACCTGTCTGAAGTTATAAGGCCTGTGACAAAATTTTAGTAATATTATTAATTATTAATGAAAATTTTTGCTGTGTTTAATTCTTAATATGGATGATAAATAATTTGACGAAAGATAAAAGGGAAATTATTGCAATGAGGAACTAATATGGCAAAGGCATAAAAATGTAGTTGTGATATGTATATTTATATATGTATAATATATATATAAGTTGTGGTTTTGATTTTGCCTCAGCAGAGCCAAGCTGTCCTCTTTCTCTGTCTTCCTTCTATCTCTAGAAATTGTAATAAAAATCAATCAGAATCTTCAAACCACTCTCCCCATACATCATGATCATCACAATTTATCATTATCACCATCATCATTAATTCCATCAAATAGGAAGAAAAGGAAAACTGCGTCATCGTTCTTGCCCTACTTTCCATATCTCTGCTCTTTCATCTTGCTTGTTGAAATCTCTGCTTGGGTTTATCCTAGTTTAGCAGTGACGTCTGGATTCAATTATTCTGCATATTGGGTTTCTTTTCTTTTAAAAGAATTCGTTGTACTTTGGTTGATTTTTATTGTTCTTGGCGATTTTCTTTTTCATGGTTGATACATGTGATCGGAGGCCAGCTGTGATGTTTTGTAGATTACTTATGTGAAGTTGTTGAATTGGGGCTTTTGATTAAGGTGAAGAAGAAAAACCAAAAGTCAAAAGGGTTTCTTGGGGGTTTCTGAAAGTTGAATATTGTTGGGGAATGTTGTATCTAAAGCAACCTACGGCTGCGGCTATGGGGTTTGGAAAGTTGGGAGAGGGTGTAGATTGTATTGAAGATTGAAATTGAATGCTAGAGTGACTGGTTTCCGAGCCCGAGGCTCGGGGATCGCGAAGAATAATCAAGAACGATGGCGGATGTACTACCGAATCTAAAGCAGCAGCATCATGAAGTTCAGCCTGATTTCGCGCCTTCTTCAACCCCTTTGCCGACAACCGAGGGTTTTATGCAGAAGTTTAGACTCTACGAGACTCGATCGGTATAAGATTGTCGTTTCAGTTTCTGATTTTAAAGATTTATTATCTTTTAGAATTGTGATCTTGATTCTACTGATTCAGGAAAGCCTTTTTGTTATGAACTTGTTTGATTTATTGTTTTGTTGAATTGATGTGTTTCTTGAATGATTCTAGATTGGCTGATAGGGTGCGTTTGTTTAATAGGGTCTGTAATAGAAGATTATCTCCATTTTGCTGTTTTATGAAAAATTTGATATTTTGTATATATATTTTAGTCAAACCTAATCTCTGATGTTTTTCAGAAGCTCAAGAACTTGTTAAACCTACCTTAATTTATATTCTGACATGATTTTTGTTTCCTTGGGCCTTAAACCGTTGCTTTTCTGTTTTTGGCTGCAGAATTTTTATATGGTAGGAAGGGATAAAAGTAGAACATCTTGGAAAATTTTGAAAATCGACAGGTTGGAACCGTCCGAACTCGTCATTCATGAAGATTCTGCTATATACACTGAAAGTGAGTGTTCTGATTTGCTGAAGAGGGTACACGAAGGAAACATGGCCACGGGAGGACTTAGATTTGTTACGTCATGTTATGGCATCGTAGGTGAGTATATCACAGGTGGTTAAGTTAATTGTGTCTTGCGAAAGCTGGATGTCCGATCATCTTATGCTGTCGCTTTCACTGGTCAGGATTCATAAAATTTTTAGGGCCATATTATATGATGCTCATTACGAGGAGGCGACAGATTGGTGCAATATGTGGTCACAACGTGTATGCAATCACCAAAAGTGAGATTATTCCCCTACCAAATGCAGCCGTTAGATCCAGCATGGCTAACTATAAGAATGAGAACAGGTTAGACTCGTTACGTGTATGAAATGGTGTTACTACCTGAGTATCAAGGGGAATATAGTTCATCACTTTTGCAATCTTTTATTCAATTTATAATCATGTTTTATTAAAGTGTTTCAGTGGTCTTGACGTGTGATTTCCAAATTATCAATTAGGTGCTAGCAGGCCACGACAAAAATGACAGCTAATAAGCACCCACTGCCATTTTAATTATTTGAATTGGTTATTATTAGATATGTTGGTGGAGAATTATCCATTCATCGTCATGAATTTTCCATAATTTTATATTCACAACTCTACTAGCTATTTGTTTTTTCTAAATGCCAATTTGTTGGTGAAACTATAGCAATTGTACATGAGGGCTGAGAAAATCTGTGTTTGGGAATTTTATATTAGTTATCGCTATTTCCTTATCTGAGATTGAAGTGTATTTTGCCTAGCAACCTTATATAAACTGTTCTTGGTTCCTGTTTTTATTTTATGCGTATATTACAGTAAGTTATTAGTGACTTTTTATTTATGTACTAATTGTTGGTTACAGATACAAGAAGCTCTTGGGTATGGTGGATCTTACAAAAGACTTCTATTTTAGTTATTCCTATCATGTGATGAGAAGTCTCCAGAGAAACATGTGTGATACTGAGACAGGACAAGTTTTGAATGAAACTATGTTCGTATGGAACGAATTTCTTACTCGTGGCATAAGAAATATACTCCAAAATACATTGTGGACTGTTGCATTAGTCTATGGCTTTTTTAAACAGGTGAGATTGCTTCATTGTCAATACTCATTCTTTGACTGTTTATTTGTAGTTGGAAGTCAGCTGCTCCTTTTACTTTGATGTAACAAATTATATCTCATTCATAAGTTCACACTTATACCACCTAGGGTTTGAACATCAAGAATCTAATATGTTGTTGATTTTTGCTTAAATTCAATAAATACAGGCTACACTTTGCATATCAGGGCGGGATCTCAAGCTGACTTTAATGGCAAGGCGCTCAAGACATTATGCTGGTACTAGGTAAGATTACCATTGTTAATGACTGATCGAGTGATTTACTAAGTAGTAGTTACCTCATTCTTTCTGAGGTTTTTGTCTTAGACAAACATTGATCACATGTTTGAGGCAAGAAATTTAGTGATTCATGGCAATGGAAAAATAACATGTTAGTGTTTGTGTAAATAAATTGGAATGTTTCTATTTTGTTGCATACACTGGATGCCATCTTCTGGTAAAACCATCTTTGTCTCCGAGAACTAATTTTCTTATTCATTTAAAATTTTCTGTGTTGTCTTGTTTCTCTAAATTGATCTTTATAGCTCTAGTAAGTTTTCTTCCATCCTCTCTTACTGTTCAAATTAAACTAATATATATTGGTGTAGATATCTAAAACGCGGTGTCAATGAGAGCGGCAGAGTAGCAAATGATGTTGAGACTGAGCAGATTTTGATTGAGGATGTTCCTGAAGGATTGCCAATGCAAACTAGTTCTGTGGTCCAAAACCGTGGCTCAATACCATTGTTCTGGTCGCAGGAAACTTCCCGCTTAAATCTTAAACCAGATATTATTTGTATGTTAAAGCAATTATATAATTTAGATAATTTTCATTTTTATGTCTCTGAGATGTGTGTACATTCTAAAAATTGATTTTGTACCCTTTCTAGTGTCAAGGAGGGACCAAGCTTATGAGGCTACTAGACTTCATTTTGAAAATCTTGCGAAAAGATATGGGAACCCAATCATTATTCTGAATTTGATCAAGGTAGATAGCTTTTCTAATTTTTAGTTTTCTTGTTTATCGCTATTCTGAAATATGCAATTTAAATATATAAAAGCCTACGAAATTCTATAAATGAGAAGGTTTTTTTTTTTTAATCGTAGCCTTCTGAATCTGTTCCATAAGAACATTGACTATTTTTTCAACAGACAAATGAAAAGAAGCCTCGGGAGTCAATTCTCCGCACTGAGTTTGCCAACGCCATTGAATTCATCAATAAAGATCTATCCGAGGAGAACCGCCTTAAATTTCTCCACTTGGATTTGCATAAACATTCCCGGAGGTAACTAAAATGTATCATTTAAAATACTCTCTATTATTGGTTAATTTATTCATTAGGATATCCTATTTATGTTTGTGTTTTCTTGATATTTCATCAGCAAAGACACAAATGTCTTATCACTGCTGGCGAAAGTGGCTGCATATGCGTTGACACTTACTGGTTTTTTCTACTGTCATGCCACACCTGAGATGCTATTGGAAGAGCATTCTAAATGGCCTAGCTTTGAGTGAGTTTCTTATCCTATACGAGTCCCAGTTGGGGATGCTTTTATAGGCATTTCTTCAATGCATAGCAACCAAATGAACATTATTGGAATTCCATATGATTGATGTTTTGTAGCATGTGGACAATGTTTTTGCATTGCTGTATATGAAAATTGGAACTTTCCTTGCGATATTCTGCCTTGTGAATTGCTGGTTATTGTTTTTATGACCTTTCTTTTGTGACCACTTTTGACATTCAAACAGAAAGTAGCACTGTAATTCCATGCAATCACATCACTAAACCAAAATTTTATTTTACGAAATTTTTTACTGTTATTCAATACATGATGGTGGTGTTCATGAATAAATTAAATACAAATGCCAGCATTGGAGCTCAGTAAATTTTTTAAGTTGCAGGACTTTTGGTGCTACGGGCATGTCCACTTCAACATATTCTCAATCTGATAGTGAAAAACACAAGGATGATGAGATTGAGGATTCAGATAGCTCAGACAGCAAACCTACTGGAGTTGATAACATTGCTAATACTAACACGTCTTTCAAGCCACCAAGGATCCAGAAGGGAGTGCTTCGCACTAATTGCATAGATTGCTTGGATCGCACTAATGTGGCACAATATGCATATGGTTTGGCTGCTTTGGGGCATCAGCTGCATGCTTTAGGTGTAGCAAATTCAACGCGGGTTGAACTTGACGATCCTTTGGCCGAAGAATTGATGGGTTTTTACGAAAGAATGGGTGATACACTTGCACACCAATATGGTGGATCTGCCGCTCACAATAAGGTGAGTGATTATTTATTATGGGTGTGTTTGTTTGGGGGTTTGGATTTTGGATTGGGATTTGGATAGTAAAAATTTTGAATTTGAATAGTTGTATGATGTGATATAAATAGGTGTTGATGTGATGTTTTGAATGTAAAATTGATTTTTAGTATAATATAAAAAATGAAAAATAGGTGTTTGATTTGATGTTTTTGGGGGGAAAAAATAGGATGAATAGTGGAAATCCAAACAAATCCCTCAAACAAACACACCCTATATGTATACTTAGTTTGTATAGCAATTTCAGGTTAATCTTATATTAAAAGGTTCATGCAAGGATTTATGTGCCTTAACTTTGTTTATCTCATTATAAGTGGTGTGGCGTTCTTAAACCCTTTCTTCTGGTGATTTCCACTCTTATGTAGGGATTGTGTTCCTTCTGTGATCACGTGTTGTTGGATTTATGCTTTCTAGGTTTTCTCTCCATGAGTGTTTTAAGTGTATCAAACTGCCTTCTCCCTGCCCCATCACCCATACGTTGTATATGAGATGGATCTTCTCCCCTCTCGTTTGATACGCAGATTTCTAGGAATGAAAATTTAGTTAAATATGGTTTTATAATTTCTAGGAATGAAAATTGAGTTAAATATGGTTTTATATTTGATGAAGATGGCTGCAATATAGCCATATGATGGCATATCAAATCCTTCTTGGACCAAAGGTTTGACATCATATTGCTTATAAATATTTAGTTTTTAACTTTCAACTCATCATTAGTACTCTGACTTGGGGAGTGCTATTAACATAACACCTTAACTTATAATTGCTTATCCCAATGGAATATACAACTTTTTATTTGGGTTCAACGTTTACCTTGTCCGCTTTTATGAAAATTATTCAACGAATTAGCATCAGGAGGGGAAAGGGGAATGGAATTGGACACTCTCTTCTTATAACTAATTTTAATTTTCAGATAAGACTTTGATAATGCATGCACTAATGCTCTTATATATCATAGATTTTCTCCAAGAGACGAGGGCAATGGAATGCAGCAACACAGTCCCAGGAATTTTTCCGCACTCTACAAAGATATTACAACAATGCATATATGGATGCACAGAAACAAAATGCCATCAACGTGTGAGTTGGTTGCAAAATTGAAATGCATCTAATGAAATACACACATGCACGCAAGATTAAGTAGCTTTCTTTTTTCAAAGATATATGATAAATCTGGCAATAGTATCTATATATTTTAGTCTTGCCCCGTCACGATCCTTAGTAACTCAATGATAGATTCCATTGTTTTCCATGTTGTGCCTTCTTTTATCAATTTCTTAATGTGCTTTCTATGTTCAATTTGTTCAACCAATTGCCTGATGTTATTTGTCCAGATTTTTGGGGCACTTTCAACCTCAGCCAGATAAACCTGATGTGTGGGAGCTTGATCCAGACCAGCATTACAGACAATCAAATATTAATAAATATGGAAGGTATGGCAGTTATTAAACCTTTTGTCGATGACAGCATTGCAAGCCTCAGTATACACCTTTTCAGCTTCACCAGAAATTCCATTCTGAATTGCCAATTAAGTTTGTTTTGTTTAAGAGTCATGTTTACTTTGTGAGATAGAATAATAATCCTTGAGAATGATTCAAGGGATTATTTTAATCTATCTATGATTATAATTTCGTAAACTAATTAATTTTAATAGGTATGTGTTCAAAAGTTGGATATAAAGTTGCCTTTGATGCCTAATCTATTTGATTTCATAAAAAATGGATGATGTGGATGACTCTTCATATTATCAATCAAAGTGAAATGATCGACAACTGGTATAAATCACAGGGATGATGTTAATTATAACAGCGATTTTCAGTTCATCAAATAGCTTCTCTACTCATATATACTCCCCTAGTTTTTGAATGAAATGTGGATAATTTTATTACCATGTGTGATATTCTTCTGGTACCATTTGTGTAAATGTTCACATTCTTGGTTTGCATGTCTAGATCACTTTTCAAAAGATCATGGTCAGATGGGAACATTCTTCAAGAAAGCCATTCCCCCACGTCTACTCCAAACATCAATAAAGGTTTTCCAAGTGCTGGTTTTTCTGATGAGTCCCAAGGAGGACACAAAATTCTTTCTGAGTCAACACCTGAGATGTCTACTCCGGACACAGAGTTAACATATGCTAGGTGCATTGTCTTTACAGTTATTTGAGTAATTTCGTAAGAATGAGTGTCATCTTAATCTGATTGTAGTGGATGAAAAATTTGATGAAGGGGTCTGTTGAGAAATCAGACCTAATCTCTTGAACTCAGTTGTTTTACTTTTCTTTTGAATCGATTGGCTGGTTCTTTACTGAAAAAAATTCCTTGTTCTGTGATTCACTTGAAAGCGCATCTATGGATTTTACTAGTTAAACATGGATGCTTTACTCATTTATAATAGTCAAATTGATAGTTCTGTTGTTTCCACATCACCTTCAATATGTATAATATAAGTGATAGATGTTTGTCCTATTTGGAGATGTCACCATCAATGATTTGTTGATAGAATCATATGTATTTCTTATTGGAGTTCCCTTTCATGTCTGCTGCAGTAATTCGCCTATGCCTACGAGGGAGCTTTTTGCTGAAATACAAAGAGAAAGACACCATGAACATGACAATGGTGATGGAATTGACTGCTCAAACTTTGTTGACTTGGATTGGCTATCTTCTTCTGGAAATTCATGCGAGGATGATTTGTTGGAAAGGTAGTTCTAAAACCGAGTAGTCCTTGAATTTTTATTATAAATAATCATTTTCTCTTGATAGAAATATCGATACTAATTACCATAACAAAATCAGTACTGGCTCATTCATGTTTATGCACCGTATAATATGAAATGTTAATAGTTATTTTGAAGTCTATTCTGGTAATAATATCGTACATGTTCCATACTTTATGTCTAACCCCACTGTTAGTGATACTTAAATTACAGAGGCTGTTTTGATCAAGTGGCAACATATTTGTAACTTATTCAATTATCCTGTCGATTCTTCTTCATAAGAAACAATTGTGGCACTTTAGGGAGCTTATGCTTCGATGTGTTAGTGATGATGCAATGTGTCAAACACTCTAGGAAAACAACTTTTGTATTGTTATGTATATTGCTATAGATCTTCTTGCTAGAAACTTTCTATGGAATTTTATAATACATTCTCAAGTAACATGATTTCCGTAAACTTCTTTCTTGAAACAATCTTCCCAAGTCTAAAGTTGCAAGATTTTTTCCCTTTACCAGATCAATGCTGACAGTCTCCCCGAATGCGATTCTGTCGTCAGAAAATATAGCCAGCGAAGCGGCTGGGGAAAGAATGCCATCCACCAGTGAATGTGGCTCAAGCATGCGAGTAAGTGTAGTTTCCCTATATTTATCTCCTATTTGCAAAATTAGACTTCTTGAAAGCATTTTTTCTTTTTTAAATCTCAAGTGTTTACTGGATGACTCTGGAGATTTTTGTCGACATATCTGAAGGAGTTCCGATGCTGTTGTATATTGCAGGGAATGACAACAGGCGAGAGTTACAACGAAGCCCATACTTACGAAGTACTTGAAGAATTCTCGGATAGCTTTGTGCGCTGGGTGACGTACGGTGAAGCACTCTGTCACTGAAGAGTTTTGTGGATGACGATTATAAGACAAGAGTGAGAGAGTTTGAGTTTCTAGGTTCCGGCAGAATGTGGTTGGTGAGGAGAAAGATAAAAATATACCTCTTGATTCTTTGGTCCCATGAAAGCCACTAGAGAATGTTGTCCGACCTCGGAAACCTTGGTCGACTCGTGTCCCTTGCTCATGACATAGCTATCACAAAGTAAATAGTTACAGCTTTTTAAGATTCTTTCGCCATCCCTTCAGCTTCTTATTCTCAGCCTCTGTTTAATTTATGCATATCGTTGTCGTCGAGCTACCTGTTTTGTCTGAATGCTTAGTAATATCTATTTTTGTCGCATAGTCGAGAGTTTCTCTCCATGTATACATACATAATATATATATATATATATTACATAAACAGCAGGCCCCAAGAGGCATTGATGATTCTTTTAAACTCATTTGGTGGTTTTGAGATCTCACTTCTGAGTTGTTACAGACTAAAATAAGCACTTTCTGTGTATCTGTTTATTTATTACCAATCGATTTTGTTTTTGTGATTGCCATTTTTCAGTTGGTCTAGTCTATTGTTGCCCTTGGATAATATGGGCTCAATTTATTATTGGGCCTGGGCTTTTCTGTATAATGGTAAAGAAAATTATTACAAAAAGCACAGCACCTTAAAGGAAATATAGATTCAGACAGACAGAATTGATCATGTGAATGTGACAACCAATCTCAGAAACATTTTTCAAAGACAAGAAGACAACAACATCCTCAATTCATCTATATGATTCCATTAGTCCACACAGATACATATTCAGATTCTCAAATTTGGTTGCTTAAACTTGAAGCATAAGAAAAAAAAAAACATGCCAAACTTTTAGTTGATTACCATTATGTAAATTCACCACACAAATACATGCATTCAGTTCCACTCACACACATATATATATATGTAAGCTCAATAACTATTTTTTAGATTATAAATTAATTTATTCAACAAACCTAATATCATGTAAACTAGGTTCCATAAAAACAAATCACTAAACGAACAAAAAAAATATATATATATATATATCATTATATTTATATGAACAATTGTGGCCAAAGTAAAACTAGCAATTTTAATATAATTGGTGGGAGTACAAAATTTAGAAAAAGTAACAATATTGAATTTTACTATTATTGTTAATGATGATGATGATACCTAATTGATAATTAGGCAAACCACCCACCCATCCACCCACCAATCAAGTTTCCTTAAAAGTAACTTCTCAAAAGCTCTTATTGGTGCAATTATCCTCTCCTCTCCTATCCTATCATTCTTGATGCTGCATCTAATCAAATACATGACTTTTATGCTTTCATCCATTTTTATTTTTATTTATTTATTTATTACTAAATTAAGGTGGATCCCATAATTAAATACTTCGTTAAAGATTAATCAGTAAGTATAGATCGTACACAAATTATAATATTATATAAATAAACATACAAATGGATAATATTTGACTATTATCCATAATTTACAATATTGTTGAAAACACATAAGATATATAAAAACAACACACTCATTAAGTGTAAACTTATAATACATAGCTTGGGTTAACATTGTCTGTCTATTTTGTACATTGGCAAACTAACCATCATGTCAACACAATTAAATTAATTAAATGCCCTTTTTTTATAATTTATATATTTATTTACAACATAAATGGATGGCAAAGAAAAGCCTTTATACCATTATGGTTGGTGCTTACCTATTTCCACACAACAATTTAATACCCACCAACATATATATATATATATACACACACACACACGTATGCGTATGTGTATGTATATTCATTATTGTCTTGAATTAGACTTAGATATTCTAATTAAAGTATTGATGTTTGAAAACGAGAAAAAAACATAAGCCTATGACTTTTTTGTTTTTTTCTTCTCTTTTTAATTTTCCACATGTCGGAATCTGGAGTTAAGTATATTTTTGCAACTGGGAAAAAATAGTGATAAGATTCTGGCTAAGGGTATTTAAGAATTTTCTTGTCATATCATATGTTGTTTGTTATATATCTATGTAGAGAGAGAGAGAGAGATAGGAAAGAAAAGACATTTGTGAAGTAGGGTTCTTCCAAAACAATAAAGGACAATAAAAATTGATTTACATATTCTTTGTCTGTGAAAAGGGTCCTTGAAATCGACTTTCATTTTTGCTCCAAAACTATTAGTATTTTTATTTTTATTCAAATTGATTGTTGGCATTTCAATTTTTATGGAGGGTAAAAGAGTCAAAACGATCCCAGGCGTCTACAATACCAGATATGTACAAGACGACACGTCATGGGGAATAAAGTTGCGGAATACCTTACGGTTTGCCTCGTCTTCTGACAATCCAATAGTATTGTGCCACGTGTAAGGGAAAAAAAAGGAAAAAGGTAAAATGACCCCTCACACACAATTATTTATGGAAGGCCGAATTCGCAATTTTCCAAAATTTCCACCGATATTTTTCTTATTTTAAAAGTCAAATTTCAAAATTGATAAATTCAACCATTGTTACGTACTCAAATAAACAAGGCATATTTCGTAATCGAATTCAAACTATTTATTGAATTTCAGTGAAGAAATAATCAAATAAGTAGAATAAAAAAACAGCTAAAATATACTTAAAAAAAACTCCTTTTGGTTTTATCCACAAAGCCTCTTTGTTCTAATCTCTATTTTGCTGAGTGTAAAAAGAGAAGCTTATGACACCTAATCCAAAAACTAATAAATAATTTCCACAAAATTAAATGCAGAATATTTTCCAGACACTGAAAGTTGAAGTAGACTCAATTATCTATGTATAGAACCCAAACTTGAATGTAATGATTCACCACCATAGTCCACAGATTGTGCATACAGCCAGCCAGATGAAAAAGTAACCAACTTTAATATACATACAAATGACAATATCTATAAAAGGGGGTGTTTTTGGCTGTCTTTCCTCACCACTATCAAACGCAAAGCACGTTCGAGTTGCTGTGCTGGTAGTAACTCTCCCAAATACCTTTTTCTTCCCATTAATTTCTGGGCTCTGTTTGTTGGGTAAGATCCAAGTCTCTGTGTAGAATTTAGTGCATGTGTTTGCTTGCAAATTATCAATTGTTAAAGATTATATAAAACCCATTTTTTGATCTTCATCTTCAAACAATTGTTTAGGTACGAAATCGGTTGGTAAATTAGTGCACTGGGAGTCAATGTCTGACGATGAGTGATATGTATATATATATATTTTTTAAAAAAATTGTGCTGAATTTCAACGTGTACGTGTTCGTCTCAGGTTTGAGTTGTTGGGTGGGTTTAGAAATTTTAAAAGATTGAAAAAGCTGAATGGTTCATTGACTAAGAACATACGACTAATATTCTGTAAGAAATTTGGTTGATTTCTCCGACAGGTATCGTTAATGGCGGAATCACCAGTCCTGGCTCGCGTCCACAGCCTCCGGGAGCGACTGGATGCGACGCTCGCCGCCCACCGGAATGAGATTTTACTGTTTCTGTCGAGGTTAGGAGTGAATGATCTTGTCTGTCGTTTTGATTTCGAATGATTGATTGTATGATCCTTAAAAATCTCTGCCTGAAACCGACAGGATTGAAGCCCACGGAAAGGGGATTCTGAAACGCCACCAGCTCCTGGCGGAGTTCGAATCGATCCGGGAGGCCGACAAGGCGAAGCTGCAGGATCACGCCTTCGAAGAAGTCCTCAAGAGCACACAAGTCAGTACTAATTTTAACTTAATTAGGTTTAGCAGCCATCTCAGAACAACTCCATTAACGTTTTCGATCGATTAAGAATGTCCGTTCCTTCACCTCCAGGAAGCCATCGTGCTGCCGCCGTGGGTGGCTCTGGCGATCCGCCTGAGGCCCGGCGTTTGGGAGCACGTCCGCGTCAATGCAAACGCGCTGGTGGTCGAGGAGCTGAGCGTGCCGGAATACCTGCAGCTCAAAGAAGAGCTCGTCAATGGAATGTAAAGATACTAAGATGTCTTGGATTTGGCTGTCGTCTCTTCATTTCATTGCAATCGATCTTAGATTTATGTTTCTGCAGTGGTAATGGCAACTTCGTCCTCGAGCTCGATTTCGAGCCGTTTACGGCATCCTTCCCTAAGCCGACTCTCACTAAGTCCATCGGCAACGGCGTCGAGTTCCTCAACCGCCACCTCTCCGCGAAGATGTTTCACGACCGCGACAGCTTGACTCCTCTCCTCGATTTCTTGAGGATGCATCATTACAAGGGCAAGGTGATCAATAACCGTTGTAATAATTAACTACGCATTTTTTTACGTGAGACGGTCATTTAATATCGACTTTGTTTGTGTAGACGATGATGCTAAACGATCGGATAAAGGATCTTAGCTCGTTGCAGCGCGTTCTGAGGAAGGCGGAGGAGTACCTGTCGACGCTGCGTCCGTCGACGCCGTACGACGAATTGGAGCATAAGTTCCAAGAGATAGGATTGGAGAGAGGGTGGGGCGACACGGCGGGGCGCGTCGCGGAGATGATATCGATGCTATTGGACCTGCTCGAGGCTCCGGATTCGTGCACTCTCGAGAAATTCCTCGGAAGAATTCCGATGGTTTTCAACGTCGTCATCCTCTCCCCGCACGGCTACTTCGCGCAGGAGAATGTGTTGGGCTATCCGGACACTGGTGGCCAGGTCGTCTACATTCTGGATCAAGTTCCGGCGCTAGAGCGCGAAATGCTGAAGAGGATCAAGGAGCAAGGACTCGATATCACGCCGCGGATTCTCATAGTTAGTTCCGTTGCATTTCTCGACGATCGTTGTCTGATTACTACATTACCGCGCTGATCGATCGTTCTTTGTGTAGGTGACTCGGTTGCTCCCCGATGCGGTTGGAACGACCTGCGGCCAACGTTTGGAGAAAGTGTTCGGAGCTGAGCATTCGCATATTCTTCGAGTTCCTTTCCGAACGGAGAAGGGAATCGTTCGTAAATGGATTTCTCGATTTGAGGTTTGGCCTTACATGGAGAGATTCACCGAGGATGTCGCGAAGGAGATCACGGCGGAGCTGCAGGCGAAGCCGGACTTGATCATCGGAAACTACAGTGAGGGTAACTTGGCTGCATCATTGCTTGCTCACAAGCTGGGAGTCACACAATGCACCATAGCTCATGCCTTGGAGAAGACCAAATATCCCGACTCCGATACTTACCTCAAGAACTACGACGACAAGTATCACTTCTCGTGCCAGTTCACGGCAGATCTCTACGCGATGAACCATACCGATTTCATTATCACCAGCACGTTCCAGGAGATTGCCGGAAGGTGATGTTTTTCATTTTTCGGAACTCGTTGACAAAATCATATTTATCGTTGTGCGACGTGTTCTGAGTTGTTTGTTTTATAATTGTTAGTAAGGACACCGTGGGACAATACGAGAGCCACATGGCGTTTACAATGCCTGGACTATACCGGGTTGTCCATGGAATCAATGTGTTCGACCCCAAGTTCAATATCGTCTCCCCCGGAGCTGACATGAACATCTACTTCCCGTACACGGAGAAAGAAAAAAGGCTCACGACGCTCCACCCTGAGATTGAGGAGCTTCTTTTCAGCCACGTCGAAAATGAGGAACACTTGTAAGATGATAACAAATCCAATCTTTACAAATGCAACTCTTGTAACTAATCAAAATTGTTCTGATGATTGTCAAATGGCTTATAGATGTGTCCTGAAAGACAAGAACAAGCCAATTCTGTTCACAATGGCGAGGTTGGACCGCGTCAAGAACCTGACAGGGCTAGTCGAGCTGTACGCCAAGAATCCAAAGCTGAGGGAGCTGGTGAACCTCGTTGTCGTGGGAGGCGACAGGAGGAAAGACTCGAAAGATTTGGAAGAACAAGCGGAGACAAAGAAGATGTACAGCCTCATCGAAACCTACAACCTGAATGGCCAAATCAGATGGATATCTTCCCAGATGAACCGCACGAGGAATGGCGAGCTCTACCGTTGCATTGCTGACACGAGGGGCGCCTTCGTGCAACCTGCATTTTACGAGGCATTTGGACTGACTGTGGTCGAGGCCATGACTTGTGGTCTCCCGACTTTTGCAACGCTCCATGGTGGACCGGCAGAGATCATTGTCGATGGTAAGTCCGGATTCCACATCGATCCATATAACGGCGAGCAGGTTTCTGAGGCTCTCGTAAAGTTCTTCGACAAGTGCAAGGAGGAGCCTTCTTACTGGGATACAATCTCCACGGGCGGACTGAAGCGCATCCAGGAGAAGTAAGAAAGATCTCCTGTTTCATTACATTGATCATGAGGTAGATAGGTAGGTAACGCGACGTTTTGGTTCAGGTATACTTGGCAGATTTATTCGGACAGGTTGCTGACGCTGGCGGGAGTGTATGGATTCTGGAAGTATGTCTCTAAGCTCGATCGCCTTGAGATCCGGCGATACCTCGAAATGTTCTACGCGCTCAAGTATCGCAAGCTGGTAATGTTGTTTTTCTTTGTGTTTTGTCTGAATTGATTTGAAGAATTTCATATTGGGACTGAAATGGCTTTTTCTTGTGTGAAGGCTGAAGCTGTTCCACTTGCTGTTGAGTGAAGGAAGAAGATATGCTCTGTTATGTTCTATTTTGCAAATAATGTGGGACAATAAGAGACAGCATGATTTTGGGATTGTTGTTTGTTTGTATGAGCAAATTGCTCTTGCTCTTTTGTTTGAGGTTTGTCATAATTTCGGATTTGAGAATGTATGCATACATCTATCTACATATTTGATCTCTGCTGAATTATACAGTTGCAGTAACACTTTAAGTTCATCCATTCAACTGCTATATACATATATGTTCATGTAGCTGCCAAAAATTGCTAATACAAAAATCTAAAGGCTATATATAGATATAACCGACTCCAAATATATACAACTGAAAGCATTTACACTTTTTTTGTATGAACTTTCAGTTCCAAAGAGGTGTGTATAAGTAATCTTTCTTTTTGTAATGTTTGAACATGGAAGCCACAGTGTGCGTGTGAATATATACATTTGGGAAAAGCTTTTACATGGAGCAGAAGTTACCCTCGGATAGGCCTGGTGTTTTTATTATAAAGTGCCTGCCTGGGATAGAGAATAACTGCCAAAACAAAAGAGAAGGCGAGACCGACCACACCGCTAAATGGTTGAAAAGGGTGGCCACCGGTGACCCATGTTTCAAGATTTGGTCGGTAGGACAGAAAACCACCGGATTTCAACATGAAATTAGATGCTAGAATGCCTGTACGAAGTCCAATTGGTAGTGAGAGACCACCTTCATTTCGTTGCCGAGCTCCTGATAGACTCAGAGATAGTAGCAATAGCCCAGGGATTTCCCACATTGACCTGAAAATCGAATCATTAGAAATGTAGATTTTATCATTAAAGAGAATATAAAAATAAGATTTTTCAAGGAATTCATAGGAACTAATCAAAAGCAAGTACCTTTGAGATAAAGCAAATATTAGTCCTGAGATGATTATCCCTTGGTGATATCCATAGTCGGAAGCAATTTCCTCAGGTAGCCATGATCTGAAGAGCAATTCCTCCACAACTGAAACAGCAGTTGCAGTTGCTATTCCTTTAACAACTTTTATAAGCATCCATGCATATGCCTTAATCAACGCTACAGGTTCTGAAGAAGATGAAGACAGAGCGTCTGGCCAGCGGAGATGAGCAAAGCCAAGTGAGGAGTTCACAGCATGTATTGACACAACAAGGATGAATCCTCCAATCAAACCCTTTAGAAAATTCTCAAGCTGAGAGCACAAAAAATGACCATTTTTGCTAAGTTAGAATACCAGTTAATTAAAATATTAAACATATCGATTATTTTTTTCAAAGTGACCATGAATGTGCAAAGCCAAAATGGAAGAAGTGGATTCATGCCTTCGAAAATTGACCCTAACACATCTCTTCCATAAACCAGAACCCTTTTGACTTAATGTAGAGCATATGGTTGTGGCTGGATAAACTATGTTCATGGGTGGGACTAAAAACTCATCAAACTTGCATGATTTTTACAATTTCTTTTCACATAAATTTTATGAAGGAACCATCACAGTCAGAGAAAGCTGATCAGAGGATCACAAAAAGCAATCATTATAAGATCTTTCAGACTGAGATGATTTTTCACATAAAACAAATGTACAAATTATATTGATACAACGTTTATTAATTCAACAGGTTGAGAGCATATGGCAATGTAGTGATGTACATACCTTTGGAACCGAAGCCAAATCCATTCCATATTGCAGTAGAGGATCATCATATTTGCGGATTCTTTTTCCCCATAATGCAATCATAATCAAGACAGAGACATAGAGGCTGGCAATGCAAGCAAACTCTGCAATTTTAAAGTGGCTTTGCGTGGACCAGTTTTGCATTAGGGTAGGTAGCATTGGAATCACAACAGGTGACCAGAGAAGAAGCACCATGGAAACAAAACCTAAGATCCTGAATTTACATTAAAAACACATTAGGGAAGCTCACTTGGAATGGATGAACTAACTAGATAGAGAAATGTAAGTTCCTATAATAGCTAAGGAAGAATCCTACATGAATATGACATCTAAAAGCTTGGGTATGTGTGATTCTATAGAAAACTTTCTGAATTGGTGCCGCATTATATATTTATAGCAAATACTATTCAAAATTTACTTGATCATACACGGAACTAAGCTTTGAATGGAAAACAATAAAATGGTAAGCAGGAGAACCAGAAATTATAATTGAGTTGCCTGTATGTACAGAATCCAAAGTATAGTAGGTGGTAGAATTTGTGCTAACCAGATGAGTTTCTAAAATTCCTTTCATGTAAAAAAAAAAAAAAAAAAAGATTTTCAACAGCAAAGCCATTGGTTCTGTTAAAAGAAATGTGCATTGTGTATGGTTTCAATTGGAAGAGAATGATGTAATAATATAAGCACCAAAAATTTGTAATAAAATACTCATCCATCTATTTCTCAAATTATTTACTACTGGGAGAATCAATACATAAGCAAATACAAACTGAAACATTTCATAATCATTAAAAGCTTTTAGATCACTCAAATAACAGGTATGAGAGTTGGAGGGCCCATATTTTGAGCTCCATCATAACTCATGGTTTGTGCCATATTTATAGAATTGTAAAAAGAATGCAGCATGCACATGGAAGGGCTGTTGTAGGAATTTCTATATACTAAAAAATAAATGATATTTGTTTCAATGTGTTCAACTTTGAACTTCCAATTATCACTTCACATTCTTAGCCAAGGAAGGACATAAAAGGACTTAGTTATATAGTTCACCTCTGAAACAGTGGACGTTCGGCAATATGCAAAAATGAGATGAGTTTGTCAGTCAAACTCATTGCACCACGTATTCCACCCCAAAGCAAAGCAACTTTACCAACAAGTTTCAAAATTCCCCCCCTTTGTCCTAGTTCTGCAAGCATGTTCACCAGCCTGTATCGTTGAGCCATGCGTTTATTAGTATTTTAAGTAAGATAAAAATTAGTAACGATTTCATATCTATATATTGGAAAAGACTCTCCCAGACCTTTCTTGATCCACTCCCCCATCTTCCTTTAAAGGCACCACAGGACTAGCAACAGATAATGCTTTCTCTGCAAGACTTGTGACTATATTATGTGTTTTCTCAGGGGTCTGTGACAGGCCTGCACTTTGTTGATCACTGAGAGGATCCTTTGAAGTTTGAGCTGTTTCTGTATTCTACAAGTACATTTTTCAAAATATTAAACAATGAAGAGAATAAAGGCAAAAGCATTCATTGAAACAGTTAGATGAGCATAAGCCAAATAGCTAATAATCAGGAATGCTAACCGATAACCTTTCATAAAAAAAAAATCAATGTTTTCAAACAATAAAACAGTCCCTCTTAGAGATTTAGGAGCATCTAATAAAAAACCAGTTGAAGTGGTAATCCAGTCCTACTTTTTTTTTTTCCTTTATAGAGAATGTCCCTGGGATACCATGTTGTTAAGTAATAGTTTTTATCATTTAGGTAAGGCCACATAAAGGTTCTCAACATGTTGACAGCTGAACATAAAGATAATAAACGAGATGCAATACACACCAGACAACCGACAATGTTCAAGATAATTCTTCATGCACAGGCAGTACTTTATCTGTAAGATATTTTACCTGTTTAATTTGTATAGCTGAGGGTTGAGGTATAATTCAACTAGCCTCAACTAGGAGAGATGCAAAATGATATTATATAAACTAATATGAACACGAAATCCCAAGTTGTTGAAGCAGAAGAAAAGCTTCAGAGTATGATGTAATAGTTAGTAAAATAGTAATTTACCTGCTGGTGAACAAGCAAAGCAGAAGCACCCAGAGCAGCAGTAACAGCACCAACCATAACTTCGTTCTTGTTATTAGAACTTTGATGATCACTGTTGTCCCCTTCTTTAACAATTGAATTGGAAGGACAATCCTTATGTTCTCTTTTATTTAATAAAATTGGGGAAGTCTCCTTCTCATGGACTTGAACAAATCTATCGGTAGATATACCAGCATCTTCAATTGGTAAAAAATTTTCTTCATTACAATCCAATGCAGCAACATCAAAGAACTTTCTGAGTGCAGCTAAACTAGAGCCCACAACAACACCAACAGGCAATATTCTTTTCAAAAATTGGGTTTCCTGTAATGCAGATGAAATAACTCTTACTATCTTCTCCCCGTGAAGGGTCCCAAGCTTTTCCTGTATGGTGTCACTCCCTACACACATATGTATATTTTCTTTCCCTGCTTCCTCGGATACAGAATTTGCAACATATTCCATTTCACCAGCAAGTCTCAGCTCCATTTCTTCTGTGTCAACTGCATTGACCCTACGACCGACTTCTACAATTAAACATTTTAAGATGATAGTTTTGACAAAAAGAATTGAGTCTTCAATTTTGGTTGCATTACAACCAAAATCATTATTGAGAACAACATCTGCTTTAGAGTCTTGGCTTCGGTCAGGTGGAATACTTGAATCCAATATTACATAAGAGGGTTCAACAACTGTATCAATATGCTTGGATCTTTGATGAGGGACATTCAGGTCTTCTCTATAATCATCTTCACTAATATAAGCACTATTGTCTTCTGTCTGATCTAAAAGCTTCCACTTACCTTCTTCTGGAATGTAGTCAAGATGTAAAGTTGACTTTTTAGCCACATCAAAAGGCTGTGCATTTCTCGTCATCCAATTACGGTATGTTTTGAGGTATTCTTTGTAAAGTGGGTCGTCATATGGAAGAGTCAAGCGACCTGGGACACTAGCGTTCAAATATTTTATAAAATCCTTTTCTGGGTGCTTTCCAGTTGCTGGCACAAAACTGGTTTCATACTCAGTCCCCAGCTGGCCCCTTCTACTATCACTATGACTTGCACTATTCTGCTGTTCATACTTGTATGATGCGCCTTCCGGATCATACAGAATAGCACCTTCTGATTTATCAGATTGAGCATTGTCATTACTCCTGAGATCTGATGTTTTTGCAGATTCAGAATCATTGTTTGTCAAATCATTTTTAGCTACAGAGCCTTCACTCCTTTCCTTTACGTCCTCACTTCCTTTATCTTCTGCATTATGGTCCTCAGAGTTCTTTTCCACATCCAACTGATCTATCACGCCCTCAATTACATTGAATACACTATTAACAGCAGCTTGGGTGGAATCATCAAAACCTGTTAATGCATCTAAGGCCTCAGAAACACTAAAGTGAGGAGTACTGTTGTTACTTTCACTTTGAAGAGGTTTTGGACAACTGCCTTGCTTGCTTTGACTACTTTCTGCTTCATTTCCCGTTATTTGCGCTTCAGAGGGAGAGGATGGAGCAGAATGTTCATCCTCTATACCATGAGATCCCGACTCATGATGATCAGAAGAAAAATCATTTTTCTGAACATTATTCTCCTCCATAGAACCTGAATGATCCTTTCCGTCCCTCTTTTCCACTCCTGTTTGGTCGGAAACAGTACCATTAGACTCACTAGGTCCTAACATGCTAGAAACCTCTCCATCAGCTTTTATTTCTGGTGCACTTTTCTTATCAAAAGTCTGGGCAGACCTACCCCCTAAGAATTGCTCATCTTCAGAACCTTCATTCAGGATTCCCTTTTCTAAATTTGGATTATTGCTTCCCTGGTCACTTGTGGATTGATCAGTACCTGAATCAGATGGTTTTGGTGGAGTATCTAATGATTGCTTCTCTGAATCAGTATCACCAGAAGGCTTGTCTGAGTTGTGATCAGATTTTAAGGAACCATCTTCAGGGCTATTAGCTGTTACCCTTTTGCCCAAAGAACTGACATCTCCATCACCATTTGCTTTCGTCTTTCTCATTTTTTCAAGAAATTTTGAGTTCAATCCTGATGCCACATCAGGGAAGTTTCCAAGATTTAAAAGTTTATCAAACTTCACATTTGATCCCTGACTCTGCATAATTCCAGAAACAGCTGCAGTGAGCTTTCCACGAACATCTTCTGGCACAGCATCTTGCAATGCTTTAACCAATGTCTCACCTTGACCCACAGCATTAAGTACCTGCCACATCAATGTCATATTGCTAAGTCATTATCATGTCAATTATTTATTTCAGGATTCCCTTCTCCAATGGTAATATAAGGGCATTAAAATGCAAGCTTGTTAAAGTAAAGTAAATATGAATTAAGGATATTCTACAATTACTGGTACATATCCACACATAGATTGATATATAGATAAGTGTGTAGACACAATCATTTCACATCCACTGTGATGCAAACTGAACTCATTGCATGCAGCCTAATTGAACTTTGTTGCAGCAATGTCTATTTCCAAAAGCTCCCCTAATATAACCTTGGGAAAATAGCAAAACTTTCACAGTTACACACACACACACACAAAGAAGACTAGAATGAGAAATTCATGAATATTACCTTCATTTTCTCTTCATCAGAAAGAGTACCAGGCATAGTCACATCAAGCATATTCATAACCACTTGTGCAGTTTGTAGTACTTGCCCTCTTTCATTATCAGAACCATTATCCTCAGTCGCTGCATCAATAGATGCACTAGAATGGTTTCCTACATTTCTGTCCTCTTTTGGCAATCCTTTAGATATGCCAGGAGGTTCTCTGGTACCTTTCATAGGTCTTGACAGAATGCTTGTGCCTGTACCATTTTCTTCAAAAATTGTCAATGGAGAATTTCCATTAGCTTGATTCAAGAGCTTGTCAGATTTCCCTCTTTTATTAGACTTTCTTTCCACCAGTGCCAAACCTCTTGAAGGATTTATAGTGACATCAACATCATTCAAAAGTGGATGGCGACCTTTTAAAAGTCCAAGCTCCACAGCTGTGAGCCACTACATAAGAGTTTTGGAATTAATTTCAGTGTAAAAATCACGATTTAATAATAAAGCACCCAAAACACAGTTACCTCTAAAGTGAGGCTCTGGCACCAAGAGAACCTTAATCTGCTGCCCATACTGTTTCTAGATGAGTGAGAACATAGAAGCAAGCTCGTAAATGGGTTCTCTGCTATCATACTCCGTGGAATAGAAAACAGTGGAACTTTTGAGTCATCGTTCTGGATGTATAAAAAATCCAACTGTAAGTCTCTGGATAACACTTAAATAGATTGTTGGGTATTAACAGAGCATAACATCATATCATTATGGATCAATGCAAAATATAACTGTCAATTTCTTGACAGCAATTTGTTAAGCATCAACTGAGCACATTTTGTCACAAAAAATAATGGCTGCGAGCAAAATATGTCATTATACGGTACACTGCTATATCAACCTATATTACTTGGACTAGGACTCTACTGGGATTATCAGCCAACAGCAACCTCATATAGGTAAAAGCAACAAATGAACAGAAAATATATCAATAATAATTACAATATTTCTCAGCAGGATTGAGTCAAAACTATTATCAAACAAAATGCTTGACAAAGCAGGTGAGGAAAAAATAAATTGCATAAACATCAGCATTACAGCTATAGTACTTTTCCATAAACCTAATGAAACAGAGGCAGTATAGCATCATAAGAGAGGAAAATCAGACCTGTATAAAAAGAACAGGAATTTTCACTTTGCCAACTACATCTCGGGTGCTACATGTTGCGTAAAACTGTTCAATGGAATCAATTCCATAAGACACCATGGAAATTGATTGCTCAAACTCCCGAACTGAAGGTGCTGACAAGGCCTTTTCAACATCAAATCCTTTCCCTTGACCTTGAAACAATTCCTGCAAGCATATAGTCTGTTACAGCAGAACAAGCATGCAAAAAGGCAGGTTCAAACTACTAATGCAAGTTTTGCCTGTGTATAGGGGTCCCTAAATTTGTATTTCTAGAAAAACAAACAACTAGCTTTCCTTGCAAAGAATAGAAATTGTCTCAAGAAGCACTCTTAATATTTATTTTGAAAGCTAAAAAAAAGTTGCATGCATTAGATTCTTTAATGGAATGAATGTGGACTCCGATATTAACTCACTTCACACCCGACTTTTATAGACAATATCTTTTGTAAATAAAATAAATAAATAAATAAATATCCTCTACCACAAACATAATCAAATGTTAACATTCTAGAAGAAAAGGATAAGAGACTATGCCTGTGAGATATAACAACCTTGTTACATTTTAGTATCTTGATAAAGCCATCTACATGGCTCTGCTCAAAATCCATATGATAAATAGAGGACCTTGTGAATTCCTCCAAGTCGAAAGGAGTATCTATGCAAGTTGCAGCTGTAAGAGGTGTCCTCTCTCCAAATTCTGCCAGGTACTTTGTCAACATATTTGCACCATACCCCCAGCCAACTCCCATTAATGTTGTCCATGGCCTTTTCTTGTTTATATATTGTACGGCTGTGGAGATGTCATCACTGTCAGCAGCTGTAAATAACCTACATAAATGGAGTTTTTATATCTGTCATCAGTCTTTTTATCCAGTACAGGAGCGAAGAGATATTCTTAATAAGAGACCTTAGCATGGACATAAACTAGCTAACAATAGTATTTAGTTCAGTCCATTGAGCTCATTGAAAGAATCAAACTTCCCACTCAAAGAAACTAAAGAAGATGGAATAAAAAAATGCAGCTTCAAATGTAGAAAGTGACAAAAACAAAACAGTCTATTTATTCAAAAATAGGCCTTTGGAATAAACCATATCTCAGAAATTTCAGTAGTTATGTCTACCCTTCTGGCCCAAACAAATATTGCTGATCTTTGCTCAAATGATTGCAACATAATACAATGTTTTAGTCATAATTAAACTCACATTTACTACCGATCATCAAATTCAAACTCCAAAGAACCAGTCTAACAAGGATATTCTCATCCAATCTTTTAAGTGCATCATGTTTATAGGTAACCGAAACATTGCAATGTGAATTGAGATACTAACCGTGGTGTAGTCAGCGGTGATCCTGCACATCCTCTTGGATTCATGACAACGGGAAAACTGCCTCTCCTCAGACACTCCAATACAAATGCCTTGATTTTCCTCTCATTACTGCCTTCTGCAGTCCCCGGGACAATCAACACCGTAGTATCCAATCCCCGTTCTTCCTCCATATCCAAATTCGCTGGCCAATCCAATGACAGGACACCACCATCCTCCGTAACTACACAGATTCTCTGATACGCCATCTTCTCCTCAACGTCACCCTCACTCTTCCCCACTTGCATCATTCTCCCACTGTCCAGCTTCACATAGAGCCTTTCCTCTTTGATGAGCTTTTCGTTCAAATCCTCCAATAATTCACTCTCAGGAAAACAAATCGAAGGGCATCGCAACGTCACAAATCGGTTAAACGGCGTCGGGCTGGTGAACAAGACCCACTCCCCGATATAACGATTGCGATCATTTTCTATCCTAGAGTTTGAAAGCAACTTCCGTGAATGTGAAGTGAAAAACAGCGCGAGACCGGAGGCCACGCCGAGCGCCGGCGCTATGTAATTCAGCGAGCTCACAGAAGGAAACTGGGACAGCAAGCTTTGGAAGAGGTCATCAAACGGAGAGGATGAAGGCGTCGGATTCACTTGGCACCCGACAATTACTCCCTTGAAACGGCGGCGTTTCCACAACCGATGGCGGTGGTGGCGGGAAACAACAACCCGCCGGTGGGCAGTAGAAGGAGGAAGAAACACAACCCCATACACACACTCCAGACTCATAATTCAGACGGCAGACGACGGCGGCGGCGGTGCGACGCTTACCCGCTGCGGAATTCTGTGAGGACAAAGCGAGTATCAGAAGCCACTGCATGAGTGGTTCGGTGAAACCATTGAAGGGTGGAAGAGGTCCTACTTGGAAAAGGAAAAGGTCGGTTCCAGCCTTCCAGGCAAGCTTCGTCCTCTACAGTTGTCAATCCTACGGTTCCTGTAAAGTCGTACTGCAAAAATTGTAATCATTGAAAATGACGAGAAATCGTGTTTCAGAACTGTGTCGTTACTCCCGAGTCTACCCGAACCTTCCGCAATTATTTTAATTATTACTATATAAATGGGCTTTCTTAATAGATTGAGCCCAATACTTGAATTCTTTGGGGCATATAGCCCATTAGTAAGTGTAATCCAAAATGTGACAAATTTGATTTATAAAATTAAAAAGAATAAATATTTTCTTGAAATATATATGGTGATAGCACATGACCAAATCCATAATGATCTCATAGTAAAATAGATTGATTTAATTTGCATGTATTAACATGTGTATGAGCTAGCTTGCCAACACTACTTATAACTTCGATCTGACAGATGATGCAATAATTTAAATTAGAAATAATAGCCAATGATTCATTAATTATTGTCTGAGCAAATCTTGATCTGATTCTGTAATTAATGCGGGGAAAATTAAAATAAAATTATAAACTTTTGAGATTATTTATGTTTCTTTACTACGTACTGACAAAAACCCTGCAACTAATAATTGTTAAGGAACAATTTGATCATCGGACTATGGTTAATTTATTTTAATTTATATTCTTCTATCTGTCAGTATTTCTGTCTTTATTGTTTTGTTTGATGTCTTATTTGTGTATATGGTTTAAATTTCTTTTTATTTAATAATTTAATTAAAAGTAAAAAAAATACTACGTTACTACCAATAATTTCTGAGAATGGGGAGACACAGCGCCGTCATTCGAGGAAATTCACATTTGATGATTGATTGAACACTCTATAATCATAGATTAATTCAATTTAGACAAGATTATGGTTTAATTATTGATTATATATATATAAGAAAATTAATTTGAAACTAATAATTTTCATATAATGTCGTCGTATATATGGGAATAGAGTGTAGTCTAGTGACAAAGCTGTCGACCCCTTGATCATTGGTCGAGGTTTGATTCTCATCATATATAAAAACATAATATTAGAATTTAAATAATTAAATTTATGTTCGTATATATATATATATATATATATTTATGCATGGAGTGGAGTGGGTGACGTGGCAGAGAACATGCAATCCAATCCATATCTGGTTCTGGTGTGTGTTTGCTCACATGCCTTTGCCCATTTATGCTTCGCTTTCACTCTCCCCACATCAAAACTCATTCATTTCACTCTTATTTCATTTTCTAACTTCTCATCTTCACGACCCAAATACATATATATATATATATATATGTATATGGTGGGGGTGTAACGTAGATGAATTTCAAATTGGAGACCCAACTACCTAATTTAATGGACAATTGATTTTAATTTTTTAGTTTTGAAAATTAAAGGGCATATATATATATATATATATTTATTTATACAAGAAATTGGGGAAAATTATAAATGAAGAAGTTGGATTGGAATGGAATTAACAAGTTGGGAGTGCACATGTCTGTCTCTTTCACCAACAATCTTACCAAAAATTAATTACTCACCAACCTTGGTTTATATTTAGTTGGTTCCATCGATGTATATATATATATATATGTTATATCAATGAGAACACAACATACCACCCCAGACCCTACATGTATGTATCTATCTCTATCTCTCTCTAAATAATTATTTATCCTTCTATTTTAATTTAATAATTATATAATTAATGCCTTTATTTTAACTTCTTCTATCTTTTTTAATCACTTCATTTTAATAATATTACTTTTTTGGAGCGTAATTTCCATATTACAAGTTGGCAAGAATCTTGGCTATATATATATATTTATATAGGTGGTCAGCACTCCACGTAAGCAGTATGCATGCAGCAATGGCCCAATCAGCATGCCATGTCAACAGTGAGAGGCACGTGCGTTCACGTGAGGAGGCACGATGACGACTATTTGTAAATTTGTAAAATTAATTCAATTACGTACTGGAAATGAAAATTTAGGCAGAAAAGGGCTAATGTGACAATGTGATCATTTTTTCTTATTAATATCACAAAAACATATATGGTTTTGATCATGTTAAATTTAGTACTATTAAATAAACATATTAATTACTTGAAAGTAACATACCTAACTCTATAACACAAATAGCGTGTAGAATTTTAATGCTAAATCCATGTCAACTAAAATTACTCTAATGGTAAAAATATTTTATAAATTAAATTAAAAAAAAACATAAATACATATAAACAACATAAATAATACTATTAGAAAATATTAACGGTCACGCTTTCATTTTTTATTTTTTTTTTGTTTTTTGTTTTTTTCAAAAAAACACTTGAGATAAAAAAATACTAAATAAATAATGGAGAGTAAGTGCAAAACCCCAAAACACCCTTACCTTTAATGCAGAGTAAAACCGAAAACGCCGAATATTGTTGCAGGGTCGGGTCAATTGACCAACCCGAGAACTCGATTAAAAGATCCGACCCGTTTTACTACTCGAAGCTATTAATTGAACAGTTACTCCAATTTGGCATATTTGTATCGGGCCCCACCCGCACTTGACCTCCGCCTTTATATATAATGCCGAACCTTTCGTCATCCCCAATTCATCAATCCCGCGACTCCTCCCCAAAAAACACTACTTCTCCGATCCATTCAATTCCCTCCGCCGCCGCGACACAGTCCTCCGATCATCCTATATGGCCAAGGGCGGGAAGCTCACCAAGATCAAGTCTGTCCTGAAGAAAATGCAGTCCTTCAAGCTCGGACGAAGCTCCATCGCCGCCGCCAACACCTCCTCCTCCGACGATGACAATGCCTTCGACGGCGGCGCCGTCAAGGACCTCCATACAGTCTACGTCGGAAAGTCACGGCGCCGCTACCACGTCTCCTCCGACGTCATGGGAAATCCTCTCTTCCGAGAGCTCGTCGATCGGCGCTCCGCCGATGAAGATTCGGTCACCGTCGGATGTGAGGTGGTGCTCTTCGAGCACCTCCTCTGGATGCTCGAAAACGCCGATCCTCAGCCGGAGTCCTTGGACGAGCTCGTCGAATTTTACGCTTGTTGACGGCGGCGCGTGGTTATTAACTGCCACTGATTGGTAAAAAAAAGGAAGTTAGAGTGAATTGATCGTCTGCGGGCATCCCCACTGTATACGTGTATATTTTTTTTTTATTATATATTATATTTAATTATTACTATTATTTTTTTTCAAGCCATGCTAGCTAGTTATGTAATGATTAGCGGTGTAGATTATACTTGGAAAAAATAACGCTGGCGTTATGGACGGTGAGGATTAACCCATTGAATTAATGTACACGGCGCTAATCTATGAATGGCTTTATTGGCCAGTTGGCATTGTACTAATCATAAATACATATATTTGGATATTTGCAATGGATCATATATATATATATATATATATATATCAAAACCCACCTGGGATTTGCATTATGATTTGATCACAGATATGTATGTATGTTTTTCTTTTCTTGTGAATAAACATATATATATATATTTTTTTTGTTCCTTAAAAAAGTGAAAATTATTATTGGTGTAATAATAATGGTATGGTTGTTGAGTTTGGAGGAAGATATTAATATGAATGCTTAGAGATAAAGAGTGTATAATGAAAGGAGACCACATAATATATACATCAATTTGCTAAGTATGAATAATGACAAGTACCAATTGTCTGCCATTTGTGACTTTGTGTATGTATATGTATATATATCTCCAAATTATACCTTCTTAATCACAAAAAAGGTATCTATAACAAAGTATCTTATATAGTTATACGTAGATTATACTTGCAAAAAGAATATTTTCAAATTTACTTTTATATTATTTATAAAAAGTTCTTACAATAATATCAAATAAATTTTTATTTAAAATATTATATAAAAATAGTTATTATTCAAAAAACAAGGCTATGTTAGACAGGAAGTTTTATAATTAATTTTGGAAAAAGAAATAGTAAATATTTAATATTTTGTTAGTAAAAAAATTATAGTTATATTAGCTCTGACCCATATAAAGAGCAATATTTGTTTTTCTACGTAAATTTTTTAATATTAATATTATATTTAGTTGCAGTGAAAAAGAAAAAAAATAGTCCTATTAGTATTATATAATATAAAAGTAACAATATTTGTGTAATACTCCCTCTATTTCAATCTAAAGTACCATTTTTATCATTTTCGTATATCTCACTTCAAATTATATATTTCATATTTTAAAAAAAGTAATTATAACCTCGTTGAATTGAGAGGAATGAAATATATTATAAATTATAAGAGTATTTATTATATTAGATAAAATAGTACAATTATTAAATTTAAAAATGATATCTTTATTTTAAAAAGGACAAAAATGGAAAAAATAAACTCTTTTTATGAAGGGCGTTTGGCAATTAACTATTAGTTGTTAACTTATTCAATTAGCTGATAGCTGTTAGCTGATTGAATTAACTGGTTTGATTAGCTAATTCGATTAGCTGTTTGTATTAAAATGTTTGGTAAAATAACTGTTTGATATTAACTGTTTATACGTAAAATGACAATTGAAGATATTTCTATTTTATTTTTATTTCTAATATATTCAATTATGTTCTTTTGAGTTTAGAATGTTTAAAGTTTTTTGTTATTAGTTATTGAAAATTGTAAAAGTATTATACAAGTATTTATTTTTATTATAGTTAGATTTAAAAAATAATATTTTTATTGAAATATATAAATAGTTTTTTCTATTAAAAATGATGTAAAATATAAAATAATAAATTTTTCATGTATATATATTATATTAGTTATCAATTAGTTCATTATATTTATAATTTTCAATAAATTTAATTTATTTTTAATATAAAATTTATATAATGTAATTTTAATATGAAAATAAATTATTAGTATTTATATTTTCTATTTTATGTTGATTTTAATAAATTTATATATTTTACAATTAAAATAATTTTTATATAAAAAATAATTATTTTAAATTTATAAAAGTAAAACAATAATATAATAAAATATTCTAATATAATTAATAAATAATCAAAATATATTTATGTGTAAAATGCATAATAAATTTTTAAGGGTATATAAGGAATAAAAAAAATTTTACAGAAAAAAACTATTTCAAAACGCTCTTCAGAAATTAGCTTTTTGAGTCCAAAAAGCTATTCGAAAAAGCTAATTTACCAGGTTTTTGACCGGTCAAACAGCTAAAAGTTGTTCAATAAGCTAAAAGCTCTTCAAAAAGCTATTTGCCAAATACCCTCGAAATCAAAGAACAATAATGTTTAAAAAAAAAAAAATTATTATAGATAAGTAGAATTAAAATTTTCAAAAGCTTCTCCGCAAACAAAGTCAAAAACATTGAATTGATCCAACTAACTAAATAACTATACTTATATAGAATATAAGTAAACATATCTATTTATGCCTACATTTAGAAATGTCAAAAATTGATAAGTTGGTAGACTCGAATCTTAGGTAACAAAAGCCAAATATTATTATATATAAAATCCGAATTAAACATATAATAATAATAATAATAATAATGTCCAAATAGTTTCTATACTCTCTCTTAATTGATTATTCAGCCACCAACATTATTTATATGTTATAAAGTATTTATTGTGTTGTAATTGATTATTCGAGCTCTGAAAAACAATAATATATATATATATATATATAATTAATTAGCACACTTTTTCTTACTGTCCAAACGTCCAGAAGCATCTGCTAAGTCAATATATATATATATTCCCCAACTATATATACTACAATTTAATAAATTAACCTTCGTAAATAATTAAACAACTCTTTTTTGTCAGCTTTACGACATTAAATTATATTGAAATGAAGAATTTATGAAACTAATGATTGGGTTGTTATATCAACCTCTTAAAACTATATCTAGTTGTTGCAACACACACCGTCTTATTTTCATATAAATTTAATTTGTAGCATGGGTCTAAAATAATTTTATTTTATTTTTTAAAAAAAATAATAATAAAGGTTTAATATAATGATGCAATTTTATTTTACTTTTTTTATAAATCCCCGAAAATAGTAGGGAAAATACTCATAAATTTTGAGTTGTGACAATTCGGATGAGAGTTAATGAAAACGACAACCGCAATTTCCGGCTTTATTATGACCACACATATATACTCTCAGAAGCCGCTGTATAAATTTCAATTTTTATAAATTAATTTCGACGTGGATCAAAGTCAAACTAAGAGAGTTTCAGACCATCCCATGTGCGAAGTCGTGTTTCTGTAATGCAGAGCGCTTTCAACAATTTTCGTAGAGGCACTTTTAATTAATTCAGGAAAAAAAAAATTAAAAAAAAAAATTGAATAATAATTAAAATTTTGAATTTTTTTTATAAAAGAACACAAAAAATAAAATAAAATAAAAGAAACAAAAAACAAAAAATTTTTGTAAATTTAAATATAATATTTTTTTCAATAAAATAATATTTAAATATCATCTCTATCAAACTATCATATCAATATATCAATTTTTTTAATAAAATAATAATTTTATCCAACAGAATTATTACAAAATTCAAACCTCCAAACAAACACAACTTAAAAAATCATACTTCAAAATTCTCCAAAATCCAATCCTCCAAACAAACACACCCATATTTATTTTATAAAATTTTGATATTATTATTATTTTTTTAAATATCATATCATATAGATATAGGAGTATTTTTAAATGAAAAAAAGATAAATAAAGAATACAAAGATTTTACGTGGTTTGATGACTGTGTCAATTTACATTCACGGGCAGAAACCAGAGAAATTTTATTATACAAAGAGTTACAATCATTTGATACGACTAGGAACCATAAACACCATAAACAAGTCTATTTATTATTAATTAAAATAAGTTCAAAAGAAACTCTGCCAATTAAAACAACTATTTCGCTTTGATTTCGGGTCGGATAAACTGCTAAATTCAAATCACGTTTCAACAAGTATATTTTTTACACTTGAGACCATAGATTAGCTGATAATTCAAAAAAAAAAAATGATAATAATAATAACAACAAGAATGAAAATAATACTAGCATGTTTCTCTTGGTAGGGTTGGCATGCTTTCTAATATGAATAAATAAAATAAATATTTGTTTGTTTGTACTTGCACAAAAGAGAATTAATGAGGGCAGATGAAACATGTAGGGCATTAAATGCAATAAATAAAAATACTTCTCCGCTTCTAGTTATAATTAATACATAAAAAATATATATTAATGAAATATTTATAAATTAAAATTAAATATTTATTTAATTAAAATTGAAAAAAAAATTAAAATAAAATTAAAATACATAATAATAATATTATGATTGTGTGGTTCCAGTCATAAAACAGTGTGGGGTTATTGTCTCGATCATCTGAGCGCATGGCAGGGAATGTATATATACATATACATATACATATATATATATATATGAACTAACAAATTTTATCATACATTATTTAATGCATTCAAAATATTCAATTAAATTTTATTCCAACTCAAGTTCCCCATTTATACACATATACAGAGTAAATATTTAAATTTGAATCTCATTAATTAATTCATCGATTCGTTTAATTTTGCATTCTTTAACTTTATAATTAATTCATTATATATCAATAAGATTTACAAAACATAAAAATTCAAAGCTGAACAAGAGCCACAGGTTCAGTGGAGAAATTCGCAATCGCTTATAAAAGAGAGACAATGGTGCATGCATGCATGTGCAGTCAGCGTGTGTTTCGGGATATCAGTATATATTAATTTGGCCTGGCTTGCCTTGCCTTGTCCCGCCCATCTATTGTAAGAAATTTTAAAGGAAAATAATGAATTTATGTTATTGATCATCAAAATAAGGAGCCTATACACAGACAATACAAAACAAACTCGATCTATGAATAAAATCAAATTTAGATATAAATCTACTAAATTTAAAACTAAATATTTAAAATATCTCAAAACATCTATTATATAATATCATATATCTAATATTGTACTTTACTCCATACATCTCTTACAATACACTTACTAGTACGTGTACTACCAAAAACTAACTCAACTGTCATAACTATGTATACATACATACACATATATATATATATTTATATTGTGGAGATGGTAGTAATATGTAAAGAGATTAAAAATCTACACCACATCCTCCACATGTTACTGCTCCCTAACCTATCTATGTAATGCACCTGCTGCCTACTTTAACTTTTTGTTATTTTTCTTTTTTCTTATATATATATTGGGACCAAAGAAAGAAAATAAACTTTATGCATCACCTAAACAGAGAGATAGATAGATTGATTGATTGATTGCATACAGAATGCAGCCAAGCATGAAAAAGTGTTGGGAGGGGTCAGGCAAACCCTGTCCACAAATTAAATATATGATTTCTTACATTGTGACCCTCATCAATCTTCAAAACAATTGGAAAAGATCAGATGGAAAAATCAATTGAGACTAAGTCTTACACTTAAGAGATTAATGAAGCAAGATCGAATTAATTGTTATCATCATGATCATAGTATAATCAATCATCTTCTCCTCCTCCTCCTCTGTGATGATGAGTCTCCATACATTTCAGGAGAAACTTGAAGGTCTCGATTTCGCAAGGGATCGTCAGCCCTCCACCGTGATGAAATCCAAACTCCTCCTCGACCTTCTCCAGCAGCACCTTGAATAGTGGATCGCCGAGGTAGCTTGTCGGGATAATGAACCTTCGAAGCTCCTGGCCGACGTACACTGCGAGGTACCCTCGGGGGACATCCGTCGGCGTCTTAGGACTCTGCCCTGTTTCGTCATCCGAAGCGCATCCATTGCCGTTGGCCTTGTTGCTCAGTGTCACTCTTTGCCATTTTTGAAGGAACCCTTTGAGCCTAACGATTTGCCTGATCCCTGTCAACTTCCCATTCTCATCCATACCTGTAGTTAAAAGGATCCAATTCAAGAATTTGATACAGAAATAATGCCTCAAACCTGAATGGATGAATGAATGAATGATCGATCACTATAAAACATTAATCAAGTGACTGCCCTGAATTGAGTTGACCATTATATTTAAAATGGCACTTATATAACATGATCCACCTTCTTCACTCACTACAGAATCACTCTATCTGATCTCACATCAATAATTCCATGTGAAGATATGCTGATGCTCAAGCAGTGATATCAAGGGGCTTTCACATGGCTATGGTATTTAAATAACACCATTGATCGACGACTTACTATCATGAATTAAATTATCTATGTAATATGAAAGATCAGTAACAGCTCCAACCCGAAATTACAAATTAGTTAATATTGGCTGGAAAAGTAAGGTTAATAGAATGCTGTTTCTGTTTTTTTTTTTGGTTCAAGCATTTCGTCGAACACCTGATGATACCTCATCCCTTTCTACAATCCGTCACAAAACTTATAAGTTCCACAATAACCTCATCGACTCAAGAGTAAGCCAAGATCAGAACTTGAAAAAGGTACATTAATATTAAAATTAAAATATGGAGAAGTACAAACAGTTTTGTATATTAGTTTAAACTCTGAGCAAAATCGGCTGATTAATTTTCAATTAGGTATTCTTGGCAGAATCCACATGCGTCGCATGTTGTCATCATTGTCAAGCCTGCATTTAATTTTATAATCCGCAGATGAAAACCAGTCATCGTCTCCAACATCCCTGGGATTCTATACATATAATATATTATATATATACAAATTTATATGAGTAAAATCAAATTACGGAAATTAATAATGAAATTGATAACAAAAATATCAAATGGGGATGTAGCTCAAATGGTAGAGCGCTCGCTTTGCATGCGAGAGGCACGGGGTTCGATCCCCCGCATCTCCATTTTTTATATTTTATTTTTTCCATTCGCTTTTCACAGGTGTGATGGGGGAAGCAGCAGATGGTGGGCAGATCTCATCCACCCCTTTTCTCTTCTCGTCGCCACAATGTGAAATCTGTTCTATCCTCCTTATCTCTTATTGAAATTACAACGACAATCTTCTATCTAAATCAGAAGCCCTAATTCGAAACGAAATAGCATTGCAGAATTAGGCTCTGCTGCTTCCAATGGCGTCCATTTCTCTTCCTACCACAAATCATGTCTTCCCTTCGGCAGTGCATTCCCAACCAAAACCTACATTCATCTCTCAGAACCTCTCACCTGTGTCTAACTTTTCAGGGTCTCAATTTCTCGGCCTCAAGCTCTGTAAACCCTCCAATCGTTCAGTTCCCTATTCTGCTTCCGTGAAAACCTCCGTCACTGCTAAGGTATAACATTTCGCACCTTGCCATGTTTTTTCACAATTTACCAGTCTGTTTAGAGAAATTTCTGGTCTTTGCTTGAATTACATTTTGAATTCATATATACAGCTGTGGTTGGCTTTGCTTAGTCTAATGTTGCTGATTAATCCTCATTAATTTGGGGGAATGATTAACTTGAAGGTGACGAAAGGATCAGTTCCTCCTAGCTTTACATTGAAGGATCAAAATGGAAGGTCCGTGAGCCTCTCTAAATTCAAAGGCAAGCCTACAGTCGTTTATTTCTATCCTGCAGATGAAACCCCAGGTTGCACCAAACAAGTAAGAAGTCATTTTAATGTCGAAGGGATAAAAGAACATCCCGGAGGAATAGACAATCTTCTACATTCAGTCTAGCAATGTTCTGATCAGATGAAGATTGAATTTTTGTCAGAATAAAGATCTTCAATTTATGCTTGCAGGCGTGTGCCTTTAGGGATTCGTATGAAAAGTTCAAGAAAGCAGGGGCTCAGGTTGTAGGCATCAGTGGAGATGATGTAGAGTCACACAAGGTATATATATATATATATATATATATATAGGTATACAACTATTCTATTGAATTCGATTCAATCACGGTGGAACTGGGAACTGGTTAATTATTGTGACAATTGGAAACCAATCAAATTCTGGAATTTTGAAATGAAGTGAGTTAGCCATCAATTTGTTTCTGTCATTATCGGACAGCTTAGCTAGCTGCCTTTCTTGTCCGAATGCTTGTGGTGTTGATGTAGGCCTTTGCTGCAAAATACAAGCTGCCATTTACCTTGCTGAGCGACGAGGATAACAGGGTCAGGAAAGAGTGGGGCGTCCCGGGGGACCTTTTCGGCGCATTGCCTGGAAGGCAGACTTACGTCCTCGACAAGAATGGTGTTTGTCGACTTATATACAACAATCAATTCCAACCCGAGAAGCACATCAATGAGACCTTGAAGTTTCTTGAATCTGCTTGAATTGAAACTCAAATTTTATTTCATCCAAACATGCTATACTAATTCTTTCCATGTCTTAAACTCATTTATTTCGATTGTAATAGGAATAAAGGCTTTCTTATATGTTATTAATCGTCTTCTTCGATGTAGTCTTGGCTGTTATAGGGGCTGAAAGCTTCGGCGATCCAGGTCTTCTTCCTCCACGAATTCCATCCCATCTCTTGGCAAATTTCATCGCTGTGGTGGATGCTGAAAGTCGATATACAGCTTCTTTTGTAGAATCTCGTGGTTTGTCTCATGATGTTCATCTCCTCCTTTGTCTGGTCGAGCATTTTCTCCACATTCGGGAGCTTGAATTTCCCATCCAGCAGCCGGGACAACCACTTGCAGCGAATCTCAGATGTCTGGAGATTCGAAACACTCTCAATGTATCCCACAAAGGCCATGTTTGGGATCAACGGATTGATCGTTCCCCTGACATCGTAAGGATTGATCAGATGCTGCAATGGAACAGTGAGGATCAAATCGAATAGTAATCGTAATAAGACAGACCTATATAAGGGCATCATGCCTGAAGGAAATTCGAGCAGAGATCGGAAGGGGTCTGGAATTATGGCCTTAAGTTTCTGCTTCGAATCAAATCCTGTGGCAAGAATAACAACATCTGCATCCAATTTGGAGCCATCGTCAAACTGAACCCCTCCCTCGAAGAACCACCAGTTTGCAGCTCTTTTGATAGCGATTTTTCCTTTCTCGGCCTCGGAGAAGAAGTTTTGAGGCAAGATTGCCATTTGACACGATGCGTAGTCTTCCTCGAAAGGGTGATCGGGTTTTAGTCCGTACTTGGTGAGGGGAAGCTTCCATGTTAGATACGATTCGATGATCTTTGATACTGCTCTCCTCTGCATTGCAAATTATAATTAGAGTATATTTTGGAACAAATTGACAAGTTCTTTCATGATTGTTTTGATTAGTGAATTATTTAATTAATTACCATAGGAGAGAGCATGTGAGAAATTAGGGTTCTGAGGAAACCCTGGTTAGGTGTTGGGTGGAGGAATTGGGAAGCCCTGGTTGAGTAGAAGAGGTAAAATGGGAGACCCCAGATTGAGTAATGTGGGATTGCCCAATGTAATGTTCTTACAACCATGGTGCAGGTGCAACCTTCCCCTTCTGGACCTATATACAATAATATATATATATATATATCAACTTATGCATGTAAGAATATTCACGTACAGTTCTTTCGATTTATGCAGGCTTTTTGACTCCAGATTATTATTATTATTATTGTTATCTGTTTCCATATGATATCATCGCAAAATATAAACACAGCAAGTCAATTAACGAAACAGGTGAATTCTGCGTAGCTAGGGTCATGGCTACATCAAAAAATTAAAAAAGACACAAATAGCAGCAACAGTGTGTGAATGAGGATAAAATAATGTAATGAAATTTAGTAAACCCTAATTAATTATTGACAAAGTTGGAGATGCCATGACTAAAAGACGAATTCACCAGAAATGGAAACTTTGACTGGCCCCATCATCACCCACACCCATCGTATACCAGAAAAAAAGGAAAAAAATTCTTGTCAAAAAGTACGACCACGACATCGATCCATCAATTACTACTACTCTTTTCTATTAGCTAGGGTTTCAATTCATTCAAATAATAAATATTGTAATAAAATGAGTTGTTAGGGGATTCCTCAATCGTTTTCTATGGCAGCACTGTCACTCGACGCTACACAAGAAGAATGGATCAGTACTGAATCCAAGTGCATCCTTTTCACATTATATTTGATAAATAAATTCAAATTAATTATATTAAATGATAGATTCTGTATGTATGTATACCTTGGTTGGCCTGGGCACACTCAACAGCCAGATCAATGGCAGATTTCTTGTAACCAATGACGACAACGTTGTTGCCTTTGAGCAAAAGGGTTTGTTGATCCTGATTCAGTTTGCAGTAATCAAGAGTGTGCAGAAGTCTCCCTTTAAATATTTCAGGGCCTTTGTCTTGTGGGAATTTGGGGATTCGTGGGATGTCGCCATATTTTCCAGTACAGATTACAAGAAACTCGAAAGCATACCACTGCAAAATTAAAAGTATAAGAAGACAGATTCTTAATTATCAGAAATTAGAACTAGAACTAGAACTAGAACTAGAACTAGAATTAACCTCCACAATTGTCTGGTTATGAACATCATCGGAGTGGGTGTCGGGTAGTGTTCGAACAACTTGGACCTCCCAGACAGGGTGTCCTGGCAGCAAGCTTCCGTACTGATCTTCTTCTCCATCATCTCTGGCCTGTTGCTGCAGATACCGAATGTGGACGACCTTGGAATTGAATTTGACGAATCCGAGGAGGTCGAAGTGGGTGGCGTAGGAATGCAAGTAGTCGAGAATGTCCTGGTAAGAAGGGAAACGGGTGTTGTCCCTCTCCTGCCATGGAAAGTCAGAGAATTCGTAGTCACAACGAGGGGTCTGCAGCGTCGTTGATCTGTAAGAGCAGTGCTTCCAAACCCCTCCAATGGAGTCCGTCGCCTCCAACACCACCGGCTCATGCTCCCGAAGCTGCTTCGCCGCCGCCATGCCGCTCACGCCGCCGCCGATTATCCCGATCTTCTTGCTGCAGCAGTACTGATGATCATTCACAGCCATGCTAGCAATTTCTTAAATGTATAATGCAGTGATTTTTTATTATTATTATTTTTTAATTGTTGGGGTGGGATTTGAGAGTGAAGAGTTTGCAGCTATTTATAGGCGAACTTGCATGGAAATTTGTTGAGAAAATTAAAATAATAATAATAAATTTTCTTAAGAAATTTTGCATTTTTCATGGCTCTAAAATAAAATCACAATTTATATTTAATTTTTGTTTAAATGGTCTTTTACTTAATCTTTTGTAAGAGAAAATATTGTATTTTTATTAAAAATCCGATATAATAGTTATATTTATTTTTTTGAAATAATAAACACTACAAGAAAATATTAATTTTCTAACAAGTTTTTTTTTTTTTTTTTTTTTTGTTGTCCCTAAATTCATTTTTTCGTTACTAATAGAGACGAAATTAGGGAGGAAATCGCGTTAACTACGTGAACTTTAGGGACGAAATTCCGTTACTAATATATTTTTTTAAGTGCAAAAAAAGGGTTGACAACTATAAATTTAAAGAAAAGACTTCATAATATATAATTTCTTATAAAGGAGGATTATAAGTTTTATTCAATATGGCGATGATATATATATCTACTTGACCTAATTAATGAAAACATTGCGAATTTTTTGAAATAGTTTCTTCCAATAAAAACCTTTTCTTTTCTACAGTAGTAAATTTAAATCAGAGGAAATTGGCAAGAAAAAAAGGTAACATAACATAAATTGTAGCAGCCCATATGTGATAATCAATTGTAGACAACGAAAGGAGAAACAATAAAGTTGAATGAATTTTCTAACCATGGAAAAGTATTTCAATTCTAGATTATACATACATAATATTATATATATATATATAGTGCACAAAATTATATATAATCATGATATATATCATTTGTGTGTTTGATATAAGAAAAAACAAGAAACTTTAATGTCTTTAAACTTTAGGATATTAATTGGATTGAAATTTTGTCTTTCAAGATTTATGTTTTTCAAAGTTGTGGAATTGTTAATTTCAAAATAAAAATCAATAAATAAATAAGATTAAAGAGAGTAGTAAGGAGGAATTAAAGGTAATATCAATGCTTTAACAAAATAAATAAAGAACAGAACTTGTCCTGTAAAAAATGGTTCGATAGTATTGGATGAACTCATGGCCGTAAAAAGTAGAGACGGGAGTTTCTATATCATAAATAATAATAATAATAATAATAAAGAAGGAAAGAAATTTTTGATATATAATATATGTATGCATAAATGTTTTCATTTGTCTAACAAATTTCTCCGCAAAAATAAAATGAATGATCATTTTCTTGTGAACAAAAAGAAAAAGAAAAACTAATACTATCTCCGTCCGACTCTAAGGTCTCATTTATTTTTTATATATTGATATTTGAATATTAATTATTATATAAAACATAATACAAATTAAGGAAAATTGATAAAAATATATATATATATAATATTATTATAATAACATTTGTGCAAAAAATTATAAATATAAAGATATTTTTAATGTTAATACAATACCGCAAAAGGTAAATGAAACTTTTAGAGCCAACCGAAAGAAATAATAATGAAGGGATAACGATAAGTAATTATAAATCAGAAGGGTATGTGTATATATTATATTTTATATAAAATTTAAACATTGAAAATAATGTGTGAACACAAAAAAATATAAAAAAAAAAAAAATTATACTAATATATATATAGTAGAAATTAACAACATTCACTAATAATAAGTGATAGTTGAGTTGATAAATTAGATATGATATGATAGACTTGAGTCAATCCACATCCTTAATCAACTTGTCAATCTTTAAGGTACTAATTGTATTATAATTATTAAATAATATAATCACTCCTAATAAACAATACCAAGGTGAATTGTTGTTACTCCCTCCCTCCGTCCCATTGAAAGGTTGTCATTTTTCATTTTCATTCGTCTCAAAATAAGATTACCATTTATTAATTTAGTAATTGTATTTACTATCTAACATAATAAATATCCTTCCAACTTACACTATATTGCATAAATGTCATTACTTTTATATTACACAATACTAATAGGGGTATTTTTATTTTTTTTCACTACAACCTATTATAATACTAATATTTAAAAATTTACGTGCAAAAAGTAAACGACAATCTTGCACCGAGACGGAGGGAGTATAAAAATTTGAATTACACTTTGTGGAGCAAAACATTATACTGTTCCGTACGCACAAATAATCAATTTACAAGGATATGACGAAACACGTACCTAAAAAATTAACTTATTTAATTAACCACTCATAAACACAAAGTCTAACTAGTTCCTCATTAATCTGATGTTTTTGACCGCTACCTCGTAGCTTTATGGCACGAGTCAATGGGTTGAAACGCAGCAAAAAGTCAAACCAATTTCCCAACCAATGTATATATAATAAAAAATACTACTTAATTAAATAAAATTAAAAGCAATGTGCATATTTATATGGTTAGTTTATATTGTATTAATATAATTTATGTTTTTATTTTTTTAATATTGCGTGATGATTTTTTTTATATTTTATATTATATGAGATTATGTCATATGTTACTCTGTATGTTTATTCGTCTGTTATTACAATACAGGTTATCAGTTTATGTACGTGTTTTTATATTAATATAATCAATGTGTTTTTGTTTTTTTCTTGTATTTTATTTGTATTTATATTATCTGCTATCAATATTGTATTGAATTTTGTATATAGACCGCATGCATACTATACTAGAAATTTATAGATATAATTGAAATTTTTCATGGCCAACAATAAAAAAGATTTTCAATTTTACTATTAATTAATTAATGTCATAGTGTATTGTTTAATGTCCCAGTGTTCAGACACACGTAAGTCGTTTTTGACCCTCACCAACTCGTGGTTGACTTGGAGGTTTATGTTTTATTAGTATTAATGTTTTTTGATTAGTTCAAGTGGGATTACCTTATTTTGTAGTAATTAATTAAATAAATAAGTTATACTATGTTATTATTATAGCCTAACTTTCATTAAGAAAAAAATAATACTAATAATTTCTCATATTTCATTTAAAATGTGTTGGCTAATTTACGTACTTGTATTTAGTATCTTGTCTACTACCATCATACTAGTTTTTAGAAAATACTAAAATTTAATTTTAATATAATCCTAATATTTCGTATATCAATAATAATACAAATGTACTTTCTCATCATCATTGGATACAAATTTAATGTGATTAAATTTCAAATGTAATTTAATTTTGTCCCAATATTGATCACAATTTGACTAATTGAAAATCAATTGAGCTTCAAAATTCTTTAAGATTGAAATGTTGTGAAGTTCACACACGGTACATGAATGAATTGCAGAAAAATAGACCTACAAATAAATAAATGTATATTAATAAATATATATATATATATGTGTGTATTAAATCATGTCCATAATTCCTTTATGGTGGGTCACAACCCATCTCCTATTTATTTTTTATAATTTTTAATAAAAATATAGTATTTTCTTTTTACAAAATATCAAATTAAAATATTCATTTGTTTCCCTTAAGATATATATTTATTTTTTGCATTGATTTTAAGAAATAATAATATTTTAATAAAATGAATAGTTAAGATAATGTAAAGATAATTTTATTTTATTTTTTTAAAAAAAATAATAATACAATTATTATCAACGCCTATGTATATCAAATTGTGTAATTATTTCAATTTATAATTTTTACTGTTCAAAATACAAATTCAAAATTCAAATCATCGAACATAATGAATTTTTATTCAAAGTTGTGTATATACTTACAAATAAAAATACAAACCAAACACAAGTCACGTTTTTGTATTGTTTGTTTGATCTCAATATCGTACGGTCCTCGAAAATTATTCCTCTCATCTTCCCACAATATAAAACTTGGATTTGGAAAATTAATAATTAAGATATATAATAGGGAAATGGAATTATTTGATAAAATATTTTATGAGATGAAAAAAATGTATTTTCTTTTTCGAAAAATACAGATTTTAAATAATATAATCGGGAGAAACTCGTTTAAAGAACATACCTGAATACTGTAAATAATAATAATAATAATAATAATAATAATAAAAGACTCACACTCACTACGTAAATTTCTACCAAGACAACAAATAATTTTACTTTAGTATAGAATTAGTAATTAATTAAAGAGAGAGTCAGCTGATCTGTTTTACCCGTGGAAGGTTGATATTTCAAATTAAATAAATAATAAAATTATGTAGTTCAATCAAATTTAACCTGGATTAATTATTAATTTGGTAAATTACTTGAAATTCAACACTGCTTAGTTTAACTATATATTAATAAATTAATTAATTTCAATTTTTTTAATCCATTGTATATACAATTTGTCAACGGGTTTGCACACTAAATTATAAGGCTTTCATTCATTCATTCATTCACATATAGGGTTTGTTTGATTGTGGGTTTGGTAAAAAAATTCATTATAAAATAATCTTATAATATAATATAAATAAATTTAATTGTAATATTTCGAATAGAAAGAAAAATATATTAAATATAAAATATTTTAAATGAAATATATATATATATATATATGTGTGTGATTTGATTACAAGCTGCGTAGACTAATAAAAAATAATAAATAAATAAATCTATGGTGTTTTGAAAATATATATTTATAGCAATGAGATTTTAGAACGTGTTTCTTTTAAGATTCCATACCATTTTTACGGTTTAAAATTCACATTTCTTGAAAAAAAATTATTTTTTTTTAAGAAAATATTACATAAAATGATTTTAAATAAAAACTTAAAAGATTTAAACTCAATATAATTAAACCGATAAGAAACACATTTTTTAGGCTCAACAAGGGTCTATAGATTCACGAAGGAGAGAATGAATGGAGAATTTTCTCAATTTGATGACGATTGTTCACAATTTTCGGACAAAAAAAAAAGAAAAGAGAAAAAGAGGGCATAAAATTATGGTTAACATTATATGCACTTACGACATTAATTTCCACAAAGTAGAGCACAAAACAAATAGGGTTTGTTGATCATCAAATGTACGTAAATGGATATTCTTGCTCTTGTCGATAACGAATGACCTCAATGTCGACCAATCACTCCATTATTGTGTTATTACTTTGTCCAGAATGCGACACGTAGATTAAGACAGCAGGATCATTTTTAGGGTTTCTATCTGAAGGCTGGCAGATAGATACACAGAGACATACACTAATAGTAATGTACGTAGAAGAGTGTCCTATTTGATGAAGGTGCATGAATGTGTGTGTGTGTGTATATATACACACACATAAGCACCAAGAATTCCAATGGAAAATGGAAAGGAAAGGAAAATGAAATCGACCCAACAATTTTCATTTAGCTGTCTTTTCAAATGCAAAAGGACACAAAATTAAGGGGTAGTGTGGTTCCTAGGAAAATTCTTGTGAGATGTTTGTTGTCTTCACTTTTGTAAGTGCCAATATTATTTTGTTATTAATTCCTAACCGCTTAAGTTTATAAGTAAGACAATTAGGAAACTTTGAGGGTGTTAGTTGAGAATCTTTTATATATATATATACACATATATTTGTATTTTTTATACAGATAGAAATGATGAATGGGTCTCACTTAAAAAAATAAAATAAAATAAGAAAATAATTGATATAAAATAAAATATAGAAATATAATGCAAAATTTGACACTAAAAGCTAACAAACACGCCCAAGTAATGTTCAAATATATGAGCCAGCCCAGCTTGTTTCTATGGGCTCAATTTTTTATTTAATGGATTGGGCTTAATACTGCCACCTGGCCCATATTTGATTATTTGGGCCTCCTATCATTGTTTGGTTCATTAATTCTCGGCGATCGCAAAAACCAATCGTATTGCTCCACGTAAGGAACAGCGTGTATAGTCCGTACCGCATACATCATCGACACTATCGACAGCAGGCAGTGAGTAAGCCGAGGTGGAGCAATCCAGTGTTACGCAGAGGGCAAGTGGAGGTGGACAAAACCCAATCGTTGCGTTACACGTGTCCCGAGAGGAGTCATTTTGCTCGTTTCGGTGCATGCGGTCCGCGGCAAGTGGCAATCTGTACTCCCCATAGATGGACGGTCCAGATTTCCTGAGATCTTCCCTGTAACCATTTAAGCAGCCCCCACTGCCCTCCACAGACGCACAGCAAAAGCTCCTGGAGGGTTTCGCTAATGGCGAAAATGGGCACCGCCGCATTGGAATCTCCGCTGGAGGCTCTCGCACTCAATTACTTGACCTACGGATTCCTCGCCGTGGTCAACAGTGTCTGGGCGTGGATCGCCGTCGTCACGGCCGCCGTCAGCTTCTGGAGAATCAGAGCTTTGTCTTCGCCGCCGGAGCTGCGCAGAGATGCTGTATCGACGTCGTCCTCGGCGGCGCGACCGGAGGAGGAACAGGCGGCGCAATTGAACCCTCCCCGGCCTCCGGCGGCCGGCGGCGACAGAGAAGGCTCGACGAAAACGAAATTTATAGTGCACTACAAAGTGGAGGATTTCCGGCAAGACGATGACGGCGGTGAGACGGATGAAGATGCCGAATCTCCGGCGGCGGCGGAATTGGTCGGATTTTGCGAGGATTGGGAGAGAATGTTGGTGGTGAGAATGGGGGATTTGGGGTGGTACCGGTGGCAAGATAGGGCGGTGGTGGACGGCAGTGTGGTGCGGCTGTGGAGGAGAGCCACGGCGGCGGGCGGCGGCGGTAGGTTTTTGTAAATCACATAAATTTGGTGGGGCTGGAAGGAATAACAAGTGGCTGGCGATTTACGTATGTTTTGAGGTCTCTCTCACTCTCAGAGTCAAGATTAAATTAAAATTTAATCGAAGAAATTTGTAGATACACCTTCGTTGTCGTGTTATAAGAGCCAGATTTTCGTCGATATTTGAAAATACGAAATTGCCCTCATCGCTCGATTAAATATATACTAGTACTACTTAATAAATTAAGTAATAAGGACAAATATGGGATTTAAGAAGAAGTAATTAATGAGGGAACACTTTGACGGCTACTAAAAGTGATTCCATTTCCATGATGTCTTGTCGTGTCGTCACAAAATTAATAGCGTATTGTTGCTAATAATGATGTTCTTGCTATTTAATTAATTTTTTGCTAGTTTTGGCGTTCGGTAGGAAACATGCATTATTGTTCTCAACACAACATATGTATATATTAATGTCCATTTTTGTATGTTATTATTTTGTTGGCCTAAAAATGGACCAAACAGCTAATAGCAAGAACAACTTCTTCAAAAATCTAACATAGAAAAATCTCTCAGCAAAGATTTGTTGTTTGTTGTATGATCGGACTTCGAATGATTATTTTAATGTCAAGGTCAGTAAAACGATTCACTGTCGAAGTCATTTAAACACAAAGTTATATATAGATTCAATCGAACTATACACTTAAGAAATCAATCTCCTTGTTTCTTGATTAATCCCGGCTATAAACCCATCTTCCAACTTCTCTCACTTTTAATCGTCGATATATAGACTTCCGGAATGATCACTTAATCATCTAATCCACCTTACTACCAAAATAGTTACAACAAATTTGGGTTCCTTTTGTTGATGATTAACCAATATGTTACATGTATCATTTTTTTGAATTATAGTCACCACCATAGATTGCTGGAGCAATAGTAATGTAATTTTAATAATCTTTGGGCTCATATTACCAAGGCTCAATTTTTTGTTGCAGCCTATCCAACATTCTGCAAATATCAAGAAAAATTCAATCAAAAACATAACTAGCAACAATCATCAATTTAATGTTTTGAATTTATATTTAATTGTACTTGAGACTTAAAATTAGTATAAGAAGTTTTTGATGTAAAAATAATGATATGATGGTAAAAAAAACAGTTTAAAATATTAATATATACTAATTTTTTAGTGGATAGGGGTATATATGAATTAATATACTCTAGTTATATGGTAATGTTAATATAATAAATTGACGTGTTTCTTTTGATTGAGTTTAAAAAAAACTAATTTAGATTTGATACTAAAATAATATTTGATCAAAAATTTTATGAAAATAAAAAATATATCTTTTTTAGAAATCGTAGAATCCAAATAATAAAATAAAAATAAAATAAACAAAGAAACGTACTTTAAAATCCCTCTATATTACTTTAAAAAAATATAAAATATAGTTGGAACTCTTTTTTAAAATCATAAATGGGCCGTGAGTGGCCCAATGGGCCTTCCTATTTTTTAATGTATAGGAGTCTATCCGACAAAATGGACACATGATGAAAGCTACGACAAATGCAGCCTTGCTGGAACATATGTACACACTCCTTCAAAGAAACATAATATTATTATTATTATTATTAAGACTAAGCTATCTCAAATTAATATATAAAGCAGCAAAGTTGTAGGTATATATAGATATATGTATGATTTATAATTAATACATAAAATATTATGATTTGAATTCATTGATATATGTTGGGGTAAATTATTATTTATATTAATTTATTTTTAATGTTAAATCAATCGTAATATAATATAGCTAGTATTAATTTGTATATTGTATTTGTATCAGATTAATATAAATAGTATAATATTGTTACATTATCCTTTTATATTTTATATATTCTTAATTTTCAGTGTTCCCCTTCCAAACCCACACCTAATATGTTGTGTACTTAATTTGTACTCCAACTTGTCGGCAGTGCTGTTCATAAATACATACCGATAATAACCTCTACATGCTACAGACACTGTAATAATAACAGTTAAATTTTAAATTTTACTGTATTCAAGTCAAGGTAACTTAACACTATTAATTATCTATTTTTATATTACTATAATATTAACACTCATTTTTTATTTTTATTTTTCTCAAATTTGGAAAAGGTAGGGGCTGTGGCTGTGAATTCATACATGATACATACACATATACGTATAGGAAGCATTAATTATCGATTTGAATTTTTAGCAAAAATTGGGTAGGGATGTAATAAAAGATGGCCATAGAACCTCTGCAGATGCCCACATGCATTGCTCTGCATGCCTTTTTATTATTATTATTCTTTTTTCGATATGCAAATATACCACCATATATTAAATTAAATTAAATTAGTATTTAAAAGGGGGATTTTATTTTTATGTGTATAAAAGGAATAAGGGTATACGGATTTAGGGCATGGGACCATTTGCGCTAGTGTTAGTCCTAAATTGTGAAAAGCAGTTTCTGACAGAGTAAAGTGAAATTTAATACTATATAAGTGGTTGGTCACCTTTCGACCGTTGATTGGGTATCAATTTATAATTTATTACATTACATGCCCTTAAGATTGATTATTCAAGTTTCGGTACAATTTCTTCTTCGAGTAGGAATTTAATTTGAAGGTCGAACTCAGCTCAACTGTAGTATAGTATCCGATGATGCAACGAATTAAATCATTTATTATTATATTATATATTTATTGTTGGTTGCTACAACGTGAGTATTTAATTCTTTCTACCTTATTTGTTATTATTATTATAGTTGCAGAGGACAGGGTAAATGTAATGTAAGTAAATTAAATGGCTGGTAAATTCTGGTGGTGGAAATTAATGACCGATGGACACGTGTCCGGTTTTGATTTGTTGAGTGATTGAATTAATACCAAAGTGGTGTAACGATATCCCATCCCATCCCATCCCGACGTCAGGTTAGCTACCCATTCCTTCTCCATCGCTCGCCTGCGTGATTTGACATAAATGCCCTTTATTCCCCGCCTCCGAGTTGAGGTTAACCGATGCGGTCCAGTTCCCACCGTTGGATGATAACAAACTAGGCGGTACGCATTTTGTACGAATTAAAAATATTTAACATATAATAAGTTTGAAAAAAATTTGATTTGGGTTTGATATTATAATAATGTATGATAAGATATTTTGTAAAAGAAAAAATATATATATTTTTTTCGAAAATACAGAATTCAAATAGTAGAAACTTGAGATTTTGAATGTAAAGAAACACACCCATAGTCTCTTCGTCCTAGTGGAAGGTTCATATTTGTTTTTTTCACATAGATTTTTGAATATTAGTATTATACTAAATTGTAATAAAAAAGACAAAAATACTAGTATGATATAATGTAAAAATAATGACACTTGTGTAATATATTATAAATTGAAAGAGTATTTATTATATTAGATAGATAGTACAATTACTAAACGGAGAGAATATTTTCTTCAAAAATATATTTTTAAAAAATCTATATATTATATAAACTTACTATTTTTATATTATTTATATAATTTTTTATAATTAATATAAAAAAATTAAATTTTTTATATAATCAGTGTTAAAGAATATCTTCCCTCAGCTCAGTCTTTTTGGTTCTTGAGAATGGTCGCCATGTCCCAGGACCGGAATGATTATCCCTGCAGGCTTTCCCAAAAGCTTCTTCAATTTTGCGAAGAATCTATAGAAATTGGTTTTGGTTTTTAAATATTTTTTGGTCAATCCCAATCCAACTAGCGCTTTCTTCGATCCTTCTCGTTTTAAGACTGCCCGAGTTTCAATCAAAGTTTAAACAAACAAATTTCTAGCTATTTTTTTTTTATATATATAAAAGTAAATATTTAACAAAATATGATTTATATAATATTAACGGAATCCTAAACAATGTCACTCTCTGAGGGAAACTTAGGCTTGACAAATTATACTAGACGAATTACGTGTCACAGATGACCTAGAGACATCGAGAGTTTAAACCTATGATCTCACTGTCATAAGTCTACTCTCACATTGCTGGAAATCCCTTGCGGACAAATTGGTTCATTTATCTGTGTTCTTGCATTTTAAGAGAAGAGATTTATTCACATTGGTTGGTGGACTTCCGTTTATAAATAAATTTTAAAAATTTAAATTTATGTAAAATAGTTATTTACATTATCCAACATATCAAAACTTTAAGTCTTGAATTCAAATGCTTTTAACTCTTTTTTTTTTTTATTAAATATCTAGTCAAAATTCCAAAATTCAAAAAAAAAAATTGATCATACCCTAGATATCCGTATGAACATGCAAAATAGTATAAAATAAATAAAATATCTAAACTGCCAATAAATACCCATCTGTTCTCTCTTATTTTGCAGCACTCCCAATACTAAAAGCTTAGCTCACTCCCCCATTTCACACACATCCGACACTTCCGGCCACCGCCGGAATCTCATTTCAACAACGAAAATGAAAAGCGCCCTCCGTTCAGGTCTCCTCCTCCTCTTCCTCTGGCCGCTACTTACGCCGTCCGGCGCCGCCAGCGCGCCAAAACACGACCTGGTCCGCCGCTCCTGCGTCCACGCCAGCTACCCGTCGGTCTGCCTCCGGACACTGGCGTCCTACGGCGGCGCGGCCAGCAACCCCCACCAGCTGGCCCTGGCGGCGGTGAGGGTGAGCGTGGCGCACGCGCGCAGCGCCTCAGAGTTCCTGTCACAGCTGAAGATCAACGGCCGGCGGGAGAAAGGAGCCCTCGCCGACTGCGTGGACCAGATGGGAGAGTCTGTCGACGAGCTGAGCAGGACCCTGGCGGCGCTGAAGCACCTCAACAGCGGCGCCGACTTCCGGTGGCAGATGAGCAATGCGGAGACGTGGGTCAGCGCCGCCCTGACGAACGAGGACACGTGCCTCGACGGATTCAAGGAGATCAGCGGCGGAGTCAGGAAGGACGTCCGCCGGAGAATCACCGGCGTCGCCAGAGTCACCAGCAACGCTCTCTACCTCATCAATTTACTGGACGAGACGCGCGGCTAGATTCATAAGTCGTGGTTTTAGTTAAAAACACGTTTTCGGTTTTTTTATAATATAAGCGCTTTTTGTTTTTTTGTTTTTTTTATATATAAAATGCCATCTGTATATTTACTTATAAGTCGCGAAAAATCGCGCTATGCAATGTGGTTTGCTTTTATATCCGCAATGTACGTAGCCAGTCAATAGCGCCGTGTTTGGGTGTGCATAATTTTGCTTGTAATGTAATTTCTATTCTACTGAAACACAACTTCCTTTTCTTCTTAAGGTGAGCTATATATAATAATCAATTCCCAAATAATTGCAATTAATTATTTTGGTTCGACTAATTTAATGAAAGAATCATAGTTAATTGTCGGGAGATTCAGGAAACGTATTGGTATGATTGATTAACGACAGTTGACAGCATTGTCGTCGTCGTAGTTCCTTCGTGTAGCCAGCCACTCCCGGGAGCGCAACTCCCGTCTTGATCTGATCTACAAACCCTATATTATAATGAACGGCGGGGATGATCCAGGGATCTGAGAGTGAGATGAGATCCCTATAGTATTAATTAATTTATTGCTTCCGTGACCTAAAATGTCGACCAATGGAGATGAAGAGGAGTTGTGTATAATAAGTGAGCACGTGATGGATGGATGGATGAAGCATCACAGAGATGCTCAATTATTTTCGTGGCCCCTACTATTTGAATTCATAATGGGTTACTTGTAAAAACTCAATAAAATATGTCTCCACAACTGAGAAATTAATCTATAGTATATCAATTTATAATCTAATCTATAATTAGATACACTTAAAACTTAAGAAATCCCTAGTCAACAGACCAGCGTCCACTTTTCAACAATGCAAGGTTTCCAAACCTATGAACCCCCAAATACGAGGTTATGGGATGGTTTTCCCATCGCACTTTTGTTCTTAAATGTAGCTAATTATATTTCTAATCGAATCCAATCGACAAACTTGCTGGAAGAAGGTAAAGAAATACGGGATATACCGACACTATTTAACATTGTTTAGTCAGCCATAAAAGAAAGGAACCAAAATTTAATCATACAGGTTAGCTAACGAGCAAGTTTTTGCAATACTGGATAATAGTACATAGAAAACAGCTCGTTTCAATCCAAATCCAGGGTTAGTGCTCACAAAAATACTGCATTTAGTGATCTCTGGCAAAGGTTAAAACAGTGATGATGGACTCACAAGCTACCCACATCAATTCAATTCAATTCATTTCAATTCATCTCTTCTCTCCATGTGCTCGGTCCATCGAATTGTCCAATGCAGCCAACTTACAACCGGAACCACTGCATATGCAAAGCACCAGTTGCATAGTCAAGACACTTTAAATTAAATAAAAATATTGCAAATGTGTAGGCCTATATATGCTTTGGCATAAAATAAGTAACATCGATACATTGCACAGCTATTTGATTCAGAAAGATGAAGATGAATTTTACAGTTGTTAACAAATGTGTGCTTTCATAATTGATGTATTGTAGACTTCTTTTTCATCAGCAATCAGCATGTAAGTGTTTTTTTATTAGCTTAGGCACATTGCATACATACCTCCACCATGATGCTCTCCTCAATTGAAGTGCCATGAAGTCTACTTAAATGGAGCAAACAAAATTGATGAATTGTGGCCACCAAACCCGAAAGAATTAGATAGAGCCACCTTAATTTCCAGCCTTTCTTTTGTTGGTCCTACCAGCACATTGGTGTCCTGGATCAATTGTAGATGTCAATAAATGCTGTATAGCCTTATCTATGAATATAATGGTAAATTCATGGATATTTTACCCATCTGACTTTATTCATTTATGCCAATGTTTAAATTTTAGGTGCTCATAATTCATGACTTAAGAGATTACACGTCTACAACCACAATAAATTTTCAGTTGTTCAGTCCTTAATTAAACTTAAGAGTGTTTTCCCTTTTCTATAGGTATTATTCTTTCATTCTTCTTCACTTGAGTTGCGACTGGAAAAAGATAACATGCTAAAATACACTCCATTTGTTAGAGGAACTACTGAAGATAAGGAGCAAAAGAACATACCACAGCATCGTCTGGGTTTTCAAGATTCACATTTGGATGAACCCAGCCAGTCCGAATAGCCTAAACAAAATGAAATAGAATTTAACCATTGAGGGTATAAAATGATTAGCTAAGCTCATCAAAGAGCGCAAGCAAAACAGGAAAGTGAAACGCCAGCTGGATATAAAATTTTGGGCTTCATCGATCAATGGAAAGACCAGATAACATGCATTAAGAGAATGCTATGAATGCATAAAGTACACATAAGAGAGAGAACTCAGAAGCACAAATCTAAAAGGACAAAGTCCTGATTAAAGAGAGTCAACAATCATTCTCTTAAATTATCAAATATGAAGGCGAACCTGCACAGTTGCTACAGCTTCAACAGCACCAGATGCACCAAGAAGGTGACCAATCATAGATTTTGTGGAGTTGATTTTTAACTGCAAAACCACCATATTAGTGAATATGTGTACCTAAAAAATTTTCCAGTATACTACCAAGTTTTTTATTTGATTACCTCCGAGTTCTGACCGAAACATTTAATAAGAGCTTCATATTCCTTAAGATCACCAGCTGGGGTAGATGTGGCATGTGCATTTATGTAATTGACCTCTTCCTTGGATACTCCTGACTGAGCCAGAGCCTTTTCTATGCAGAGAATTACCCCAGCTCCTGTTTCAAGATTGAAAGGGCTAATTGTATTGCAGTTTCTTTATAACATCAAGAGAGATGTGCTACAACACATAATGGAGTGTCGGTCAAAAGTAGTCTTAAATATAGTCGACTGACAAATAATGACTATTAGAATTGATCATACAGAGGATGAACCTATCAGTAAGTGTGTGAGCACAATATGCAGGAAGCATATAAATAAAATAAATAAATTAAACAATTTTAGTTGAAATAATAGGGAAAACATTACAAGAGCCACCAAAAAATAATACCATGGATAATCAGTAAAGTCCACTAATCAAATAATTCATCCATTTTGATGTCAAATTTAAGCGAGCAAAGTTATAGTATTATGCCACAGTAACCTATAGAGAACTACCACATGCATTGCTTCAACCAAACTGTTAAGCCATTAAAATTATTCAGGCTACATTGCCAAATATAGTCTATTGAATGCGCAAATTCCTAGCTGGTCATATTTTAGGAATGTGAAAATTAGTCATTGTGACAAAATTAATTATCTATTGATCGAAGGGGAGAAAAATCACACTTAATAGGATAATCACAAATCTCATAAAATGAGAACCATGCTGCTGAACAAATCATTTAACCATTAAACATTCATAAAGCACAAGTTCAAAACTTTCCTGTTTCCTACAACTGAAAGAGGAATGGCCAGGAAGGAGCAGCTATATATCCAGCTACTTCTAGTTAATCCTAAAGGTTGTGAAGTGAATGCTTTTACAAGAAAACAGAAGCAGAGTTGCAGTGGAACATATTACTCAAATGAACTTAGTGTTAAATGGCAACTTTATCAATGAGAAAACTATATAAATTTTAGAATCCTCAGTTTACAAGAGATCTAACAATATATAAACCATCATATATTTAGCATTCACAGTATGTTATAGCTTTTTGTTAAGATTCCAGAAGTTTTTATGCAAGCAAAAACACAGAAGTTATTAAAGTATTGCTTGGTTAAGGTATATATAAACGATAAAGATGAGATTATTCTAGCACTTAAAAGGTGATTCAGGCCATGATTGGACACTGCAATTTATATACTTATAACAAGTATGATATCTTAGTAACTAGAAGAGTTAAGACATTCCAACCCATTCCTCTCAATTATTTCACATTCAATGTACATACAACTCATCAAAATTTCAAAGTTTTATCTTGAAAATTAGTGGGGTATACCTTTGGGGTGAGGTTCTGTCATGTGATAAGCATCACAAGTGAAGCTTCCACCAAGAAACTCTGCATATATAGTTGCACCTCTTTTCTGCATCCGTCAATTATTTATAAAATTATATCGACTAATATCAAGTCAACTGGGAATAACTGCATGTACAACAAATTACTTAGATAATTTCACCAAACAGAGTTCAAGAACCTTAGCATGCTCAAGTTCTTCCAAAAGTAATACTCCAGACCCTTCCCCCATCACAAATCCATCACGGTTCTGCAAAAGACCAATACAAAGTTATATGTAGAAGTGACGTTGAGGTCAAAAAATGAGGAACTTCAACAAGCTCCTTTTTTCCCTTTAAGGCAGTCATAAAAGTTCTACAAATAATGGCTCTTTGCACGTGTCATTGTCCTCCCATACTTTTGGACAGCATACTCTCTCAAATCCAAAACGACTCGAATATGCTTAATGAATTTTCAAGCAAAACAGTTAGAAGATGATATTATCCAAGAGATGTTTGGACAGAACGAGATGGTATTGAAAGTTGCGTAATTATGAACAACAGTCTGGGAATGGAAAGCAAAATATATATTTGGCACCCAAACATAAGATATATCAGATAACATTCAAACACTTTGCAGATGCTCCCCCAATAATTAACATATCTTCAGAAATGAAACAGGGCATTACTCTATCCCACGGGCGTGAAGCTTTAGTAGGATCAGCATTCCTCACAGAGAGTGCTCTGCATGCAACAAAGCCTCCTAATCCTGCACCAAAGTTTGTGATCTGAAATTAAAGACAGTCGTCATAAACATTCATAAAGTAAAAGAAGATATTACCAATTGGTATAATTGCTGCATCTGAGCCACCACAAAGCATCATGTCCTGCAATCACTCAAGAAGCAACAGTATGTGTGCAGTAAATTAGAGGATGTTAAACCCTTATGAAAGGATATGTATTCAAATCAAATTGAATGGGGATCTGAAATCTGAAGTTTGAACTAAAAGGACAAGAGACATACAGCTTCACCTCGGATGATGTGGTTAGCAGCATTCAATATACAGAAATTGCTTGTAGCACAAGCAGTGGATATTGAGTAGTTGGGGCCCATCCATCCCTGTGGGGAATAGCAAGTCAATCTTATGGTGCATAAAAAGGTTATGCATAAATAAAGCTACAAACGTCACAAGGAATTTCATTCACCAAATCCATAGCAAGTATGGCAGAGCCCATGTTTGTAGTAGCAAAAGGTACACAAAATGGATTCATCTTCCTGTAAGAGATCCGCAAAGCTTCAATTGCATCACTAAAGACCTGCTCAAACAATAAAATTCTGGAGGTCAAAATGCATGTCTATGTAAAAGATATTTTTCGAACAAATTCCTTGTACAGATCTAAAACAAATAACAGTCTACTCATCTTCAGGAACTTATGTTTAAGTAAAGGTATAGCACAAGTCTTGAACTCCAAAAGTATTAATTGATTTTATGTTGTCAAAGTGCTATATTTATTCCACATAAAATCATTCAGGAAAATAATCTCAGATGGAAAATTGTTCTTATGGGGTTTCTGCAGCCATGCTGAATTAATGGCGGCAACAGAGCCCCAAATATCAGAACTGGTATAAATTATTTTTTGCTACCAAAGCAAAAGGTTTTCATCACCACACCTTGAACCATTCTTTCTGTCAATTTTTACAAAGATCACTTCACATTACCTTCATACCACCCATTGCAGAACCGATCAGCACTCCACATCTTGCTTTGTTCAATTCATCCATGACATCTTCTGTAATTCCTCCATCAGCCAGCGCCTTTTTGCCCGCAGTCAGCATGTAAAGCATGAAATTATCCATTCTTTTGGAAAGTTTGGGGGAGACCCAGCCATCTGTAGAGTATGATTTGATTTCTCCAGCAATTCTCTACAATTTGAAACCCTATTGAGTCAAAATCCTGTCCAGTCAAGATTAAACCAGCATCCTTAAACAATCAAAAGGAGTTGATAGGCAACGCATACTGTTGGAAACTGGGAGCAATCAAAAGCTTCTATTTCACTTATGCCACTGACTCCATCAAGCAAGTTATTGTAGAACGTATCTGGATTGTTGCCAATTGATGTCTCCACACCCATACCTGTCACAACCACTCTCCTTTGCTTTGTTTGAGGTTTCTTCTTGGGTGTAATTTCCATTGCAGGATGAACAGCAGCTGCCATTGCTTCTCCTGCAACCGGCATGAAAATCCATAGAAGAAATCAATACCTCTAAATGATTCAGTCAAGCCATGGAAACCTATCATGATGCATAAAACAATTAAAGGAAATCCCTACATGTGGAGGCAGCTCGATATTAGAACTGAAAACAGCTAATAAGGTCATATCAAGAACTTCCCTTGACTCAACAGTAGCATTTACTAGCAGTCAAACCTAACTGAATTCAACCTCACCAGTTCTGTCTCGGATAACCATGAGATAAAACAGATCTATGCCCATGCATAAAGGAGAAGGTCAAAACCCCTTGTAGGCACATTCACCAGAGATAGTATGCAGGGTTAAAGAATATCAACAGCACTGCAGTCAACTATCAAACACCTACTTAACAATAAAGTTCTAAACAGAATTTTTTCATGTCTCTAACACTCCAGAGAAGTGACAAATATTTTATACACCCATTCATGAGAGAATCCCTTTAGATGCATAGCACAACAGTTCTACAAGAATATGTCTACAGTGCAAAAAATTATGAAGCGGAGTATAAACTATGAACATCGACACCACAATAATTCATGCGTATCAGTTAAGAACGACGTAGCGAATAAAAACTCTTCCAAACAACGCACAATTCCCCAAAACTGGATTATTCTTTGAAAGAGAAATATGAAATACAGTGTATCCGAAGGCGATAAACCCTTCCTGAACAACACTAGATTGAACTTGAAACCTAAACCGAATCACAGACAAACCAATGAAAATCACCTTCTCGAGGTGAAACCATAAGAGAGGAACCTATCAATCAAAACGACAAAAGTAAGCTGAAATCCCACTTGCACACGAAATAGATATAATAAAAAATAAAATAACTTCACCAGAATGAGCGGCGGGGCGATGAAGTTTCCCGCGCCGGCGGTGCAGGGAAACATTCCTCGATTCCAACCCCAAAAATAAGTCGGAAGCATGCGGAGATTTAGAGAACTGATCACAAGACTCGGAGACCGAGCAAGAGCTCACGAGATTGCGAAATCGAGACAAGTGCGGAGCACATTCCCTTCTCCTGCGGCGCGCCGCCCACTTGCTGAGTCGGGATGTGCCAGACGACGTCGTCGAGAACTTGGAAATCGAAGAATCCTTTTCGCAAGCAACTGACATGCATGCGGCCATTAGCCAAGAACACACCGCCGATGAGGCCGCCATCCCAATCCAATACCTCTCTAATCCCCTCGCACAGCAGCCGCCAAACAATCGTGCCCCACCTCTCTCTCTCACTCCCCACCAAAACCCACACCGCCACCAAATTAGTCGCGAATACTCAGTCGCTCAGTCCTCCCCCCTCCAGAGTGGACTAGCGGCGGATATATGGGAAAGGCTGGGCGAAAATCACGAGAAGAGCAGCTCGATTGATTGAATCTGAGTGAGTGGGAGAGAGAGAAGAAGAAGAGAGCAGATGGGATCGAAGAGATGTCGTTTCTTTGGTAGTTCGATTGGCATCAGACGCCAAACACAGACCAATTTATTAATTAATTACTGTACAAAGAAATAAATAAATAAGGATAGTTTATTTATTTATTTATTTATCATTTATGTGGGCTGTATGTATCTGTGTGTACATTTGTATCTATATCTCTGTCTGTCTGTGGTTCAGTTTCGTCCCCCACACGTATTTTTCCACCAATTATTTTAAAAATCTCAGTCTATTAAATTAAACCCAAAAATACTACTACTATCAAATTAGATATCAATCATATTCGTTTCTTAATTAAAAAAATTATGAATAATAATGATATAACAAACTCATACCTTGAAAATCATATTGGTTGTATTTGGAAAATTTTTAATTATATAATAGAGATCTTTTGAAAGTAAAAAAATAAATAACTATATATATATATATGTATGTATAAGCAGCTTAAAAACAAAGGAGTGCATTAGGCAATTAGGAGGGTAATTTGTAGCTACATTTGTACATTTCTTCCCTACTACTCTCACCCACCCTGCCTATCAGTCTATACGTAAGTGTAACACTTTGTACCCCTCTCTCTCTCTCTCTCTCTCGGAATCTTAGCCACGTGAACCATAATATACATTTATTTTTTTTAATACTCCATCCGTTTCACATACCTAGTCTGCTACACCCTACACTGTAGATTTTGTATTTTAGGATAGGAGGCCTGTAATTAGTAGATAATTAAAATTAAGATAACTAATTAGTTTAATTAAAATTTTAAAAAAAAGATAAATTTAAAAGTTTAAAAAATGAAATTAAAGTGTGTAATCATTTTTCATAAAAGAAAAATGACATAGTACGTGGGACAGACAAAAACAATAACAAGACATGGTATGTGGGATACAGAGAGTATTATTGAAAAATGAAAATAAACTATATATTGATTTTATTTTTTATTTATTTATTTTTTTTAAACGTGTGGTATCAAAATTAAAGTTGTGGAATAGGATGGAAATCTTTATGAAATGGGTGTGTATGAGTTAAAATAAATAAGGTATATGGGAAATTTGAAATGAAGTCGCC